>NC_072404.2:166060000-166685000 GCF_028858775.2 Pan troglodytes | reverse complement strand
TCTCCCCAGGGACCCATGAGGGGACTCACTTGTTCAGTGGTCATTTCCTATCTGCCTGGCACTGTCCTAGGCACTGAGCACTCAGAGACAGTTGAGATCATTCCTCTCTTTGAGAGTCTCCCCAGCAAAAAGGGGGTGCATCGTGTAGAAGCAGAACTCTGGAGCTAAAGCCATTGAAGGGTGCATCCTGCCTCTTCACTCACTGGGCAGCAAAACTAACAGATGAAATACCTACTCCTACAGATGCACAGATTGTATGGCCTTGGATTAGCATCATTTTGGTCACAGGGATGCAAGTGTAGGGTAAAAAATGGAAATGTCCAGTAGTGTATTGTTTTGCTCTATTGGTTGATAGAGTTCTCAAGATAAAATCTGCATCCCTTAACCATGACGATGGCCACTTTAGGGTTCATATTGAATTTTTCCATCCTAGAGAGGCAACCCTGCCTTCACCTGGGTGAGGCCAGGGCTCAAATATTGGTGTTGTAGAGTTGAGATGTTCACTAGAGTGAATCACAGGTAACCTACATATAGCACCTCTATTGGGAGGCAGAGTGCACCGTGATTATCTTTTTCCCTAACTTGGGCTGGCAATGTCAATAAAGGACATCACCTAGGTATGCAGTAGACCTTAAATATGTGTATTTCTTGTCTAAGAAACCATCATGATAAAACTGTCACCAATTTCAAAGCCAGGGACAGAAGCCAGTTGCAGAGGGTTGCAAAGTGAGTGTGAGATGACAAAGTATGGGTGGAGGATGTGGACAGCTTTATCAAGAAGCTTGGTGTGAAGAGGAGATGTGAGTGAGGGCTTGGCTGGAGGAGGAGGGGGACCCAGGGAGGGAGGGCACCCCTTTTAAAAGATGAGAGTGACTCGGCATGTCCCTGTGCTAATGGGAAGTTCCTGCACCTCGGATCCCCCTGTACCCAGGCCTCTGTTAAATGGGAATATCGGATTTATCTCACAGGGTTGCTGTGAGGCTCAAATGAGATAAAATTGTGTAAAGTTACTCCCCCAAAGGCTCAATGGCTAGCAAACGCTAAAGCCAAGATTTGAACCAAGGCAGCTGCGCTCCAGAACCCGTGTTCTCAGCATGGTTGTCCGTCACCTCTGGAGAGATCCGAGATTCTCAGCTGATCCAAGGTTGACGCAGCATCTTAGCTCATATACCTGATTAGGGGTTTGGCACATGGTGTCTCATGGGTCAAGTCTGGCCCACCACCTGGCTTTGTGATTAAAGTTTTATTGGCACACAGCTACGTGCATTCATTTATGTATGGTCCTTGCCATTTTCATGCTGCAACAGCAGAGTGAGTTGCTGCAACAGAGACTATATGGCTCACAAAGCCGAAATATTTCTATCTGGGCTTTTTTCAGAAAGTTTGCCAATCTGTGACTAATCTGTGCCAGAGCTTCCCTTTATACTGCTAGCCAGTTGCTTGTTGGAACATCCAATGCAAAGGGGCAGATTGAGTCTCATCCCCAGAAAGGCAAGGGACAAACAGTAGTGCTTTGCCTCACTAAAGACGTGGAGTGCATTCCACTGGAGAGGGCAGTGGAATTAGTTATTAGTCCTGCCCTTAAGGAGGATCAGACTGGCCACTAAGCTGGCAAAGTGGGCCAGACGTGGTGGCTTACGCCTGTAATCCCAGCGGTCTAGGAGGCCGAGGTGGGCAGATCACTTGAGCCCAGGAGTTCGAGACCAGCCTCAACATGGCAAAACCCCATCTCTCTTAAAAATACAAAAAATTAGCTGGGCTGGTGGTGCACGCCTGTAGTCCCAGCTACTTGGGAGGCTGAGGTGGGAGAATCATCTGAGCCTGGGAGGTCGAGGCTGCAGTGAGCCATGATTTTGCCTGGGCGAGAGGACTGAGACCCTGTTTGAAAAACAAAAACAAAAAGAAAATGTTGGCCAAGTGGTAAATAATCCAGCAGAGTTAGGACTTGAAGATTATACTCCTTGCCTTCAGAGCGTTATAGAATTACACACTCTGCTTTTGGGCTGATTGAGGAGATTTGGAGTAACATAAAGTGAAGGTGGAAGGGTCTTTGTTCTTCCCCTTAACCTCCTTGAGTAAGGAAGGGCTGCACATTTGAAGCGGCACAGACAAACAGCATAAACTTGCCCTTCCCTCCCTTGCCATGATTTCCAGAGGAGGGACTTGTTCAGATTTGTGTCATTTTTTTGTTTTGTTTTGTTTTTTAAATTTTGGAAGAGACCAGCATTTTGCCATGTTGGCCAGGCTGGTCTTGAACTCCTGACCTCAGGTGATCCACCCACCTCAGCCTCCCAAAGATTCCCAAAGTAATCCCAAATCCAAAGGGATTACAAGTGTGAGCCACTGTGCCAAGCCCAGACTTGTGTTTTATGTATTTGTTTGTTTTTAGAGATAGACTCTCCCTCTGTCACTCATGCTGGAGTGTGATCATAGCTCACTGCAGCCTCAAACTCCTGGGCTCAAGCTATCCTGAGTAGCCTCCTAAGTAGCTGGGATTACCAGCACACACCACCATGCCCGACTAATTTTTTGTCTGTTGTTGAAGAGATAGGTTCTCCCTATGTTGCCCAGGCTGGTCTTGAACTTCTGGGCTCAAGCCATCCTCCTTCCTTGGCCTCCCAAAGTGCTGGGAGCCACCACGCCCAGCAACAGACTTGCATTTTATGGAATGATTACTCTAGTAACAGGCTAGAGGCTGGAATTTATGGGGAAAAGACTAAACCAGAAAACCAGTAAAGTGCTGCAGTAGCCCAGTGAGAGGTGACAAAAGGCTGAATTACAGCCACAGGAGTGGAGATTCAGAGGAAGGAATTCATTATAAAAGTGCAGCCTGGATATGTGGCGTGTGGGAAGAGGACTCTAGGGGGACTCTCCAGTTTCTGGCATGAAAGGAAGGATGACAGTGTCATTAAATTAGAAAAACACTGGAAGGAGAAGTAGAGCTGGGATGAAACCTAAGTTCCATCTGGGGCACATTTTCTTTCATTCCTTTGGGACATCAAATAGAAATGGCACGGACGTGGATTTAGAAGTCTGATGTGGAGAAGCAGAGGTTAGGAAAATGATTCTCTTTGTCCATTTTATTTCCCATGCATTAAGTCAACCAAATCAAGACTCTGAACACTTTCTACCTATGTAACAGCCGGTGCGGGGAAGAAAGCAAATGTCGTTTAATTCTAATAAGGGATACTTCTTTACCAATAGAGTTGTGTGAAAATGCATTTGGGGGGCTGAACATTAAATGGTGGAAAAATTACTGTACCTATTTATGCATCCTAGACAGGCTTGTCTTGATTTGCATTTAGATGAGAATTCCTTCAGCTCAGAACCGGGACTGTCCCCTAACTCATAAGCACTTAGAAAAGCATTAACTTTAGCTGGCGAGGTATCCTTGGTACAACTGTGACACAAAACCTAATACCAGTGTTCCCTTAATGACTCAGGAGAAAGTAGCCATTGAAATGGTGGAAAAGTTTAGAACAAGCTTCCTTTGCCATCTCTTTGAGAAGGAACGCATACCCTGTTAATCAGTGACCGCCGAGCCTCTCTCACCGTGCTTGAGTAAACCTGTTTTGAAGGGTTGTGTATTTTTTCCACTCTTTTGGAGGCTTCGTGCAGGACTCTAAAGCATTATTACTCTAAATCCTGAGTAAGAATGTCAGCTGCTCATCGTAGCGTGATTACAGACAGAGGTATATTTTATTTTTTTAAAAAATGGAAATTGAAACAGGTGGTTCAATGAAAAGCTTTCTAAGGAACTACACAGATGAAATTCTAATACGATTTCTACAGCTCTGCCCGTGATTTCCTCTTCATGTGCTGAATCAAAAGCCCTTTGGGAGGCCAAGGTTGGGGGGTGGATCATATGAGGTCAGGAGTTCAAGACCAGCCTGACCAATATGGTGAAACCCCGTCTCTACCAAAAACATAAAAATTAGCCGGGTGCGGTGGCTTGTGCCTGTAGTCCCAGCTATTCAGGAGGCTGAGGCAGGAGAATTGCTTGAGGCGGAAGTTGCAGTGAGCCAAGATTGCACCACTGCACTCCAGCCCGGGTGACAGAGCAAGACTCCGTCTCAAAAAAACAAAAACAAAAACAAAAAAAGACAGTGAAAGGCCCATGGCTAGTTCTTTCACGAATTGGTCAGCCTATTCAATTATGGTGGTTCGGTCTGATTAAGCCATTACTTACTTTGCATTTGATTTTTCAAATCACATACATCTGGAGAAGTATTTGGTTCTCTCTTTTAAAAACAACATTCCTGTAAGATGAAGAAGTTCTGGAGACTGGTTACACCACAGTGTGAGCATGCTTAATACTACTGACTGTCTACTGAAAAATGGTTAAGATGGCAAACTATGCTATGTGTATTACACCACAACTCAAACCTTTTTAAAATGACATTCCTCTGATTATAAAAGGAAAAACATAGAAAATTAAAACTTCCTGGAATCCCGCCTCTTGGAGACAAATGGATACATTCCGGTGTCACATTTTTGTCTAACTTTTGTTGTTCCTTTATACATAAATACAGAAATGGACAGATAACAGATGTAGACCCTGCTAGAGACTGTTCAGCAACTTAGCTTTTCACTTAATAGTATAATCAGGTCCCTGTCTTCAATTTACATGGTTTCATTGTTGGAGGAATGTCATCTTTTAAAGTCTTATTTTCATAAAATCTAGTAGACACACAGTATAAGTATTGCTTCATACAATTCAAATTATAAAGCAAACTACTGGGTCTAATATAGTAAACAACAAATGTTACATATAGCCTGGAGAGCATTTATTATATACCAAAAGCCATTGGATAGAGATTGTATTGCTATTTGGATACAAATCGTGCAATTTCAGTAGAATGGCTCACTATGAATCAGATTCTTTTAAGAAACTAAGTATACAGTACTTTAGTACCAGGGAGACCATAAAAGTTTCTGAGTCATTTGCCTGCCCAAGACTCAGCTTCCGGTTTGAGAAGCTGGGAGATTGAAAGAAAGGAGATTTTCCTTCTTAAGATCTGTCCACATTCCTGGACTTGAATCTGCCCTTTCACTTTTATTATGTCTAACAATTAAAGATTGATTTGGGGACTCTCTGAATACCAGTCTATGCGTTCACTACTCAGATCTAATAATACTAGCATTGGGATGTGGTATTAATATGGTTTATTCTTTTCCGGAATGTAGGAATGAATTGTGGAAATAATTTTTTTTTGAGACAGGGTCTCACTCTGTCACCCAGGCTGGAGTACAGTGGCATGATCGTAGCTCACTGTAACCTCGAACTCCCAGCCTCAAGCAGTCCTCCCACCTCGGCCTCCCGAGTAGCTGGGACTACAGGCATGCACTACCATGCCTGGCAGAGAAATAATTTCGCATGAGCCGTGAGTGATGTGTTCAGACACAGCTAGTGGGAAAATATATACTTAATCCATTCAGAATTTTTTCTAGCGGAGCCTCCGAGAGGCTATCTATAGCCCTCCGTGCTGAAATAATCAAAGACATTATCTTCAAACTAAAGCCTTTGTCTTAGCTTAAGAATGTGTGATCCTTTCTGTTCCCAAGACACACATCTATAGATGGGGCTATGTTTACACTCTGCCTGCCTACTTATTCAATCTTACAAATGGGCAATTAAAGGAAAATTCTGTTTCCCACCAGGCATTAACTGTATATTGCATTTAGTCTACACATTAGTTTCACATGCATCTGTCTGCCTGGTCACCATGTGTGAACCCCTGTGTTAAGATATCTGCGTGGTGTGAGAAGAAAAGCCTCAAGGTCAACACAAATACTGATCCATGCCTTTTTATAAGGTGGTAAAGCAAATACAAAGGGCTTTTAGAACCAGTAGACTCAGCGCATCATCAGCATTTACCCTGTTAACCTGACTTCAATGGGAGTGGTGGACATGCCATGAACTCCCCTGAACAAAGCAAAGTCAATTTTCTATTTTTCTGAGAAACAGAAGCAGGAGGCAAAAAGAGCAGTAGAGCAGGAATCTATGGCCTGGATAAAACAAACACAAATTTTTTTTAAGTCTATGCAAAACAAAATCATAAAGACCCAGCTTTTTAAATAAACCGCCTAGATCCAATGTCAGAAGATGGGATTGTATTTACAAATATATTTTGTTGAGTGGCTTGGGTGCATAGAAAAAGGTCAAATTTTATTTCTGTTCAAACAGCACTGTAGCAAGTTACTATGAATCATGGTTGATTGCTCAGGCACCAGATCCCCTCACTTCTCAAGAAAGTCAGCAAAATCTTCCTGCAGCTCAACAGTACCAGCAATACTGTACCCATCCATTATATTGCATTCCCTTCCCCTCCAATCTTACTGAATCACATTCTGACTTGACTCAGCAGATCATCGTCATCGGTAATTAGGAAATTCTTTGCCTCTTTTCCATCTTAGTCCTTTAATACAAATGGGCACCAGTCAAATAATAGAAACTGGCTTTTCATTTGTCTACACCAGAAATAACCTGATAGAACGCTTATAATGTGTTCTGCTAGATGCTTAGTGATAGAGCTGCAGATTAGTTTAAAATCATCTTATAACATGTTCTTCATTAATGTGCTTGGGATAAGCCTATTTTGTACTGTTTCGGCGTGTGTTCGCACCCCAATACTGAATTAGATCAGGCACATTTGGTGGCAAATAATTTTTGAAAATGTTATGTTCAGTCTTAAAATAATTTTCAATGGATTTGGCAACTGCATAAAACAACTCTTACTTTATAGGTGCTCTGGGATCTGTGAAATACTTTTTTTTTTTTTTTTTTTGCGACAGTCTTGCTCTGTCACCCAGCCTGGAGTGCAATGGCGTGATCTTGGCTTACTGCAACCTCTGCCTCCCAGGTTCAAGCGATTCTTCTGCCTCAGCCTCCTGAGTAGCTGGGATCACAGGCGCGCACCACCACGCCTGGCTAATTTTGTATTTTTAGTAGAGAAGGGGTTTCACCATGTTGGTCAGGCTGTTCTCAAACTCCTGACCTCATGATCCGCCCGCCTCAGCCTCCCAAAGTGCTGGGATTACACGCATGAGCCACTGCACCCAGCCCCATTGTTCTTATTTATTTATTTATTTATTTATTTATTTATTTATTTATTTATGAGACGGACTCTTGCTCTGTCACCAGGCTGGAGTGCAGTGGCGCAATCTCGGCTCACTGCAATCTCCGCCTCCCGGGTTCATGCCATTCTCCTGCCTCAGCCTCCTGAGTAGCTGGGACTACATGCGTGCGCCACCATGCCCAGCTAATTTTTGTATTTTTAGTAGAGATGGGGTTTCACTGTGTTAGCCAGGCTGATCTCAAACTCCTGACCTCAAGTGATCCACCCGCCTTGGCCTCCCAAAGTGCTGGGATTACAGGCATGAGCCACTGCACCTGCCCTCCATCATTCTTTAAACACAATATTGTTTATGTGTCTTACTTTACAAATAGAAACAAGCATTTGACACATTTGACTTCTCAAAGTAGATGGAGCTGCTTTTTTGTCTCATCCTCACAGCCCAAAGCAGTTAGTCTCTTCTGCCTGGTGTCTAGACTATGAAGGTAGGGGCTTGGATTCAAACCTACTTGTTGATGCCTGTTATGGGCCAGCCATACACAAGTTCAGTTCATTCTCACAACAGTCCTGCAAAGAAGATATTATTATCTCCATTTTGCAAGTTAAGAACCAAGGTTTAGAAAAATAAAATCTACTGGAGATTGTATGACTAGTAAATGATCAAGATAGGATTCAAATTGAGACCTACCTTTGGAATCCATGTTCTTTTCACTTTACCAAATGGCACTCCCCACTCCCAAACCAAGAACAGCATTTATTGCCACCTAGCCTGAGCCAAGACCTATACCAGGCACACAGTGGACACTGGCACGAGGCTTAGAGACTGACACACAGAACAGTCCAGCAGTGAGTCAGTGGCATAGCTGGGACTCAGAGCCAGAACTGTCGAGAGAGGAAAGGTACAAGCTTTGAGCCCAACCTGTGTCTTCTTCCATAGGCGATGTTTGCTGTCTTCATTTTATATACACTCTGGTCACACAATTTGACTTTGAGAATATTCTTCAAAATCTTAATTAAAATCAGTTAACAGCTGGTGAATAACTCCCCCCCTTTTTTTTTGAGATGGAGTCTCACTGTGTCGCCCAGGCTGGAGTGCAGTGGCACAATCTCAGCTCATTGCAACCTCCGCCTCCCAGGTTCAAGCCATCCTCCTGTCTCAGCCTCCCCAGTAACTGGGATTCCAGGCGCCTGCCACCATGCCCAGCTAATTTTTGTATTTTTAGTAGAGATGGGGTTTCACCATGTTGGCCAGGCTGGTCTCGAACTCCTGACTTCAAGTGATCCACCTGCTTCGGCCTCCCAAAGTGCTGGAATTACAGGCGTGAGCCACCGAGCCTGGCCTAAATATGCTTTTGAGGTTTTACCTTTGCACTTTTGAATTCCACGATGTTACTTGAATCAAACTACTGATCCAATACAATCAAGTTACCTTTCATTCTTAAATCGGGAAACAACAACATCAAAAGAGAAAACACATTTTTGATTTATTTACACATGCTACCTAAGACATTGGCATCCCTCTACCTGCATCCTAATAAATGGATTCAATCCTTAGCTAAATGTATTGTTGGATTAAGATATTTACATATGGAATAAATCCTGGGGTTTGTTGTTGTTGTTGTTTTGAGATGCAGTCTTGCTCTGTTGCCCAGGCTTGAGGGCAATGGCGTAGTCTTGGCTCACTGTAACCTCCACCTCCTGGATTCAAGCGATTCTTCTGCCTCAGCCTCCCGAGTAGCTGGGATTACAGGTGCACACCACCATGTGCAGCTAATGTTTGTATTATTAGTAGAGATGGGGTTTCACCATGTTGGCCAGGCTCGTCTTGAACTCCTGACCTCAGGTGATTCGCCCAACCTCAACCTCCCAAATTGCTGGGATCACAGGCGTGAGCCACCATGCCCGGCCAAATTCTGGGTTTTCTTATTGTCGTGAAACGTAGTTTGTATTGTCATCCTTTTAAAATTGTTGGTTATTTCCAGTTTTTCTTGACTCATTCATTAGATAACAAATTTATAGTTATCAATGGCTATGATAAATGATTATGTACTTATAATTTTTAAAACTTCAATAAAGCACAATATAGTGCTGCTACTCAGGTTTCAGGTTTAAAAAAATTAGACTGAGTTTTTGTTTACTGATAAAAATTCCAGGGTTTCAAACAGCTGTATTGCTGTTAATGAAATTTACAAATTAAGTTTGCCTGTTTGACTTTTACCATGTCACAGAGATATAACTAAATGAATTTTCACCAGATTTGGGTAGTATGTTTGAGATGGCCTGACTCAAAGTGTAGGCTATGTGGGGTGTGACAATAATTTACAGAGCTCTTACTAAGTGCTGGCACTCTTATAAGTGCTTTCTGTGTAATTAACTCACATATTCCTTACCGCTCTATGAGGTAGGTGCTGCTACGATCCCATTTTACAGATGAGGAAACTGAGGCACGAGCAGCTTCATGGATGTTTCACAGCACACAGAGCCCTGTGTTTACATGAGTCCCATCCTTGATTTGATGCTCTATTGTCATAGTCTGGAAATTCCCAATTTTTGAACAAGGGACCTCTCATTTTCTTTTTGCTCTGGATCTGGCAAATTATGTAGCCAGTCCTGGAGCAATTTAATAAATTGCTCAAGCCAGGGTTAAGCCCAGGTAGTATGTCCAGAATCCATACTCCTTACCATTGCTAAACTACCCTTGGAAACTGAGTTTTAGTCCTAGAGAGGCTGCCAAGCCACCAAGCAGCTGTGGGCTTCTTGCCCAGGGTGCTGCTTCACACACAGGTGATTCTGCATGGGATGTGTTAGGGTCCAGCAGCAGAGAGATTAAGGAGGGCTCATGATTCTTAGGAGCGATCAGCTCATATCTAATAGGCTATTTTGAAGAGGAAAATGGAAAAAGCAATGCCGCACAGAGTACTTTTAGGCCAAATACCTTTGAATGGCAGTGCAGAGCTGTCCAGAGATAGCGTACTCTTTCATTTCTCTGATGTGGTGTCCTTCAAGAATACAAAACTATTGCTGTTTCTTTCTGAAAGAATACCCAAGAAATAACAAGTAAAAAAATAAAAATATAATGACTTGTTCACATATTTCCCGAGTAATACTTGTCATTTGAGTCCCTCTCCTCAGGTTAAATTTGGGAATATTTCATTTTCAAGAGTGAATTCAACAACAACATATCCCAGCCGGGCATGGTGGCTCATGCCTGTAATCCCAGCACTTTGAGAGGCCAAGGTGGGTGGATTACTTGAGGCCAGGATTTCGAGACCAGTCTGGCCAACATGGCAAAACCCCGTCGCTACTAAAAATACAAAAATTAGCCAGGCGTGGTGGCACATGCCTGTAGCCCCAGCTACTTGGGAAGCTGGGGCATGAGAACAGCTTGAATCCAGGAGATGGAGGTTGCAGCAAGCCAAGATCACACCACTGCACCCCAGCCTGGGCCATAGAGCGAGACTCTGTCTCAAAAAAGAAAAACCCAGCATATCCTGAGCTACTCTGACATTTCTCCTCCTCCTCTACTTTGTCTCCCTTTACTGTCTCTGGCACTTTCTCCAATATCAGACTGAGCATAGTAAAAGCACAGGAGAAAAATGACAAAAAGGAAGGTGAATTATAGTACACTATATGGTTTGGCTCAGGTACCAGTAGTATTTGCATAGTCGTAATAAGCTGAAACCTTGAATATTGACATAGCAAAAGAATTCATAACTATATGGACAGTGGGAGGAAGGGTTTGGGGGCAAGGTGCATTTGAGAGAGGTAATCTTGATAGGCATAGGGAAAAAATAGAAATGACTAACATCAGTGAGCCATATGAGTTAAGGAGGGGAAGCTAGCAATGCTGTGATTGTGTCTGGGGTGCAAGAAGACTGCAGCACAGAAGGCGGGCCAGGGGATGGCTTGCTGCAAGCCTCGTCCTCATCCTTCATCATGGGACATCCTGTAGACATGTTTCTTTGAAGACAAAGTTAAATGGAAGGAAGGCTTTCCTGGGTGGCATATCTATGATCAGCCAATGAACACTGTATGACTATTTCAAAATGATGGGTTTGTCTGTCCAAAAACAGATAAAGAAAACCCCAGCATCTATAAAACACAAAGAAATTATCCTCATTTTGAAAACACCATGATTTAAAACATCTAAAATAATTATGATAATTTTTAAACAAGTAAAATTATATTGCATATAAGGGTATTTATCAACTTAAGTAGGGTTCAGTCTCTTTTGAGGAATAGAAATTTGACAGATTTCTGTCATTATGAGTATATGAAAGGATTGGGCTTATCTGCAGCGAGACGTGTACCAAGTCTGTAAGATTTTTGTTCGTTTTGAGATGGAGTCTCGCTGTGTCACTCAGGCTAGAGTGCAGTGACACAATCTCAGCTCACTGCAACCTCCAGCTCCAGGGTTCAAGTGATTCTCCTGCCTCAGCCTCCCAAGTAGCTGGGATTACAGGCATCTGTCACCATGCTTGGCTAATTTTTGTATTTCTAGTAGAGACTTGGTTTCACCATGCTGGCCAGGCTGATCTCGAACTCCTAACCTCAGGTGATCAGCCCGCCTCAGACTCACAAAGTGCTGGAATTAGAGGCATGAGCCACTGCACCCAGCCCCAAGTCTGTAACATGTTAAAAAAGAATTTTCAACCCATTCCTGTTTGCTTCTCTGTTGCATTTCCAACCCATGATTTGGATTCTAGTAGCCTGAGGTTATCCAGGTTGTCGTATCGGTGGGTGAGAATAACTAAATTGTGTACATTTTGTTAATTATCCAGAACTCATAAGGACAAATTTTTTCCTGTTTTCTATCTAAAGGGGACTGAAGCTATATTAATCAGCACTAGAATAGTCTAAAACCCCTTGCACTTCAAAATATGTATGTGGTATTTAGGCAAAAAGCTAACGTATTTTTTTTAACAAGGAAATTTAATGATAATTTTTTCACATTGAAAACACTACTAATGATGTGGTTGAGATAAAGGGAACAGGACCTCTTGGTTTATAGAAGGTAGTCGAAATTTGGATTATAGCTCTACTAGGCTCTACTATGATGATTAAAGTTTTTTCTGTTAATAATCAAAGTGAGATTTCCATTTCAATAAAAATGGAAGGAAGTGCCTACCTCACACAATTCTAGGGCATTAAGTTCAGAGAAAAGGAGGAAAGGGATATTTCCTTTAACTTTCATTAGTGCCTGAGTTATTTCTGAGCTTGAGGTCTTGCTGTACGGCAGTTCGGTAGTTATCAAATCAGTTGGTTTCAGGACCCCTGTGTACTCATAATTATTGAGACCCAAACAAGCCAGGTGTGGTGGCTTACATCTGTAGTCCCAGCCACTCATGAGAAGGACCACTTGAGCCTGGGGGTGAAGAGGTTTCAGTGAGCCCGATCATGCCATTGCACTCTAGCCTGGGTGACCCCATCTCAAAAAGAAAAACGAGACACCCAGTGGGCTTTTTTGGATATTGGGTTCCATCTACTAATATTTACCATATTGTGTGCCTGCTTTGACAGCACATATTACTAAAACTGGAATGATACAGAGAAGATTAGCAAAACAAAAAAAGAAAAAAGAAAAAGAATTTACCATATTATAAATTAAAACTTTTTAAATATTAATTTATCTGAAAAGATCAGTAATAAACTCATTACATATTAGCATAAATCCATCTTTGTGAAAAAGAACTCCTTTTACATTGCTGCAAAGCTTTTTCATGTCTGGGTTAGAAGAATTCGGTGGAATTCTCAGATCTGCTTCAGCACCCAGTCTGTTGCCATATGTTGTTTTGGTTGAAGCACATGAAGAAAATCGAGCCTCAGACAGATAGGCAGTTGGAAAAAAAGAGAGGAGTGTATTGGTTTACCTCTTCAGATAATTGTGGATAGCCTTCTTGACAAGTGGTAGGGTTTTTTAAATATTTAACTGCTAAATAAAAATCGTATATAATTATGGGGTACACTGTGATGCTATGATATGTGTATACAATACAGAATGATTAAACCAAGCTAATTAACGTATCTGTCACCTCACATACCTATCATTTCTTTGTGAGAACACTTAAAATCCACACTTAGCAGTCTTTATTATTAACTGTAGTCACAGTGTTGTGCAATACATCAGAACTTATTTCTCCCATGAAACTGAAACTTTGTACACTTTGGCCAACCTCCTGCCTTTCCCCATCCACCCCCCACCCCCAGTCTCTGGAACCTCCATTCTACTCGCTGCCTTTATGAGTTTCACTGTTTATAATCTACAAGTGAGCTCATGCAGTACTTGTCTTTCTGTGCTTGGCTTATTTCACTTAGCCTGATGTCATCTGTGACAACATGGATGAACCCAGAGGACAAGCGGTAGTTTCTTGAAGGTTAGCTGCAATGTGTAATCTGACACCATATCATTGAACTTTTCGGAGCCTACTTACTAGAGTCTATTATGTTAGAATCTGTCCATCTATCTTGCATTTTTGGTTTTTTGTTTGTTTTTAGGTAGAGTCTCGCTCTGTTGCCTAGGCTGGAGTGCAGTGGCGCAATCTCAGCTCACTGCAACCTCCACCTCCCGGGTTCAAGAGATTCTCCTACCTCAGCCTCCCGAATAGTTGGGATTACAGGCACCCGCCACCAAGCCCAGCTAATTTTTGTATTTTTAGTAGAGACGGGGTTTCACTATGTTGGCCAGGATGGTCTCGAACTGCTGACCTCAAGTGATCTGCCCACCTTGGCCTCCCAAAGTGCTGGGATTACAGGCATGAGCCACCGTGCCCAGCCCTATCTTGTATTTCGAATGGATCTTTCACCCATGCATGATTTTATAATACCATGCATTAGTCATCTGGAAAATATTGGCTCACTGACTACTGCAGATCTTCCAAATAGGAACACATTTTGTTACACAATAACTAAAAAGCATTTCTTAATAACACCACTAATCTCCCCAGAGAAATCTCTAAGTATGGGGAAATTGTCAAGCTCATTGTGGCAGACACAAGGTTTCCAAAATTCTAATTTTTGCTTGAAAACTCAAACTTTATCATTGACAACAAATATGTCAGTTGTTTTCCTTGCAGTGACAGGCTCAGTTTATTCATTTTGAAAAAAACTGTCTACCAAACACCCAGGTCCAAATAACTACAATTTTTCAGGGTTTTAAAAGCAGCTCAATTGCACATGTTTTCCTCAAGAACATCATCATAATTTGCAATGGAAATGTTTTATGTGCACCTCTCATTTCATCACACAGAATATTAAAAAGACACATACTCAAGAGCTGAGATTTAACAAAATAAATAAATGTATGGCATTATCAAAGACCTTCTTAAGTGACACTGGCCTTCTCCCCTGGAGTAGGAGGTTGTCACAGTTTGCCACTGCCTTGTTGATATGAATTAAGGCACCAGAATTTGCCACGGTGCTGACATTGATGGGGAAAAGCAATGGTGGGTAAAAAGCAAATGACGCCTTAGTGTTGGCACAAAAAGTTTCCACCTGTAGACTCCCTGAAAAGGTTTCATGGACCCTCAGGAGTCCTCTGGCCAGTTTTCAAACTGCTAGTGTAGCGTGTCAGCGTATGTCACTGTTGTCAAGCATTACTGTCATCCACAGATCTTTAGGAACACAGCGACAGGAACTGCTGAGTTTGGTAGGATTTAGGACCATAACCCCTTCCCCTGCTCTGGTTCCAATCTTAACATGCAAACCATTCCCTAGAGGTAAAGTTTGCGTAATTGCCCACTTCTCAGCAGAAAAATCATTAACCATTACCATTTTTCTTCTAATTTTTTTTTTTTTTGAGACTGGGTTTCGCTATCACCCAGGCCCACTTCTCAGCAGGAAAATAGTCAACCATTACCATTTTTCTCTTAAACTTTTTTGTTTAGACAGGGTCTCACTCTGTCACTCGGGCTGGAGTGCAGTGATGTGATCACAGCTCACTGCAGCCTCCACCACCCAGGCAATCCTCCCACCTCAGGCTCCTGAGTAGCTGGGACTACAGGTGCGTGCCACCGTGTCCGGCTAATTTTCTTTTTAATTTTTGCTGTTTAAAAAGAAAATAGAAATACCAAGTAGTCATTACGCTTTGCAACACATACAGGGGTGTGTGTTGGGGAGGTGAGGGGGACATTTCCTCCAGATATGTAGAATTAGATACCTGCATATCCCTTTAAAAAGCACTGTATGAGTCCATTCTCTCATTGCTGTAAATACCTGAGACTGGGTAATTTATAAAGGAAAGAGGTTTAATTGGCTCACAGTTCCACAGGCTGTACAGGAAGCATGATGCTGGTATCTGCTCGGCTTCTCTGGAGGCTTCAGTAAAATTATAATCATGGCAGAAGGTGAAGGGGCCGCACATACCTCATGTGGCGGGAGCAGGAGCAAGAAGGAGGGGAGGCGCTGCATGCTTTTGAACAACCAGCTCTCATGAAAATTCACTGACTATCACGAGGACAGCACTGAGGGGATGGTGCTAAACCATTCATGAGAAACCGCCCCCATGATCCAATCACCTCCTACCAGCCCCACATCCAACACTGGAGATTACAATTGGGCATGAGATTTGGGTGGGGACACAGATCCAAACCATATCAAGCACAACCAACATGACAAAAGTTGGTACACACTAATTTTTCACCATATTACTTGCAACTTAAAAATGCAGTCTTGGCCAGGCACGGTGGTTCACACCTGTAATCCCAGCACTTTGGGAGGCCAAGGTGAGCGGATCACTTGAGATCAGGAGTTCAAGACCAGCCTGGACAACATGGTGAAACTCCATCTCTGCTAAACATACACAAAATAGCCAGGTGTGGTGGTAGGTGCCTGTAATCCCAGCTACTCAGGAGGCTGAGGCAGGAGAATCGTTTGAACCTGGGAGGTGGAGGTTGCAGTGAGCCAAGATCATACCACTGCACTCCAATCTGGGCAACAGAATGAGACTCCGTCTCAAATAAAATAAAATAAAATAATCATTCCTTCCCTCAGGTCTAACTTAGTACAGACACTGGCTACTTGCTCTTCGGGTGAAGGGAAATTTGAGCACATTTAGTGACAAGAACATTCCTTTAACTCATATCCCATATGAATGACTACGTCTTTCGGTCAAGAGGCATCTGAAGATGTACACTCTATTTCTTTATTATGTAGTCTCTGATCATAAAAAGTAAAAAAAGAAAAAAAAAATCCTGGTCCTCTCTCACATACCTGATTTTTCCCCTTTCTTTCTGTTTTTTAAAGAGACAGGGGTCTCACTATGTTGCCTTGGGTTAAAACTCCTGGGTTCCAGCCATCCTCCTGCCTCACCCTCCCACGTAGCTGGGACTACAGACATGGACCACTGCACCCAGCCCTCTATTACATTTCATTTTAAAGTAAACTATTATTTTACAGTACTTGACTCATAATTGATTTCATGACCCATGAGTGGGTCACAGTTTACAGTTTTAAAAACACTGGTTTAGATTTTCATTCCCTAAAGCCTGGTTTCTCAGCTTCCAATTATAGCAAATGCCTTTGCGTTGCAGCTACTAGGGCTGCTTGTTAAATCGATGTCTCTTCCCTTTCACCCTTTGAGAAGACACCGGCCCCTCCTAGCAATGTCTCTGTGCTTTTCCCGGGTGCCCCAGCCCTTCATGCTGACTCCGCTTGTTCTCACACACCAGTTTTCCCAAAGCAGGGGGCATGAGGACCACGGTGGGATGCAAGATGCTTTCAGGCGGTACAAGCATGAACGTTTTCATAGCGACATTTTTGTATATCATGGAAAAATATATCTGGAACAGCAAAACCTACGATTTCATGGAATTGTTGCCTAAGGGAAGACTTGGGGGTTTAAGTCAATTTAAATAACTGTGTAGGCTGTATGGGGATATGATAGAATGACACCTGTCCAAAGTTTGGGAGGCATAGCTGATGAATCAAAAATCTCTGTCATTCTTCCTCAGCATGATCCACACCACCCACCCCTCCTCTCCGCCAAATGACACTGGAAGCTACTCTAGTTACACACCAAAGGTACTTTTTTGGACAGCCTTGTAATAGCTGAAGTTTAACAGATTGATTGCAGCATTCCCCCTTTATTACCTCACACAGGCCCATTCAATCCCTGTTCCCTGACATTCCCAATCTCTTTCCTATTTACTTCCTAATCCACAAAGTCGAAACTGTTCTTATCTCTGCAGTACCTCTGACCTGCTCGCTTAATTTTTACATTCATTGTAAAGACGTCTTCAATGTCCCCGCTGACTCCAGGCTCTCCTGCAGCCAACCCTCTCTACTGTATGCAGATATTAGGATTTTTTTATATTGCCAAAAACGATTTGAGATTATCTACATTCACTTCTTACATGCAATCCTAAGAAATCCAATTCCATTCCTTTCACTCCCAGTGGTCTCCAATCTTTCTTTCACTTCTCTACAAGAATGTTCTACTCTCAGATAAAGACCATCAGCACATCCTGACCTTCAGGGTCTTCCTCTGCCACAGCCGCCACCCGAATGTCCACCTTTCCTTGCTCCCTTCAAAATCTGCCTCTGCACATCTCTGTAGGAAGCCTTCCTCTCAAAGGTTTCCTTAGCATTTGTGCCCACAATGCAGTCGCTATAGCTTTTTATTATTTAAATTACTTTGTAATTTTTTACAGTGTGACATATGCAGAAATCAGATTTCCCCAATTATAACTGTCACCTAATTAGAATATAACCTTCTGAGGGCCGGGCCTGTATCTCATTGAATACCCAAATGTTACCTAGGCTGTTTCTGGCTGCAAAGCAGCAGAGAATTCCAACTCAAACTGGCTTGAAGGATAAGGACATCTATTGTATCATCCATACAGGTACAGAAGCAGGCCAGGCCCCAGGCAAGGTGAGATACAGCCTTGCTCAATGCTGTCACCTAGGACCCACGTTCTTCTCTCTCTCTGCAATGGCTTCATCTGAAGGCTGTTTCTCAATAGCAGTCAGGGCTGCATGCTTGCTTGTGACAAGAACAGGGGATGGACGGGGCTGTGCACACATGCATGTGGGGTCTGGCTCTCTCCAACCCTGAGTCCTCCCTGGTAGCCCAGGGTAGCTCGAGAGAGCTTGTCACTATCATGAAAGCATATATACTGCAACAGCATTTGGGTTATTCTAGGAAGGAAGGTAGAGGAAGAGGAATGGATGCCAAGTAGGCAGCCATGAGTACCCACTCCAGCTGGCTCCAGTGTGCACACGTCAAATGGTGGATACCACTACTGAGGTTGTGCACGTGAGCTGAAAGCAGCAGATATCCATCTATCCATGTGTAATATGACATAGGTAATCTGTAATATTACATATATGTGTAACATATAGTACATATTTTATATGTATGAGCCAAGGAATAACTAAAATGATACATTTTGATAAGAATCAGAGTTATGTATAATACACTGAACACATAGCTAAAATTATACAGTATCGGGGAACTGCAAAATAATTTAAGAGGCAGTAGATGATGTGATTACTTATGCAGAAAAATCCTAAGAAATCTACAAAATTACCACTAGAACTTACGAGTGAATTTAGCAAGGTCACAGGATACAAGGTTAATGTATGAAAATCCACTGTATTTTTATATGCTAACAGCAAACAATTGGGAAATGAAATTTTATAAGCAATTTCATTTATGAGAGCATCAAAAAATAAATACTTAGGAATAAATTTAACAAAAGATATGTAAGACCTCCTGGTGAAAACTACAAAAGATTGCTGAGAGAAATCAAAGGGCTAAACAAATGGAAAGATATGCCATGGTCATGGATTGGAACACTTAATACTGTTGTCATTTCTTCCCAAATTGATCTGTAGATCAAATGCCGTCCCAGCCAAGATTCCAGTAGGTTTTATTTTTAATTCTGGAATGTATATAGAAACATAAGGAACTTAAAGGACTCATAGCCATTTTTTAAATGAAGAACAAAGTTGGAGAATGTCCACTACCTGATTTTAAGGCCTATTATAGAGCTACAGTAATCAAAACAGTGTGGTCATGATGAAAGTATAGATATAAATCAATGAACAAAATAGAGAATCCAGAAATAGATCCCCATATATGGTCAATTGATTTTAAATAAAGGTACCAAGGGAATCCAGTGAGGCAGTAAAATCTTTTCAACAAACAATGTGGAACAATTGGATTTCAGTATGGAAAATATGAACCTCAACCCTTGCCACATATCATAATTTAAAAATTAAATCAAAATGGATCCTAGGCCTAGTAAAAGGAAAATGTAAAACTTCTAGAAGGAAACATTTAAGACAATCCTCACAACCTTGGAAGAAGAGGAGGCAAAGATTTCTTAGCTAGGACAGAAAAAGCATGAGTCATAATATAATAAATAGGATCTTATCCAAATTAAAAACTTGCTCTTTGAAAGACATGATTAGGAATATGAAAAGGCAAGCCACAGAAGGAGAGAAAATATTCACTATTCACAGTACATGTGTCTGACAAAGGACTTACATCCTAAATGCATTTTTTAAAAACCCATTGTATTATCTAGTTGTGTAACAGATTACCACAAACTTAGTGGCTGAAATCATGCATTGATTATCTCATAGTTTCTGTAGGTCAGAAGTTCAGGTACAGCTTAGTTGAGTCCTCTGCCTCAGGCTCTTTTGTGAAGCTTGCAATCAAGATGTTGGCCAGGACCAGGGTCTCATCTGAAGGCTCAGCTGGGGAAGGATCCCTTTCCAAGCTCATGTGGTTAGTGGCAGTGTTTAGTTCCTTGAAAGCGGTTAGACTGAGAGCCTTAGTTCATTGACATGGGCCTCTCCCGCATGGCAGCTTGCTTCACCAAAGCCAGCAAGATAGTGATCTGCTAGAAAGACAAGCCACAGTCTTATGTATATAGACAGAAGCTTAATAATGGAAGTGGTGTCCCATCACCTGTGCTGAATACTGTTGGCTAGAAGTAAGTCACTAGGTCCTGCTCACACTCAAGAAGAGGGATACACAAGTACATGAATGCCAGGAGGTGGGGATCATGCATTGGGGGCCATCTCAGAGTCTGCTTGCCATATTCATACAACTCAATAAGAACAAAAACTCTAATAAATAAATAGACAAAAGATGTGTACAGTCACTTCACAAAAGAAAACACATTAATTACCAATAAACACAAAAAGATATCATTGTCCTCAAGGAAATGCAAATTAAACTCACAGCAAGAAACCTATACACCCACTAGAATGACTAAAATGATAAAAAATGTTAAGAGACCATACCAAGCATTGACGAGGACATGAAGCAACTGGAACTCTCAACCACTTTGGGCAGAAATGTAAAATGGTACAGCCAGTCTGTGAAATGGGTGGTTTCTCATATTAAACACACACCTACCAAATGACTCAGCCATTCTACTCCTTGGTATTTGCCCAAGAGAAATGAAAGCATGTTCCTACAAAGACTTGACCACAGATGTTCACAGCTTTATTCCCAATGGTCAAAAAGTGAAAATATCCCACATGTCCATCAACTGGTGAATGAATAGACAAAATGGGGTCTATCCATAGAATGGGATGCTACTTAGCAATAGAAATGAACAAACTACTGGTATACTGAGCGACATGAATGAATGGCAAAATAATTATGCTAAGTGAAATAATCCAGGAGCAAAAGCACATATACTGTATGATTCCATATACACAAAATTCTAGGAAATATTTATAGTGACATAGTGATAAAAAGTAGATCAGTGGTTGCCTTGAAGAAGGGGTGAACCACAAAGGAGCATGAGCAAACTTTTGGAGTGATAAAAAACTTTTCTCTATATTTTATTTTTTTAATTTTCTCTTTAACATTTATTTACTTTTTAAATTTTATTTTTCCATAAGTTATTGGCGTACAGGTGGTATTTGGTTACATGAACTTACATGAGTAAGTTATTTAGTGGAGATTTGTAAGATCCTGGTGCATCCATCACCCGAGCAGTATACTCTGCACCATGTTTGTAGTCTTTTATCCCTCGCCCCGCTTCCGCTCTTCCCTCCAAGTCCCCACAGTCTATTGTATCATTCTTATGCCTTTGCGTCCTCATAGCTTAGCTCCCACATATCAGTAAGAACACACAATGTTTGGTTTTCCATTCCTGAATTACTTCACTTGGAATAATAGTCTCTAGTCTTATCCAGGTCATTGCAAATGCTGTTAATTTATTGCTTCTTATGACTGAATAGTATTCCATCGTATAATTGTACTGGTGATTTCATCCTAGCTCATCAAATTGTACACTTGGAATAGAAATCGTTTATTGTTGGTAAATTACACACAACAAAAAGGGACACTACAAATCATTCTTTAAAGGATTTACATTATGAGGTATGAAGGTCCTGCTTCTCCATTTCCTTGGCTCTGTGTCTGCAGTTCACTCTAATCCACCATAAGTGGCTACGTAACACTGTGGATAGTAAATGAAGACCACAGAAGTCTCCAGAATGTAGAAGATGTGGTGGAGGCATTAGTGGGTCCCTTTAATTTCAGCTGGAATATTGTACTTCCTTTTGATCACGTTATGTAGAGCAGAACCGAAGTGGAAGTAGTCTGTCTCAATCATGTTTGTAATTTTTCACCAATTTAGGAATAGAGCTTCCACCCAATATGGGATTTAAAGGGGCTGAAAAACGGTTAACAGTGATCTGTTCTAGAAAGGGTTAATGAATAGGTCAGTTGCAGGGGAGGGAGCAGAGAATAGAAAAGAGAGACTGCCTTGTGACACTATATCATTCTGTGCGTTGCATTCTAATATAAATACAACATATTTCAAAGTTTGTGACTTGGCTGCATTAAGAATTGAAAGGTTAGATGAACTTGGTGAGCATTACTTATTTTTTTATTTGCAGTCTATTATAAGACAATACTAAGAGTTATCAACCTATAAGAGAATATAAATATTCCGCTTCCAATAACTCATGTTAAACACAAAGCTAATAATAAAATATTTTGGTTGGCGAAAAAATGGATTTATTTGTGAAAGGCAAGAGATGTATGCATTTCAGACTGTAACTAATGAATTTGAAGGGTAGCAAGGCAATCATGCTGATTCTCCATGTTCCTTGAGCTCCTTCTTCATATCTTCTATGCCAATTTCTAGTCATGCCAGCACATGTTCGTTCAACAGATATTTTATTAACCAACTACCCTGGTTCTGGCACATAGCCCATATTAAGTAAGTATTTGCTGAATGAATGACTGTCTTCAAAAGCTTACCATTGTCTCCTATTTTGGAAATTCGAAGATAATTTAACATAGAGAATCCAAAGGACTTTTTGGGTTAATCAATTTTCTTCACCTTTTGTTTAACAACACTTCCTTCGAAACAGGTTTTCAGCTGACTTGAGCTGGACAAATTGGTTGCCACTCTCTCTGAAAAGATACTGTGGAATAAATTATCTTTAAAGAAATCATAAATAAATGATAAGGAGGAACTAATATTTATAGCATCTGAAATTGTTATTTAGAAAGCTGTCAAAATGAACAAAACCTTCTCTCCAAATATATTGATTAAAAGCAATCAGCAGAATTAATACACTTGTTTTTGGGGAGTGGGGTGGTCTCAGTTTGTTGCCCGGGTTGGAGGGCAGTGGTGTGATCACAGCTTACTGCAGCCTTGAACTCGTGGACTCAAGCAGTCCTCCCACCTCAGCCTCCTGTGTAGCTAGCTGGGACTACAGGCATGAGCCACTATGCCCAGCTACCTTTTGTTTTGTTTGTTTTTTGTTTGTTTGTTTGAGACGGAGTCTCGCTCTGTCGCCCAGGCTGGAGTGCAGTGGCACGATCTTGGCTCACTGCAAGCTCTGCTTCCCATGTTCACACCATTCTCCTGCCTCAGCCTCCTGAGTAGCTGGGACTACAGGTGCCTGCCACCATGCCTGGCTAATTTTTTTTTTTTTTCTGTATTTTTAGCAGAGACGGTGTTTCACCGTGTTAGCCAGGATGGTCTCGATCTCCTGATCTTGTGATCCACCCGCCTCAGCCTCCCAAAGTGCTGGGATTATAGGTGTGAGCCACCACGCCTGGCCCCCCCTTTTTTTTTTTTTTTTTTTTAAAGATGGAGTCTCCCTATGTTGCCCAGGCTGATCTCAAACTCCTGGGCTCAAGTGATCCTCCCACCTCAACCTCCCAACGTGCTAGGATTACAGACCGAGCTACTGCATGTGGCCAAGAATTAATACTCACAGTATTGAATATATATTTGAGATTTTTTTCAAATTTCTACACTACTTTTAAAAATCAATTGTCTTCCCTTAACAGAAACTAAAATTGGCCAGGTGACGTCACTCATGCCTATAATCCCAGTGCTTTGGGAGGCTGAGGCAAGAGGATCACTTGAGCACTGGAGTTTCAGACCAGCCTGGGCAACATTAGCCAGGTATGGTGGCACATGCTGGCACTCCCAGGTACTTGGGAGGCTGAGATGGGAAAATCACTTGAGCCCAGGAGTTCAAGGTTACAGTGAGCTATGATTGTGCCACTGCACCAGCCTAGGTGACAGAGCAAGACCCAGTCTCTTAAAAAAGAAAGAAAGGGCCGGTTCTGGTGGCTCATGCCTGTCATCCCAGCACTTTGGGAGGCTGAGGTGGGTGGACCACTTGAGGTCAAGAGTTTCAGACCAGCCTGGCCAACATGGTGAAACCTTGTCTCTACTAAAATACAAAAAATTTGCTGGGTGTGGTGGTGCGCGCCTGTAGTCCCAGCTACTTGGGAGGCTGAGGCAGGGGAATCACTTGAACCAGGGAGGTGGAGATTGCAGTGAGCCGAGATCATGCCACTGCACTCCAGCCTGGCAACAGAGCGAGACTCCATCTCAAAAAAAAAAAGGAAAAAAGAAAGAAGGGAACAAAAAAGCTGAAATTGTAGGGTGGTGGCAAGAGCTGGCAAAGCTCTCAGCCAGTATCCATGCCAGGATCTCATACTGCCAGCGAACTTTGGTCCTCAGATAGAATCTATTACAATAAAAACTACCCTGCCATCATTTCTTGGCACAGTCACTTTTTTTCCTTCAAAATGTTAATTCCAACACTAAAGGGAAAGTGACTATAATGATTTCCAAACAGCAATGAGGTCCAAGGGAAGCATGAGTAAATTGAGTGAAATAACTTCTAAACCCATTTATGCTACTAAAATCAACTGTTTCCCTACCAAGTTTTAATGGATGTCTGAATGAACAATTCATTTCACTCAAATATTTTTTGAATGCCTACTATGTGTCACACACAGGCAATACAAAGATGATGAGTCATTCTTTCCCTTCAGAGAGCAATGTGGGACTCAGAGGAAACAGAAAAGTAAATCCCAAGCCAGTGTGTTAAATGCCATATGGAAGCATGTGGGTTCAGAGAAGTAATTAACCAGGCAAGTTGTGAGAAAAGGTTGTGAATCGGGGAAGGAAGGAAGGAAGGCGGTGGGGGAAGGAGGAAAAGCAGACTGAAAGAAAAGAATCGGGAAAGGCTTTCAAAGAAAGATTGATCTGAATCTTTAAAAATAGTAAGAACTGGCCAAGGAAAGGAGGAAGAAACAAGGAGGCCAGAATGCTCAGAAACCCTTACAGCAGGGAGTGTATGGTCTATTCCAGGACAATGCCTTAAGGTTTAGGTGTGGGGTACACAGAGAGACATGGCAAGAGAAGGTGAATAAATGATCAGGCCCTTCCCCCCAGCTCAGGAGTTTGCCAAGAAAATCCTAAAGATTGCTGAGAGCCACTGAATGGTTCTAAGTGAGAGAATAATAAGTCTGTTTTGTTTTTGTTTTTGTTGAGACAGTCTCACTCTATCACTCAGGCAAGAGTGCAGTGGCACGATCTCAGTTTACTGCAACCTCTGCCTCCCAGGTTCAAACAATTCTTGTGTCTCAGCCTCCCAAGTAGCTGGAATTACAGGTGCATGCCCCATACCCGGCTAATTTTTGTTTTTTTCATAGAGACATGGTTTCACCATGTTGCCCAGGCTGGTCTTGAACTCCTGACCTCAGGTGATCCACCTGCCTCGTCCTCCCAAAGTGCTGGGATTACACATGTGAGCCACTGTGCCTGGCCAAGACTACATTTTTAAAATGTCACTCTTATCAGTCAGGGTTCTTCAGAGAGACAGAGCCAGTAGGTGATAGATAGATGATAGAAACGGATGGAGGTAGGTAGATAGAGAATAGATGATTGATTGATTGACTGACTGATAGATGGATGAGAGGGGATTTATTGGGGGAATTGCCTCGTGGGATTGTGGAGGCTGAGAAGTCCCACAACAGGCCATCTCCAAGCTGGAGTCCCTGGGATGCAGGTAATGGTAGCGTGGCTCAGTCCAAGTCTGAAAGCCTCAGAACTGCAGAAGCCAGTGGCGTAATTCTCAGTCCAAGGCCAAAGGCCTGAAAACCAGAGGGCTGCTGCTGTTAAGTCCCAGTGTCAAGGCAGGAGAGCCTGGAGTTCTGATGCCCAAGAGCAGGAAGAGGAAAGTGTCCCAGCTCCAGGAGAAAGAGCAAGGAAATCCTCTGTCACCTTTATTGTTCTCTCCAGGCCCCCAGCTAATTAGATGGTGCCCACCCACACTGGAGGCAGATCTTCCCCACTCAGTCCACTGATCCACATGCCAGTCTCTGGAAACTCCTGCACGGACACACCCAGAAATAATGCTTTACCGGTTGTCTAGGTGTTCCTTAATCCAGTCAAGATGACTGGATTCAAATTTAACCATCAAATTTAACCATCATAGGCACTCTGGCTACACGGAAGGAAATAGACTGGAAAGCGGGCAAGACTGGAGGAGCTCAAGCTGCCCGGCTGGCCAACCCTGAGAAAATGGAAGCCTGAACCAGGGGAGGTGTAGCAGGGATGGAGACAAGTGGGTTGCCTCAAAAGAAACCAAGACGGCAAGACCAGAGGACTGGGGCACAGTTTTAGATGAAGTGCATCTGCGCTGGTGTAGAAAACTCCAGTGGAGATGGAGTAGGGGGCAGTGTGGAGCTCAGGAGAGGGCTGGGCTGGGACTGAGACCTGGACATGTCAGGCACAGTGGTGGGTTGGAGCTGCCTGGAGAATGCCCAGTGGGAACGGGAGCAGAGTGCAGGTGCAGCTCCTGTCCAGCATCCAGGGGGTTTCACGTCGTTCTTTACTCTTTGGAGGACGCCCTTGCAGAGCAGAGTGGAGCTCAAGGAAGACAGCAGGATGCACAGAAACTAAGAGTTCTGTATGCTAAATTATTCAGGAGCTCCTTACCCAGTATTTGAGGTTGATTTATTTCTTGCAGGAGCTATTTAAGACTTCTTTTAAGAGGCAGAGCAAACTCACATCCGACCTCTGTGCGTAAAGGAGTGCTTTTTTGGCAATTGTTTTATGATTAAGTTTTCAGGCTGAAGTTTTCCCTTCTGATAGTCATTCAAAATGCAGTGTTTTGCTGCACCTGGGCACAATTATGTAAGACACAACTTAATAATTTAGCTTTTTTTTTTGAGACAGAGTCTCACTCTGTCGCCAAGCTGGAGTGCAGTGGCGCAATCTTGGCTCACTCCAAGTTCCGCCTCCTGGGTTCAAGCGATTCTCCTGCCTCAGCCTCCCGAGTAGCTGGGACTACAGGTGTGCGCAACCATGCCCAGCTAATTTTTGTATTTTTAGTAGAGACGGGGTTTTCACCATGTTGGCCAGGATGGTCTCGATCTCCTGACCTTGTGATCCGCCCGCCTCGGCCTCCCAAAGTGCTGGGATTACAGGCATGAGCCACCATGCCGGGACAATAATTTAGCATTTTTTACCAACCAAGAAGTCACACTTGTGATGGCTCCATGTTTCTCAGGCATTCTCTCCATAAAGTCCAACTTGGGTCCCTCTGTTCCCTCCCACCACACTAGAGTCCAGTAACCTCAGACTGGCTGATGTGATATAAATGGAAATGTTCCCTGTGGTGGAACTGCGCCAGGCTGTTAGCAGAACCCAGTTCCTCCCTGCCATGGTTGGCCCATTTTGTTCTCCCTGGGGAGATCGGTCTGGATTATCAGGAAGGTTTGGGTGGTGGATTTGGTCTGTTTTTGCTACATCAAACATCCCTGATGCTGATGGACTGAGAGAGGAGTTGGTGTCACAAGTGCACGCCCCTTCCCTTTGCTTGCATGACATTGCCCACGCCCTTCCCCTCCCTTCGCCTCTTCTCCCGGCTTTCCCTGCCTGCCTGAAACAGCTAAAATTAAGTCTGGCATAAGTCTGTTGAGACTTTAAGAAAACATTGCCATAAAAGGGCAACGACGACCACCAGCTTCAAGTTCTGTGTGCTGACACATTCGTCTGTCTTTTGACCCTGTGCACATTAATGTACATACCTAAACTGTAAAAGCCCTCAAATTCCTGAAATTGACTTAGTGTGTTATAAAAAAAAAAAAAACCTCATGACTTTTTCTGTTGTTCCATGAGTAGCCTCCTTTCTAAGGAAGAAAACATGAGATTTCTTACTAAGTAAAAAACCTGTAGAAATAAATTCAATCCCACTAGCATATTACATAAAAACATTTTTATTTTAGGCTACTCCTGTACACCCATTCATTATCAAGTGGAGTTGCATAAAACATTAATTGTTAGAATTTCTACTCTCTACCAACTTCTGTAGTGATGGTTTATAGGTCTTTTCAGTCTGTGAACCACTTTTGCAGTCCTCCTGACATACATACTGCCATTTGTTGCCCATTTCTGCCTCCCAAAAAACAACCCCTCACGATTACAGGTGAAATTGATGGTGCTTATCATAAACACCGGTAAGAATTTTTTAAAATTATTGCAAGAGACAAAAGCATAGACTTAGAACGAGAGATACTTCCTGTGTACCTTGGCTCACTCCAAGTTTTTTTTAAAAACTTTTTTTAAAAATTAAACTTTTTATTTTGAGATAATTGTATATTCACATATAGTTGTAAGAAATAATGCAGAGAGATCCTGTGCACCCTTTACCTAGTTCCCCTCAGTGGTAACATCTTGCAAAACTAAACAGTACAGGAGAAACTTGAATCCTCATACATTGCTGGTAAAAATGTAAAATGGTGCAGCCACCTTGAAAACAGTTCAGCAGGTCCTCAAAATATTAAATGTAGAGAGGCCAGGTGTGGTGGCTCATGCCTGTAATCCCAGCACTTTGGGAGGCTGAGGCGGGTGGATCACCTGAGGTCAGGAGTTCGAGACCAACCTGGCCACCATGGTGAAACCCCATCTCTACTAAAAATATGAAAATTAGCCAAGCATGGTTGTGCGCACCTGTAGTCCCAGCTACTCGGGAGGCTGAGGCAGGAGAATCACTTGAACCCAGGAGGCAGAGGTTGCAGTGAGCTGAAATCGCGCCACTGCACTCCAGCCTGGGTGACAGAGTGAGACTCCATTTCAAAACTAAATTTAAAAATATATATATTAAACATAGGGTTACCCTGTGGCCCAGCAATTCCACTCCTGCATATATGAAATGAAACACATGTCCACACAAACACTTGCACAGGAATGTCCATAGGAGCATTTTCACCACAGCCAAAAAGTGGAAACCACCTGAGTGCCCATCAGCTGACGAAAGGATAAACAAGGTGTGTGTGTCCACACAACAGAGTATCGTTCAGCAGTCAACAGAAATGAAGTGCTGATCCGTGTTACAATGTGAATGGGCCCTGACATTAAGCGGAAGCTAGTCACAAAAGACCACCTATTGTATGATCCCATTGATGAGAAATACCCAGCATCGGCAAATCCATAGAGACAGGAAATAGTTGCCTAGGGATGGGTATGGGGGTTGAGCAGGTAATGGGACGTGACTGCTAATGGGTACAAGCTGTCTCTTTGGGATGATGAAAATGTAAACTTAGATAGTTGCACAATTCTGAATATTCCAAAAATCACTGGGCTGCACACTTTAAATGGGTGAGTTATTTTATGGTATGTGAATTATATTTCAGTAAAGATTTTTTGGCTGGGTGCAGTGGCTCATGCCTGTAATCCCAGCACTTTGGGAGTCTGAGGCGGGTGGATCATGAGGTCAGGAGATCGAGACCATCCTGGCTAACACGGTGAAACCCAGTCTCTACTAAAAAAAATACAAAAAATTAGCCTGTAGTCCTAGCTACTCCGGAGGCTAAGGCAGGAGAATGGCGTGAACCCGGGAGGCGGAGCTGGCAGTGAGCTGAGATGGCACCACTGCACTCCAGCCTGGGGGACAAAGCGAGACTCCGTCTCAAAAAAAAAAAAAAAAAAAAATTTATTGTCATTTCCTCCACAGAATTAAATCAGCTTGGCCTGACTCATAGGGAAAAATACAGGGTGATATCACAAGCAGGATATTGACATTGATACAGTCAAGATGTAGAACAGTTCGGTCACCACAAGGATCTCTTACATTATCCTCTTGTAGCCATAGGCACCTCTGGCCCCCTACCCCAGCCCCTGATCCCCGGCATCCACTAATCTGTTCTCCATTTCGACCATTTTATTTCAAGACTATAATATAAATGGAATCATACAGTATGTGACCTTTTAGGACTGGCTTTTTCCCCCTCAGCATAATTCCCTGGAGATCTATCCAAGTTGTTGTATGTGTCAGTAGTTCCTTCCTTTTTCTTGCTGAGTAGTATTTTACGGTATAGATGGACCTACCACAGCCCACTTCACCATTCATCCATTGAACGACATCTGTTATTTCGTTTGCACTGTTGCAAAAAAGCTGCTATGAATATTCATGTACAAGTTTTTGTGTAAATGTAAGTTTTCATTTCCCTGGGATAAATGCCCAAGAGTGCAACTAATGTGTTACGTGGTAGTTGCATGTTTAGTTTTATAAAAAACTGCCAAATTGTTTTTAAGAGTGGTGGTTCCTGACCAGGCACAGTGGCTCAGGCCTGTAATCCCAGCACTTTGGGAGGCCAAGGCAGGCAGATCACCTGAGGTCGGGAGTTCAAGACCAGCCTGACCAATATGGTGAAACCTCATCTCTACTAAAAATACAAAAATTAGTTGACCTGTGGTAGCATGTGCCTGTAATCCTAGCTACTCAGGAGGCTGAGACAGGAAAATTGCCTGAACCTGGGAGGTAGAGGTTGCAGTGAGTTGAGATAGGTCCACTGCGCTCCAGCCTGGGCCACAGAGGGAGACCCTGTCTCAAAAAAAAAAGAAAAAAAAAAAAAAAAAACAGTGGTTCCATTTTGCATTCCCACCAGCAGTGTAGAAGTAATCCTGTCTGTCTCTCCACATCCTTACCAGCATTTGATGTTGTTATTATTGTGATTTTAGCCATTTTAACAGTTGTGTAGTAGTATCTCATTGTGGTTTTAATTCGCATTTATATAATGGCTAATGACTTTGAACATCTTTTCATGCACTAATTTGCCATCTGTATATCTTTCTTGGTGAAACAGTTCTGTGTCATTTGCCTATGTTCTAATTGGATTATTTTCTCCTTTTTCTGTTTAATATTGGTAGTGTTTATGTATTCCAGACATTTTTATTTTATTTTATTTTTGCTATTCCTTGGAGAGCAGGGCTAACCCTATAGGCAGTGTGCTAGTAATTTGTTGGCTATGTGATTTGCAAGTATTTTCTCCTACTGTGTAGCTTTTCTTTTCATCCTCTTAACACGGTCTTTTGCAGAGCAAAAATTCTTAATTTTAATGAGGTCCATTTATGTTTTTCCTTTATGGACTGTGTTTTTGGTGTCAAGTCTAACTTTTGCCTTGCCCCAGTTCCCAAATATTTTCTCCAAAAAGTTTCATAGTTTTAAGTTCACGATCCAATGTGAGCTAATTTGTGTGTAAAACGCAAGGCTTAGGTTGGGGTTTGTTTTTGTCTTTTTACCTTTTGATATCCAATTACTCCAGTTCTATTGCTTTTACACCTCCATCAAAAATTGGTTTGCCATGTTTGCATGGGTCTATTTCTGGGTTTTCTATTTATTTCTAATGATTATTGTATCTATTCTTCTGCCAATACCATTGTCTTGATTGCTGTATCTATATAGTTTGCTTTAGTATTAAGCGACTTCAAGATTAAAGAATTCTACTGTAGTCCCAGCTACTTGGGAGGCTGAGGCAGGAGAATGGCGTGAACCCAGGAAGCAGAGCTTGCAGTGAGCCGAGGTTGCGCCACTGCACTCCAGCCTGGGTGACAGAGCGAGACTCCGTCTCAAAAAAATAATAAATAAATAAATAGAATTCTAGATCTTGCACCTTTCCATGTAAATTTTAGAATAAGCTTATTTATGTCTTTAAAAAAACCCTAATTTGGTAGCAATTGCATTAAACCAAAAGATTAATCTGGGGGAGAACTGTCATTTTTACTATGTTGGGGCTTCCAGCTCAGGACTGTCTCTCCATTTATTAGCTCGTCTTTCATCTACAGTTTGTGATTTTCAGCATACAGCTACTAAACATGGTTTCTTGAGTTTATGCCTAAGTATTAATTTTCTTTGAAGTGATTGTATTAAGTGATATTGTTTTATATATTTTTCCACGTGTTCATTGTTAGTTTATAGAAATGTGATTGATTTTTGTGTGTTGATCTTGTATGCTATGACCTTACCAAACTCACTAATTCCAGGTGAGTTTTTTCTTTCTTTTGTAGATTCTTTGATATTTTGTATGTAGATAACATGTTATCTACACAGGTGTTTTTCTTCCTTTCCAATCTGTATGCGTTTTCTTTCCTTTTCTTGCCTTATTGCAGGGCCTAGTACTTCTAGAACCATGTTGAATAGGATTAGTGAGAGCAGACACCCTGGCCTGGTTTCTGAACTTCATAGGGAAAACAGTCTTTCACTATGAAGTATGATATCTGCTGTAGCTTTTTACCATGAAACATCTTAGTTTTGTTTTCTTTTTCTCTCCCCACCCCTTTTCTTTTTTTTAAGGGGTTTAAGACTTAGGGATTGGCGCAAGTAAGATGACAAAGCAAAACGAGAGGCATTTTCAGGACTTCCTCTTTCAGGCCCGGCTTGCAAGAACGCTAGGGCCAAGCTCCTTTCAGCCCTAATCGGTACTGGAGCTAATCGCATTCGCAGCGCCCGTGCACTCTGCAGGGATGGGCCGTGGGGCCAGGGACCTCGGTCCCCGGGACCTCGGTCCCCTCTCGGCCTGTCCTGCCCTTCCAGGAGGCTAGCGGCTGCTGGCCGCGCAGCCTGCCAACCTGAGTTGGCCATAGTAGAGTCTCAGATACCCAGCTCCTGAGCGGCCAGGGCCAGATTCAGGGTGTGTACGTTTTTGGCAGCGGCTCCCCAACCGAGAAGACACTCGGCTGCGAAGAGAGGACGCGAATTAAGAGTTCCATGCTGGAAAAAAAAAATGGATAGCGACAAAGTGCATCTACAATACGTGTAGCCCACGGAACGATTTTTGTTAAGGGGGCCGAGGATGGGCAGTTACAGCTAAAATTTGGAAAGGGAAGAGGAAAGCGAGAAAGGATCCCCTAGCTGGCGCCCCGGGGCGTTCTGCAGCCTCCAGCCCCTCTCCCCGTCCCCGTCCCCGCGCCGCGGAGCCCACACCTGCGCAGGTGGAGCCTGCCGAGCGCGGCCGCCGGTGCTGGGAAGGTGAGCGGCGCCGGGGGGCGGAGTGGGGGCGGGCCGCGGGCCTCTCCCAATGGCCGCACGGCGGGGAGGACGCGGGCCGCGGCCGGAGGGGGGCGCCCCGGGCCCAGGCGCTGCCGCCCTCGAGCTCCCGGGTCCCTTCCCACGCTTCCTCCCGGGCGGGCCGTACCAAGGCGCGGGGGGGAGCGGCGCGTCCCACTCGCGGAGGGGCACGCGGGCCGCGGCCGCGCCACCTGCGGCGGCGGCGGCGGCCTCGGGCGGGTGGGGGCAGCGCTCCCGCTCCGCCCCCGGCCCCCGCTGCCCGCGTCCCCTGCCAGGCCCCTCCTCCCGGCGGCGCGGCAGAGCCAGGCCCCAGCGCTCGGCCGGCCGCGAGCCCGCCGGCCGGGGACGAGCGTCGCAGCTCATGCTGATCGCTGTCCTCCTCCTCCCCCTCAGGCGGCGCTGGCGGCGGCCCTGGGACCCGCGGAAGCCGGCATGCTGGAGAAGCTGGAGTTCGAGGACGAAGGTGAGTGCGCCCCGCCCGCTGCCGGCCCGGCGCTCCCACGGCCCGGCCGCCCGAGGACCGGGACCCGCGGGGACCCCGCGCCCCGTCTCCGGCGCTGCCCCACGGCGAGCTGCGTCCTGCGGAAGCCCAGGGGCCGGGGCGGGAACCGGGGCGGGGATGCGGGCGCCGGCGAGCTCGGGCTGCGGGGTACCGGGCGTCCGCGGAGGGGACGCGAGCCAGGCTCCCAGATCGCAGCCCTGAGCCCGGCAACCACACGGATGGGCGGCCCTTTTGTCCTTACTCGCCGAACTCGAATTACAGCAAGGTGTCAGGGAGCGCTAATTGTTTGTGCTTGTCACCATGCACTCGGAGGCAACCCCGAATCATACCCACAGTCCAGACCCTTAATCATAGACTGGTGCCCTTATCTGCGCCTGTGAAGATATCACCGGTAGGGTGTGTCTTCTTTTTTAATGGGGAAAGTTAAATAGGAAAACCTGAAGAGGTTATTGAATCGGTGTTGAGTTCAGGCGACCCTCTCACTCCGTCATTTCTGTCGCCTCTCCTCTCACTTGGTTGTTTTTTTTTTTCCCTCTCCTGTCTTCTTCTTGTATCTTACAGGTAAATAACTTGGATCTTATTTGGAGGCTGTTAACATTTGAAAGGCATGAGCTCGTTCTTTGGCAAAATTAATATTTAAAATGGAATGTGACGAGCTTTCACCAGGATCTTATTTTGAAGCTGTTAACATTTGAACGGGATGAGCTTGCTCTTACGCAAAATTAATATGTAAAATGAAATGTGATGAGCTCAGAGTCGGGAAAGAACTTTATATAAGATGCTTGACAATTCGAGGACTTGAAAAGGCCTTCACACTGTCTTGTGTGCTTCCATTATTTATTTAGCAACTTCTCTTTTTTCCAGGAGTATTGATAGAATAAAGCTCTCGAAACAAAGAATGTGCCATGTGGATGCTGTCCCTTGTGCCAACTTTACTTTAATACCTCGTTCATTCACAGTCAGGCAATTACTTAAATAAGCCTGCACAGCCAGCATGGACGTGTTAACCCAATAGAATTAGCCGGGTGCCTGTTATCTTTGAGATTCACTGCAGCATTTCACAAACATGTTAGCTGGAAGAGAACGCGTTCATAGTCATTGTCATTAAAAGTGTTTGTCTGTATTTATTGGTAACAAATGGTGCTGCATTTCAGAATTTTACCGGACTTAATTTGCATTTCATCCTACAGAAAAATAATCCAGGGTCTTCATTCGAACCCATCTCACTATTCCTCAGTTTTATTATATTGCAGGCCAAATCTTGGCCGCTGTCCACAGGGTGGAATGGTGTGCCCGTTCCATAAGATTTTGAATGTCTAAATCACCAGGGTTTTGTCTCATATTAGTAAGAATGAGAGTCTTTTACAGTTACAATTTTTGCAAATTAGCAGGGAGGCAAGAAGAACTAGAGAGCAGCTTCTGTTCGAGAGGAATCGCTACTACTTATTTAGCTGTGTGACCTTGGACAAGTTACTTAACCTCTCTGTGCCTTGGTTTTCTCATTTCTAAAATAGAGCTAATATCAGGTGTTTTGAGAATTAAATGAGACAATCTGTATCATGGCATTTAAAAACAGTGTAAACCCATAGTGAGTACTTCATAAATGTTAGTTACTATTATCGCTTAAGTGCCATTAAGCATTGTACTGAATTCATGAGCTTTTTAAGATTTTTATTAATGAAACCCAACACAGAGATTCTTCTCAACACAGATTTGGTGTCCTGTCCCGTTTCTTCTTCTTACTTGAGATTTATTAATTTAATTATGCATTTCTCTAAGCAGATATACACTTTTTTTTTCTTTTCATTGTGTCTGCCAATGTAATGAATGTAAAGTATTAAACCTAAGTGTCTAAGAAAGGAATTTCCCCTCTTCACCCATCTATTTTTATCTATATTGCTGTCATTCCTTTAAAGCACACCGAATCCCACGAATAACCCTGTCAAACTTTTCTAGATTCTTAAGGAGGAAGAATGTTAAACAGTGACTTTGAGGCTGAGCTGAGCTGGAAGAAAGAACAGTGTTGGCGTGGTAGTCCAAATGCAGCTTTGTTTCTTTTGAACTTTAAATTGCTTATTCATCCAAAATACAGGAAAATTGAATATCAAGCAGAATCTCACACTTATTTAGCAGGGACAAAAGTCCCAACAGTAAGACATTACACCTCTAAATATCCTACATAATAGGGAGCCCTTGACGAGATCCTCATTTCATCTTTCAGCATCCATCATACCCTGTTAATGTCTTCATGTATGCATTGATATCTGGAGGCATTGCTTCAACCGAGATATATTCGCTGTACGTGGAAACACATGATTACTCATATTTTCATTACCAAGATTTTTCTATTTCCTAATAAGTTATAACTGATACTATATTTGTTAGAAACATCTTGGAAGCACTGGTGAGGTTAGGAAGAAAGATTGAGTTCTACCCTGCCTAGTTGGGTCGTCTTTGGCCTGGGTTATGACAGGAGCTGCCGTCCCTTTTCTGCTGTCAACCCTTCTTACCACGACAAGAGGGACGTGGTAAGGGTGGGTTTGATGGCCTCACTCCTCTATGGGAAAGTCTTGACCACGTTCCTCTGTCTGTATATCCGACAAGTGCAGACTTCTCTTACTCCGCAGGCTCAGTGCCCCTCCCTCTCTGTGCGTAAGAATAGCCACAGATCTTTTTGAAAGGCAGATTCCAGTTCTCTAGGTCTGTGGTGGGACTTGCCTAGCACAGGGGCTGCTCCTGCTGCCGGTTCACAGACCCCTCTTGGAATAACAGGACATGGGCCGGCCAACTTTTTCTGTAAAGGGTCAGATAGTAAATATTTTAGCCTTTGCGGGTGTTAGGGTCTCAGTTTCTGTCACAACCACTCAGTTTGCCCTTGTAGCAAGAAAGCAGAAAGCAGCTAACACAATCCAAGGGGCGGGGCTCGGCTCCAGTAAAACTTCTTTACCAAAACCCAGATTTGGCCCTCAGGCATAGTGTGCCAGCCCCCTGCTCTGTGTCTCCCTCACTGTGCCTGTGCCTTAGGGGGTGGCACGTGATTAGGGCTGCATGCTTCCCATGCCACACCGATCTTAGTAAGACTTCAAGGCTCAGCTCAAGTCTCATCTGGTCTCTGAGGCCTTCTCTGAATACCCTCTGTACTTCTCTGGCATTCACCTTTCTCTCCCCCGTGCCTACTACCACAGCTGGCACATAGCAAGTTCTCAGCAGTGCTTTGGATCTCAATGATTTCATTAAGTGTTTGTAGTTACTTTGTGGGCATATTGGGGGAGGAAATGATTTTGTGTATGAGAGGCCTTGCCCATAGCAATCTGGTTTTTCTTTTTTTTTTTCCCTCCCTCCCTCCCTCAGGGTCTCACTCTTACCTGGGGTGAAGTACAGTGATGCGATCTCAGCTCACTGCAGCCTCAACCTCCTGGGCTCAAGTGGTGCTTCCGCCTCCCAAGTAGCTGGGACTACAGGCGCATGCCACCATGCCTGGCTAATTTTTGTACTTTAGTAGAGATGGGGTTTCACTATGATGGCCAAGCTGGTCTCAAACTCCTGGGCTCAAGTGATCTGCCGGCTGCAGTCTCCGTAACTACTGGGACCTACAGGCATGAGCCACGGTGCCCAGCCAGCAATCCCTTTCTGTGTTTGCTTTTTACATTTGTAATTGTTACACCGACCACGTCTTTGCTGTGTTTGTGTTTATCTATATTAACTGCCTTGAACTAACCTACTGGCCAGGACCAAGCACAAAGTACTTTGTAAGCACCTAAACACAACTCATGAATGCTTTTTGAAGTAGATAATTATTCAGCAGTTTTATCCGTGATTAATAAACCTGCTCTACTCTGGTACCACTTCATGAAGTCTGCAGCCTCTTTAGAGCTGTCTGCATTCTCTCCCAGCTGCCGGAGGAGCTGGGCTGTTTCAAGTTTTTGATAACTTGCTGTGGCGATTTTACCCGCTTCTTAGGAGAGAGTGTCTTGCCAGACTGACTGTCTCTCCTCTTCCTCCTCATTTGCCGCTTATTTCATCCCAGTTCAGCCATTCTGTCCTATTCTTCTTCACTTGCAAAGATTTTCCAAAGTAGAATCCAGGCCGGGCGTGGCGGCTCACCATTGTAATCCCAGCACTTTGGGAGGCAGAGGCAGGAAGATTGCTTAAGGCCAGGAGTTCAAGACCAGCCTGGGAAACATGGTGAGACCCCGTCTTTATAAAAAATTTTAAAAATTAGCTAGGCATGGTGGTGCACGCCTGTGGTTCCGGCTACTTGGGAGGCTGAGGTGGGAGGATCACCCGAGCGCATATGGTTGCACCACTGTACTTCAGCCTGGAGTAATTTCATGTCTCCAAAAAACAAAAACAAAATGACAACAACGAAATAGAATCTTCTTTCCAGAACGTGCCTCAATCTTGCTTTATTTTTCTCTCTTTTTATTTTTGTCTCGCTCTGTTGCCCAGGCTGGAGTGCAGTGGTACAATCTCAGTTCACTGCAACCTCTGCCTCCCAGGCTCAAGTAATTCTCCTGCCTCAGCCTCCTGAGTAGCTAGGATTACAGGCATGCACCACCATGCCTGGCTAATTTTTGTATTTTTAGTAGAGATGGGGTTTCACCATGGTGCCCAGGCTGGTCTCGAACTCCTGGCCTCAAGCGATCTGCCTGCCTCGGCCTCCCAAAGTGCTGGGATTATAGGTGTGAGCCACTGCACCCAGCCAATCTTGCTTGTTTCTAGCAAAACTGGTCAGCCTCACCTACAGTGATCAAAATAGGTAAAAGTAGGGGCCACTTTTCGTAGGAGGGAAAGAAAGCATTGTTTTTCAGTGAGGCATCTCGGGATTCAGGCCCAGATCTGTGATGAAGGGCCTGTATTTCCTTGGACAACCCGTGAGGCCTCTCCGGGCTTTGTTTTGTTGTTATTGCTGTCGTTAAGAGTTTTCTCTATAAAACCAGGGGGCCGGCACTTGGTGATCTTTTGCTTTTTCTCTCTAGCTTGAAAATCAGACCCCAAAGCAACCAATAATCACTCTTTACAAATAAACAAAACAAAAATGTGTGTTCACTCAAAACTCATTCATTCTCAACTGGAGTGAGTAACACCCTGAGTAAGTGAAGATCGGTTCTTGTTGGGAGACAAAAAAATTGCAGCTGTTACAGTGGGTTTTGGCCACCCAAAGGGCCACGGTACATGAATAAATACACAGTATATCTGTGCTATTAAAATGTCGTGGGGGTAGGACAGTTAGGGGAGAATGTATAAAAAAGACTCAGGGAGGGGAGTATAATGAAAACAAGGCTTAGAAGCTGCTGGAACTTGCTTAAGGGAGAATTGCCTCCCTGTGTATTTGTGGTCATCTATTGAATTATTCCCTTGTCCCTTGACTCTCACAGCCAAGCGTCAACTTGCAGGTTTCTTGACTCTACTGCGGGGCACTGACCTCTGCTGGTGGAGATATCAAAGTGGCAGGTGTGTGGGCACAGTCTGGTACTTGTCGATCATTACTTAGGGCACAAGAAGGCTCGGGTGATTATCTGCTTTCCAAACTCTACCCTTCCCTGCTGAGTTCACACAATCCTCGTAGATAAGAGACTTATTGTTTCTGGATTATGAGTAGTTACAATTGTATGAAATCCCTGTAATTAAAGTTGTTCCTCTGGAGCTGGCGCCATATGTAACATATTGCCCTATTCTGTAGGGTCTAGGTACACATTTCAGTATCTCTGAAGTCAGGACGTGACTTCACATTTGGTGGTGTCTCCGACTTGGTGAGGTAGGGTTGTTGTCTTGGAGTAGATAGAGGTTTTGTCACCGGAAGATCCCTGACTAGTTTAAGCAGAGGACAATGCTGGGAGGATTCGGGGGTATTGGTAAGTGGGACTCGTCACCAGTCTTCGCAAGTAACTGGAACCAGCTGGAAAGTCATCAGGGCCCAGGGCACTGAGCACCTCTGGCCATTGCTCTAGGGCCATATGACCTCCCATCTCAGAACTTTCTCTGCTTCCTGGTGGATGTGTTGAAGAATGGCCTCTTGGCCCTACAGCTGTTCAGCTCCAACCCCACAGCCAGCTGTGCTGAGTCCTTACCCATGCTTCGGACCCCTGTGATATAACTCACATCCCATACGATTCCCCTCCCTCCTGGAGCACTGGATATGGGCTTCTCGCTGCCCTGTCTGAGGCCTACATCTCATCCTGTGCCTTCAGCCTGGAGGTCGTGCTCTCCTCCACGGCTCAGATTCCCCTGACACTGATCTCTCTGTGCCCATCTCCTTCCTTCCCCTTCCTTCTTCGGTTTGTTTTCTTTCTTTTTAACCAGGCTGATTCCATAAATGCCCGCATCCTCCCAGCTGTTTTAACAGGAAAGCTGTTTGACTCCAGGTCCAAGAGAACAGCTCCTTGCTGCTGCTTCCGGCTTGTTCACCTCTCTCCCTCACTCCCGGCCAGTGTCATCTTCCTATGGACCGTTCCAGCAGCCAAGCTCTCCCAGCACCTGCTCTGCCCCCTCCAATTAATTTGCCATGCTGCTGTTGGAGATATTTCCTTCAAACATATTTCTAATCCCATCGCTTTCATTTCTAAAGCCTCTGGTACTTTTCCTTTGCCTGTAGGAGTCCGCACTTCCCGGCACGCCCTCCTTGCCCCCTTCTCCTCCCTCCCCAGCCTCACCTGGTGCCTCTTTCCTCCCTGCATTTCCCTCCAGCTACTCTGGCCTTCATCAGCTTCCTCAAACTGCCTTGCTCCTCCAGGCCTGCCAGACTTTACACAGACAGCTCCTGCACCTTGAATCATTCCTTCCTCTCCTTTGGCCACCTGCTGGTTTTCTCCAAGTCTCAGGTTAGATGTCGCTTCCTCAGGGAAGCCTTCCCAGAAGCCCTGATGAGGACTTCCCATGCTATCTCATGATCCCTCACAATTGATAGGTGCTGTTAGGGGGATGCACTTCTTTGTGTTTCCCAGTAGCCCCTCCCATTTATTTGCCATTACATTGTAAGCTCTGTGAGGATGGAGACTGAAATCTTAATATTTGCCAGGTCTTGAGGCCACTGGGATGAGTGAAACTTGGTTTTCAGTAAACATTTGTCACACAAATGAACGTATGTATTTTGGAGCTTATGCTTTTACTGTGGCACCTAGGCTTGCCATACTTCAGGTGGTCAATGTTATTTCTTACAAAGACATAAGGCATTTCTATTTGAGGCATTGGAGAAATGAGAGGAATTGCATTTGCCATGTTGATGGTGCGCTAATCAAAGAGCAGTGAGGGCGGAGCAACGGAGGAAGTGAAATGACTGAGTGAACCCTGGAGGTGTGAAAGGCTTCTCCACCCGACGGTGACATCAGGGCTTGTGACGTTTGCAGTTGAATAACTGAAGGCAGTAGCAAGTGGGTAGAGTGGGATGGCTCGCCTGCGGAATCTGACATCCGAGGAAATCGCCTTGACACCTTCCTTTCATGGCCGTGATTACACTTGTGCTAAGGTTAGGGGGAACAGAGCCAGGTTCATCTCTGATATGAAAAGGGAAGAGCGATTTTGGGGGAAGGGAACTAGTCTGGGAACCTTTTGGCTAAATTTTAGTCACTTTTTAATCTGTTTAATTTGCTGCCGCCGCCGGGTGCTGTGGCTCACCCCGTAATCCCAGCACTTTGGGAGGCCAAGGCGGATGGATCTTTTGAGTCCAGGAGTTCGAGATCGGCCTGGGCAACATGGCGAAACCCTGTCTCTATAAAAATAAATAAATAATACAGAAAATTAGCCAGGCATGGGAGGTGGGAAGATCACCTGAGTCCAGGAGGTTGAGGCTGCGCTGAACCATGATGGCATCACTGCATTCTAGCTGGGGCAACAGAGCAAGACCTTATCTGAAAAAAAAAAATATATATATATATATATATATGTACACACACACACAGACACACACACACACACACACACACACACACACACGGTGCCTTCTGTCCCACTTGGAGCTGTTTCCCATGTATCTGAATTTATATAACATCAATGAGGTTTCTGAACATCATGCTAACTGATTCATTTTATTTTAGGTTGTACTTTGGTCATTTGTAACTGACAGGAAGTTGCTAGCAATAAGTTGTTATTTTATGAATCATTTTCCACATTTTCTTGGAAGTGGAATGTTTCATTGTTCCGTCAAGACCTCCTCCCCAGTACACACATGCGCATTGTAAGATGCTTATTTACCCTCTTTCCTTGGCTCTCAGTCTTCACGTTGACTTCTCTAGCTTTGAAGCTTATACATACATACGATGTAACCCCCCTTTTTTAATGCATGTGTAATTAGAGCCATAGCAATTAAGAGCATGAGTCAGATTCACCTTAGAGTCTCATTTCTTCTACTTAATAACTGTGAGAACTTTAGTAAATTACTTAAAGCTTTGGTTTCTTCATATGTAACTTGGAAATAATAATAGTACCTAGCCAGGAGGATTATATGTGGATTAAATAACATGGGCATGATATCCACTAGAGCAGGGGTCCCCAACCCCCTAGCCGCAGACCACTACTGTTAGGAACCAACCCACACGGCAGGTGAGCAGCAGGCGAGCGAGCATTACCTCACGAGCTCCACCTCCTATCAGATCAACAGCAGCATTAGATTCTCATAGGAGCGCGAACCCTATTGTGAACTGCACAAGCAAGGGATCTAGGTTGCACACTCTTTATGAGCTTTTTTTTTTTTTTTTTTTTTGAGACAGAGTCTTGTTCTGTTGCCCAGGCTGGAGTGCAGTGGCGCAATCTCGGCTCACTGCAAGCTCCACCTCCCAGGTTCCAGCGATTCTCCTGCCTCAGCCTCTCAAGTAACTGGGATTACAGGCACTTGTCACCATGCCCAACCAATTTTTGTATTTTTGTAGAGACGGGGTTTTACCATGTTGGCCAGGCTGGTCTCAAACTCCTGACCTCGTGATCTGCCTGCCTCAGCCTCCCAAAGTGCTAGGATTACAGGCGTGAGCCACCGTGCCCAGCCTTCCTTATGAGACTCTAACTCATGCCAAATGATCTGAGGTGGAACAATTTCATGCTGAAACCATCCCCCTGCTCCCCCATCCATGGAAAAATTGTCTTCCACGAAACTGGTCCCTCCCAAAAAGGTTGGGGACCACTGCATTAGAGGGCCTGGGATGTAGTATGGGGGCCGCTGCATTAGAGGGCCTGGGATGTAGTACAGTCTCCATCAGCAGTGACTGCAATGATGACTAGGAAGACAAGAAGAAACCGAGCAAAAATTTAAAGTGATTCCAGCGATTCTGTTCCTCTGCACTGTCAGACTTTGCCCCATGTGAACACAGGTATGTATGCCACATATAGTTGGCAGCTTTTGCGATTGGATGTTTGTGCTTATCCCTGTTCCTGAGAAATGCTCTCAGGAAAGATGGTGTGTCACCATTTTACAAATGAAGAAATTCAGGCTCAAGGGTATCAATTTGTTCAAGCTCACAAGAAAGGCAGTAACAATTCTGACCTAGGGTTGGTCTAGATGCTTCTGTCTTCTCCATTGCCTCCCATTTGAACTGGGAGTACCTTGAGTAGTCCCCATTGGTGAACACTGGCTTGCTACCTGACATCTTCTATTGGTGACTTATTGTAATGGCTCTGCCAATGGTTTTTTTGTGTTTTGATTTGCAGTAGTAATTCTTGTCAGTGCTGTCACACAGTGTAAAAACAATGGCACGCCATAGTAGAAACCGTCAGAGGACGCACAACAGAAAGATCCATTATATTGCAAAACCCCAAAGAGGTGCACACATTTATGGACGTATGTGTAATCTCTGCGAAACTCCAGTGTTTCATTGTGAGTTAGGATAGCCTTTTGTCAGAGTCTCAAACTTCAGGACACTTGCGGGGACTTGGATGAAGTGCCCATCTTGAATTCATCAGAATGAATTCACCAAATTGCTCTGCCACTCTTGTGAGTCAGCGGTTTGCTGAATATATTCACTTACCTCTCTTCCCTCCTAAAGTCTACTGAAATGACATAGATCAGTGAAATCAACTACAAAGGTAGTCATGCTTAATAAAAACAAAAACTTAGTTCTTGGATAAGTCAGTAAAGTGGATAAACCTTTGTCCAGTCTGTTCAGGAAAAAATGGGAGAAAATGCAAAGCTTTAGAAAGAAGAGAAGCTTCTTAACTATAAATGCAGAGATCTTTAAAAGTAATGTTGATCAAAGCACACCGGCCGGGCATGGTGGTTCACGCCTGTAATCCCAGCACTTCGGGAGGCTGAAGTGGGAGGATCCCTTGAGCCCAGCAGTTCAAGACCAGCCTGGGCACCATGGCGAACCCCATCTCGACAAAAAAAAATACAAAAACTATCCGGGTGTGGTGGTGCACGCCTGTGGTCCCAGCTACTTGGGAGGCTGAGATGGTAGGATTGCTTGAGCCTGGGAGGTGGAGGTGGCAGAGAGCCAGGATCACACCACTGCACTCCAGCCTGGGCAACAGAGATGGTACACTTTAAATTGGCGAACCTATGAATGTGAATTATATCTCAAACTATTTTTGTTGGTTTTTTGTTTTGTTTTGTTTTGTTTTGTGACAGGGTCTCACTCTGTCACCCAGGCTGGTCTGCAACTCCTAGGCTCAAGCCATCCTTCCACATCAGCCTCCCGAAGTGCTGAGATTACAGGCGTGAGCTATTGCACCCAGCCCCAACAAAGCTATTTTTTAAATAAGATAATTGAAAGGTCTTATTCCTCTTCTGCTACAGAAGAGCATACCATTCTATTCAGCCTGTTTACGGATGAATTCTGTAAAACTTTTCAGGAACAATTAATGCCTTATTTAAATTATTTTAGAACATAGGAAAATATGGAGCACTTCCCAGCTCCTTCCGTAAGGCTAGCTTGATCTTGAAATCAAAGCCAGAGGAAGATAGCACACAAAGAAGAAAACAAGCAATCAGTCTTACATTTAAAATATGGCCAAAGCTCCTAAACAAACACTAGCTATGCAGTATTAAAAGCCTAATATATTGTGGTCAAGTAAGGTTTATCTTAGAAATGCAAGTATTCTTCTGTAGATTAAGAAATCTAGGCTGGGCGAGGTAGCTCTTGCCGGTAATCCCAGCCCTTTGGGAAGTCAAGATGGGTGGATCGGGTAATCCCAGGCCTTTGGGAAGCCAAGGTGGGTGAATCACTTGAGCCCAGGAGTTCGAGACCAACCTGGGCAACATGACAAAACCCCATCTTTAATTTTTTTAATTAAAAAAATTTTTTTTAATCTATTAAGGAGCTGGATGTGGTGGCTAACACCTGTAATCCCAACACTTTGGGATCACTTGAAGCCAGGAGTTCAAGATCAGCCTGGACAACATAGCGAGACTCCCATCTCTACAAACAATAAAAAAAAATTAGCCAGCTATGGTAGCAGATGCCTGTAGTCCCAGCCACTCAGGAGGCTGAGGCAGGAGGATTGCTTGAGCCTGTCTGTTTGAGGTTGCAGTGAGCAGTGATCATGCCACTGCACTCTAGCCTGGGCAACAGAGTGAGACCTTATCTCAAAAAAAAAAAAACAAAACAAAAAAACAAAGCCATCTATTGAGAAATCTAGTCCCAGCTTCTTGGGAGGCCACGGTAGGAGGATCTCTTGAGCCCAGGAGTTTGAGGCCAGCCTGGGCAACATAATGTGATCCTATCTCTAAAGAAAGAAAGAAAGAATGAGAGAGAGAAAAAGAAGAAATTGCCTAAGGAATTAATGTCGTTGATAAAGGAGAGAAACTGGTAGTCATCTCAGTAGATACTGAAATAGCAATTAATAAAATTCAACATATGTTCCTTTTTAAAAATCGTTAATAAACCAGGGATATGAGGAAACTTCTTTAAGTTGCTGAAAGTATACCTCATGACAGCCAGCAGGGGCAGCAGCTGTATAATTCCTGGTGCAGGTTGAGTCTCCCAAATGCGTGGAACCGGAAATGTTTAGGTTTTCTGATTTATTTATTTATTTTTATTTTTATTTATTTATTTTTTTTTGAGACGGAGTCTCGCTCTGTCACCCAGGCTAGAGTACAGTGGTGCGATCTCGGCTCACTGCAACCTCTGCCTCAGCCTCCCGAGTAGCTGGGATTACAGGCATGCACCACCATGCCCAGCTAATTTTTGTATTTTTAGTAGAGATGGGGTTTCGCCATGTTGGCCAGGCTGGTCTTGAACTCCTGACCTCAGGTGATCCGCCCACCTCGGCCCCTCCAAAGTGCTAGGATTTCACAGGCGTGAGCCACCGCGTCTAGCCGGTTTTCTGATTTTTTTCAGATTTTGGAATATTTGCATATACATAATGAGATATCTTGGGGATGAGGACTCAATTTTAAACACGAAATTCATGTTTCATATATACCTTATATACATAGTCTGAAGTTATTTTATACAATTTTTTAATAACTTTGTGCATGAAACAAAGTTTGTACAGATTGAACCATCAGAAAGCAAAGGTGCCACTGTCTCAGCTACCCTTGTGGACAGTCTGGCATCACCATCGTTCCTGACTCTGTATTTCTATACTACTGATAAATCCAGTGAAAAACCGATGTGTTCAGGGTAACTTATGGCATTGTGTTGGCACTCGGAAAGTTTTGCATTTTGGAGCATTTGGGATTTTACGTTTTTGGATTATGGATGCTCCACTGTACCTGCCAAGGTGGGTCTCACTCTCCTGGCCTGGCTGGTGCTTGCTGCTTCATCCCTGTGAGCTCTCCTTGGCCATCACCGTTCTCCAGCTTCATCACTGGGTTTTCTTCCCTGAGAAAGGAATCATTGGCTGTGGTAGATGCTTTAATTATGTATTAATAGTTCCTAGAATTCTATGCAAAACCATTTAAAAATTCTGACAGGAGCCACATACAATTTCAAGGTCATTGCTTTGTCCGTGACTTTCCTTAGGCATCGATTGCAACTCACTTTGAACTAATTGGGCAAACTCTGCCTTGATCCTGCCTGTGCTTTTTCTTCTTTCCTAATAACTCTTTTACTGCCCCCTTATTTAGAAGAGTGTGTGCATTTTCTCGCCCGTGTACACATTTGCCCCCACACACAAAACCAAATGCAAAAAGCATGGAAAGGGGAAAAAAAGTAACAGACTTCATTTATTCTGCCACCTTATAATTGTAAATCCTGTAAAATTATGTTTAAGATTTGCCTTTGTTTCTGTTCATGTTTCTAGGCACTTTAGAAAAACTTAGGGGTTTTTATTTTATTTTATTTTTTGAGACGGAATCTCTCTCTGTCGTCCAGGCTAGAGTGCAATGGTGCGATCTCAGCTCACTGCAAACCCCGCCTCCTAGGTTCAAGCAATTCTCCTGCCTCAGCCTCCCAAGTAGCTGGGATTACAGGTGCCCACCACCATGCCTGGCTGATTTTTGTATTTTTAGTAGAGACGGGGTTTCACCATGTTGACCAGGCTGGTTTCAAACTCCCGACCTCAAATGACCCACCTGCTTCGGCTTCCCAAAGTGCTGGGATTACAGGCATGAGCCACCACCACACCCGGCCTATTTTATTTTATTTTATTTTATTTTGAGACGGAGTCTTGCTCTTATTGCCCAGGCTAGAGTGCAGTGGCATGATCTCGGCTGACTGCAGCCTCCGCCTCCTTGGTTCAAGCGATTCTCCTGCCTCAGGCTCCTGAGTAGCTGGGATTACAGGCACCCACCACCATGCCCGGCTAATTTTTGTACTTTTAGTAGAGATGGGGTTTCGCCATGTTGGCCAGGCTGATCTCGAACTCCTGACCTCAAGTGATCTGCCTGCCTCGGCCTCCCAAAGTGCTGGAATTACAGGCATGAGCCACCGCGCCCGACCTTATTTTTTTAAATAGAGATGAGGTTTTACTGTGTTGCCTAGGCTGGTCTTGAACTCCTGAGCTCAAGCGATTCTCCCATCTTTGCCTCTCAAAGTACTAGGATTACAGCCATGAGCCACCGCACCCAGCCAACTTGTGAGTTTAATTTTTTCTCTTCCATATACTTTTGACTGTCACATTCCTCTTCTTTGCTTATTTCTTACTCAGATATTTTTTAACAGTTTTCTAAAAAGAGAAAACACTATATAAATATAGTAAACTTGTATTTCTAAATGCAGAATAAAGTATAAAAGATACATTTTAACACTGATAATTTTTTGTGGAATTATAATGAAATTCAGCATATTAAGTTAAAATTGTGAATAGGGAGTCAGGGTTTTTTTTTTTGGTTTGGGGAGTTTTTAAGTGAAGTTTGGGACAGTGTAAATTTTGTTTTAAAATGCATTTCATTCTTATACACTTAGTCTTTAAGACAAGTTTTGAATCTGTTACTATGACCTGTGATTAATGAATATGGGGGTTTTTTTCTGTTAACATGATTATTTTAAAAAAACTCAACAATGCTATTAACAACAATAATAAAAGTATTCTAATATTATGTAACATCAAAGAATGTCCTTGCATAAGATGATGATATTTTTTGTTTCAAAATTGTATTATGAAAATTTCCAAACATATGAAATGGTAGAGAGAATGGTTCAATGCATTCCAAATAGCCACCATCCACCTTCAACACATCAATTCCTGAGACAGCCTTGTTTCATCAACACCCTCACCCACTTCCCCACACTCGGATTATTTGCAGGTGAATCCCGGGTCCAGTGACGCCTTGGTGCTACACGAAGCAATGTGCCCTCCCTCTCTCCCTCCCTCCCTCCTTCCCTCCCTCCCTTCCTCCCTTCCTCCTTCCTCCTTCCCTCCCTCCCTTACTCCCTCCCTCCTTCCCTCGCTCCTTCCCTTGCTCTTGTTGCCAGGCTGGAGTGCAACAGCGTGATCTTGGCTCACTGCAACCTCCGCCTCCAGGTTCAAGTGATTCTCCTACCTCAGCCTCCCCAAATAGCTTGGATTACAGGCACCCACCACCACGCCCGGCTAATTTTGTATTCTTTTAGTAGAGACAGGGTTTCTCCACGTTGGTCAGGCTGGTCTTGTACTCTTGACCTCAGGCGATCTGCCAACCTCGGCCTCCCAAAGTGCTGGGATTTGAGGCGTGAGCCCCCACGCCCGGCCTAGTAGTGTGCGTTTCTAACGGCCCTTGGCGATCTGGTCCTGAGTAACTTTCCTGTCGCATCTCCAGCCACATCCCATGAGTGCTAGACTCCAGCTGTTTCAGGCTAAGATACGGCTACATCATTTTTCAAACACGCCGTGTTCTTTGGGACCTCTGTCTTTGTATGTGCTATTACGTCTTCCTAGAATGTTTCTTCTTCTCTTCTCTCTCAAACACTTCTTCTTTCAGGATCCAGCTCACATCCCCTTGGCCGTGAAGGCTTCTCTGGCTCCTACTGTGTATGTTCCTTTAGCACTTTGCAGTACTTCACCCATAGTGCTTATCACACTGCACAGTCCAAACACTCCTGCAGGGCGGGGACCAGCCTGCCACGGGGCAGTGTTTGGTGTGTCTCCTGGGTCCTGCAGAAGCAATCCGCCTTCTTCAAGGGTCTGTGGATTCTCTCAGCTTTCCTGGTCTATTCCTGCAGTAGTTCTGGACGACAGGTTCATGATGCAAGTTGTCACACGCTGCTCTGTCCGTCCGAGTGGGAGCTGCAATCCAGTCCTGCTTCCTGTCCATTATTTTCCCTTGAATATGTGTTTTAAAATATAATAGTCAGTGGTCGTGATAAAAGAGAGAGGGGTTTAACTTGGTATCAGGTGTATGAGTGTATGTGCATGTGTGTGTGTGTGCCTGTCTGTGTGCATATGTGCATGTGTGCATGCATGTGCACCTGCTTCCTCCCGACCTCGTTGCCTGCCTGGCCAAGCAGAGTCTCTCTCTGGTGGTAGCTGGACAGCAGCTCCAAAAGCCCACCCTGAGGAGAAGCCACTGCGCCCTCCAAGGCACACATGCATTCCGCCTTTGCTTCACGCCCCCACCACCCATAGCACTGTTAAAATGAACCCTCTGACCAGTGGCAAAATTTGCTTGCCAAGGAGGACGTCAGTAATTGACTAAGTCAGGGCCCCACAACTACAGGAGCTGGTGTGGGTGAGCAGTTACTCTCTTCTGTACACAGAGGCTCTAATCATGCTTTGTGTTTATACTGCCAGTGTGCAAATGGTAGACCAGGGCATTTGGCTTGCAGCAGGCAGAGTTCCCAGTGGTGTTGAAGGTACAGCAACATCATTAGAGAATCAAGGGTTTTGATTTGCATTTCTCTAATGAGCAGTAGTGTTGAGCTTTTTTTCATATTCTTGTTAGCCATGTGTATGTCTTCTTTTGAAAAATGTCCGTTCATGTCCTTTGCCCACTTTTTAATTGGGTTGTTTGATTTTTTCTTGTCAATTTGTTTAAGTTCCTTATCGATCCTGGATATTGGACCTTTGTTGGATGCATCCTTTGTAAATATTTTCTCCCATTCTGTAGGTTGTCTCTTCACTCTGTTGATAGTTTATTTTGCCGTGCAGAAGCTCTTAAGTTTACTTAGATCCCACTTGTCAATTTTTGCCTTCGTTGCAATTGCTTTTGGCATCTTCATCACGAAATCTGTGCCCATTTGTATGTCCAGAATGGTATTTCCTAGGTCATCTTCCAGGTTATTATAATTTTCAATTTTACATTTAAGTCTTTAATCCTACCATTTGACCTAGCAATCCCATTACCGGGTGGATACCCAAAGGAATATAAATTGTTCTACCATAAAGGCACATGCATGTGTATGTCCATTGCAGCACTATTCACAATAGCAAAGACATGGAATCAAACTAAATGCCCATCAGTGGTGGATTGGATAAAGAAAATGTGGTACATATACACCATGGAATACTATATAGACATAAAAAAGAATGAGATCATGCCCTTTCCAGGAACATGGGTGGAGCTGGAAGCCATTGTCTTTAGCAAACTAATGCAGGAACAAAAAACAGCTCCTTTCTCGGGGTTCTCTCTGGATCTGCACAGCTCCTCTCTGGGGGTTCCCTCTGGATCCACATGGCTTCTGTCTCGAGGTTCCCTCTGGATCCACACAGCTTCTGTCTCGGGGTTCCCTCTGGATCCACACAGCTCCTCTCTCAAGGTTCCCTCTAGATCCACACGGCTCCTCTCTCGAGGTTCCCTCTGGATCCACACGGCTCCTCTCTCGAGGTTCCCTCTGGATCCACACGGCTCCTCTCTCGAGGTTCCCTCTGGATCCACACGGCTCCTCTCTCGAGGTTCCCTCTGGATCCACACGGCTCCTCTCTCGAGGTTCCCTCTGGATCCACACGGCTCCTCTCTCGAGGTTCCCTCTGGATCCACACGGCTCCTCTCTCGAGGTTCCCTCTGGATCCACACGGCTCCTCTCTCGAGGTTCCCTCTAGATCCACACGGCTCCTCTCTCGAGGTTCCCTCTGGATCCACATGGCCCCTTTGAGGCTCTTTTGTTCCAGTGTAAAGGTGAGGAGAGTGGGGCTGAGAGCCCAGTGCCAAGTGATCAGTGGTCGGCAAGGAGTTTGCAGAAAAGCCATTGTGATTAGTGCCAGGTGGTTGCTGGTGATGGGGACTCAGAAGGCCCAGGTGGAGTCCCATTCCACGGTGCTGAACTGGAGCGGTCCTGGCAAAGTGGGCTTAGGGCCACAGATCATCACTGCGAGCTGTTTGCTCTGAAAGAAAGGCAGTGGAGTGGAGTGAACCACCACAAGGTCAAGTGGAGATGGGGAGAGAGAGCGGGAAGCAAGCTGGTGAGGGGCGGAGGTGAAGGAGAGCACGCAGGGATGGGACGGAGAGTCACGATGGAGGGAGCAGGGTCTCAGAGACGTCCACTGACTGCTCTGCCTCTTTTCTCCTCTGACTGAGCGTCTACGCACCCCTGATTTTTTCAGCCTCCTGTGTGAGCCCCTGTGTGGCTCCTGGTCACCTCCAGGATAAAGTAGTACAGAGCACATGCCAAGCGCCCGACGTAACCGACCCCGTGGCCTCCCTGCCACCCTGCTGCTGCTCCCCCATCGCCATGGGGTGCCAGCCCCTGCCCCATGTGCCCTGCGAGCTCCTGAGGATACCCTCAGATCTGAGGGGCTCAGGCCTCTGCCTGGAATCCCTTTTCCTGCCTTCAAGACACAGCTGGAGACAGCGTCACCTCCCCTGACAGGCCGTGTTGGAGTGCTGGCTGGGGCGCTCAGCATAGCCGTGGGAACGGGGCACCTCCTGGTCGGCTCCAGTGAGACCAGAGAGTTGGTCACTGGAGCGGGGGTGTCTGAGTTGGAGGTAAGGTGGATCACCTGAGGTCAGAAGTTCGAGACCAGCCTGACCAACATAGCGAAAGCCTGTCTCTACCAAAAATATGAAACTTAGCCAGGGGTGGTGGTGTGCGCCTGTAATCCCAGCTACTTGGGAGGCTGAGGCAGGAGAATCGCTTGAACCCGGGAGATAGAGGTTGCAGTGAGCTGAGATCGTGCCACTGCACTCCAGCCTGGGCAACAGAGCGAGACTCCATCTCAAAAAAAAAAAAAATGCTTGGGACTGCTGCCGGGCACAGTGGCTCACACCTGTAAGCACTTTGGGAGGCCAAGCTGGGCAGATCACCTGAGGTCAGGAGTTCAAGACCAGCCTGACCAACGTGGCGAAACCCCATCACTACTAAAAACACAAAAATTAGCCAGGCGTGGTGGTGGGTGCCTGTAATCCCAGCTGCTTGGGAGGCTGAGTCAGGAGAATCACTTGAACCCAGAAGCCAGAGGTTGCAGTGAGCCTAGATCCCACCACTGCACTCCAGCCTGGGTGACAGAACGAGACTCCATCTCAAACATATATAAAATAAAAACCAAAATGCTCGGGACTGGGAATGTTTCAGATTTAGTATTTTTTCAGATTTTTGAGTATTTGCATCATACATACCAGTTGAGCATTCCTAATTCAAAAATCCAAAATTTGAAATGCTCTGATGAGCTTTTCCCTTGAGTGTAGTATTGATGCTCAAAAAAATTTGGATTTTGGAGCATTTCAGATTTCAGGTTTTCAGATTTGGGATGCTCAACCTGTGTATATCACTGTTGTTATTTTTGGAAAACATGCTCATGCCTTTTATTGCTATTACAAATAATAATTTCTGAAAACAAAGTTTAAGTTATTCAGGCGTTATTGTAGAAGATACTGCGTCAACCCCAACTGTCTGTCTTCCATCTGCCCAGTCTTAGAGTGCCCCACGTAGCTCCTGTTTGCCCCCAGGTCCCATTTTCACCCTGCCTCACCTGTCTTTCTCACCAGGGAGGCTGAGTGTGGGACACATCGGCTGGGCTCCCGTACTCTGGGGTCCTGTTGAGCTTAGCCAGTGAGGAGCCCCCAGAGGAGGCAGGTGGTTACTCCTGCAGCTCCCTCATCCTGGGAGGCTGCCTCTACCTGGCTGGACTCCTCGAATGAAGGTCGCTGCCCCACCCAAGGGGACTGGCTCTACCTGAAACTCTCTCCTTCCAGGTTTTCTAACTGTTCCTCACCCCAGGTCTAGGGCTGGTAACAGCTTCAGGTTATTGCACTATTTCTTGGGGTTCCCCATGCACCTGTGCCTTTGGGAATGGTCCCATAGACGGTCACTCACTGAGCATCATCTTAGAAATGGGGCCGTACACTATGAAGGTGAGCAGGCAGAGGTGGGTACGTTGGTCAGACCCCTGGACTGGTGACAACCGCCAGGCAGTGCACAGAGTTGGAGTGATGGGGGGCAGAACCAGACCATGGCAGCAGCCCCTACGCCTGCTGATGGGACAGAACAGGTGGAAGCAGGGGGTTCCCCAGGTTGCTTCACAGTGAGCAGCAGTGGCAGTGTCCTGCCTAGGCAGGGCTCTGTGCTTGGGGTCTCCAACTCTGTCCCCTACCTGTGTGGGTCAGTAGGGGAGAGGCACACTGCAGGTCTCTGCAGTGTGATTTTAGAGTTGACAAGCTTTATACCTAAAAGCTCTCTAGCAAGGCATAAACCTTCCATTTCACAAGTACGGATAAGGATTAAACTAGGAACACCCTGCAAGAAGGGACTGTGGTAGCTGACGCTCACTCTGCAGTGCACTCAGCGGCTCCCAAACCTGCGGGCAGGTTCAGCAGAGGATGGGCATCCTGGGGAGAGACAGGCTGAGCATGTTACTCAACTCTCCTCTTTCTCTCTGCATTTAAGTCCAAAGTCAAAAGCACTGCGTTTAATTCAGCTCCTTTAGTGATGCTGGTGTCGCTGTCCTCCCACAAAAGGGAGCACAGAAAGTGCTGAAGGGAGTAACACATTGGTGCTGACAGAGTCTCACTGTGTCGTCCAGGCTGGAGTGCGGTGGCACAATCTCAGCTCACTACATCCTCCGCCTCCCAGGTTCAAGACATTCTCAAGCCTCAGTCTCTCGAGTAGCTGGGACCACAGGTGTGCACCACCACGCCCAGCTAATTTTTGTATCTTAGCTGAGGTTTCATGTTGGCCTGACTGGTCTCGAACTCCTGACCTCAAGTGATCTGCCCGCCTCGTCCTCCCAAAGTGCTGGGATTACAGGTATGGGCCACCGTGCCTGGCCCGAGACTGCTTTTTTACCATCTTAATGTTGTCTGAGATGATGAGTGTGAGATCTGGACCACCCCACATAAGTGGCGCCAACGTCTTTTCTAAGAAAGCTGTTGTGTTTCCAGCTTTCCCTGCAGTTCCTGCCACTTGTCCTGGTGGGATGGGGTGGGCTCGGCTCTGCTGGATCCACGCCTCACTCATGGATCAGAACATTCCTTTCTCAGTCTGTGCTCACTAACCTGGCCTCCATCTCTTTACCACTTAATTGATATTTCAGTTTCCTCATCACTTACTGATTTATTTCGCTTGAATCACCAAGTCCCTAGAAGACTGATGGTTACAAAATTAAGCATGAAGCTGAGGAACGGATCCTGGAACAGGGCGGCCTCTGGCAAGCGCTGCACCGCCCTGGATCTGAGCACCTTTGAAACCGCAGCAAGCACTGCTTAGTAAACGAAGGTGGTTCTGTGGACAAAATCTTCGCATAATGGGTATAGAATACAGAGAGGAAGATGCCGAGGGGTGTAACCATCGATCAGCACTCCGCTGCTCTCTGTGTGTGGGTTCCAGATGGGGAAGTCCTCCTTGGCATTCTGACCCCAGTGTGCTCTGCCCCCACCCTGCAGGCATCTCTTCTCTGTTCCTTCTTTTGACTTAAAAGCAGAGAATATAAAAAATGACTTATTTACAGCTCCCTGTGGCCATTTTCTCAACTTTGAATTGAAAATATTGGCTGGGTGTGGTGGCTCACGCCTGTAATCCCAGCACTTTGGGAGGCCAAGGTGGACGGATCACCTGCGGTCAGAGGTTCAAAACCAGCCTGGCCGACATGGTGAAACCCCATCTCTACCAAAAAAAGTACAAAAATTAGTTAGGCATGGGGGTGGGCGCCTGAAATCCCAGCTACTCAGGAAGCTAAGGCAGGAGAATCACTTAAACCCAGGAGATGGAGGTTGCACCACTCCCAGGAGGAGCCAAAATTGCACCACTGCACTGCAGCCTGGGTGACAGAGCAAGACTCCATCTCAAAAAAAAAAAAAAAAAAAAGAAAAGAAAAAATATTTATAATATGCTAACACACTAAGGCTTTGTTTTTTGTTTTTTGTTTTTGAGATGGAGTCTCGCTCTGTCCCCCAGGCTGGAGTGCAGTGGTGCGATATCAGTTCACTGCAACCTCTGCCTCCTGGGTTCAAGCAATTCTCCTGCCTCAGCCTCCAGAGTAGCTGAGACTACAGGTGCGCACCACCACGCCCAGCTAATTTTTGTATTTTCAGTTGAGACAGGGTTTCACCATGTTGGTCAGGATGGTCTCAATCTTTTGACCTCGTGATCCACCTGCCTCTGTCTCCCAAAGTGCTGGGATTACAGCCGTAAGCCACCGCGCCCAGCCCACACTAAAATGTTTGTTTGTTTGTTTGTTTGTTTTGAAATGAAGACTCGCTCTGTCGCCCAGGCTGGAGTGCAGTGGCGCAATCTCGGCTTGCTGCAAGCTCCGCCTCCCAGGTTGACGCCATTCTCCCGTCTCAGTCTCCCAAGTAGCTGGGACTACAGGCATCCGCCACCATGCCCGGATAATTTTGGTTTTGTATTTTTAGTAGAGACGGGGTTTCACCATGTTAGCCAGGATGGTCTCGATCTCCTGACCTCGTGTTCCGCCCACCTCGGCCTCCGAAAGTGCTGGGATTACAGATGTGAGCCACACTAAGGTTTTTATAGTCTGGAAAGTAAGCAGCAGCCCCTGTGTATGTTGACATATTAAAATGTGGAGCATGAGATAAAGGTGGTGTTGGCAGCCTCCAGGGTAGAGCCAGCTACACAGCTCATGGCAGGAGAGGTTTGTCTGCAGTCAGTCACCCAGATTGTGTGGTGACGGAGCCCCAAATGGTGGGCACGGAACCACTAAGCCTGGACTGTTTTCTCAGAAGGTCTTTTCTTCTCACGTTAGAAGCTTCCTTTTCTAGTTGAGGCCAACCCCTTCTGAAATTGGAGTAACCATTCCCAGGAGTGATGGGACAATCCTCCTTCCAGAATAAACAAGAGTTACAGGACTGGACCAAAACAAGTGTGGAACTTGAGGGTGGGAAGTGAGTCCTTACGCTCTGCTTCTCGGGGCGTCTATTCCCTCACTGTGTGGGTGTTTCCAGTATCAGTGGGGAGAGAACCTGGGACGGGCAGATTGATGGTAACGGTCTGGTTAGTAGTGGATTATTTTAGCAGTTGTTATTTTTATAAATAGGACACCTTGAAATCCATTTTGAGTCATTGTCTCATCTGCTATCCTGCTCTTAGTTTGATTAAGGTGTATAAGTAAAATGAATTTCATACTGGTATGTGTCTGTTAAATTATCCTTTAGTATTTTTGCCTGACTAATAAATGATTAGTGATAGTCTGTCTTGTTCATTTTCATAGAATTAAGGCCAAGAAGACCGAAGAATTACACCGTCTTACAACACATTTTTTTTTTTTTACAAATTCTTTCTAAATTAAAATTCTGTGTAAATGGGTTTCAGAAAAAGTAATCGATGACTGTAGTGCTTATCTCTGAAACATACTTGTCCAGTTGTTTGCTGTATTTGCAGGTGTTTTTAAAATGTGTATGGTAGAATGAACATTTGAAGGCCTTCTGCAATCTTATTCAATTCAACTGCATTTTTTTGTCTAATAGAATTAGAAAATAGCTTCAATATAAAATATACTTGTAAACATGTTAAAGCTTTATTTAGATCAATGCTGTTTCACTTAAAAAAAAAAAAAAATTGCAGTGGTGTATGCCTATAGTCCCAGCTATGTGGGAGGCTGAGGTGGGAGAATCCCTTGAACCAAGGAGTTTGAGGCCAGGCTGGGCAACATAGTGTGCGACCCCATCTTGAACAAAAAAGAAAGAAAGAAAGAGAAAAAAATCACATGAGGCACTTTCATAGGTGCATTATTTCTCTTACAAAAAAAAAAAAAAATCCATGTCTAATCCTTTAATCTTATAAAGGAATATAAAGGTAATCCTTTAATCTTATAAAGGTATATAAAGGTTTTTGTTTTGTTTTGTTTTTTTATACTGGTTATTAAATCTAGATTCACCAGTGTTCTTTTAAACCTGCGTGCTTCATTTGCTGACATTTCCTCTCTGAGGTCAGGAACACAATATAGTCATCTCAGATCCGTACTTGCCCCTCTCGAATTTGATCTGTGCTTCTTTCAGTGACTTGCAAGATACCAGGCATTAACTCATGCCTGATATCTACAATGAACCTTCCAGGGGCCTGGATTATAGACAAGAGCAAGGGACATCCACCGCTGCCCCCCGGTGCGCGTGTCTAAGGGAAGAACAGACCTGTAACTTCAGTACAAGGTGTGTGTGACTCACGAAGCATTAACAGGCATGTCAAAACTGGAGCAGTTAATTCCGACCTGAGGGGCTCAAAGGGAAGGTTTTATGGGAGGAAGTAGCCTTTGAACTGAACTTTGAAGGCCTATTAGTTTCCCAGGATGCCACAACTTGGTGGCTTAGACAACAGAAGTTTATTTCCTTGTAGTTCTGGAGGCCAGAAGTCTGGAGTAAGTCATCAGCAGGGTTGGTTCCTAAGTCCTCAGCAGGGGTGGTTCCTTCCGGAGGCTGAGGGAGAATCCGCCCCACGCTGCCCTCAGCTCCTGCTGTTGCCGGCAGTCCTTGGCATCCTTGGCTTGTCGCTGCGTCGCCCCAGCCTCCACCTGTCTTCACGTGGCCCTCCCCTCCGTGCCGCTCTGCATCTTCTCTCTCTCTCTTATTAGGACACTTGTCATTGGATTTAGGGCCCACCCTAATCCGGGATAACCTCATCTCCAGATCCTCACCTTAGTTACATCTGCAGAGACCCTTATTGAAAATAAGGTCTCATTCTGATGTTTCCAGTGGACCTGTCTTTTTGCGGAGGCCACTGTTCAGCCCACTGCAGAAAGGCAAGCAGGATGTCAGGTGACCATAGGAGAACAGGGAAGGCACTGTTGAGGAAGAAAGAATAGTGTGTGCAGAGGCATAGAACAGAAGCATGAGGAACGCATTCTCAAAACTGGATTTCCCAAAGTTCAAACCCTTCCTTTGAAAAGGACATGTTGAAATGATCCTAGAGTATGAGATTCCTAGGGGATGTGATAGGAGATGAGGCTGGAAAGGTAGGTTAGAGTTCGAGTTCTAGAACCTTGAATGATACAGGGTATATTGTGTAGGTAGGGAGGACACGAGCAGCCAGGCACAGTGACTCATGCTTATAACCACAGTGCTTTGGAAGGCTGAGGCTTGAGGCCAAAAGTGCAAGACCAGCCTGGTCAACATAGTGAGACCCCATCACTACAAAAAAAAAACAAAACGGAATAAAAAAGTTAGCCAGATGTAATGGCAGGCATCTGTAGTCTCAGCTGCTAGGATTGCTTGAGCCCGAGAGTTCAAGGCTGCAGTGAGCCATGATCGCACCACTGCAGTCCATCCTGGGTGGCAGAGTGAGACCCTGTCTCAAAAAAACAAAGGTACCGAACAAGCGTATTATGTAATCAGATTTGTTTTTAATAGGAGAAATACTTCCAGTATTTCAATTTAGTGTTTATAATTGCTTGCATTTAAACTTAGATGTTGCATTTGTAAAAGTTTGTTATTAACCTTTATGAATTAAACACTTTAATATAAACTTGCTGCTTATTCATATTCTTCTTTAGCAACTCCCTTGCATAATAATGTTGGGTTGGCATCTGTTTAAAGAGTAGTGAGATTTAACATCAGTCCGCAAACAGGTTTCTTCCTTTCGTAGAGTAGTAACTCAAGTCCCAGTGTGATACTCTGTAATTATGCTTCTATCCTATAACACTGAAAATATCAAAAGCAAGAAGGGAGCATTGTGTTAATATCTTAACCTCAGTTAGCTTTTGAATATGGAGTTGGAACTTCTTGCCCTCTCAGGAATTTTGATAATTTATTTTATTTTATTTATTTTTTTGAGACGGAGTCTTGCTCTGTTGCACAGACTGGAGTGCAGTGGTAGGATCTCGGCTCACTGCAGCCTCCACCTCCCGGGTTCCAGCCGTTCCTCTACCTCAGCCTCCCAGGTAGCTGGGATTACAGGCACATGTCACCACGCCCGGCTGATTTTTGTATTTTTCATAGAGATGGGGATTCACCATGTTGCCCAGGCTGGTCTCGAATTCCTGACCTCAGGTGATCCACCCAGCTCAGCCTCCCAAAATGCTGGGATTACAGGCGTGAGCCACCGCACCCGGCCAAGGAATTTTGATAATATATTTTAAACAGCCTGTTGTTGAACAGTTTGGGTGGGTTTTGTTGTTGTTGTTGTATAACTCCAAATTACACTCATTTTCACTCTGTTTCAATTTATTTCTTCCTCCAAGTACAATGTGAGACTTCACCATAATGTAACTAACACAGATGGTGCCACCTATAATCGTAAAGTTTATACTAAAAGTAGAAAAGCGACATTAAAAAGGAACGTTTTATATTTTACTGTATTTTCCTAGCTTAAAAAGCTTATACTTTTGTTGTGATTGATGTTGTTTTATTACATCAGTAATAATCTGTCCTTATTCCCACTCAACAGAAATTTTATTATAATTTGTAGGTGGCTCACGCCTGTAATCCCAGAAGTTTGGGAAGCCAAGGCAGGTGGATCACTTGAGCCTGGGAGTTTGAGACCAGCTTGGGCAACATAGTGAGACCTCATCTCTATTTAAAATTAATTATTATTTTTCTTTTTTTGAGGCAGAGTACCATTCTGTTCCCCAGGCTGGAGTGTAGTAGCACAATCTCAGCTCACTGCAACCTCCATGTCCTGGGTTGAAGCAATTCTTTTTTTTTTTTTTTTTTTTTGAGACGGAGTCTCACTCTGTCGCCAGGCTGGAGTGCAGTGGCACAGTCTCAGTTCACTGCAACCTCCGCCTCCAGGGTTCAAGCAATTCTTCTGCCTCAGCCTCCTGTGTAGCTGGGATTACAGGTGCATGCTATCATGCCAGGCTAATTTTTCTATTTTTAGTAGAGACAGGGTTTCACCATGTTGGCTAGGATGGTCTCGATCTCATGACCTTGTGATCCACCCACCTCGGCCTCCCAAAGTGCTGGGATTACAGGTGTGAGCCACTGCACCTGGCCTGAAGCAATTCTTGTGCCTCAGCCTGCCAAGTAGCTGGGATTACAGGCATGCGCCACTATGCCCAGCTAATTTTTGTATTTTTAGTAGAGATGGGGTTTCGCCATGTTGCCCAGGATAGTCTCAAACTCCTGGCCTCTCAAGCAATCCACCCGCCTTGGCCTCCCAAAGTGCTGGGATTACAGGCGTGAGCCACTGCACCCAGCTATAAAATTTAATTTAAAAAAAAATTTTAAAGATATTTTATTATAAATTTTATTTTTGTTTTTAAAATTATTTTTAACTGGTTTTACACATTCAAAGAGGGTTTATTATAATTTATTTTAAATATTTAACCTTTTACGGCTGGGTGTGATGGCTCACACCTGTAATCCCAGCACTTTGGGAGGCTCAGGCAGGCAGATCACTTCAGGTCAGGAGTTTGAGACCAGCCTGGCCAACATGGTGAAACCCTGTCTCTACTAAAAATACAAGGATTAGCCAGGCTTGGTTTCCCACACCTATAATCCAAGCTACTCAGGAGGCTGAGGAACAAGAATTGCTTGAACCCTGGAGGTGGAGGTTGCGATGAGTTGAGATTGTGCCACTGCACTCCAGCCTGGGTGACAGAGCGAGACCCTGTCTCCAAAATAAATAAATAAATAAGTATTTAACATGTAACTTTGTTTGGTCAAGTGCTTTATATTTTTAAAAAATGTCGTAGATCCTCCCCCAAACCTGGAACCCAGTTACAGAGGTTCTAATCTTGAGAAAAGCATGAGACCTCTTCCAGCCAATGGGCATCCTCCAAAGTGCCTCATCAGAACTTCAAAGCTTCCAAGGCCATCACGACAAGGAGGGTCTGAGAAACTGTCGCAGCCAGGAGGAGCCCAAGGAGATGCTCCCGACCATCATGTGGAATCCTGGACGGGATCGTGAGACAGACACAGGGCATTAAGGAAAAAATAAGGAAATCTGAATAATGTGGAGACTTTTGTTAATACATTGTTGGGGGGGGGGATGTGTGTGTGTATGTGTGTGTGACAGAGTCTTGCTCTGTCACCCAGGCTGGAGGGCAGTAGCACAATCACAGCTCACTGCAGCCTCAACCTCCTGGCTCAAGAGACCCTCCCACCTCAGCCTCCTGAGTAGGCTGGGGCCATAGGTGGGCACCACCACACCTGGCTAATTTTTTTTATGTTTTGTAGAAACGGGGTCTCACTATGTTGCCCAGGCTGGTCTCAAACTCCTAGCCTCCAGGGCTCCTCCTGCCTCGGCCTCCCAAAGTGCTGGAATTACAGGTGGGAGCCACTGTACCTAGACACATTCATTATGATTTTCTTGGTTGCTTAACTATAACCGCTGCACCATGCTAATGCAAGATGTTGATGATGGGGAAACACATTTCCAGCTGCCCTGGAGGCTGTGTGCATGCAGGACAGAGGCAGGAGAGCCCAGCTCTGCACATCTCCCTGGATGACGGAGGAAGCCCACGCAGGGAGCACCAAGCCGCACTCCCACAGCTCCCCAGCCAACTAGGGGGCTGCCTGTGTGTGAAGGCAGTGCTGGAGGACCTGCCAGAAAGTCTAAGCCACGGCAGGCTTGGAAACTGTCTTAACTAGGAGAGGGCTCCACAAGCCACCCACCAGTCCATCAGCCACAGGTGGATGCCTGACTGGCTGGGGCACAGCCTCTGACCACTCCTAACCTAGGATTGGATTATACCTCAGAGGTTGAAGTAAATATGCAGGAGTCTACACTGATATGAATAAATGATCAGATAAATAAATAACTCTCCTGTACATAATTATTTTAAACAAGGAGGTAGGGCATAACTCCTGGCCATTAAGTGAGGGGTCCTAGTGACCTTCTTAAAAAGATTACAGTACATAAAGGAGGAGGGAAAGAGTACCTCTACTTGGAGAAACCTGACAAATGTGACTTCACTCAGGTGATTAAGGTGATGAGTCACGTTGATTTTAGGCACCCTGGATAGGATGGGATGAGAAGGCATGTGTACCCTCAGTATGATGATGAGGACGGAGCGTGCGCCTCCATGTGCGATGAGGACGGAGCGTGCCCCTCCGTGTGCGGTGAGGACGGAGCGTGCCCCTCCGTGTGCGGTGAGGACGGAGCGTGCCCCTCCGTGTGCGGTGAGGACGGAGCGTGCCCCTCCGTGTGCGGTGAGGACGGAGCGTGCCCCTCCGTGTGCGGTGAGGACGGAGCGTGCCCCTCCGTGTGCGGTGAGGACGGAGCGGGTGCCTCCGTGTGCGGTGAGGACGGAGCGGGTGCCTCCGTGTGTGGTGAGTATGGAGCGGGTGCCTCCGTGTGATGATGATAATGAAACTGTGTAACCCAAAGACTGAGAAAAACCGTGTGTTCTCACACTGCTTTAAATAGGCTACCTGAGACTGGGTGGGTAATTTATAAAGGAAAGCGGTTTAATTGACTCACAGTTCTGCATGGCTGGAGGGGCCTCAGGAAACTTACAATCATGGCTGAACGGGAAGAGGCACGTCTTTCGTGGTAGCAGGCAACAGAGAGAGCGAGGGCAGAGAAAACTGCCTTATAAAACTCTCAGATCTCCTGAAAACTCAGGCACTATCACAAGAACAGCATGGAGGAAACTGCCCCCATGATCCAATCACCTCCTAGCAGGTCCTGCCCTTGGCACGTGGGGATTATGGGAACTACAATTCAAGATGAGATTTGGGTGGGGACACGAAGCCAAACCATATCAATAACGTAAGATGATAAACTTGGGGAAACCTGATATGGAGTATATAGGAACTGTTCCAGCTTTGCAACTTTTTTGTAAATCTGGAACATATATTTATTCAAAATACAATGTTCATTGAAATAATTTAGAAATCAACACATTAAAATGGTATATTAAAAATATAATCTAACACCAAACTTACAGATTTTCAAAAATTCTGTAAGTTTGAACATTCCTGCCCTATATTATTTTCAATTATTATTTCACATATTCATATAGTAATATTAACATGTATAATATGTCTATAATATGTGTACCTCTTTTATGAAAATTCTTGATTTAATGAACAAAATTATCTTCTGAGGTTTCCTTTCTGGGAGATGGTTTGTTACATTTTACTATACTTAGCCTCCCTCTTGATTTCTTGCTTTTGAATTTTAGGATGTTAGATTTGGCAGGCAATTTGTAACTTAAATACTGGCTGAATGTATGCTTGACTGCCCTGATCTTTGGCTTTTGTTTTGCGCCAATCCCACACTCAGTAGGCATGAGGAGACTGCGCATGCGGCTGCGTGAGGAGCGTCATCCTTAGCAGCGATGGCGGACACGGACCAGAGCTCTCTGTGCCGCTCTCATGAGAGCTTGCTGTTTCAGGCCTTTCTTAAGCAGGGCCCTCACTGTTTAGTCTATCAGGGTTTTGAGAAACATGGGAGCACACCAACTTAAACTTCATCTGTCCATCCGTTCCCTCCCTGATAGCCGCTGCTATTCATTCACGAACCCCGAGCTTGTCCTTGGTAGTGCTGGTGGCAGTGTGATGACAGTCACTGTCCCCTCCATTGGTTTGCAGTGTCTGTAAGGACAAGGGTTGTGGTTGTTGTCTTCCCTGCGGCATCCCCGCCTCTCGCACAGTGGATGCTGCGGGTGCCTCACCAGAATCCTGTCTCATCCAAGTTCTCGTATTTCAACATCTCTGCCCCAGGACATTCTTTGGCAACTGGGCTTGTGGGTAGAAATGACGGGGGTGATGTCCCAGGAATTACCTGGAACCCAGGCAGGGCAGGAGTGGTCCTCCCACGAGACAGTTCTGAGGTCTGTACAGCCTCAGAGCATCCTCCCTCATAGCTTCACTCCAGGGTCACGAAGGTATAACGTGCTTACTGGGCACCCTTTCTTTAGAATTTTTCCTCCCCTAACTTTCCATGGTCTCAGGATCAGCTTTGGGAGGAATGCACACTAGACAATATGCAATAAATATTTATAGACTGAATTAATGTATGGATTACTTGAGTAAGATACTGATCATTCAAATAAATTATCACCCAGGAAGGAAAAAAATATTAGAAATACACAGTCACTGTTAACGAGATAGAAGGTAATAACTGATGAGACAGAAGTAAAATGCTGTTGGCGTTCAGGGGAAGAAGTCATTTTAGATTTCCTTACCCTTTCCAGGTCAGGGTTGGTGACTCACCTGTGTGTTCTCAGGTGATCCAGTGCTCACCCTGGGCTGATGCATAAGCTTTGAGGGTGGATAACCGGTCATTGTGTCCCCCTGTGGGTAACCCCAGGACAGGGCCCAGGACACAGGGGTCCTCCCCAGGTGCGCTCAGATGAGTGCACCGTTGAGTGAGGGAAGTGAGTTTAATAAGGAGCTACTGGAGCCTGGGACAGAGCTTCAAATCCCGCTTGGGTCACTACTTCACCGTCTGATTTGGGGCAAGTGACGCAGCTTCTCCTAGCCTCGGTTTCCTCAGAGGTAAAATGAAAAAATGAAGCTGTATTCCTCGAGGTTGTCACATCAGTTAAGTGAGGTGATTTATTGCAGTACCTGGTCCGTAATAAGCACTCAGACGTTCACTTCTTTTGTGGGAAAAGATGTCCGTTGAGGTTGGATTGAAATTAAACAAGGAAAAGTCAAGGAGGAGGACGTTTAAGGTAAAGTGAGTGAACAAGGGCAAGAAGGGAGAGGTCAAAGGCTACGGGAGACTGACAGGGAGCCCGTTTGCTTAGACATGAAACCAGGAGCTGGGAAATAAGGCTGCGGAGAAGCCAGATGTGGAGATGCATGAATGAGACAGGAGACGTCTGGACTTTATTCCACATCAGGAGGGAGACATTTGAGAGAGAAATATCCAGGAGGCAGTTGCAGTGACAAAACTCTGCATTATAAATTGTAATATCCCAAAGAGAGGTCAGAATGAAAATAGACTTGAGAGTGGTCCACATCATTTGTCATGAAATTGGCAAACCAGCTGCATGGATGTCCACAGTAGGAAATATACAAAATTGTGGGGCTCCTTTCCACAGCCAAAGAGCTTGGTTAGTATCACTTGTTTAACACTTGTTTTGCTAATTAGCTTATACACTACATGTTTTTCTTCTCAGATATTTCCCAAGTAGTCCAGATCTTCCTAAAATGCACAGATCGGTGTGGGCTGAATGGAGCTGTCAAGGATGTCTCTTGCAGATGGCATAATTTGGACTGACCCATGAAAATAGGGAAGGATTTCGGCAGAACAGGGAAAGCAGTTGTGGCAGGCCGAGGGAAGGAGGGGGATCAGCTTGGCTAAGAACACAGCTTTGGAATCCAGAGGCTTCAAGTTCAAATTCAGGTTCCATGACTCACCAGTCATATCCTTGAGCCAAGGTCTAATGAAGGAGTTCACTGGGCCACAAACAGACGGAGAAAGTATTTCAGGCAGAGGAAGCAGTAGTGTCAGGCCCCATGGAAGAGACAGCAGAGCACTGATGGAGGACTGGAAAAAAATACGGGGCTGGAGAAAATACGGAGCAGGAGTGTTTAATACAAGAGGCAGCGAGGTAGGCGGGGGCCAGGCCTCCCAGGTCTTATAGGTCAGGGGTCCCCAGTCCTGGGGCCATGAACCAGTACAGTTCCCTGGCCTGTTAGGAAATGGGCTGCACAGCAGGAGGCAAGGGGCAGGTGAGCCAGCATTATGGCCTGAGCTGTGCATCCTCTCAGATCAGGGACAGCTTTAGTGTCTCATAGGAGTCCAAACCCGATGGTGAACTGTGCCCACGAGGGATCTAGGTTGTGTGCTCCTGATGAGAATCTGGTGCCTGATGATCTGAGGTGGAACAGTTTCATCCTGAAACCACCCACTACCACCCCCAGTGGAAAAATTGTCTTCCACAAAACCAGTCCTAGGGACTGCTGTTCTAGGTGACTTCAAGGGTTTTGCCTTTATTCTAAAGCAGCTGGATTAGATTATATTTGCATCTGGCAAAATCTTCCTGGATGCAGTGTGGACAGCTGTGGAAGATGCAGGGGGCAGAAGGATTGGTGAGGAAGTTAGGATATCTAGGGGGGTGGCCATGGAGGCAGAGAAATGAGTGGATTTGAGGGTTCTGGGGTGCAAAATCAAGGCATTGTGATAAATTGGTTAGGGTGACGAGGACATTGGCAAGGATGACTCCTAGATTTCCATGATTGGTTGGACGGTGTTGCCTTTTCCTTATCAGTGTGCTATCAACCCCACAATACATTGTCATTATTTTTGTTTAAATTGTCAGTTAGGGCTGGGCACAGTGGCTCACACCTGTAATCCCAGCACTTTGGGAGGCCGAGCCATGCAAGATCACCTGAGGTCAGGAGTTCAAGACCAGCCTGGCCAACATGGTGAAACCCCATCTCTACTAAAAATACAAATATCAGCCAGGCGTGGTGGTGTGCACCTGTAATCCCAGCTACTTGGGAGGCTGAGGCAGGAGAATCGCTTGAACCTTGGAGGCAGAGGTTGCAGTGAGCCAAGATCGAGCCACTGCACTCCAGCCTGGGTGACAAGAGCTAAACTCCGTCTCAAAAAAAAAAAATACATAAAATAAAAAATAAATTGTCAATTAGCTTTTAGAGAGATTTAAATAATTTTTGAAAGCATTTGTATATTTGTCCACATTGTTACCATTTTCAGTGCTCTCTGTTCCCTGTGTAAGTCCGTATTTCCATACAGCATTTATGTAAATAGTACCTTTAAAATTTTTTTAAATTTCTGTCTGCTAACAATGAGTTAGTAGATACAAATATAGTAGCCTTTTTTTCTATTTGCATTTGCTTTATTGTACTTTTTTCCTTTTTTTAAGTTTTATTTTTGGTTGACACATAATTGTACATATTTATGGGATACAGGTTGATGTTTTAGTACATGTATATATTGTGTACTGATAAAATCAGGATAATTAGTATATCTGTCACCTAAAACACTTATCATTTCTTTATGGCAGGAACATTCACAATCCTCCCTTCTAGCTATTTTGAACTGTACAATATGTTATTGTTAACTGTAGTCACCCCACTGTGCAATAGAACACCAGAATGCATTCCTGCTGTCTGACTGTAACTGACCAACCTCTCCTCATACCCCCACCCCATTCCCTCCCCAGCCTCTGGTAACCACTCTCTACTTTCTACTCCTGTGAGATCAGCTTGTTTAGATTCCACAGATGAATGGGATGGTATTTGTCTTTCCACGCCTGGCTTATTTCATGTAGCACAGTGTCCTCTAGGTTCATCCTGTGCTCACAGATGTCAGGATTTCATTCTTTTTTATGGTTGAATAGTACTCCATTGTTTATAGGTACCACGTTTCTTTATCCATTCATCTTTTGGCGACACTTAGGTGGATTCCATGTCTTGGCTGTTGTGAGTAGTGCTGCACTCAACATGGCAGTGCACATGTGTCATGAACACTCTGATTTCATTTCCTTTGGGTATATACCTGGTAGTGGGATTGCTGGATCATAGGGTAATTCTATTTTTAATTTTTTGAGGAACCTCTGTACTGTTTTCTATAATGGCTCTACTAATTTATATTTCATTCCCACCAATAGTTCAATAAAAGAGCGGGGGGGGCTCCCTTTTCTCCACATCCTCAGCAACACTCATCTTTTGTTTTGTTTTGTTTATAATAGCCATTCTAACTGGAGTGAGGTGATATCTCATTGTGGTTTTGATTTGCATTTCTCCAGTGACTAGCGATGGTGGACATTTTTTCATATACCTGTTGGCCATTTGTATGTCTTCTTTGAGAAATGTGTATTCAGTTCTTTTGCCCATTTTTTAATCAGATTATTTGGGGTTTTTTTCCTGCTGTTGAGTTGTTTGAGTTCCTAATCTGTTTTGGATATTAACCCTTTATCAGATGTATAGTTTGCAAATATTTTCTCTCATTCTGTAGGTTGTCTCTTCACTCTGTTGATTATTTCCTTTGCAGGATAGAAGCTTTTTAGTTTGATATAATCCCATTTGTCCATTTTTGCTTTTGTTCCATGTGCTTTTGAGGCTTTTCACATAAAATATTTGCCCAGACCAAAGTCATGAAGCATTTCCCCTATGTTTTCTTCTAGTAGTTTCGTAGTTTGGGTCTTAGATTTTCAGTCTCTAATCTATTTTCCATTGATTTTTGTATCTGATGAGAGATAGGAGTCCAGCTTCATTTTTCTGCATGTGGATATCTAGGTTTTCCAGCACCATTTATGGAAGAGACCACCCTTTGCCCAGTGTGTATTCTTGGAACCTTTGTCAAAAATCATTTGGCTGTAACGTGTGGATTTATTTCTGGGCTTTCTAATTCTCTTTGTCTGTGTGTCTGTTTTTATGCCAGCTTCATGCTGTTTTGGTTATTATAGCTTTGTAGTATATTTTGAAGTCAGGTAGTGTGATATCTTCAGCTTTGTTCTTTTTGCTCAAAATTCTTTTGGCTATTTGGGATCCTTTGTGGTTCTATACAAATGTTAGGATTTTTTTTTCTTGTCCTGCGAAGAATTGGTATTTTGATAGGCATTGCATTGAATCTGTAGATCACAGTGGGCAGTGTGGTCATTTTAACAATATTCTTCCAATCCATGAACACAAGATATCTTCCCTTTTATTTGTATCTTCTTCAATTCTTCCTCTTTTTTTTAATTTTTATTTATTTTTTTGAGAGTCTCACTTTGTAACCAAAGCTGGAATGCAGTGCCGCAATCTCACCCCACTACAACCTCCGCCTCCCAGGTTCAAGCAATTCTCGTGCCTCAGCCTCCTGAGAAGCTGGGATTACAGGCCTGTGCCACCATGCCCAGCTAATTTTTGTATTTTTAGTAGAGACGGGGTTTCTCCATATTGGCCAGGCTGGTCTCAAACTCCTGACCTCAGGTGATCTCCCTGCCTCAGCCTCCCAAAGTGCTAGGATTACAGGCACGTGCTACCACACCTGGCCTGCCTCAGTTCTTTCATCAGTGTTTTATAGTTTTCACTGTAGAGGTCTTTCACCTCCTGAGTTAAATTAATTCCTGAGTATTTTGTTTTTTTTGTAGCTATTGTAAATGGGATTTTTAAATTATTTCTATTTCGGATAGTTGTCTATTAGTGTATAGAAATGCTACTGATTTTTTATGTTGAGTTTATATCTTGTAACTTTACTGAATTTATTAGTTTTGACAGTTTCTTGATGGAGTCATTAGGGTTTTCCATATATAAGATTATGTCATCTGCAAACAGGGACAATTTAACTTCCTTGTTTCCATATTTGGATGCCTTTTATTTCTTTTCTTGCCTGACTGCTCTGACAAGGACTTCCAGTACTACCTTGAACGGAGTAGCAACAGCAGGCATTCTTGTCTTGTTCCTGGTCTTTTTTTTCCCCTTTATTTTTATTTTTATTTTATTAGTTTTGTAGAAACTGGGTCTTGCTATGCCACCCAGGCTGGTCTCGAACTCCTGGGCTCAAGTGACCCTTCCACCTCAGCCTCCCAGAGTTCTGGGATTACAGGTGTGAGCCAATGCACCTGGCCTTGTTCCAGATCTTGAAGGGAAAGCTTCCAACTTTTCCCCATTCGATTAGCTTTGTCTTTGTTTTATTAACCCTGATTTAATTCTGTAACCCTGCTAAACTCATTCTTTTTAGATCTAGGAACTTTTTCTAGATTCTTTGGTATTTCCTATGTAGAAAATCATACAGTGTGCACATAAAGACAGTTTTGCTTTTTCCTTTTCAACATGTATGCCTTTCATTTTTTTCTCTTGCCTTATTTCACCATCTGGGACCTCCAATATAGTGTTCATAGAATTAGTGAGAGTGAGCATCCTTGCCTGGCCCTTGATCATACTGGGAAAACATTTCGTATTTTACCATTAAATCTGTTAGTGATAGGTTTACGTATAAGCTCTTCATCCGATTGAGGGAATTCTTTATTATTACTGATGTTTTGCGTTTTTTTCTTTTAGCAGTAGAAGACTCAGAAAGTGGTGTTTACATGCGATTCATGAGGTCACACAAGTGTTATGACATCGTTCCAACCAGTTCAAAGCTTGTTGTCTTTGATACTACATTACAAGTAAGTGTACTCCGTTTTCACGAATTTTTTGGTATATTTTTGGATGGCTACTACTTTATACGGCAATTTAAAACCAGCAATGCCAGCAAACGTGTATTGAGTCCTTTGCACTATCGGGCACTGTGCTGAGGTTTTATCTGAATTCTCCACATCTTGGCAACCTTATAAGAAATGTGCTATTACTGTCTTCTTCCTAAAGACAGGGAAGCTCAAATTATAGAGTTTAAGAACTTAAGTCAGAAAGCTTTGGCCAGGTGCAGTGGCTCACGTCTGTAATCCCAGCACTTTTGGAGGCCGAGGCTGGCAGATTACCTGAGGTTGGGAGTTGGAGACCAGCCTAGCCAACGTGATGAAACACCATCTCTACTAAAAATACAAAATTAACTGGGTGTGGTGGTGCATGCCTGTAGTCCCAGCTACTCAGGACCCTGAGACAGGAGAATCGCTTGAACCCAGGAGGCAGAGGTTGCAGTGAGCCGAGCTTGTGCCACTGCACTCCAGCTTGGCAACAGAGTGAGACTCCATCTCAAAAAAAAAAAAAAGAAAAAGAAAGCTTAGTCCACAAATTGTTGTGGAATTTAAGGACCTAATCCACAGAGCTAGTACAAGATGGGGTTTTGAACACAGGCCTGTCTAATGTGTGTTAGAACCTAAGCTGTTCATTATTAAACGTATGGCCTTGCTCAGTATATCCTCATGGTCTTTCTTAGTTATTTAGTAGAACATATGATAAATAAATTTGAAATAATATTGGTAAAAAAGAAGAAAATCACAAAAATGGGCAATCTCTTGAAAGAAGAACCTTACCGATCTCTTTTCCCAGAAAATTTGAATCTTAACATTTTGGTATTAAAATTATGCTTATTGCAACTTACTTTATATCAATGTAACTTATAATCACATACAAAAAGTCCTAAATAATATACTCAATACCGTGATCAAACTACATTCAGTGTAATCAAATGGGTGTCTACACACATATCTGTGCATATACATTTAGTGTATTGTTTCTACATAAATATTTTCCAAGTAGGATTGTCCTCAGTCGAGTTCCTCAGAAGTAAATGCTAAACCAAGAATTCATGGGTTTATGAAGGATGCACTCCCAGGAGGAAGCATGAAGGGATCAGAGTAAGAGCAGGGCAGGGGAAGACACCCAGCAAGGGCCCTGGAAGGGCTGCCTCAGCCTGAGCCCTCGGGAGCGCCAGCTGAAAGGTGCCCTGGAGCGTATCCACCCCCTCCCATAGCCCTGCCTTAGATGATCCTTCCAGGCTCTTCCTGCTCCACCAGGCCCTTTAGACCTCCCCAGGGACCCCCAGGTGTGGCCTGCTTCTGTTCCCATGCCCCACACCTGCCTTGCGTCCTCAGAGGGCTCCCCGGGCTCTTGGAGCCCCTTACCTGTATTCTGTGCCTGCCACCCAGGACTTACAGGATGACCAAAAATGATTTTGCTTTTGTTTAATTTCATTTTCCAATTGTTTCTTGTTAACATAGGGAAATACAATTGATTTTTGCAAATTGGCTTTATGTTCTTTGCTGAGTTCACTCTGGACCAGGTAACCTTCAGAGTCACTTTTAAAACCCTAAGATTCTTGATTATTTGACACAAAGAAGGAAGCATCCAAATACAATCTTATAGTAGGGAAAACAGTAGGCAGTTGTTTTAAGAGATGCGGTCTCGAGAACTGTGACTACATGTTTCAATAACAAAATAACGAGAAGTTCTGAATTCCCAAAATAAAGGAACTACTGGCTCAACCTATTTCAGCCTCACCCCCATCCCCCAGAAGGTTTACTTTTTTAAATACCAGATCTTCTGACCACCGGCATTTCTACCAACTTAAAAATAAGTGACAGTAGGCCGGGCACAGTGGCTCAAACCTGTAATCCCAGCACTTTGGGAGGCCAAGGCGGGCAGATCACTTGAGGTTAGGAGTTCAAGACCACCCTGGCCAACATGGTGAAACCCCGTCTCTGTTAAGAATACAAAAATTAAAATTAGCCGGGTGTGGTAGAAGTCACCTGTAGTCCCAGCTACTCGGGAGGCTGAGGCGGGAGGGTTGCTTCAACCCAGGAGGCAGAGGCTGCAGTGAGCCGAGATTGTGCTACTGCACTCCAGCCTGGATGACAGAGCAAGAGTCCAACAAAGCAAGACTCTCAAAAAATAATAATAACAAGTAACAGCTGATTTTACTTTTACCCAGCTTTCCATGTATTACTCATTTTGGCTAAACCCTAAAGAAAGTCAAGTGAGTAATACATGAAAAATGCAATGCCTTATGGAAGTCCAAGGTGACTGATCCAGTAAATATCACTTCCGTAATTAACAGGAGCTGTGAGCATCATCTCCGGGAACCGTTTATCCTGTGAGGCTCTAAGTTGAGAGGAGCTGAGCTGCATTACCATGGAAATAGGGGGAGAGAGTTGTTTGGCATTGGTTAAGTCAAGGTAAAAAGATGTATTTGAAAAGGGGTGATTTGAGTATTTTCTAGACAGAGGCTGCAGTAATAGCCATTGACACACCCTCAAGAGCTAAGAAAGCAAACAGAAAATAGCCACGTACCCAAAACAACCTAAGAGACCAGTTAAATAAATCCTCACATAGGCATATAATAGAATACTGCATAATGGAGAAAATGTTTGTCAAGAGTATATTCATTGATTCATTGATTAGGAAAAGAAAAAGTAAGCTGCAGAACAGTACTCAAAATGACCATGTTACTCTGAGGATACGACGTCATCAGAGCCGTAACTGCTCTAGGGACCAAGGCGAGCCACTTGCAGGGAAGCTGAAAGACTGTGCGCAGACAGGAGTAGAACAGAGCCAATGAGAGGAGAGCAGAATGCGAGGGTGTGCCGCCAGAATGAGGGGGAAGAGCAGTCTCGGGCTTGGCTTTTCTGCTTCCATCTTCGGTCTCTTGAGAGGCCGACTGGACTCCCTGCAGTTGGGTTCCATGAGATTCCCCTCGGTTTAATACTGGAATCACCCTGGGGATCCATGTAGATATGTCCTGGCCATCTCAGTCCTGATAAAGTGGAAATCAAATGTCCAACTGGGAGGTCTGCCTGCTGGGGGATGTAATCCCCACTGTCCTCAAGAGCCACACTGTGCAGTGCCAGCAGGGGCCAGCCCAGCAGGAGAGGCACCTGTAAACCAAGCCCAGCTTTTTCTCCATCAGTCAGTGGCTCATAAGGAGCTCCCCCGAGTCTGGGTGTGGATCGAGGTAGGGGAGGCACCGGTGTCAGAGCAGCTGCATCATGTACCCATGCAGTGTCCATGTACTTCACAGGCCTGGGCGAGCCCTGTCTCGGCCTGGCAAGAGAGGGTCGCTGTGCATGCTCAGCATTCGGCTTGGGGGGCCTGGTAGTTCCCTGTTCGTGATGGGGAGCTCAGGTTGCATGGTCTCCGCATCTCGTGGCTAGCTTGTTCGGTCTCTATAAGGGCCTGGTGCAGTCGGCCAGGAACTGTTTCCCAGCGGGAGAGTCATTATCTGCAGGAGAAGGCATGGTTGTTTTGGGGTTAATCTTCCATCAAAACCCTCAATGTCTGCTCTGTAAATTTCCTTTTGGTGGAGGCTTCCTACAGCACCCCTAGTATCAACCTTGCTGGGTCCTAAGGCCACACAGAAGAGCAGCCTGGACTTGCCACATGCCTGATCGTGCCCTGGGCCTCTCTGAAAACAGCCTTTAGTGTCACTCAGTACCGGTGTCAGAGTAGCACGTACACATGTGGTGCATGTTGCCTCCAAAACACCTGCCTGGTGGTTGCAGTGGCAGGTGGAGTGTGGAGTGACAACTTGAAGCTCCCATTGGAGGGGTGTCTCCAGTGTTTCAGGCCGTTCTGGAGTGTGAGACCCCCGGTTCTGCGGGGTCTGTCCCTCATGCTCTGCCCGGCACATATCTCACAGAGGCACCTAGAGCTCTGCTACTTCCTGCCTGTCCAGTCCAGCCCACACCGCTATCAGCGCATGGGCCAGTGTGGCAGTGTGCAGTGTGAAGATGGCCAGCTTCTCTGCAGACCGTAATAAGGTAGAGAGCAGGGGTGCCGCAGCCTTGAGACACACGGGTGAAAGTATCCTGTTGCCAGGTAAAGCAGACTCCGTCTAGGGGTCCTTGTAGATTGGTATAGAGAAAAGGAGTATGTGCCCAGGCAGGGGCTGTGGGTCCCCCAAGATACTACATTGGGAACAGCTGCTGCAGTGACAAGTTCACTTTTCCTATTGAAGGGGCCCCTCACCTGTACATTCCTCAGGGGCTCCAGGAGGGAGTGTCCTCTGGGTATGGAATGTGCAGGTGGCACATGACAAATCCGTGCCAATTCCCCTGTCTCCCGAAGCCTGTGGATTCCTCCTGTATAGTTCACTGTGCCACAGAAGCCTGGCATCTCAGCCTCATTAAACACGGACTCAGCAGTGCCCTGCACTTCAGGCAGTCAACCAAGTGAGCGGTTAGAGCCACTGCCAGCTGCGTGCACAAAACGTTAATGAACAATTTCTCATAAGACCACTCATAGCAATCGGTCCCACCAAACTGGTGTTAAATTTCTCGTCTTTGTCCTAACGTTACTAGCACCTATTCCCATACATACTTCTTCGGTTTCTGCAGCTGTGAAATGGCAAGATCTCACAGTTTGTTTTGCATATAAGTGGTTTCCTCCCCTGCAGCATGCGGAAACCTGTCCCCAGTTACAGGTCAAGGGGCGGCAAGGGTGGGAGGGTGAGAGGCCCGCGCTAGGCATCTGCCCTAGGAAAGCCCGTCGCTGAGCTTTCGAGTAAAGAAAGGTGATTCTCAGACACTGGGGAGCCAGCCGTTCCCACTGCCATGGGAGGCTCGGAGGAACTCCCAGATCTGGAATCTCAGCTTCATCTGAGTCCAGTCAGATGTCCCTCTGTCTGGTGCCAGGGTCCCACTCCTTCCAGATCCATGCCCAGCTTTCCCATCAAACCTGGTGATGCCACCAATTCCGCCTGTGCATCCACACCCCGCAGAGTTATGCTTTGTGTTTGATTTTGGAAACAGCCCTGTAGCTACAAGAAATAGACTCTCTGGGGACTGCCATAGAGGCTTGTTGGGTTCTCTGTCTGTGGGTGCAGGTCCCAGACCTGGGCTTGAGGTTTTCTCAGAGGCCCCAGCGCACTCACGGGATGCTGTCATACTGAGTCCTTTGGTCCTGGCTTCTGCCTCAGTGGCCGGTGCAGTGGCCATGTGGGCCCTGGCACACAAATGTCATCACAGGCACAGATGATGGCTTTTTTAGTCACAATGCCATGGCCTGCCCTGGATTACAGGAATCTGGTTTCCCACTGACAAAGAGCTCAACACTGTGTTAAACCCATGGATGGGAAACCAATTCCAAGTCCTCTGTTCCTGGGAACCAGTCTTGGCAGTTTCTTTTTTCTTCTTCTTCTTCTTTTTTTTAAAGACAGGGTCTCATTCTGTCACCCAGGCTGAAGTGCAGTGGTACGATCTTGGCTCACTGCAACCTCTGCCTCCCAGGTTCAAGCAATTCTTGTGCCTCAACCACCTGAGTAGCTGGGATTACAGGCACCCACTACCACACCTGGCTAATTTTTTGTATTTTTAGTAGAGATGGGGTTTCACTTTGTTGGCCAGGCTGGCCTGAAACTCCTGGCCTCTTGACCTGCCCGCCTCAGCCTCCCAAAGTGCTGGGACTACAGGTGTGAGCCACCGCGCCCGGCCGTGGTGCCAGTTTCTTGATCGGTCAAGGTTCAGTCAGGAGACAGAAGCCACACCAGTTATTTGAACAGAAAAAGAACATAAGCAAATGTTAACTGGATCTAAATTAACTGGTAACTGAAAGGATAAATAAAGACCTCTAAGGCAGTGTTCTCAAAGTCTGATTCCCAGACTAGCAGCTTCAGCATCAGCTGGAACTTATAAAAACGCAGCTCATCAGACCCAATCTGAGACCCGAATCCAAAATGGGGGGATGAGGTTCAGTGACCCATGTTTCACCATGATGCTGTGTGAGTCTGGTGTACTCCACAGTGTCGTGGAGGAGAGGGGGTCCTGGTGCGTGCCTTCTAGCTGGTGCTTATGTCTCTGGGTGGGAGTTGGGGCTTGAGGAAGCTCATTTTGCACAAAATGGGAAAACAACAAACTGTATTCAGCCACTGCTATAGGAGGTGCCTCGGTGCCCAGGTAAGGCAGTGCCTGGGTGGAGCTCACGGGAGCTGCAGGCAGACAGGAGCCCTGCTAGCTGCTGACAGGAGGAGCAAGCCCTTCTTCCTGCTCTGGCTTTGAGTCCCTCCCTAGACTCCTGTATTGTCAGAACCTGAAATAGAGCCAGTTGGCAACACCAAAACAGGGTCTGCAAAGTCCCAGCATCACCAAGCCAAGTTAGAGGGGTGGGCATGGAGCAGAGAGACAGTAACTTAATGACTGGCACAGTAGAGAGGGGGGACATCCCCTTCCCTTCCAGATAAGCCCGGGAATTCAGAGAAAGATAGGTATCAGTTAGTGTATTAGCCTGTTTTCATGCTGCCAATAAAGACGTACCTGAGACTGGGTAATTTATAAAGGAAAAGAGATTTAATGGACTCACAGTTCCACGTGACTGGGGAGGCCTCACAATCATGGTGGAAGGCAAGGAGAAGCAAGTCATGTCTTACATGGATGGCGGCAAGCAGAGAGAGCTTGTGCAGGGGAACTCCTCTTTATAAAACCATCAGATCGCTGGGTGTGGTGTCTCACGCCTGTAATCCCAGCATTTTGGGAGGCCGAGGCAGGTGGATCACTTGAGGCCTGGATTTTGAGACCAGCCTGGCCAACATGGCGAAACCGTCTCTACTAAAATTACGAAAATTAGCTGGGCTTGGTGCTGGGTACCTGTGGTCCCAGCTACTTGGGAGGCTGAGGCAGGAGAATCGCTTGAACACAGAAGGCGGAGGTTACAGTGAGCCAAGATTGCACCACTGCACACCAGCCTGGGCGACAGAGCAAGAATCTGTCTTAAAAAAAAAAAAAAATCAGATCTTGTGAGACTTATTCACTATCATGAGAACAGCACGGGAAAGATTCCCCCCATGATTCAGTTACCTCCCACTGGGTCCCTCCCATGACACGTGGGAATTATGGGAGCTTCAATTCAAGATGAGATTTGGGTGGGGACACAGCCAAACCACATCAGTTAGTGATTCCAAAAGATGACACCTCGAGAATTATGAGAGGCCCAAAAATAAATAAAATTTCATAATGGAATCCTCACACCCTAGGATTTGGGGGGGAAGCATTAGGAATGATCTAGGCTTTTCCTCACAGTGGCAATGTAACTTCTTTTAGCAACACTCTACAAATGATAGCTTTTTTTTTAACAAGTGTTTTATAAGAGTTTTAGATGTACAGAAACATGGCAAAGCTAGTGCAGAGAATTTACATATACCCCACACCCAGTTGAATTTTGACATCTTGCGTTAGTGTTGTCTATATTTGTCCCAGTTAGTGAACCAATATTGATACATGATTATTTGCTAAAGTCCATGCTTTCTTCAGATTTCCTTAGTTTTTACATAATGCCGTTTTCTGTTGGAGGATCCCATCTAGGTTACCCCATCACATCTCGTCATCATGCCTCCTTAGGTGGGACAGCTTCTCAGACAGGTACTCCCTGTGTTTGACACCTTGACGGTTTTGAGGAGTGTTGGTCAGGTATTTTCCAGAATGCCCTCTACTGAGATTTGCATGATGATTTATCATGATTAGACTGGGAATGTGGCTTTGGAGGAGAAAGACCAGAGAGAGGTAAAGTGCCCTTTTCATCATACCGTCTCCAGGGCGCTTACTGCCTGTGTGACTTACCACTCTCCATTACCTGGCTGAGGTGTGCCAGGTTTTTCCACCATGAGATTCTTCTTCTTCCTCCTTTCCATGCCATAGTCCCAAGAAGGAAGTCACCACGTACAGCCCACACTTAGCCATGGGGAGTGACGCTTCACCTCCGTGAGGGCTGAGCAGCTACGTGAGTTAGTTGGGATTTTTCTGCAAGGGAGATTTGTCCCTTCTCCATCTGTTTATTTATTCAGTCATCTATTTCAGTATGGATTTATGGATATTTATTTTTGGGTTATAATCCAGAACAACTTCATTTTGTTCTTTACATTATTCCAGGCAATGTGATTTTGAATAATGCCAACAAAAAAACAAGCAAGTATCCAAATAAGTGGCTGTTTGCCAAGAACTATTTTTTCTTTTGAGGCAGAGTCTTGCTCTGTCGCCCAGGCTGGAGTTCAGTGGCGCAATCTCGGCTCACTTGAAGCAATTCTCCCACCTCGGCCTCCCGAGAAGCTAGGATTACAGGCGGGCAACAACACGCCTAGCTAACTTTTGTATTTTTAGTAAAGGCTTGGTTTCACTGTGTTGGCCAGGCTGGTCTCGAACTCCTGACCTCAAGTGATCCACCCACCTTGAAGAATGAGTAGAGAATACAGAATGCAGAGCACATGATCAAAAGTAAAGTAAAAGGAAAGCTCGAATAGGAGGGAGCTGCCCAGGACAATCCTAGTTTAGTGTTAAAATTAAGAGGCACAAAGGGAAGGGGCGCTTGATTATTTTAAAAGCAGGAAGGAAAGAGAAGCCCCGGTCCTATTGTTCCAGGCTGATGCTGCTGATGTCAATAAAGAGAAAACAGAACTGCTCAGCTCAAACTGTACTTTGTTCATTATCAAGGAAAATGATCTTCAAAGTGGAAGAGGTAAAGTAATAGTGATTCGAGGAAACTAAAGCCCACAATAGTTGCGGAGAGCACCTGTCAGCACGAACCACATCTCATTTCTGATCCAGATGAATCACATTCTAGCATTAAAGGGAACTTACAAAGGAGATTCCTAACCTGTTCGTGATATTGGAGGAGTTGCGGAGAAGAGGTCTGATTTTGGAGGCCAGAGATAAAAGGAAAGAGCAGATAGATTTCTCAAAAAGCAGAGGCTGGGGAATGTAGTATCAATCCCAGCTGAGATTTATGAATGAATGGAATCGGTCATGAATTGACCAAAAAAAAATTTACAGGAGATTCACCTGCCTTTCTTTTGTGGCTGTTGTGTAGATGGCCGTGCCATGACAGGCACGTCTGGATTCCAGCTAGACTAGGCTGGCAGAGCCTGGCACGAGGTCCCAGAGGATGAGATGCAGAGCTGCAGCTTGGCAGCCAAGCAGATCAATTAATATTTAAATCTCAGTCAACACCTGGAGCAAGGTTTCTAATTGTGTGGGATGCCTCTCGTGGGCCATTTCCAAATCCATTCACATCAACTCATAGTCCAGCACTCCTCACTCTGTGCAGGGGCAGTGGGACGGCCCTCAGCCCAGGACCATCCCATGTACCCCAGCTTCCTCCGCCAGGGGAGGATAGAAGCTAGCAGCTACATGCAGTCCTAGGAAGATCCCGCTGGCATCAGCATCAGTGGGCCCTGCGGCGGCGGCTCAGGAACGCGTCCTGCGCTGACTCACCCGCCCACCCGTCTCCTTCCTCCCTTCCTGTACTTCTGCTCCCTGGCATCACATTCCCAAATACACTCTGCCTTCTGGGGAGCCCCAGCTGAGAAACTGGGGGTACGCCAGAGCATTCTTGTGCCCCACACTCTTCAGCTTTGGAACAATGACTTGAATATTGATTTCATTGATGGCATCATCTAATTTACAGATGACTTGAAACCAGGTGGGATAGCTGATAATAATCGAAATGCAGAAACATTCCTCAGTAGGCAAAATTTATACATAGGATCACTTGATATGGCATCAAGGACGGAAGAGATGAGAGCATGTGAATATTCTAAAAAGATGAAAACGGGCTGAGAACAGGGAGGGAGAATGGCAAGCCCTGCCACACATGGGCTCGTGCTTGAGAATGTGCTGGAGCAGAGCAGACTAGTGGCTAACTGAGAGTTTTTCAAAGAACGTATTAACAATATCTGTCAAGTGGTACCAAAAAAATTGGCAATAAAGACATAGTCTCTTGCTCCTGTGCCTTACTCTTGTCATATTCCACAGAAACAACCTGTTGAGCCGTTGAACCAAACACACTGAGTCCATAAAACCTCCCAAGAGAAGATGCGTGGGAATGTATTACTTGAAATTTTATATATCACTTACGTTCAACCTGTAGACTGCTATGTCTAGAATTCCATAACAGAAATCATTTTTATTAAGAATTGTGAAGGTACTAATATCATTCCATTTCTTCTAGCTACCAGTGCTGATCGAGAGAAATTTGAGGTTTTTTAAAAATCCCCAGCCTTTATATATGATTTTATTTTTCCCCTCTGAAGCTTTTGTGGCTCTCGCTTTCTACCTGGTACCCTAAAATTCCATCATCATGTGTCTTGTGGTCAGTTCATGGTGCCGGGCAGGTGACGTCCTGCTAGAACCTGACACTCCTAGTATCCAGTTCTCTGATCCTTGCGTTGTTTCTTTTTTAGAATTTTTATTTATTTATTTATTTTAGAGATAGGGTTTCACTGTGTTACCCAGGCTGGAGTATGGTAGTGCAGTCACAGCCCACTGCAGCCCCCAGTTCCTGGGCTCAAGCGATGCTCCTGCCACAGCCTTCCAAGTAGCTGAGACTACAGGCGTGCATCACCACATTCAGTTAATTATTTTATTTTTTGTAGAGGCAGGGTTTTGCTATGTTGCCCAGCTGGGTCTTGAACCCCGAGGCTCAAGCGATCCTCAGCGCTGTGGCCTCCCAAAGCCACTGTGCCTAGCCTTCCTTGCATTCTTTCCTCAATCATTTTCTTCCCAGTGCTTGCTTTTCTCCGGAACTTCAGTGAGCAGCTCTGAGACCCCCGAGTTGATCTTTAATATTCTTTTCCCATTGTTTTTTCAATTTTTCCTTTCATTCCACTTTTTGGAAGATTTTTTTTTCCCTAACCCTTCTAGTGAGATCTGTGTAAAACTGGGACTTGTGTGACTTCAGCGTTCAAGGCCCTGTCAGATGGCTGCCCATTCATTCATAATTAAGAGTGACTGCTAACAGTTGGCATGGACATACCAAGTTCACAGGTGGGCTTCTTGCTTGGTGGGCTTCACTGAAGAGCAGTAAGCCAGCCATCTTTTTCATTGGAGGCCCCATGTTCCTATGTCTGTTTTATTTCTGGAGCAGTGCATTTCCTCCAGAAAACAGTCCTTCCATGGCAATGGTGGGCAACTGTTCCTCTGAAGTCAAAGGAGTACTCGGGCGTGGAGGGGCACGGAAGATGAGGAGGGAGGAGGGAGTCATACAGCTGGCAAGGGAGGCCTGGGCCTGGACGGAGAAGAGTCTCGAGGACCGTATTTCAGAAGCTGGACCCTTCTTGACGCAGTAGATATCAGCGTTAATTTTAAAAGCTTCACAGTCAACTTAATTACTGAAAATCAGAGTGAAGCTGTGTAGAAAGCAGTGAGGCATCAGAGGAACCAGCTTCCCATTCTGGGGAACACAGATGTTCTCCTTGGTATAGACTGCCAGAGTCTCTTAGAGCAGCTCGGGCCTGCTCACTATTCTAAAAACTTACCTATGAACATTTTATTTCCCATCTTTTCTTATCTAATTATCACATTTGCTTTGAAATGTGTTGAAAATCCTATTAAAATGTAAATTTTAAAATTAATCATAGTTTGAGCAAATTGCATATCAGTTAAAAGGAAAGAAATTTTCAAAGGTACTCAAGACCCCTGAGCGGTTTCTTCCTGCAAATTAGAACTAGATTGTGTTAGTCCTCTTTGTATCCTGTTTATTGGTTAATTGGAACACCCTGTGCCATCTATAATTATGGAGAATTTTCCAAGTATGATTTTAAATTGCTTTATAAACAGCTCCATGCACGTGTTCTTAAGAAAGCCAAGTTTTAGAAGGCCTCGTTATTGCAAAGAAGGTCGGCAAAACCACAGAAGTGTCAGGCCCCTCCCGAGCTCACCCAGGACACTGCTCTTTAATGCATTGTACGAGTATCATGTCCATTTGGAATATTATATGAGATCTCTGAAGGATGGAATTGAGACTTCCTCAGTGACCTGCGGACAGGTCAACAGTGTATGTGGATGAAATTAAAAGAATAAATCTTTCATCTCAGCACTTTGGGAGGCTGAAGCAGGAGGATCACTTGAGGCCTAGAGTTTGAGACCAGCCCGGGCAACATGGCAAAACCCCATCTCTACAAAAAGATTTAAAAATTAGCTGAGCATGGTGGCATATGCCTGTGATCCCAGCTACTCAGGAGGCTGAGGCAGAAGGATCACTTGAGCCTACGAGGTTGAGCCTGCAGTGAGCCGTGATCATACTACTATACTTGAGCCTGGGCAACAGAGTAAGACCCTGTCTCCAAAATGAAAAAAAGAAGAAATTTCTGTTGGCTTCTGGTTTGGTCAGTATAGACTGGAAATTTTAAGCATTTGTTCTTCTTGGCTGTTAGTGCTGAGCACCATACTGAACATCTTCAAATCCTAGCCTATTCAATCCACACCCTACACCTGTGAGGAAATATCCATTAGCCCCATTTTATAACAGCATGTTGAGGCTCACAGAGGGTTAAGTGACTGAGCAGCCACCACACAGCTGGCAGGGGCCAAGGAGCCCGCGAGAAAGCCTTGGTGCTTGAGGCCATCAGAAAAACGAAGTGAGCTGCTGTGCTTATGATTTCAGTTTGAGAAATGAAGCAGTGTCCCTGTTCTGTAGAGATACACATTTTATGTGGAAAACGAGAAGTTGAAGTCCAGTAGGTGTAGCACCTTAGCTCGTTGACAAGAAGTGGGATGGCCTCTTAATTCACTCCACGTGCTTCCGTGAGCCTTGGTTGTTTTATCTTCTGTTGCAGAAGAGATACCACTTTTCACGTTAAATTCTTAACATTCTCTTTGCCATTGAACTGCTGCTTCACTGGGGCTTTTCTCTCTATAAACCTTGCCATTGGGCTGGGGGAGGTGGCTTACCCCTGGAATCCCAGCACTTTGGGAGGCAGAGGCAGGAGGATCACTTGAGTTCAGGAGTTCAAACCAGCATGGGCAACATAGCCGGACCCTGTCTCTACAAAAAATAACAAAATAAAAAGCTAGCTGTGGTGGTGTGCACCTGTGGTCCCAGCTACTCAGGAGGCTGAGGTGGGAGAATCACTTGAACCCAGGAGGTTGAGACTGCAGTGAGCCATGTTCCTGCCACTGCACTCCAGCCTGGGCAACAGAGCGAGACCCTGTCATTCATACGTACATACATACATCGATCCCTCTGTTGGACCCATACTGAAATTAATTAATTCCTCCCTCCATCCCTCCCTGCCATTGACCATGCAGCATCAGTGTCTTTCATCTCAGAATTAACTTGATTCAGCACGCGTGATCAGTTTCTAATGTCTGTATTATTACCCCGTATACTTTCCCATACATGTATTTGCCACCTTAAGAGTTGATGTTACGCAGTTATTTCCTGTTTGTGTTGTTCACAGTGGCCTCACCGTAAACAGTATCTGCAGCATTTTGGGGGCTGAACGCTTTTGTAGCAGATTAGCCTGAGAATTTATCATGGGGAAGCAGGATTTTTTTTCTGAGTCTGAAGTAATAATCATCATATTTGAGTGTTAAAATTAAACCCCTGCTTTTGTTGGTATCATTCTTTTAAGCCTGAGGTGTGATGAGGCTCACTGTAGTGTAAAAATGTCCATTAAATCTGTTGGATCTATATGTGATCATTTGTACAAGGTGTAAACATTAAATATCAAAATATCAAAATATTCACAAACTAAGCTAATAGCAATATTTATTCTTGGGTTTTTTAAATTATTACACTATTTGACCAGAGATTTTTGTGTGTAGATGTCCACTGTGCTCAGTCATTTATGTCTTGAAGCTGGATACAATAGTCTCCTCCAGAAGCTTCTAGAAATGTGTCCACTGAAGGAAGCCCTCTTGTTTGGCTCTCACGTGGTCTCATCTATGGTTTAGATCCATTGGACTCATTGGCCCTTATTAGAGAAAGGCAGTCCTTGATAGGATCCTAGGACTTAGGTCATAGACAAGGTTCGTTTACTTTCTGTATTGACAATTGCAATTAAACCATGCAATAAATGCCTAGAATAGCATTTAATTACCGTTTAGTCCATTTTCATTTCATGCAGTTACTGCTATAGTTAGGTTTGTCTACCATTTTGCTATGCGTTTTTCACTTTTTCTATTGATTTGTTCTTTTATTCCTTCTTCACTCGATTTAACAAACTATGTTTAACCCATTTTTCTCCTCTGCTAGCTTTTTAGTTATACATTCTTTTTTCATTTTTGTGGGTACATAGTATGTGTATATACTTATAGGGTGCATGAAATATTTTGATACAGGCATGCATTGTATAATCACATCAGGATAAATGGGGTGTCCATAACCTCAAGCATTTATGATTTCTTTACATTGCATACATCCCAATTATTGGTTACTTTTAAATGTACAATAAAGTATTGTTGACTGTAGTCACCCTGTTGTGCCATCAAATACTAGACCGTATTCATTCTATCTAACTACATTTTTTTAACCATGAACTGCCCTACTTCCTCCCCCCACCCACCCCCACTGCCCTCCCTTCCCAGCCTCTGGTAACCACCATTCTACTCTCTATCTCCATGAGTTCAGTTGTTTTCATTTTTAGCTCCCACAAATGGATGAGAACATGTGAACTTAGTTATACATTCTTTTGTTGATCTTTCAGAGGCTGTCTTACAGATTACATAGCATCTTTGACTTACTACTTTCCATCTTTTAATAATAATTTTACCAAGTCCCAAACAATGCAAAAAATGTATACAAAAGTTAAACCGTCTCCTACCCTATGTGCTATTGTTATATATTTTGCTTCTATATAAGTTATGAATCCCACAAGATATCATTACTCTGGCTTTACGCAGTATTGATTTATGTTCACCTACATCTCTGCCCTCTCCTGTGCTCTTTGTTCCCTCCTACGGTTCTGTGCAGGTCTAGAATCTTTCCTTCAGTGCAAAGGACTCCTTAAGTATTTTTTATTTTTTTTTGAGACGGGGTCTCACTCTGTCACCCAGGCTGGAGTATAGTGGCATGGTCTCAGCTCATTGCAACCTCCACCTCCTGGGTTCAAGTGATTCTCCTGCCTCAGCCTCCCAAGTAGCTGGGATCACAGGTGCGCACCACCACACCCGACTAATTTTTGTATTTTTGGTAGAGACGGGGTTTTTTCATCACGTTGGCCAGGCTGGTCTTGAACTCCTGACCTCAAGTGATCCCCCCACCTTGGCCTCCCAAAGTGCTGGGATTACAGGCATGAGCCAGTGCACCTGGCCTCCCTTAAGTATTTCTTAATGCTGGTTGGTTGGTGACAATTTTCTCTGCTTTTTTAATCCGAAAAACCTTACTTTGCCAATCCTTTTTGAAGGATATCTTCACTGGATATATGCTCTAACCTAGATTGGCAGGTTTTTTATTTTAGCATCTTAAAGTTTTCTTTCTCTTGTCTTCTGACTTTCATAGTTTCTGCTGGAAAGTCAGCCGTCAGCCTGCTTGTTACCCTTTTGAAAGCCAATGTGTCTTTTTCCCCTGTAGCTGATTTTCCCTTTACCTTTGGTTTTTAGCATCTTGTCTATGATGTGCTTAGGTGTGGTTTTCTTTGTGTTTATCTTACCTGGGATTTGTTTGATTCTTCTTGATAAATTTCAGCTTCTTATTGAAATTGACCTATGTGCAGATGATGTGGGAAATGCCCTCAGAAAAATTCCAGAATGAATGTGGTGCTCAATGCATAGCCTTCTTTTCTTTCAAGAATTGTAGCTCCCAGAATCCACTCCATGTTGATGCACTCCAGGGCCCTCAAATAGTGTTTCCTGTCTTTTGTACAACTTGGATAGTTGTTTTCAACTATTTCATTATGCCAAACTCAGAACTTTCTGGTATAGCTTTTCAATAGCTATGGCTACTTAGGGTTTCATGAATGATCCTCGTGAATGTTTTTAACATTTATTTTCTCTGCTAAATCTGTCATTTTGAAGAAAACAGTAAGCAATTTGTGCTTTTAAAAGATGCCCCTGGCCAGGTGCAGTGGCTCATGCCTGTAATCCTAACACTTTGGGAGGCCAAGGCAGGAGGATCACTTAAGCCCAGGAGTTTGAGACCAGTCTGGGCAACATAGCAAGATCCTGCCTCTACAAGAAAAAAAATTATCTGGACATGGTGGCATGTGCCTGTGGTCCCAGCTACTTGGAAGGCTGAGGTGGGAGAATCACTTGAGCCCGGCGGGGGCAGCGGGGAGGGGTGCAGTGAGGAAACAATGAGCCAAGGTCACACCACTATATTTCAGCCTGGGTGACAAAGTGAGACCCTGTCTCCAAAAAAATAAATAAATACAAATAAAACATAAAAGGTGCCCCCATTCCCATTCTATTCCAACCAGTTTAGAAAAGCAAACTTACCAGATATTCAGTGTGTTTTAAAATATATTTACATGCGACTTTTCCACTATATTCTTCTATAATATATTCTAGGACCACAATCAGAGATGCCCAGGGTACAAATAGCAAACCATTCAAATGGGCACACCTTTCCTAGATGCCATTTAGTTACAAAAACAGTGTATTTTGGTGCCTTTTTGATAAAGGTGTGATTCAGAAACAGTTCATGAGTTTCTGGATGCCGCTCAGTTACTGTTGCTCTCCCACATCACTGGGTTGGCTCTACTTATTTCCTCATCTTCATTCTCTTGTAGTCATTTGACTAATGTCTAGAATCCCTGCTATATTCAGGACTCAGCGCTGGGCGGGTTAAATAAATGCATGAAATAATTGATGAGCTCCCTCAACGCACCAGTAGTCCCTATATTCTTGTGTAGGTGAACTAGGTACATGCATGAGCAGTTCCACATAAGGCAAAATATATCACAATAAAGGAAGAAATAGGTACCAAGTTATTAGTCCTAAAGTCATCTGCTCTAGGTTCCTGCAGTTGTTTTCATTAGTAAGTTAACAAGGATTTTGTTTTGTTTGTTCATTTGTTTGTTTGCTTGTTTGAGACAGAGTCTCACTCTTCACTCAGGCTGGAGTACAGTGACGTGTTCTCGGCTCACTACAGCCTCCACTTACCAGGTTCAAGCGATTCTTGTGCCTCAGCCTCCTGAGTAGCTGGGATTACAGGTGTGCGCCACCATGCCCAGCTAATTTTTGTATTTTTAGTGGAGGTTTTACCATGTTAGCCAGGCTGGTCTCAAATTCCTGGCCTCAGGTGATCTGCCCATCTCGGGTGGCCTCCCAGAGTGCTAGGATTACAGGCGTGGGCTACTGTGCCCAGCCAACAAGGTTTTTTTTTAAGTAGTGAGTGAGAAGAGAATAATTTACTTTTAGTTAAAAAAAAAAAACATAACCATACCATAATGTAACACTTTTTTTAAAGAAACATTTTACTATCCCAGCTTCTTAATGTATCAGTTTAATTTTTTTTGCTTGTTTCTCATTGTTTCCATTTAAACACATATTTTTCTAAGTATCATAATGTATAATTTTACGGTTACATTTTTATTGTCATAGACCTTTCTTGATATAGTTATGAAAACATCATAATTATGTTAATTATTATTTGATTTTTTTCTCATTGGTATGCTAGTATTTGATAAGTTTTGTTAGGTGGATTTTTTTTTCAGTTTTCAAGATTAGAAGTAATGTCACATGGAACATTGTTGATTCAGGAATCCTACTCCTAAAATAATTCAAAGAGAAAAAGCTGTTGCACAAGCAATATGAATACTTTGTGATTCTTGACACTAGCTGTGTTAGAAAAAATATTTTCTCAGTGTTTGGTGACACCAGTGGTTTTATAATAGCCCTTGTATTAGGAGCTGCAACTTTAAAATATCGGCTTATTTAGCATCTACAAATGACACTTTGTTTTAATTTGCATTTCTTGGGTTATTAATAAGGTTGGACATTTTCCCTGTACTTATTTGCTGTCTGAATTTAGAGGATCATTTTCAGCACTGAACTTTTGGTTATTAATAAATCTTCAAGTATGATACCTTATGGTATCCCAAAAGATATTTGTTATGAGTGTTAAGTGAGATATGATATGTTAGTGCCTGACCCATTTGTGTCTGGAAGGTATAAAATGCAAAAATATATTGTATCTTTCATACCTTTTTTTCCCCTCAACTTTGGGAACTGAGAAAGTATGCTTGTTTGTCTCATTGAAAATACTAAAAATAAATTTTTATTTCAGGTAATTTGATACAACTTCAGTGTTTTCAGATGAATTAATAACCACATGTAGGAGATATTAGACCCTGAAGTTTAATTCTTTTGTATGGTTTTAATTACATAAAGTATGTATGTAGACAAGAGTCTTCAGATACAATAAGAAAAAAAAAAGTTAATTGCATTATTTCAATTTCAAAAAATAATTTCTAATCCCTGTATGCCTTTAGGTGTAATTCAAAAAGATTTTTGCTAATGTTAATAAATTCCATTATTTTTAGCTTATCAAACTTACGAAACTTATTATGGAAGATAACTGATAAGACTTGGTCAAATACGTTAAGGGTATTTTTCTGGCCAGGTGCGGTGGCTCACGCCTCTAATCCCAACACTTTGGGAGGCCGAGGTGGATGGATCACTTGAGGTCAGGAGTTCGAGACGAGCTTAGCCAACATGGTGTAACCCTGTTTCTACCAAAAATACAAAAATTAGCCGGGCATGGTGGCACATGCCTGTCATCCCAGCTACTCGGGAGGCTGAGGTGAGAGAATCGATTGAGCCCAGGAAGCAGAGGTTGCTGTGAGCCAAGATGATGCCACTGCACTCCAGCCTGGGCAACAGAGTGAAACCTTGTCTCAAAAAAAAAAAAAAAAAAAAAAAAAGGTATTTTTCTTCCTGGACTTTGAAAGTATGTTTTGTTTCTCCTCTTTTTCTTCAGGTTAAAAAGGCCTTCTTTGCTTTGGTAGCCAACGGTGTCCGAGCAGCGCCACTGTGGGAGAGTAAAAAACAAAGTTTTGTAGGTAAGCAGTGTGGGCCTGAGGAAAATCGAAAATGGAAACCTTGAAAGCAGAAAGCCTAAAGTATTTTAATAGATGCCGGTTTGGAATTCAACCTAGTAAACATGTTTCCAAGTTAAAGAACATTCTTGCTGGCAGGGTGCAGTGGCCCATGCCCGTAATCTCAGCACTTTGGGAGGCCAAGGCAGGGAGATCGCTTGAGCCCAGCAGTTCGAGGCCAGCCTGGGCAACATAGCAAGACCTCATCTCTACAAAAACATGCAAAAATTAGCTACTCAGGAGGCCGAGGTGGGAGGATCACTTGAGCCCAGGAGGTCAAGGCCATGATCGCTGCACTGTACTCCAGCCTGGGTGACAGAGCGAGACCCTGTCAAAAAAAAAAAAAAAAAAAAATTCCTTGCTTTTACATACTGGGTAAGAAGGTGGACGTGCTAGTAAGGTCCAAACACTGTTGTCCTTTTTTTCTTTTTTTCTTTTCTTTTTTTTTTTTTGCCGCCTCATTGAGAACTCTACACACTGTTGTAAGTTTTATGGAGCTTTTGTTGTTGTTGTTGTTGTTGAATTTCTTTTAATTTAGGAACTTTTTGGCTCTCTGAAGAGCTTACGTGTCTTTACCAGCCCAATGAACAAACCCCACGTAGGACACCACAGTCAGATGTGAGCCAGCTGCCCCACTTTGGGCCACACATGGCATATGGCATCCCTGGGCCCCGCACTCATCTCACTGGTGCACACCTTTTTGACAGGGCAAATTAGATGCTGTAAACATGACTGATGTCTCTGCCAGACCATTGTTATACTGTTAAAACTGTTGTGTAACTTACAGGTATCTAAATGCCATCGTTACTTATCTTATGAATCACAGCAGACAATGCCATTGTCTCTCTTAGTATTCTTCACGTTATTTTGAAATGATCGTTACGTCTGCTTCTAGGTTTTAATTTCATCAGGGAAGAAGTTCATGTCTTTTTCATCTGTGTCATCCTAGTGTCTAGCACATCAAAAGCACTCAATAAATGGCAACTGTTTGTTAAAACCATTGTGTTTAGAATGCTTCTTGGGAAACAATCCAAGTGCCCAGAATTGTCACGTTTCTAAAGCTTACGGAATACTTTATCTTAAAGTACTTAAAATTATTTACATGTAACTGCAATTCTTTTTTCAAATTTATATCAATTAATGAGTTTTCTCTCATCGATTTGCCAAATTCTCTGGTTAGTTCCGTAGTACTTACTGTCAGGTTTAATTTCAGCTAAATTTGTATATCCAGTTTGGTATACACAAGTAACACATCAATAGTTTTAAATAATATATTAAACTCTGCTTGATATCTTCGAAGTATATTTTATAAGCTCTTCTAGTATATATTCTAGGCTCACTTGTCATTTGAAATTTTTAAAAATGTTTTCATGGTTTTATTTGTAACACGTAATTCTTTGTTCCAGGAATGCTAACAATTACAGATTTCATAAATATACTACATAGATACTATAAATCACCTATGGTAAGTGGCACCAGTTCCTATGTCAGTAGTTGGAGCTGTACATATCTATGTATGTGTGTAGGTATATGTGTGTATTTTAAGATTTTTAATGTTTTCAGTTTTTTCTTTTTTGGTACGGAGTGCTGGTGGTGATTTTCCAAATCTATATAACATGCAGGGAACTTCAGTATAAAACTCTCTTTACTGTAAGTTACATGTATGAAACTCAAAGAAGGAATTCTCAGGAAAAATAAAAGGAAATAGATTCTTTATTCAGCTTTCGGAATTCCTTGGCTTAGCAGAATTCTACATATTTATTAGCTAGACGTTCTGCAAGTTTTGCTTATCTCTGCGGGCCTGTTGATGTGGTAGAGCTTAATTCAGTTATCCCAGCAATTGCAGAACAAGAATTATATGTACTTTGTGATTTTAAAGCAGAAAAAAATGAGTCATTAAAGTGAAATAAATTCCGTTTTGACATGTTCCTGCTAATTAGGAAGAGACAGCTACTGGCTAATTTCAGTAGCAGAACTCTCTGGTCCCTGGTGCGATGGTTCTGGAAAGAGCTTAAAAACCACTTTTGTCCTTCATCTAACTTCGTGATATCTGAGATTCGGCCTGCTTGGTTTTGTGTTTTTAGTTTCTGTTTGTTTGTTCATGAGGGTTGGGGGAAGGACAGGATTGCATACTCTTATTTAACTAGTCCTATTTGGGGTACTTAAAAGGTATAAGTTAATTCAATTAATACTGCTTTATGCGTAATGCTCAGTATTATCCAATAATTCTTACATCAAATACAAAAATGAGTTTATTCATAAAACATGCTCTTGCCGGGCACAGTGGCTCACGCCTGTAATCCCAGCACTTTGGGAAACCGAAGTAAGTGGATCACTTGAGGTCAGGAGTTGGAGACCAGCCTGGCCAACATAGTGAAACCCTGTCTCTACTAAAAATACAAAAATTGGCTGGGTGTGGCAGCGGGCACCTGTAATCCCAGCTACTCAGGAGGCTGAGGCACAAGAATCGCTTGAACCCAGGAGGCGGAGGTTGCAGTGAGCCGAGATCGCGCCACTGCCCTCCAGCCTGGGCAACAGAGGGAGACTCTGTCTCCGAAAGACAAACACAACCGTACTCTTAGGAAGTTTTACCAAAGATTTTGTAAATATCCTGTATTTATTTCCCATGAAGTGTATTATTTCTTCAATATTACCAATGCAAGTGAACACGGGCTTTCCTTATAGTGGTCGTATCTCTGCTTTTGAACTAGCAAAATCAGCATGAGTGTGATTTTTGAATAGATAGATTTCTGTGAAATGCAGCAAATCCCATATAAGAAATCTTAGCAGTAGAATATGAAATCAAAATTGCAAAAAAGCAGTTATATCTAAATATGCAGCTCAAAGTTTTTCTTAATATCTGTAGATACAGGCCGGGCACAGTGGCTCACGCCTGTAGTCCCAGCACTTTGAGAAGCTGAGAAGGGTGGATCACTTGAGCCCAGGAGTTTGAGACCAGTGGGGCAACATGGTGAAACCCCATCTCTACAAAAAAAAAAAAAAAAAAAAAAAAAAAAAACCACAAAAATTAGCCAGGCATGGTGGTGTACATCTGTAGTCCAAGTTACTCAGGAGGCTGAGTTGAGAGGATTACTTAAGCCTGGGAGGTTGAGGCTGCAGTGAGTCATGATCGCACTTGTGCACTCCAGCCCGGATGACAGAATGAGACCTTGTCTCAAAAAAAAAAAAAAAAAAAAAAAAACTTGAGATACATTTTTTTCTCTATATCTCACCTCATTTTCTTTTTTTTGAGACAGAGTCTCACTCTGTTGCCCAGGCTGGAATGCAGTGGTACCATCTCGGCTCACTGCAACCTCTGCTTCCTGGGTTCAAGCAATTCTCCTGCCTCAGCCTCCTGAGTAGCTGGGACTACAGGCACCCACCAATATGCCTGGCTAATTTTTGTATTTTAGTACAGATGAGGTCTCACCATGTTGGCCAGGCTGGTCTCGAACTCCTGACCTCAGGTGATCTGCCCACCTTGGTCTCCCAAAGTGCTGAGATTACAGGCATGAGCAACCGCACCTGGCCGCCTCATTTTCTAATTGCGAATAGAAAATGCTATTATCAAAGCTGTGTTTTGTTTCATTTTCCAAATATTTTTTCTATGTTGTATATGTATATTTATAAATAAGAATTTTTTTATTTGCAGGTACAGATTTATGAATTAGAGGAACATAAAATTGAAACATGGAGGGGTAAGCACTATTGGATATTTAAAATCTTTTAGTATCGGGAAAGCTATGTTTAGTATGAAAAGTATGTTTTAATTTTGCACATCCTTTTCTCTCTGCTCCATAAAATGTTATATAAAACATTCTCTTTATTTCTGTTAATTTTGATAGTATGCTACTGTACTAAAGCTGAACAATATAAGTATTGTCCCTTCTGTTTATAGACATGTATAGGACACCTTCAGCAGGCAAGGCCTTATCCTAGGGCCAGGAATGTGAAGATGAATGAGCTAACCAAGCCCCACCTCGCTGCCCACAATGGGGCCACCGCTCACTACTAAGTCTAACCCCTCAGAGATTTGCCTTGGTATTAAGAAATGCATCAGAGGCATGCCTAACTTGAACCAAAGCAAGCATCTGTTCTTATTTAAACCTAGTAATTGTTTCTTTACAAATTGTGGAGAAACTTAGGACAAATGAACCTCAAACTAGATGGTTTGGAGCAAATAGCATGGAAGTAATTTGAAGACCATGTTCTCTTCTTTGTCACATTGACATTCACCCTGTAAAATCATGATACTCTTTTCTGCCATAGAACCATTTCTTAAATTCGCATTTCATGATTGTAAGGTGGTGGTCTCACTGACACTTGTCATGGTGGGTTGGTGGAGAGGACCGGGGGTGGGAATCATGGCAGACCCAGTCTGTCTGCAACAGCGGAGCCTTTGGAGGGTGCTCAAGGAAACGCTGGTAGAAATGGAGGGACCAACTGAAGGAAAATTTTGAATTCAGAATTGAAGAGTTTGGTTCTGTGTTTCCCATAATATGCTTGATAGGAGAAGCAACCTTTGTAACTGGCTGTGAAATCAGAATACATCTTGGAGTTCTCTTACACCCCCAGGGGCCCTTTCAAATCCATACGATTTAGAAGTTTCACTGAGTGATGGGTTTGGTTTATTACGGCTTTGTCAAACCAAGCTAAACAAATTTGGCATGGGATCTGCACAGCCTGTTGTGCAGTGATTGTGTAACACCAAGGTAGATACTTCTTGTCCAGTTCTACTGTACAAGTACTGATAGACCAAGGTTTAAGTATGTTTACGTTTTGACATTACATGATATTTGGTAGTAATAATAATGCCAAAATATTCTTAAACGCCTTCTGTATAGAAACCTTGGTAAAGCAAGGCCGGGTGCGGTGGCTCACACCTGTAATCCCAGCACTTTGGGAGGCCAAAGCAGGTGGATCGCTTGAGATCAGGAGTTCAAGACCAGCCTGACCAACATGGTGAAACCCTCTCTCTACTAAAAATACAAAATTAGAGCCAGGCGCAGTAGCTCACGCCTATAATCCCAGCACTTTGGGAAGCCGAGGCGGGTGGATCACCTGAGGTCAGGAGCTCGAGACCAGCCTAGCCAACATGGTGAAACCCTGTCTCTACTAAAAATACAAAAAAGTAGCCAGGCGTGGTGGTGCGCACCTGTACTCCCAGCTACTCGGGAGGCTGAGGCAGGAGATTCGCCTGGGCCTGGGAGGCAGAGGTTGCAGTGAGCCAAGATGATGCTGCTGTACTCCAGCCTGGGCAACAGAGCAAAACTCCTTCTCAAAAAAAAAAAAAAAAAAAAAAATTAGGCTGGGCACAGGACCTCATGCCTGTAATCCCAGCACTTTGGGAGGCTGAAGTAGGTGGATCACTTGAGGTCAGGAGTGCGAGACCAGCCTGGCCAACATCATGAAACCCCATCTCTACTAAAAATACAAAAAAAATTAGCAGGGTGTGATGACGTGCACCTTTAGTCCCAGCTATTTGGGAGGCTGAGGTGGGAGAATTGCTTGAACCTGGGAGGCAGAGAGCGCAGTGAACCCAGATCATGCCACTGCACTCCAGCCTGAGTGACAGAGTGAGACTGTCTCAGAAAAAAAAAGAAACCTTGGAAAAGCAAATTAATTGCAGTTGATATCTTCAGAAAAAAACAGTTTTTATGTGCTGGAAAGATGCCCACAATGCAGTAGGTTTTGAGCATCAATTTGGTAAAATAATACTTAAAAATATTTAAAGAACAAAGTTTGTCATAACTGATTTTATCTTATAACTTATGGAAATTGATTTTTAAAATTTCATAATTGCTTCATTTCTTGAGAGTAAGGTGAACCTGGTAGCATTCTAGTGACCTCTGCTGGTATTGCTCTTTTATCAGATTTCTTTGTTTTTCCTGATTTTGTAAACACTTACTGTCACATTGTTTTTTAATATTTAATTTTTCTTCAAATGCAACATCCTGAAAACAGTTTGGAAGTTGTTTAAAATAGCCATAACTATAATTAACACAGGAGTTTTAGGCAAATTAAATTTCTTTTTATTTGAGTTTTTAATCCTTCTAACTATTAACCGTAAACTGAAGGGTATTTGAATTTGTGTTATAACTGCAAACAGCAAATGTGTTACTAACTGCATATTTTCTTTCTATAAATACAGAGCTTTATTTACAAGAAACATTTAAGCCTTTAGTGAATATATCTCCAGATGCAAGGTAAACTTGTTTTTTTTTTCTTTGAAAACATTCATTCAGATGTATGTGTTTTATCACCATGATAGAAAGAAAGACACAAATAAACATGTTCTTCATTCCAAACAGGGCCTGCCTCCTTAATTCCAGCTACACTGTACGCATTCAGTAAATCTAGGAACACTACAAAAATCACAGCCATTGCTGGTGCTAAGGATGGATAATGGTCTAGTAATAGGGTCATACTAAACCATCACGAAGATCTCGGCCAATCTGGGGGGCGTGTTGAAATTGCAGATTCCTGGGCTTTTACCCCTGACCTGCTAAATCAGGATAGGGCCCAGGAATACACATTTAAACAACTCCCTTGGCAATTCTGCTCCACACTAGCGTTTAAACATCAGTGTGTGTTAGATGTCGGTTCAGATGTGGTGAGAGCATGGGCTGCCTTCTGTGTAGTTGTCTGGCCCGTCCTTTTTTATCCAAGCCTTCTGGTTTGGCTGTGATACATTTCCATATTTGTGTAAAAGTATCTTTCAAACTCAAATCCAGTACAGAGAAAGATTAAAATATTTATTTTCATTTTATTTCCAAGTCCTAACAAAAAGGTATAACAACCTTCTTACTGGCAGTCCCAGGAGAGGGACCAAGTAGAACAGAAATGTTGGCCCTGCAATATCTCCTAGCCAGGCCGGCCCGGGGTAGAGCCAGTTTGCCCACTCACCAATGCAGAGGGCTTGCTGCTACAGCCTTTGCTCTCTTGCCAATACGATGCATCTGTTTGCTTTTCTAAGGATTTAGGTTTCATCGTCTTTCAAATAAAATCACTAAATACACTCTTTAAAAAAACTCCTCTTCCTGGCTGGGCGCAAGGGCTCATGCCTGTAATCCCAGCACTATGGGAGGCCATGGTGGGTGGATCGCTTAAGCTCAGGAGTTCGAGAGCAGCCTGGGCAACATGGCAAAACCCCATGTCTACAAAAAAGAAAGGTGGCGCATGCCTGTAGTCCCAGCTACTCAAATAGGCTGAGGTGGGAGGATCACCTGAGCCTGGGAGGTCAAGGCTGCAGTGAGCCATGACGGCAGGCAACAGAGCAAGACCCTGTCTCAAAAAAAAAAACCAAAAAAAAAATCTCCTCTTCTAGAGATTTGTAGCTTGCACTTGTATTTGAGATATGTTAACATAGATTGTGAAAAATGAAAAATTTGCTGAGATCTCTAATTTAAAACTCTTCCAAAACACTGTTATTATTGCAATAATAAAAACACTGGAAGTGCTTTAAGGCAGGGGTAGTCCAAAGTGTTCTGATTCTTCTCGAAAGCCTCCTAACAACTTTAATGACTTCTCCCACAGCCTCTTCGATGCTGTATACTCCTTGATCAAAAATAAAATCCACAGATTGCCCGTTATTGACCCTATCAGTGGGAATGCACTTTATATACTTACCCACAAAAGAATCCTCAAGTTCCTCCAGCTTTTTGTAAGTAGTTTTTAGCGTTTCTAAAGACATAATTGCATTTACTTATTAAATAATGTACTTCAAGTAAATTGGCTCCTGTTACCCTCAGTAGAAGAAATTGTTAGTTTTGAGGTCTCCCTTTCTAAACTTCAGTTTCTCAACTTACTACTCTCTGAATTGTACATTCTTAAAGTTGATTCCAATTTAAAAGAATCACCTTTTAGTGCAAGTATCAAAACAATTTTAACAACAAAACTCGGCATTCTCTCTTTAAATTAAAACATTTGTCACCAACATATGAGGGGAAATAAGGTAATCTGCAAGTCTAATTAAGGACTGTTGTACAAGATAAATTGAACTAATATCTAGAGCAAAAATTGCTTTATGTTGCTTTCACTGGTGTCACGGTTTTAGAAACATGTTCCAAAAAATGCTGTCCTCAAGATTATCTTATAAACTGCAGCAGTGATAGAAAAACCCGAAGCAAATAAAATTTTGGCAAGAGAATACCATGTTGGTCCAAATAAGGCCTGTATTAACCTGTAGGTTTTCTCAGCTACTTGAAATGACCTGGCTCCGTAGTCATCCAGAACTTTGAGCCTGTTTGGTTGAAACAGTCAAAGAGACTCAGGAAGAACAGAGAGTTTATAAGAGGCTTTTTATGTTTGTCTTTTAATTACATGCATGGAATTTGAGGTTGTAAGTAATCAGTCAGATAGAACCAGTAGAAGGTCTTAATCGTTCTGAAGAGGTACTTTGAAGAGTTGTTTTTCCAAGACTGTAACAGATATTAAAAATGTACTTCAAATTAGCTTTCCCATTTTCCTCCCCATGGCTTCACCTAAGGACCTAACATAGCGTTCAGGTGCAGTGTGAAGGAGCTGAAGCTCCTGCCCTGGAGGCAGCTTGAGGGACCCCTTTTGCTGACAGAAGCACAGAGGGCTTAGTGATGGAGAGAAATACCTTGTCAATCAACCCAGTCTTGTATTTTAATCATTTACATATATAAATAACATTTATTTAACCATGCTGTGCTAAGAAAGAAGGTAGGGAAGAGTAATTTACAAAAAACTCAAGTCTGAAGTGTAATAAAGGCGATAATCTAGGAAAAAGGGACTAGGGATGCATCCGCATTGTTTATCAGACTGGACATCTGGGAATGCAGCCGCTTTAGTAGTTGAAGTTTAATAGGAACAGAGGGAGCATGGGGTGGGAAGGATGTATTCAGGGCCCCCACGTGCCAGGCCTGCAGCTCACTTAATCCTTAGAGTCATCATTTTTAAATAATATTAATCATGAGAGCTGATTACTGTATGTCCGGCACTGTTCTAAGCACTTGACATAATCTCATCCTCGCTGCTACCCTATCAGGTAGGTATCTTTATTAATCCTATTTTATAGGGATGCAGCTAAGAAAGGTTAAGTAGCTTTGCCAAGGTTGCATGGCTGGGAAGCGGTAGAGCCAGGATCCCTTTCAAGCGTTCCTCACTCCCCATGCTTTCCTCCACGCAGGGGCCTTGGGAGGGAGGCGTTTGCACACCTTGCATACACAGGACACCTGGCTGGGAAACGTGCCCCCAGTCATGTGGATACTAAATGGTAGATTGCAAACCCGGGAGTCTCTCTGACTCCCAAGCCCAAACTATTTCTGCTAGTGTGCTGTTGCACAAGAGGGAGTAAAAGCGTGAGATCATTCTTTTGCAGAGCTGCTTCAGATTTTTATCTTCTATAAAAAGGAGAGGAAGTTGCCTCTGCCCAGTACTGCCTCATATTTGGGCCAATATGGTAATTAGAATCATGCTACCAGAATATTCAGCTAACTAAAGGTTTTCAGTTAAAAATATAGAACTTAAAGACATTTCAGAGCCTGATTTTTACTGAATTATGAGATCATTTTCTGAGAAAAAAGGAGCATTACCCTTCAAGACGTTTGAAAATTAGCCTAAGCCTATAGTGTGCAACAGGGAATTCGCTATGTTGAGATGGACTAGATGACCTAATAGGGCTTTCTTTTTTTTTCTCTAAATTTCTAGGAGTCTCATGATTTGAATATTGATGAACTCTTTGACTTGAACATTTTGTTTCTTCTAATTGTTCATCTTTTCCTGATAATTATAAGGTACACCAGGAGGATGGAATCAACTATACCCTTTATAAAAGGTGGATTTTTGAAACCGTAGACCTTATTCTGTTAAACATGATCCTAGACTTTTCTCTCCTGCCATATCCCTCCTCCTTTAAAACAGCCCATGAAAAGTTAATTTTTAAAGATTATTTTAATTCTGTTCAGCTGGCTTCTTTGTTCCTAGTAGACAAAAATTGGAGCTCTCCAAGGAGAATTCAGGATGTAGAGGCGGGTGGCGTGAGGACTAGCTTAGCAGTGGCTCAGACAGCTGCCGTCAAATGCTTTGGGTTTGGAAATGTATAGGTTCTTAATAAATATTACTTAACCCTGACAGCAGGACCAGGAATTTAACATGAACAATTAAGAATAAAGGATTCAATTCTTCGTGGCTTACAGGTCTTAATATCCCAAATAGACCTGTTCTTCCCTGGTTCTATACGCGTTCTTAGTGAGTGAAGAGGAGATGGAAAAAGGTTACAGTATCAATGCTCTGCAATAGTTTGTGAGTAGTTAAATAGAAGCATAGACATACAAACTGGTTCAAACAAAAGATACAGTCCTTTGTAATTTTCTCATGTTAATTCAGGCATCCAGGTAGACTGTTAGAAAAAACTAACTTTAATTTGTTGGACATACTTCTTCATTCAAATCTGGACCTTTGAACATGACAAGGGTGTGTCCTGGGTCTAGAACGTTTGCGTTTATCTTCCGTTTAGATGTCTGATATGCCAAAGCCTGCCTTCATGAAGCAGAACCTGGATGAGCTTGGAATAGGAACGTACCACAACATTGCCTTCATACATCCAGACACTCCCATCATCAAAGCCTTGAACATATTTGTGGAAAGACGAATATCAGCTCTGCCTGTTGTGGATGAGTCAGGTTTGTGTGTTTGGCGCTGACAGTCAGGCAGAAATAATTGTTTATCTCAGGGTGCAATTATTGTAAGATGACCTGGCACAGGAGATACGTGGGGAAAATGAAAACTTGGATATGGTGAATAAATTCAGCACCGAGGAGCACGCAGGATCGTAAAAAAAGTTTAATTGGCTTATTTTCATATGTCCATTAAAATATGATTTCATATCTAAGTTTTCATTTAAAATAGACAAGGTTGTTTATCAGCGTTTAACTTTTAGTAATTATGTCATTAAAACTGACTTTAAATGAGTTTCTTTTTGTTCCTTAAGACATTTTTCTAACATATATTTTTCATTTTTAGGAAAAGTTGTAGATATTTATTCCAAATTTGATGTAATTGTAAGTATTTTAATTTTGTTCAATCTGTCACCTAGAATGCATTTTAAACATTCATGTAATGTGTTTTTATGTTTTTATCTTGTTTCTTAATTTAATAATTTCTAACCTTTTGGGGTGTGAGGATATTATCAGAATTTTATAGACCTTCTATAGTAATTGTACTTTTAATCTGCATTAGTTTAGCAACCAATTATATATTAGTAGCATTTTATAATTTTTCATCTTTACAATACATGCATATTTTATGCACTGCCACAGCATGTGTATGTATTTTAAACGTTCTTGTTTCCACGTAGGAGGCCTGATTTATTCGCCTCTAGGCGCGTGCGCAGTGCACACATGGACTCATGGCTCCTTTGTCGGGCGCATCCCATTGCTTACTGATTGGGAGCCACTGTTCTAAAGAAGAAAAGGGGACTGACACTTTATAGCCCCAAATGTGCACGCCATTTTTTGCCACAATACTGACCCCACATTAAACATTCTTCTGCAGTTGCCTCAAACCCTTTGCTTCACACTATTATGTTAAACATAACAGTCACCGAGAAATATGCTGATCGGCATTTTGGTTGAGTGGGACCCGCTAAAATGAATGAGAGCCCCATGAAGCCATTTGGATCCATGGGGCTTCTCAAGCCTGTTCTTCCTCTGGTTGCTTGATCCCCATGGGTCCCCCAAAGCCTTCCCAGCAGAAACCTTGTTCCCCAGGGAGCTTGTTGAGAAGGTCCGTTGCTGCAGCATTTCTAGCCCTGTGGCACTCACCACCCTTTACAGATGTCAGCCCACCTTGCCAGAGATTTTATCCATGCATGGTAGAGAGCATTAGAGGGTAAAAATTGGGGGGCAGTCTTTGGCAGGATATGCTATCAAAGTTTAACAATGTTGCTTCGTAAGGAAGGTAGACCTTGTAACACGGTTATCTTTAATTGTGATTGATATGTTGACAAAATAACAGTAGCAATGGCATGTCGTAAGCCAGAAAGAACATCTGATGTATGCAGGTACTAAATTCAGATAAGCATTAAAGTTTTTAGAAATCAGGCTCTCTTAAGCTCACTAATTTTGGTCATTGAAGTGAACTGAAATGAAAGGATATAATTTATTCTCTTGCTTCATTACAGAATCTTGCTGCTGAGAAAACATACAATAACCTAGATATCACGGTGACCCAGGCCCTTCAGCACCGTTCACAGTATTTTGAAGGTGTTGTGAAGTGCAATAAGCTGGAAATACTGGAGACCATCGTGGACAGAATAGTAAGAGCTGAGGTGAGACGGCTTTCCCAGTCCTGCTCCCCCGACATCCACTGCAACAAGTCCCCAGTAGTGAATGGTGCCTCCAGAAGCCTGAATCTCAGGAAGGGCCCAGCGAGGCAGCCTCCAGGTTCAGTCGATGGGATTCTCTCCTGTCCCAGAACCTGGCACACTACTTGGCATATAGGCGATCTCTAAAAGTTTGTTGAATTGAATTGAATGGAAAAGTCCTGGTATCATAGGTGAATCCAATAAACTGGTAAGATACATTCATAGTTTAAACTATATATGTTTGACAGTGTGGACGACATAATAAGACCTTGTCTCTACTAAAAATAAAAATAAATTAGCTGGGCATGGTGGCTTGGACCTGTAGTCATAGCTAATAGGGAAGCTGAGGAAGGAGGATCCCTTGAATCCAAGAGCTTGATATTTCAGTGAGCTGTGGCGGTGCCACTGCACTCCAGTCTCGACAGCAGAGCAAGACCCTGTCTCTAAATAGATCGATGTATCTGTATCTATGGATACATTTTGTTTTGAGAAAACAAAAGTCCCAGAAGCTTTAAGTTCCATTTGAATATTTATGAATTCACAATTTAAAGTGTGTAATATATATTTTAACAAAGTGAATGATAAGTCAGTAAAACTTTTTTCTCTCTTCCCACCAGTATCTCTCTTTCCTCAATTAGATAAATAGCAAATAATCTAGTAACTCCCAGTTTCCTGCACCTCAGCAGTCCGATTTCCTTCGACTTTACTGCTTATAAGATTTTCAAATGTACTTTGTGTAACACCCTAAATAAAAGACTCCGCCTAAAAAAAAAATTCCTTCACAAGATGACTCCTCACAGAAGGACCAAAAAAATAACAGTTTTTAGCTTTAATGTAGCTAGGAGAAGGGTGTACAGTATCAGTGATGATTCCATTTGTTTATATGACATAAATAGAACACTAACTTTTAGGTACCTCCAACAAGGGACATACATAAGTTTGACTCAGCAGCAGATGACAAGAAAATATGTGGGGAGTCATTTGAGTCTGAGAGAACTGCTGAATTCTCTGGATGAGATGGTTTCCCTTAACCTTCAGAGTTCAAAAGATATCTGTTTAATATCCACTACTTTTTTTTTTTTTTTGAGACGGAGTCTCGCTCTGTCGCCCAGGCTGGAGTGCAGTGGCGTGATCTCGGCTCACTGCAAGCTCCGCCTCCCGGGTTCAAGCCATTCTCCTGCCTCAGCCTCCCGAGTAGCTGGGACTACAGGCGCCTGCCACCACACCCACCTAATTTTTTGTATTTTTAGTAGAGACGGGATTTCACCTTGTCAGCCAGGATGGTCTCGATCTCCTGACCTCGTGATCCGCCCGCCTCGGCCTCCCAAAGTGCTGGGATTACAGGCATGAGCCACCGCACCCGGCTAATATCCACTATTGAATGTAACCAATAAAATGTCTTCAGTGTAGAAGACAAATGTGAACTATCACTTTAATGTGTGATTATAGTTAGCAAATAATTGTGCTGTGTTATATCACAGGATTACTGATGAACCTGAAAGCTTTTTTAGAGAAACATTTAAAAGAAATTTATGCTGACTGCCATGAGAAAGATGACCAAGCCATTATTATTATTATTATTTACCTAAAGCAAGCTATGACAGAAACATCACCCACACAGTATTATTTGAGACAAAATACAAAAACTGGATTTCCCCCTCTTCCTATCTCCTTCCTATGTCCCTGTTTTCTATCAGGGGTATAACCGTTCAATACAGAGAGGGTCTCCCAGGGCGCAGCTGGCACGGAGCTGCTGTGGCCCAAGCTCTGAAGCCTTTTTTTTTTTTTTTTTTTGTGAGACAAAGTCTCACCCTGTTGCCCAGGCTGAAGTGCAGTGGCGCAATCTCAGCTCACTACAACCTCTGCCTCCCAGGTTCAAGCGATTCTCCTGCTTCAGCCTCCTGAGTAGCTGGGATTACAGGAATGCACCACCACACCCGGCTAATTTTTGTATTTTTAGTAGAGACAGGGTTTCACCATATTGGTCAGGCTGGTCTTGAACTCCTGACCTCAGGTGATCCGCCCGCCTCGGCCTCCCAAAGTGCTGGGATTACAGGCGTGAGCCATCGCGCCCGGCCATCATGAAGCTTTTAAGAGAATAGCAACGCCGCTCCCTTCCTGCGGGTGAAAGGCCTGTTACAGAAACACCTCAAAACGCTCTGCCGTCACTCATCAGAGATTTCAGAGTAGAACACTAGAGATGGACGTAGTCTATCCCACTTCATTATAGCTCATTTATCCTCTTGAATGCGATTCTTAATATATGAACTTCACAGAGAAAAGACACTGCAGAAAATAAAACCCTTGTAAGAGCTGCGACCTTCTTTCTTCGTTTCCGTCATCATCTGGACTTCTCTCCCATGTATTAATAAGACAAGTACCTGATAGTTATTAGAAACTGATATACAACTTTTAGAAATTAAAACAGTTATGTTTAACAATATAGCTACGTCGTGTTTTGTGTTTGAGTTGTATCTTTTCTATATTAATATTTTGAAAATTGAAAACTCAGCAGGGCATAGCTAGCTCATTTTTCTTAAAAGTAAGCAAGCAAATCAGCTTGAATTAGAGACAAATCAGTATCATTAGAGACAGGAGATAGATAGCTTTCCCCTCTTTCCTTCTCATGCCTGTGTCCCTGTTTTCCACCAGGGCTGTGACTTTTTAATACAGAGTGGGTCTTCCAGGTAATCAGACAGTAACACATTGAACATTAGAGCCTAAGGTCATCGTATGGGTCTGTCTGTGGCTACTTTCCCTCATGTATTCATTTATGGGATGTGTGTGTGTGTGTTGCTTTTTCCTTTTTCTGAGACAGGGTCTCACTCTGTCACCCAAGCTAGAGTGCACTGGTGCGATCTTGGCCCACTGCAGCCTCCACTTTCGGGCTCAAGCAATCCTCCCACCAAGTAACTGGGACCACAGGTGCACACCAGCACACCCAGCCACTGTTTTTGTAGAGATGATGTCTCACTGCTATTCCCCAGGCTGGAGGGATGTGTTGATCATATAAAAACATGACAGGACATTATTTCTCATGTCCATTTTAAACCTTTTTTAAATGTTAATTTTCACGTGTCCTGCTTTTCTCTTTGCAGGTCCATCGGCTGGTGGTGGTAAATGAAGCAGATAGTATTGTGGGTATTATTTCCCTGTCGGACATTCTGCAAGCCCTGATCCTCACACCAGCAGGTAAAATGCTGGTTTCTGACCTTTGCCATCGGCGTCTAGGAAGGGTGGGAGGTAGAACAGGAAGTGCAGCATTTAAACCGTCATTTCTCCACCCACCTACAGATCAAGGCTTTGAGTATATTACTTTGAAACCATTTTCGTTTTCTTTTCAGTTGGGAAGTTTAAGTGTTCTGCGTGAGTGAGGAAAGTGTATAAAACGTATTCGAAGTTAAGAGCATCCTGTCAAGGTCCAGTGGCCCCCTAAATGACTTGGGAGCCATTGCCATGTTCATCATAACCTTTTCCACTGAAAAGACCTCTTCACTTGTGCTTTGTGAGAGAACTAGTGACCAGAAACATAGAGGGAACATCACTGGCTTCTATTGATACCTTCATCTTTCCTTAAAGAGAAAAAAAAACTTATATTTTGAGTAGATAAAACAGAATACCTAAACACAAACTTTTATTCATTAATATTGTACAGAAATCACATTCACTTTCAAATAGAGTGTGGTTAAACTCATTTTTTGACAGATTCACTTTGAGCAAGCCCTCAGAGTCTCAGACAGTGAGGAGCAGAGAGAACGGGAGAGGGCTTTAGACAAGAGGAGCTGGCCTTCCTCTCATTTCACACACTCAGTAGTAAGAGGTGGGCTTCAGAGTTCTTAAAACTGCCAGCCCTCCCTTCCCTCCTCCTCTTCCTCCCATCCCTCCACCTCCCCAGCCCCAGTCAAATATGAACAACCCAGCCTTTGTCGGGGCCACATGGACCCGATGTGGGAGCAAACAGCATGCCCTTTGAACTCTCAGAATCCAATATTAAACGGTGTGTGTGCTACAGTATTGATTTCTCTTTAGTTCAGAAATTTCAGTTAAGACTAGTTTTTACAATTAAGTCTGTAACCCAAAAATACCTACCCTAAAGGAATCTTCACCACCTGCAAGAAACATGTCTTATTCGCTAAATGAGAACACCAAGAGAAATTCCAGTACAGCAGTGATCTTTCCGAGGTGGTCCTCAGGCCAGGCATCATCACCACCACCTGGAATTTACTAGAAAATGAAATGTTCATGTTGGGGCCCCATCCCATATCCACTGAATCAGAAACTCTAGAAATGGGGCCTGGTTCAGTCACTTGCAAACTTCAAGTGTTTAAAAGACCTGAATCTCACAATAGTCTCTATAATCATGAAACATTAAGAACTAAACGAATGTTAATGCCATAAAACTGGGAATAATCCAAATATCTTTGAAAAGAAGAATGGATAAATTGTGTCACATTCATTCGATGGAATACGATACAGGATTGAAAACGAACAGTACAGCTGCGTTCAACAGTGGAGGAATCTCAAAGGCAACATTGAACAGAGGGAGCCAGGCTCATCCAGACCATCACTAAATTCATATAAATTTCCAGGCAGGCATAACTGCACAGCACATTTGTGCTAACTAGAAAAGGCCTCTTCTCTGGGCAGATTTATCCCCACAGGTATATAGCTTAGCACCTTCAGAAAAAGATGCCCCGTTTCCAGCCCTGGACCACGGGACACAGTCTGCCCAGCGGGTCAGGCTGAATGTCAGCTCTTGTCTGTCTCTTTGAGCATTACAAAAAGAGTAAACAAGTCAAGTGATTCATCCTCTCTGTTTCTTGATATCTCAAACCATAAGAATGAACGGTTGTGCTGGATGAGTTCAAATTTCCATCCAGATTTGGTATTTCAAAAATTCTAAGTCATTGCAATGCCCCTCCCATCACTGCTGGTGCAGAGAGGAATCTATTTCCAGCTGGAATTTGGAATGTATGTTACCATAGAAATTGTGCCATGAAGATGGGGGTAGCTGGATTGGAATTCCTTATGATACAGTGTATACAACACGATTCGTTGAGGAAAACATTCCGTGTTACTAATAACTGGATTACAAGTGAACTTTTGGAGTGGAACTCAGGGAGCGCCTGCATCTGATCAACAGTCGCAAATGAGGAGGCCCCCACCGTGAGGCCAAGTCCCAGCTGTCCCGCCCGAGCGCTGTCTGAATGTAAGCAAGTCGCTTCACCTCCTTCAGCCCCAATTTCTTCAGTGGAGAAGGAGCGGGCTGATACAGGCCCGTCTCCCTCCTACGTTGCTATGAAAAGAGCTGAAAGCCGTGCACCAAAGCCATGTGTGTGCAATGAGGTGCAGTGCCCGGGACCTGCACTGTTAGGTGGTTGTCCATGGAATAGTCAGTAAGAGGCAGTTTGATGAAGTGTCTGCTGTTACTCGATTAGAAGGTACTAGTGGTGATTGTTTTCATCGGGCAATGGCCACCGTTCCCCAGAGGGATACTGGTTCAACACAATAATGTTTTCTCTTTTTCAAAAAAGCTTTCAGCAACAGTTCATTGTCAAACTTAGACTGTCCAAATGAACCCATGTGTGCGTGCATCCAGTGCGTGGGGAGTCTGATGCTAGGAGCTACAGTGTTTTAGCCACACACTCTAATAGATTGCCGATCTCTTTCAGGGGTCTAGCATCTGGTGAAAAAATAGGAGAGAAACTCCTGTGATGAGAAAAATAGTAGCTCTCCCTGCCAATCCACTGTGGAATGTCCTAGCCAGATACTTGTTAGGTGCAATTATCCTTCAGAATATTTATAAAGCTTTTTTTTTTTTTTTTTTTGAGACGGAGTTTCACTCTTGTCAACCAGGCTGGAGTGCAATGGCATGATCTCTCGGCTCACTGCAACCTCCGCCTCCCGGATTCAAGCGATTCTCCTGCCTCAGTCTCCCAAGTAGCTGGGATTACAGGCGCCCGCCACTACGCCCAGCTAATTTTTGTATTTTTAGTAGAGACAGGGTTTCACCATGTTGGCCAGGCTGGTCTTGAACTCCTGATCTCAGGTGATCCGCCCGCCTCGGCCTCCCAAAGTGCTGGGATTACAGATGTGAGCCACCGCGCCCGGCCTAAACCTTTTTTAATACATATTTGTAAGAGTGCACAACTGAAGTACTTCACACCTTCACTAAAACATACCTACATATTTCTTAGTAAAATTTTTTAGGAGTGGAATTCTTTTTTTTTGTTTTCCAAGTTAAATCTGACATATTTAGAATGACAAGATGTTACGTGGATCCAAGCTGCCCGAACGACTGGGTGGGAGATGGGAGCTTGGGCCACCTGCTCCTTCCCACGTCGCCCTCCTCCGAAGCCTCTGGATCATCCTCCTAAGGCACTGCCAGACACAGGTAGAAACCCCTGGGGTAGAGAACCCTGCTGTTACCATGAGCTTTGAAACTTTCATCTTCCATCCACTGACAGGTGCCAAACAAAAGGAGACAGAAACGGAGTGACCGCCGTGAATGTAGACGCCCTAGGAGGAGAACTTGAACAAAGTTTCTGGGTCACGTTTTGCCTCATGAACACTGGCTGCAAGTGGTTAAGAATGTATATCAGGGTTTAACGATAGGTATTTCTTCCAGTGATGTTGAAATTAAGCTTAAAAAAGAAAGATTTTATGTGCTTGAAGATTCAGGCTTGCATTAAAAGACTGTTTTCAGACCTTTGTCTGAAGGATTTTAAATGCTGTATGTCATTAAAGTGCACTGTGTCCTGAAGTTTTCATTATTTTTCATTTCAAAGAATTCACTGGTATGGAACAGGTGATGTGGCATAAGGTGAGTGCACGGTATGTTCAGATCACAGTGCCTTATGTCCGAATACAGCAATATGTCACCGCCGCAGCCGGGGCGCACGTGTGTGAAACAACACCGAGCTTGAATGTGGAAGTCTTTGAACCTTTTACCAAATCAGTTTGTTTTCTTTAGATTTGTCAAAAAGTTGTAATTTGAATATAAATAATTACTTTAAAATTTTAATGACACTTTTACACGTAAGTGTTTTGTTCTGGGCTACCGTGTCAACGAGGCTGCTTTACAACAGCTTTATTTATTTTTACTTTCATGCAATTTTTTTACACATCTTTTGGTGGAGTAAACTTCACCACATCCATGAATAAACTCTCAGTTATTTTGAAATGGCAAATTTCTCATTATTTAAGTTTGGATCTGGAAAGGACATGACTTCTGAAATAGCCGCTGCTGGGTTTTAAAAGCTGAGGTCTCTCAAAGTGTGGAGGAGACGTTGCCGTCAGGCGGGAGCCAAGTGCCGGGAAGATGTCTATTTTTTTTCTTGTGTATTGAAATGTAAAATCATGATGTTTGTATGACTGCTGATGAGATTGTTTTTGTAAATTTTATTGTGGCATATACAGTATTGTCATACAGTTGAAGAGAAACAATGTTTCCTAATGTAAGTGCTCTGAAAATGTTGACACTGTATATATATATATGAGGATAGTTTGGGTTTTTTTGTTTTGGGGTTTTTTTTTTCAGATTGAAAAATTAAAATAAATCCTACTATCTACCATTTTGTTAAAGAAGTTATTTAAAATGCCTTATATTTCAACACCTGTCGATTAAAATTCTACATGCAGTTTTCCACTTAGCTATTTCTCCCCAAATAAAGAAGTACATGAATTTCATCTCTTTTCCGTTATCAGGAAAAAAAGTCAGGGTTTAATTCATAAACTCTCTCTCTCTCCACTATTAAGTATGAATATATGTATTTATTATTTTTATTTTATTTTATTTTATTTATTTTTTTGAGACAGAGTCTTGCTCTGTCGCCCAGGCTGAAGTGCAGTGGCGTGATCTCTGCTCACTGCAACCTCCACCTCCTGGGTTCAAGCGATTCTTCTGCCTCAGACTCCCAAGCAGCTGGGATCACAGGCATGCACCACCACGCCCAGCTAATTTTTGTGTGTGTGTGTGTATTTTTAGTAGATACAGGGTTTCACCATGTTGGCCAGGCTGATCTCAAATTTCTGACTTCAGGCGATCCACCTGCCTCAGCCTACCAGAGTGCTGGGATTACAGGCGTGAGCCACCGTGCCTGGCTGAGTATGAATATATTTAATTTAAAATTGCCACACAGGTTTTTTGCATGGGTGCTAAGGTATCAATTTTTTCATTTCCTAGTAGGCCAAATATGAGAGGGAGAGCAAATGTGTATGTTTTCCCCATAGAAACAATAGTGGTTGTGATTTAAGCTAATGGTAATATTTGGGAGAAAGGAAAAAGTCACAAAGCTGCCAAAACAACACAATTTTGAAACTCAGAGAATTTATCAATCTGCTCCTTGTTTGTGTACCCAACACATGAGTGTCTGCAGACTACATATCTACATACAGGTGACGTGGCACATATATAGGTACAGTCGTGGGCCATGTACAGATGCTTCAGGCAAGGACAGACTGCATATATCACAGTGGCCCCATGAGAGTATGACAGCAGCATTTTGCTGCACCTTTTCTATGTTTACATGCACAAATACCATTGTGTTACGGTTGTCTACAGTAACATGCTGTACAGTTTGGTAGCCTAGGAGCCATAGGCCATACCTATAACCCAGGCATTTAGTGGGCTGCACCATCTAGGATTGTGTAAGTACACTCTATGATGTTCACACAAAGATGAAATCACCTAGGCCAGGTGCAGTGGCTCACACCTGTAATCCCAGCACTTTGGGAGGCCGAGGCAGGTGGATCATCTGAGGTCAGGAGTTCGAGACCAGCCTGGCCAACATGGTGAAACCCCGTCTCTACTAAAAATACAAAACTTAGCCAGGCGTGGTGGTGGGCACCTGTAATCCCAGCTACTCAGGAGGCTGAGGCAGGAGAATCACTTGAACCCAGGAGAAGGAGGGTGCAGTGAGCCTAGATCGCACCACTGTACTCCAGCCTGGGTGACAGAGCGAGACTCCAGCTCAAAAAAAAAAAAAGATGAAATCACCTAACAACACATTTCTCAATGCATTCTCATGGGTAAGCAACACATAACTATAGGTCACCACATGTATAGTTATATAGATGATGTGGCATATATCTAGGTGTGTAGGTGACATAGCATATTTTTGCTTTAGAAAAGGGTTTCGGGCACGTAGAAAGGTACTCGCGATTCCTATTCCTATTCCCGCGAGGCTCGTTCAGCAGAGCTTGGTCTCCCTCAGGCGTGCTTGTTCCAGGCTCCTGAGTTGTGCCAGGCACGGCATGGCTCACAACAGGCCTCTCACTGAGGCTTGGCCTTGGAGCAGCCTCTTCCTGTTGTCAGGCTACAACTAACAAAGGCCTGGTACCCTCTTCCAGCGAAGGGTTGGCATTTGTTCCTAGCAAATGGTGAAGGCGTGGCTGTGGTGAGCGTGCTGCTTCTGCTCAGTGCCTTTGTAGGAATAAGGGAAAGTGGCCCTGAACGAGGCCAAGTCTAGTTAAAGGCCACACATTGGTAAATATGTATTGAAGGAGAGATTTGAAGGGAATAGGTCTTAAGTGGTTCTAGATAGAGAAACCCTTGCTGGGTGACCCCCAGGTGTCTGCCCTGACCTCGTCATGGTGAGGCTCGGAGGGACCCCGTGGGCGCTGGCTGCCTGTGCTGTCCCACCCCCGCCTTGAGGCGGAGCTGAGGGCACTTGAGAGGATTGTCCTGAATGTCACCTGGGTGGTGGATAAGGGCAGGTGCATGTCACAGATCAAGGATGTTGGTTCTGTTTCGCATTCTAATCTCTAAGAAGAGTTTATGATGTAAATGTATTGAACTGATAGAATTTCTTAGAACATTTCTTAGGAAGGTTTAGTCTTCTAAACTCAGGGAAGCGGACGGTCTTCGCGGCCAGGGGAGATTCTGTTCCCCTGGGGGGCATTTGGCAATGTGGAAACGTCTTCGGTTGTCACAGCTTGGGGTGGGGAGAGGGGACTGCGATGGGGCAGGCCCTGCTCCTCTGCCTGCACCCAGGCCCCCTGGCTCACTCATTCAAGCCACCTCCTGGGCCTCACAGGCATTGGAGGGCGAAAGGCTTTGGATGGGAGCTGCCCCTGGCACACAGCAGCGGGCTCTCAGCCGGGCTGACGCTGCTCTCAGAGCAGCTTCCTTCCTTTCCTGCTGTCCCCGTCCTCACCTGTGCCCTTTGGGCCAATGGGGAAGAAGCGGCCGGAGCCGGGCCCCGCGCTTGTGGCCGACTTGCCTGAGCTGCAGAGAGCAGAGGAGACACGGAGCGTGCGATGGAGTCTGCGGGGCTCGGGCGCGAAGGCCCAGGAAGGAGGAGCAAAGCTCCCACAGTGGCCTCACTCACCCGCCAGGCAAGGGGAGAGGGTGGCAGTCGAGGAGCCCTCACCTCTGTCTACAGCCCTGCCCCTGGGCACCCCACTCCTGTTTCCAGCACAGCCTCCTTCACCTCTGCTCCTGCACACACAAAGCAGAAAAGCTGGAAACCTCCTCGTTTTCTGTGCATTTTTAAATCCTCCTCCCCACCCCTTTGAAAAGATCTCCTAAGAGGGCAGCATTTCCAACAGCTTTGAATGCATTCGAGTTGTAAGCCCTAAGAGGTGTCCCTTCCGAATTATGGCCACTATGCCTGGCTGCATTTTTAAACCAAAAATCGAATCACTTCAGTGCTGGGAAACCCTCGCTGCCTAGAGAATCCAGCCTTATCTCCTGAGCTGGGAGATGGAGGCCCTCACTGGCCCCTGCCCACACTGATGCACTTCCCTGCACTCCAGAAGGGTCCCCAGCTTCCACACCTGCCTGCCTGCACCATATCTCCAGATTCTCCATCTAGAGCAATTCTGCCCATCTCTCAAGATCTGAATCAAATATGACTTCTGCTGTGACTCTCCCTCCCCAGCAAACAGATGCCCCCTCCCTCTGTGCTGCACAAGACCTGCCACACACACAGCTGTATTTGTTGTAAGTCACCGTCCCTACCCTACCCTCACTCCCTCCTGGCCAGCGGAGAGCAGTGGTTGAAAGCGGCTGGCATCTGCAGTCAGAGGAGGGTTTGCTGCCCGGCACTGCTGTCACTGCCAGGAAGCTGTTGTGCAATCCCTTACCTTGCTTAGACTGGTTTTTCTCACCTGGCAAGTTGTTTATAGGCAACAGCACTTTGCAGGCTCTAAAGGACCATGTAAATGTTAGTAGCAGTTGTTGTTGACACAGTGGTCCCCTGAGTCCTTTGAGGAGGGTGACCTGTTCATCTCGATGCTCTGAGCTCTGGCAAGGATCCGGCATGTGGCAGGTGCTCAATTGATGTCTGTTCAGAGTCTGGACAGTGGCTGGTGAAAGCCAGCACGTCTATGTGGATCGTGGCACTGGTGCGGCGTCCCCATCACACAAAGTTTTTCCCTCTAGATTGCCAGTTGACTATGAAGTTAGAGAGATGCCACATAATCTGCAGTGTTACAGACAGATCCAGAGGTGGCCAAGTGCGCAGACCAACCGCGCACAAAGAATACGACTTAGCCATGTGTGGAGAGAGCTCCTCTTGCCTTTTAGGAGAACGGAGGAAAGTGTCCCAGTGCCTGCTCAGAAAGAAAAACGAGGCTGGCTCCAGGAGCCAGAAGTACAAAAGACTGCCCCTCACCTCCACTGAGGGAGAGATTTGATGAGCTCATTCCTGAGCCTCTTGAAATCCAGACCCACGATTCCCTGATTTTTACTGTTTTAGGGGCCAGATGCTGTGACTCATACCTCTAATCCCAGCACTTTGGGAGACCAAGGGAGGAGGATCACTTGAAGCCAGGAGTTCAAGACCAGCCTAGACAACACAGTGAGACCCATCTCTAAAAAAATAAAAAATTAACTGGCGTAGTGATGTGTGCCTGTGGTCCCAGCCACGCCGGAGTCGGAGGTGGGAGGATCAGTTGAGCCCAAGAAGATCAGTGCTGCAGTGAGCCGAGATGTCGCCACGGCACTCCAGTCTGGGTGACAGAGCAAGATCCTGTCTTTAAAAAAAAAAAAAAAAAAAGGCTGGGCGTGGTGGCTAACGCCTGTAATCCCAACACTTTGGGAGGCCGAGGCAGGCGAACATTTGAGGTCAGGAGTTTGGGACCAGCCTGGCAGGTGGATCACTTGAGGTCAGGAGTTTGAGACCAGCCTGGCCAACATGGTGAAACCCTGTCTCTACTAAAAATACAAAAATTAGCTGGGCATGGTGGCACACACCTGTAATCCGAGCTACTAGGGAGGCTGAGGCTGATGCAGGAGAATCATTTGAACCTGGGAGGCAGAGGTTGCAGTGAGTCGAGATCTTGCCACTGCACTCCAGCCTGGGCAACAGAGCAAGATTCTGTCTCTAAATAAATAAATAAATAATTTGATTTAATTTAATTAAAAAGTACTGCTTTAGGACCAGCCCCTGGGATAAGTCCTAATCAGAAGTGTCCAGTGGAAAGAGGAGAAGGTGGTACCCCTGGTTCGGAGGAGTCTTTCAAATACAGGCACCAGCCAACTGGCCTGCAATGAGGGGGCTCTCATGAGGCTCATGGTCCACATCATCTCATGACTTTTTAGAACTTCACAAAAGAGATGTTTCCTCCCCAGTCCCTCTGGGCTTCAATACTGATTTATATAACAACTGTTACACTGTGCACAGAGTGCCCTGCTCCACACCAGGCACTGTTCTGGGGGCTTAGGACTCACCTAGGAGGCAGTAAACTCCCGTGCTCAGGAGCTTGCATTCTAGTGTGGGGGAGGAAAGGAAAAAGAAAAAAATCTTAAAGCAGAGCAATGTAAGAAGGATCTGGAAGCTTTGTTACAGCTGTTTCCTCTCCCTGGAATATTTTCTCCAGGTACCAGCTGGGCCAGCTCCCCTGCCTCCTTCAAGTCCTGCTGAAATCTCACCCTCATGATGAGGCCTGCTTAGACCACAGACTATTAATCATTACTACTACTGCAAATAACAGTAATGCAGAGAAAAATAAGGGGAGGAGACCTACCAACCACCAAGTGCTTCTTCCTGCCAGGCACTCAGCCAAGTGCTTTGGACACATGATCTTTTTAAATCTTCACACGTTATCATGAGGTAGTCTTTATTATCCCAGAAATGTTAACTAATTTGGCCAAGTTCATACCACACCAAATTTGAGGCCTTCGAAACAGTCTAATACCAAATCCTATGCTCGTTTTTTGGTTGTGTGTGTGTGTGTGTGTGTGTGTGTGTGGTTTTGTATGGTTTGTGTGTGTGTGTGTGTGTTTTGGTTTTTTGTTGTTTTTTTTTTTTTTTTGAAAGAAGATCTCGCTGTCACCCAGGCTCGGGTGCAGTGGTGGAATCACAGCTCACTGCAGACTTGACCTCCTGGGCTTAAGTGATCCTCCCAGCTCAGCCTCCTGAGGAGCTGGGACTACAGGCATGTGCCACCATGCCCAGCTAATTTAATGTGGGTTTTTTTTCTTCTTTGTAGAAATGTGGTCTCCCTATGTTGCCCAAGCTGGTCTCAAATTCCTGGGCTCAAGCAGTCCTCCCACCTTGGCCTCCCAAAGTGCTGGGACTGCAGGCGTGAGCTACTGCACCTGGCCATAGCCTATGCTCTTAATCCCAGTTCCAAATGGCTGCTGTGAGCTAAACTGTGTCCCCCCAAAACATATAATGTCATTGTCACCCCTGGTTACTTATGCATGTGACCTTATTGGAAATTGTGTCTTTGCAAATATATTCAAGTTAAGATGAAGCCATTAGGGTGGGCTTTAATCCACTATGACCAGTGTCCTTAAGAGGGCAGTTTGGACACAGATGCTGTTTTAGTCCATTCTGTGCTGCTATAACAGAAAACCACAGGGCGCATCGTTTATAAACAAGAAGTTTATTTGGCTCATGGTTCTAGAGGCTGGGAAGTCCAAAATCAAGGGGCCATATCTGGTGAGGGCCTTCTTGCTGAGTCATAGCATGGCCGATGGCATCACAAGGCAAGAGGGAGCCCAGGAGCCCACACTTGCTTTATGTTTGTTTGTTTGTTTGTTTGTTTGTTTGTTTGTTTGAGATGGAGTCTGACTCTGTCACCCAGGCTGGAGTACAGTGGCGTGATCTTGGCTCACTGCAACCTCCGCCTCCCAGGTTCAAGAAATTCTCCTGCCTTAGCCTCCTGGGTAGCTGGGATTACAGGCGCCCACCACCACCCCCAGCTAATTTTTTTGTATTTTTAGTAGAGACAGCGTTTTGCCATGTTGGCCAGGCTGGTCTTGAACTCCCGACCTCAGGTGATTCACCTGCCTCGGCCCCCCAAAGTGCTAGGATTATAGGCCTGAGCCACTGCACCTACCCCAAACTTGCTTTTATAAGAAACCCACTCTCAGCATAAGGACATTAATCCATTACATTCTTCTTAAATGTCCTACCTCTCAATGCTGTCACACTGGGGATTAGGCTTCCAACTCATGAACTTTAGGGGACACATTCAACCACAGCAGATCCACAAAGAGAACAGCATGTGACACTGGAGGCAGAGGTTGGAGTGACACATGCACAAACTAAGACATACCAAGGATTGGCATAACCCCGAAAGCTAAGGAAGCATGGAACAGATTCTCCCCAGAGCCTTCAGAGGGAGCGTGGCCCTGCAACGCTTTGATTTCAGCCTTCTGGCCTCCAAAACTGTCAGAGAATCTGTGTCCCTTGTTTTAAGCCAGCCAGTTTGGGATACTTTGCTATGGCAGCCCCAGGAAGTTAATACAAATGCCTCTCTTTGCACCCTATTTTACTGATTTTTTTTCCTGCAATACAAGTTTTGACATTTTTACCTGTTTTCACCATTAGGTGAGATCAAAGCCTCAATCTTAATAACAGAGAAACTAGACCTAGGAAGCACAAAGGGCACCCAAGGCAGCAACTTAGGAGTCCCTCTCCTCCTAGTGGGAACCCTGAGGGAAATAAGAGATTCCTAGTTGGGAGCAGAAGGTAAGTGTCACTTTGAGTGTATCCATCTCAAATGCTTCATCAAGAAGACAAGGGGATGCATGTCAAGCTGAAAGAGTAACAGCCCCACACAGGAAAGGATGGAGGCCCTTGTTCCCTCCCGAAACGTTTCTTATGTTTGCCCTTTGGGCTGACTGCTGAAGCGGGGGCAGCCAATCTCCAGGCACATCTTGGAGGTCAGCGGAACATGCAATCGCTGTGACAAGCACAGGCTGCCCCTGATCCTCCCCACCCTATGCCTCTAGCCTTAAAACTGGTTCTTCAGTTCTCTGGATCTCAACTTCCAGATCTGTAAAATGGGAATAACAGCACCTTCTTCTGAAGGCATTTGGGAGGCTTCAGTGAAATAATGTAAGTAAAACACTTGGCACATAAAACACTTAGCATGTTAAGTGAGATCATGTAAATGAAACAGATGTACAGGCAGCAAAAGCAAAAGTAGACAAGTGGACTGCATCAAAATACAAAGCTTCTGCACAGCCAAGGACACAATCAACAGAGATGTTCACTGCCACTCCCCAAGATGGACATGGCCTTGCTCTTGGGAGATGAAATGCAACAGCATCGATCTGTGTTTTCCCGCAGCAGATTCCTCCCGTATGCCTTCTATTTCATGTTTGTAAAGGAAGAAAGAAAGACCTCAGATCAAACAGTGGTCAAACCTATCCTGTCTTCTTACAAAAAAAAATCAAACTTGAATCAGATCAAGCCACTTAGGTCTAACTATTCATGTACAGGAAATGCAGACACAGGAACCCAAACAATGAGCCTATAATGGGCAAAATCCACAAAACCCATATTCCTCAACAGATGCACTGTAAGAAAACAAAGTGGGGGGACAGGGGACAATGAATGCAACTACATAGGCCAAATTCAATGTGGGGACCCTTTTTAAAAATGATTTCATAATTCAGAGATTTGAATATTGACTGAGTAGTTGACAACACTGAGGAATTCCAGGATTTCTTTAGGTAGGATCATGGTATTATGGATATGGTTTTGTCCTTTTAAAAAATGAGTCCCCCCTCCTCAGTCCTTAGCTGGACACAGTGGCTCACACCTGTAATCCCAGCACTTTGGAAGGACAAGACAGGAGGATCGCTTGAGTCCAGGAGTTCAAGACCAGCCTGGACAACAGTGAGACCTCATCTCTACAAAGAAATCAAAAAATTAGCCAGGGCATGGTGGCATGTGCCTATAGTCCCAGCTACACAGAAGGCTGAGGTGGGAGGATCCCTTGAGCCCAGGAGGACGAGGCTGCAGTGAGCGTGATCACACCACTGCACTCCAGCCTGAGCAACAGAGTGAGACCCTATCTCAAAAAAAAAAAAAAAAAAAGTTCTCATCTGCTAGAGACATACACTGCAACATTTATCCATGAACTAATATAATGTTTGGGGTTTGCTTTAGAATCATTCAGAGGAATAGAGGTGGGAGAGTGGCTTGGGGGACAGATGTAACAAGATTGGCCAGGCATTGATTAGTGTGACAGAGCTAAGTGCTGAGTATGTGTCTGAAATGCTCCATAATAAAAAGTTGTTCCCAAGAAAAGTAAACCATTTTCTTTCCTTTCAAAGTAACTGCATCTTAACTGAGACATATTAAAATTAAAATGTATCTGATATGAAAGATAAGGCTGAGAGTTAAAAACAGGCACTAGAGATTTTTCAAATGGCAACAGAGATTCATTTCCTGGTACTTTAAAATGCATTCATTAGAAATAGGGCATGCTACTATTATTAGCACATTGAAAGGAAACTCACTTAAAGTAACCATATTATAGATTTCAGGCATCTTAGCACAACACATAATGATGAATACTTTGGATGTGTTATAATACTTCCCCCGATAAAGTCCTATTTGTGCTATAAATTAGTTGACCCAAATGCTTTTTTAAAAAATACAGTGTTTTTTAGGAAGTGTAAACATTTTTTAAAAAAGAAAACAGGGTGCACTTTCTTCTCTTGTTTGCAAAGTGTCTTAGAGAACGAATGCTCCTTCCTCAGTTTGTGAAACTAAATGATCATCTGAGGATCCCGGGAGCACATGTTGTTGGAAAGTGAAATGACAGGCAGGGTGGCAGCCTCGCACCCCTGCCTGTCCACCATTAATTTCAAGTATGTGATCACTGAAGGAAAGAACGCGCTGATCTTGAGGGCAAACTCCTCCTTCTCCAGCCCCCTTGCTCAAGTCCCAAAGGAGACGGCCAACCCACAACCCCTCCAAACACTCGCTGGCTTCCCTCCCTTCCTTCTAGTTCAGATTCCAATGTTTATGGCCAACATCATCAACCCGCCTGTGCTCCTCTTCACCTGAAAAGCCCCCATCCCTAGATGACCTCACCCACTGCCTTGCTCGACCTCAGCAATCACTTTTTCATTTGCTTAGTGTTCCATTAGTGTTCTATCACTAATTCATCCCCCAAAACTCTTAGAAGAAAACATAAGGAAAAAGCTCCTTGACATTGGTCTTGGCAATGATTCCTTGGATATGACACCAAAAGCACAGCCACAAGAGCAAAAAGATACAAATGGGGTTACAACAAACTAAAAAGCTTCTGCACATCAGAGGACACAACCAACAGAGTGAAGAGGCAACGATACAATGCAAGAAAATATTTATAAGCCATGCATCCGATAAAGGGTTAATAACAAAATATATAAGGAACTCCTACAACTCAATGGCAAAAAAACTAACAACCTGATTCAAAAATGAGGTAAGGACTTGAATAGACATTTCTCCGAAGAAGACATACAAAGGCCCAGCATCACTAACCATGAGAGAAATATAAGTCAAAGCCACAGTGAGGTATCACCCCATTACTGTTAGGATGGCTGTTATCAATAAGACCTAAGGCAACAAGAGTTGGCAAGAGCATAGGGGAAAAGGGAACCCCTATACCCTGTTAGTAGGAAAGCAAAATGGCGCAGCTGCTATGGAAATTTTTTAGAAACCTGTTCATCTCCTCACCGTGAGTTGCACCTCAGGTACTTTGTGTTTCTGTTCTTCTCAGAGACCTCTCTCCTGCACCTTCCCATCCTCCTGCTTCCATCTGGATGAATGACTTTTCTAGACCTGCTGCCCAGCCAGAAGCTGGCCAATTTGATTAGTTCTTTCTGAAAACAACATTTTGCCATCAGGTGCGGTGGCTCACGCCTGTGATCCCAGCACTTTGGGAGGCCAAGGTGGGCAGATCATTTGAGGCCAGGAGTTTGAGACCAGCCTGGCCAACATGGTGAAACCCCGTCTCTACTAAAAATACAAAAATTAGCTGGCTGTGGTGGTGGGCGCCTGTAATCCCAGCTACTCAGGAGGCTGAGGCAGGAGAATCGCTTGAACCTGGGAGGCAGAGATTGCAATGAGTGGAGATTATACCACTGCACTCCAGCCTGGGAGACAGAGCGAGACTCTGACTCAAAACAAAAATAAAAACAAAAATAACACTTTTCCTTATGGATAATATTTAACTTTTGTTTTCTATATCTTCGGTTTCTGCTCTTTCTTTTCTCTCCTTTCTGCTTTCCTTGAGTTTATTCTTTGTCCTAATTTTTTGTTGTTGTTTTGAGACAGGGTCTCACTTGGTCACCCAGGCTGGAGTGCAGTGGCACAATCACAGCTCACTGCAGCCTCAACCTCCCAGGCTCAGGTGATCTTCCTGCCTCAGCCTCCCGAGTGGCTGAGACTTCAGGCACATGCCACCATGCCCAGCTAATTTTTTGTAGAGATGGGGTTTTGCCATGTTGCCCAGGCTGGTCTCAAACTCCTGAGCTCAAGCAATCTGCCCTCCTCAGCCTCCCAAAGTGCTGGGACTACAGGCATGAGCCGACGCGCCTGGTCCTAACTGATAAAATAGGTTACAAAGCTGTTTAACATTCAGTCTTTTTTCCCCCTAAAGTAAGCATTTAAGCTTAACATTTTTCCTTTTATGGCATCTTATAAATTTTGACTCGTAGTGCTCATTTGTAGCATTTTTCTTATTCAGTTCTAAATATTTTCTAATTTTCTTTCTGATTTTTTGACCCATGAATTATGTAGACGTGTATTTCCTATTTTCCAGAAGTATGGAGTTCTCTTTTCTATGTTTTGTTATTGACTTTGAACTCATTTGCACTGTGGTCAGAGAACATGATCGATGTGAGAAACTCTTGGAAATTTGTTGAGACTTGTTTTCTGACCCATTGCAGGGCCAGTTTTCATAAGTGGTTTATATATGCTTGGAAAGAATGTGTATTCTCCGTTTGTTGAGTGCAATGTTCTATAGGTGTTTGTTAACAAGTTTGGTGAGTTTATTACCAAATCTTCCCTATCCTTACTGATTTTCAAAAACTACTTAATCTATCAATTACTGAGAGAAAAGTATTAAAATTTCCCACATGATTTCTACTTCTCTTTTCAGTTCTGTTGAGTTTTGCTTAACTTATTTGGCATAAATAGAATTAGCTTAATCATCATATACTGCTTTGGCTATTTAAAGTTCTTTTTGGCTGGGTGTGGTGGTTCACACCTGTAACTCCAGCATATTGGGAGGCCAAGGCAGGTGGATCACCTGAGGTCAGGAGCTTGAGACCAGCCTGGCCAACATGCTGAGACCCCATCTCTACTAAAAATACACAAATTAGCTGGGTCTGGTGGCACACACCTGTAGTCCCAGCTAGTGGGGAGGCTGAGGTGGGAGGATCACTTGAACCCAGGAGGTGGAGGTTGCAGTGAGCCAAGATTGCACCACTGCACTCTAGCCTGGGCAACAGAGCGAGACCCTGTCTCAAAAATAAAATAAAATAATCAAATGAAGTTCTTTTCTTTCCAGTTAACAATGCATGTTAGAGAGGGAGTTTTAAGAGACAGCAGTGGAAAAGAATTACGTTCTGATGACTATTTTTAGTAAGTAGTTTTTAGACCAGGTGCAGTGGCTCACTGCTGTAATCCCAGCATTTTGGAAGGCCAAGGTGGGAGGATTGCTTGAGGCCAGGAGGTTGAGGCTACAGTGAGCTATGATTGTGCCACTGCACTCTCGCCTGGGTGACAGAGTGAGACCCTGTCTCTGTTAAAAAAGAAAAAAGTGGTTGTCATATACATATACATTATTTCTTTTCAATGTTCTCCTTGTTTTGCTCTCGTGAAACTCTTGTTCAAAATTGAGATTTATTGGCAACAGTCCAGGGATGGAAGAGGGGAGTTCATGAAAAGTGCTCTTCTCGCCACCCCTCTCTCCCCCACTTCTGAATTCTGAACTTCTCAGCTCAACACCACACTTGTAACATCAGGCTGCAGCCTGAAGGTAAATGTGAATGAGAAGGAAGAGCATAGGAAGCATTAGGGCTTGTGATGTTCCCGTGAATCACTAAAGGAGTGCTCCCTGATTTGGTGTCCCAGTGTTTGGTACACCAGGAACAATGCAGCCTAGTAGGACTTAGGACTGGCGAGGGGTCTACCTGTCTTTTCTGAGGTGGGAAAAGAGCCACAACAAACTCAGGTGCATTCCAGGCAGACCCATCTAGGAAAGGGCATGTCCATGTCGGTTGAAAACCTGGAAATTGATTCTCTTTCCATTGTCTGTTCCTGTGTAGCTCTTGGACAGCTTTTTTTTTTTTTTTTTTTTTTTTTTTTTTTCTGAGACAGTCTCACTCTGTCATCCAGGCTGCAGTGCGGTGGTGTGATCTTGGCTTTCTGCAACCTCTGCCTCCTGGGTTCAAGCAATTCTCCTGCCTCAGCCTCCTGAGTAGCTGGGACTACAGGCACGCACCACCACGACCGGCTAACTTTGTATTTTTAGTAGAGATGGGTTTTGCCATGTTGGGCAGGCTGGTGTCAAACTCCTGACCTCAAGTGATTCTCCTGCCTCAGCCTCCCAAGGTGCTGGGATTACAGGGGTGAGTCACTGCGCCCCGCCTCTTGGACAGCTTTTCACACTCCCAGGGCACCTGTGTTCCTCTTTGAAGACCTTGAATTCTTTCAATGTGTCCTGATCCCACAGGAGACTAGAATCCATCTGTGCCTCTTCTGAGTACATCTCCTGGACTCTAGCCCTGCATGTAACCATACAGAAGGCTGAATGAGGTGCCAATAGCTTCATCCTAGGAAATCCGGATTAAACTGACCATTTCTCAGAGATCATCTGAATCAAATTGGAAAATATCTGCCAACCTCACTGGGCATCACAGTCTAATAAAGTTGAAAGTCAGCCCTCCATCAGCTCATGAACTCACTCTGTTTCCAGGAGAAGTATTGACCAGTATCAGGTTCAAGTTACACCTAGCGAGCAGTTTCTAGAAATAGCCTTTGTAAGGAAAGGTACTGTGCTGCTTTCCTACTGGGGAAATATGTGCCGAGTGGGTCTTAGGTAACGTGTGTAGGGATGCTCTTTAATTTAATCCCCAACCTTCAGCATGGGGACAAAACACGGGGATAGGGCATGGTAGAAGTCCTAGGAACAGGACTGCAGGGAGGAGAGGCACCGTGTCCTTTCTGTCTCCAGGCTGTGGCTCCTCACTTGGCTGGGCCTGGGGAGGAAGAGAAGCTGCCAGCAGGTGAGGAGCTCAGCCAGAGGCCTCTGGAAACCACGCGGTGTCCCCGTCTGGGGCGATTTGACCGCAGGAGAGGAATGGAGGGAATGAACACAGCAATTTCATTAGCGTCTCTAAGAATAAAATTAGCGTAAGTTGTCATTGGAGTTAGTTAAATATTAGTGAGACAGGTATAAAAATGGACGCTTTTACTTTTCAAACATATTCTATGATATTTATTGTATTATATGATTATCTGGTTTAATTTTTAAAAATGACATTTATACCAAAATACCAATTGGCATGTAGCTTTTTAGAAACCACTTTGGTGGTTTCCAAAGTGTCCAACAATAGGAAGCACAAAAGTGGTTGTCAGGGTGCGTGCTCTGGAGCCAGTGAGCCTGCCTTCCAATCGCCACGTGACAGGGGGAGCAACTGGGCAGGCCAGCAGCCCTAAACCTCGGTTTTTTGCTTGTTAAATGGAGACACTAAATCATACCTATCCTCGTAGAGTCAGTGTGCGGGTTAGTCGAGGTCGTGCATAGAAGGCACTTGAATCCAAGTAAAAGCTCCATAGATTGCTATTATTGTTGGAGTAGCTTATGATACATATAATGGAATACTACACAGACATTCAAAATTATGCTGCGGATAGGTGCATATTTGCCAAACAGATGGCATTAAATGGTATGGACAGTATGATTTCATTTTTGTAGGCTCTAAATACATACAAATGTGATTAGAAAAAGTCTAGAAGTACGTTATACCAAAGTACTAATAGGAGTTACCTCTGGATAATGGATTTTCAAGAGATTTTAAAATATAATTTCTTTTATGCATTTTATTACACCTGTATACAAAATAATAATTTTTTGACCAGGTGTGGTGACTCACACCTGTAATCCCAGCACTCTGGGAGGCTGAGGAGGGTGGATCACTTGAGGTCAGGAGTTCAAGACCTGCCTGGTCAACACAGTGAAATCTAGTCTCTACTAAAAAAATAAAAATTAGAAAAAATACAAAAATAAGCCAGGCGTGGTGGTGCACAGCTGTAATCCCAGCTACTCTGGAAGCTGAGGCAGGAGAATCGCTTGATCCTGGGAGGTGGAGCTTGCAGTGAGCCGAGATTGTGCCGCTACACTCCAGCCTGGAGGACAGAGCAAGACTTCATCTCAAAAATAATAATAATAATAATAAAATAACTTTACCGCTGAATGCCTTAAGAAAAAGCTTAAATCTTCGGGAAGCTTTGGTTGCATGGATCTAGCAGTAACCATGAGGAGTCTTTGTTGCCTCTGCTAACACTTTACCCTATTTGAAGCAAAATTATTTAAATGCAAAAAGAGGTTTCAAGAGTAAATAAGCCACAAAACTAAAAAGACAAAATGTTGGCCGTTGTTATAGTCAACAATTCTTGTTTAATGGAAATTTATTTACACAATCCCAAGATTTTTTAAATTTTGTTTTTAGAGACAGGGTCTCACTCTGTTGCCCAGGCTGAAGTGCAGTGGTAACATCATAGCTCATTGCAGCCTTGAACTCCTGGGCTCAAGCCATCCGCCTCAGCCTCCTGAGTAGCTGGGACTACAGATGTGTACCACCACGCCCAGCTAATTTTTTTTTTTTTTCACTTTTTTGTAGAGACAGATTCTCCCCATGTTGCCCAGGCTGGTCTCAAACTCCTGGCCTCAAGCGATCCTTCCACCTCAGCCTCCCAAAGCACTGGGATTACAGGTGTGAACCACTGTGCCCAGCTTATACAATCCCAAACTGTAAAAGAACAGTAGTTACCCCTTATCCACAGGAAATGTGTTCCAAGACCCCCAGTGGATGCCTGAAACCATGAGTAGCACTGAACCCTGTATAGACTATGTTTTTCTTGTGTGATAACTGGGATGGCTACCAAGTCACTAAAGGGCAGGTAGTGTGTACAGTACAGGTACCTAGAGAAAGGGATATCTGATTCACATCTGGGCTGGACAAAGCAGGGTGGAGCAAGATTTCATCACACGACTCAGGGACGGCATGCAACTTCAAACTTAGGAATTGTTTCTGGAATTTTTCATTTAATATTTTTTGGACCAGGGTCACCCATGGGTAACTGAAACCACAGAGAGCAAAACTGCGGTTAAGGGAGGACTACCGTAATAATTTACCATAAATTCTAGACAAGTCAGGCGCAGTGGCTCACGCCTGTAACCCCAGCACTTTACGAAGCTGAGGGAGGAGAATCGCTCGAGCCCAAGAATTCAAGACCAGCCTGGGCAACATAGTGAGACCTTGTCTCTACTAAAAATAAAACCATTAGGCAGGTGTGGTGGCCCACACCAGTAGTTCCATCTACTCGGGAAGCTGAGGCAAGAGGATCCCTCGAGCCTAGGAGTTTGGTCCCAGTGAGCTATGATCGTGCCACTGCGCTCCGGCCTAGGTGACAGAGCAAGACCCTGTTTCAAAAATCAATACATAAATACTTTCTAAGACATATCCTTCAATTTCATAGAATTTAATTATCTACTCCCTAATATTTCTCTTGGTTGCATTACTAGCCGGCCTACCCTCCTCTCCCTTTGTGTGTATTCTGGCTTAATACCGACATGCAAAGACCAGCACTTGGCCGAACTCACACAGAGATTCTGAGAGCCCCTAGTGAGAACCAGTCAGTTTGATAAGCAAAGGCTTTGCTTGGTATCCTGGCTCCCTAGAAAAAGCTATAGTCTGGTTACCTTAGTGACAGGGTTGTACTGAAAAGAAACAGAGAACGGTCAGGCAGCTGCACAGCCAGCCTCCTGCACACAAACGTGCTTAGAACAGGAACCCTGTTGGGGATACAGCCCTGCTCTCCTGCTCTTTCTGCCATCACCCCAAGAGCAGCAGTGGGCGGTGGTCGCTCCCCATCACTCCACTCCTCCGTGATCCCCGCATCCACGGTTGCTCTGTCTGCTTCGTGGCTTCTGCTGCCTCGTGGCTCCAGTCTCCCTGGGTGTCCTTCAGCCTCCACCCTGCTTCTGACTGCAGACTCTTGCATCTTATATTCACATATCCTCTGGCTGAGCAAGCCAATCACCACACAGAATAGATGGCTCTTTTGAGCAGAGCTCTGAGTCGGCCACAGGCCAGCTTAGAAACTGGCTGCCCTAGGGTCAGGTGCCCCTCTCTGACCCAATCAGCTGTGGACCAGGATCTCAGAGTCACATTGCACAGAACATGACAATCTGTGCAGCAGGAAAACCCCAGAGGGACCCTTAGGGCACAAAAAGCTTTCTACAATTTCCCCAGAAAAAAAGCTGTATAACTAACCAGCAAGCATGGTGCTTGATCTCAGTTCCACTGGAAATAAAACTATCAATACAGACACAGTGTGCTCATTTAGTGGTCTATCTGTATCTTACATCAGCTGGCAAGTTACTAACGAACTTCTGTACCTCAGCAAACACTAAGATAAAGCTACACTCCCAAATAAGGATTGGATATTTCATTTCAGAATGTATTTATTGCTGAGCTCAGTTCTCTGAGATAATCCATTCTTCCACCAGGGCATGAAGCTTATTTTCAAAAGTGTCCCGTTTGAATATTTTTACTGTTTAATATATGGCATATTGAATGGCAAATTTTCTTGAGCTATAGACAGTTGGCTAATTTTATGCTTGCATTAATCTTAACATTTGTAATCCTCATGGAAATTAACAGCTAAAATTTCTTATACATCAATTAAAGATGGCTTTTTTTCTTGTAGTTTATCTAGGCACATCACTTTTTTTTTTTCTTTTAAATATTCAATTCATTTTGTGAGTTCCCTGTTTGACCCTGACCCTGGTCGTGCTGACATCTGACTAACAATAGAGACTTTAAACCAAGCCTGGCTCTGCACAGTGCACCAGGAGACTTTTGTACGAGACGCTGAAGGCAGACTGCTTTCTTCCTCCAGCCAAGAGCTGCCTCTAATGCTTTTCATTGGTTCCTCTCCAGCTGGCTGTTCTCTCTTCTCTTAACAACTCAAGTTCTTTTTTCTTCTGGGTTACCTTTTTAAGGTCAAGGAGTAAAGACGCTGCCCATCTTCAGAGGTGCTGGGATTGGAACCCTTTTAATTCAGGGAAGCATTTGATATTCCTTTCATGTTTGTGTTGTGTTTGGTTTGCTTTAATTTCAAATGATTTATGTAGCTAATCTTTCCTCCATCAAAATCAAAGGAAAGTTGGTCTTTGCTGGGAAATAAAAACTTGAACAAAAGCCACATTAAAGAACAAGTAACAAGAAAGGAACTACTGTTATGAAAGAATTCAGGGGAAGGTAAATATCATAGAATAATTTGAAGACAAGTTGAAAGGAAACATCATATTCAGTGTCATATCACATACTGTATGTCACACAGAGGACAGAATCAAACACTAAATCCAGTCCCAGAAGAGACGGAGACCAGGCAAGGGAGGGGGAAAGACCGCAGGCAGAACACCCCTCCCTGTGGGTGAGTGCCCTCTGTCTCCGAGTGGCCCTGAGGCATGGCAAAGTGGAGTGTCTTGTCCAAGGCTATGTAGATTCTAAATGGCAGAGCAGGAATTCGAACTCAGGGGCTCTGTTTCTAAACTGAAGTCACTTCCTTGGTGAGATGCCATTTCTGGAATAAAACTGGCATATCCATCAGCTTTTCTTTTCTCCTAATGATTTAAGGCACAAACCTCTCTTGCTAAAGTCTGAGAGTCTGAGCCAATTGTATATCTTGTCCTTGTGGTGAATACCATCCCCCTCCAAATTAGGCAAAGTAGCAAGATTGGCAATTAGTCATCAAATGTGCAAAAACCTTTTATAAAAAGATAGGGTTCTGGCTGGGTGCGGTGGCTCACGCCTGTAATGCCAACACTTTGGGAGGCCAAGCTAGGCGGATTGCTTGAGCCCAGGAGTTCAAGACCAGTCTGGGCAACACAGCAAAACCACGTTTCTACAAAATATGTTAAAATTAGCAGGGCATGATGGTGTGTGCCTGTAGTCTCAGCTGATGGGGGGCAGGTGCTGAGGCAGGAGGATTGCTTGAGCCTGAGAGGTCGAGGCTGCAGTGAGCCATGATTACACCACTGCACTCCAGCCTGGGTGACAGGGTAAGATCCTGCCTTAGAAAAAAAAAAGATAGGGTTCTGAAGAGATGTTGTTCCTCTTCTGAAATGTTTTATACATTCAGGCATGTTTACCCCACCTTGCCATTTTTCCAGGGACAGTTACCTACTTATCAATCCAGACAGTATCAGGATCAGATGGACCAGTACAAGCGTCACACCATCAGTAAAGAACAAGGTCAGAAACACCAACTTCTGAGACGGATATGACCATATTTGCGAAGAAATGAAAGTTCATGTTTAAGACTAGTTTAGCCTCTTCGGGTGCTATAACAAAGCACCATAGACTGGGTAGGTTATAAACCACAGACATTTATTTCTCACAGTTCTGGAGGCTAGAAGTCCAGGGTGCCAGCATGGTCGGTTCTGATGAGGGCCCTCTCCTGGTTTGCAGATGGCCGATTTCTCCTTGTATCCTCACATTGTGGAAAGCAGGTGAGTTAGCTCTCAGGCCTCTTTTAAGGGCACTAATCCCATTCATGAGGCCCCACCCTCATGACCTAATCACCTTCCAAAGGGCCCACTTTCAAATACCATCACACTGAGGATGCGATTTCAACCTACGAATTTGGAGGGGGCCATTCAGTCCATAATGAAGACCAAAGAAATGGTATTTGTTTTTATGACCATTTGACTATACTCAGTGTTGAAGTGTAACTTAGCTCTATGTTACATCCACATATGAAGTCCATTGCCTTTTCAAAGAAGAACGTTTTCTCTTTCTTTCTCTTTCTTTTCTTTTTCTTTGTTTCTTTTCTTTCTTTTTCTCTCTCTTTCTTTCTCTTCTTTCTTTCCTCTCTCTTTCTCTTTCTCTTCCTCCTCTTTCTTCTTTCCTTCCTCTCTCTGTCTCTCTTTCTCTTTCTTCTCTCTCTCTCTTTCTTTCATACAGGGTCTTGCTCTGTCACCTAGGCTAGTGTGCAGTGGCGAGATCATAGCTCACTACAGCCTCAACGTCCTGGGCTCAAGTGATCCTCCTCCTCCTGCCTCAGCCTTCCAAGTAGATAGGATTATAGGTGTGCCACCACTCCTGGTGTATTAGTCTGTTTTCACACTGCTATAAAGAACTACCTGGCTGGGCTCGGTGGTTCACGCCTGTAATCCCAGCACTTTGGGAGGCTGAGGCAGGCAGATCATGAGGTCAGGAGTTCAAGACTAGCCTGGCCAATATAGTGAAACTCCGTCTCTACTAAAAATACAAAAAAATTAGCTGGGCATGGTGGCACATGCCTGTGGTCCCAGCTACTCGGGAGTCTGAAGCAGAAGGATCGCTTGAACCTAGGAGGTGGAGGTTGCAGTGAGACGAGATCGCGCCACTGCACTCCAGCCTGGGCAACAGAGTGAGACTCCATCTTAAAAAATAAATAGATAAATAAAATGAAAAAAAAAAAAGAACTACCTGAGACTGGGTAATTTATAAAGAAAAGAGATTTAATTGACTCACAGATCTACAAGGGTGGGGAGGCCTCAGGAAACTTACAATCATGGCAGAAGGCTAAAGGGAAGTAAAGTACGTCTCACATGGTGACAGAAGGGGTAGTGGGGGAAGTGCCAAACACCTTTAAACCATCAGATCTCATGAGACTCACTCACTATCACAGAACAGCATGGGGAAAACCACTCCCATGATCCAGTCACCTCCCACCAGGTCCCCTCTTCGACACATGGGGGTTACAATTCAAGATGAGATTTGTGTGGAGACACAGAGCCAAACCATATCACCTGGCTAATTGTTTGTGTTTATTGTAGTGATGGGGTCTCCCTATGTTACCCAGGCTGGTCTCGAACAACTGGGCTCAAGTGATCTGCCTGCCTCAGCCTCCCAAATTGCTGGGATTGCAGGCACGAGCCCCCACACCCAGCCACCAGTTGAATTTCTATATACTAACAACCAGCAAGCAAATACTGGGAAAAAAAAAACTAAATCCAATTATAATAGCATCAAAATATGAAATATCTAGGGATAAATCTGTCTATACATATAAAAACCTATACAGTGAAAAGTACTAAATATTCCTGAGAGAAATTAAAGAAGAACTAAATAAATGGAGTGATATACTTCATTCATGGGTCAGAAGACTGAATAATGTTAAAATGTAAATCCTCCCAAAATTAATTTATAGATTCAAAATAATGCCAATCAAAGTCCCAGCAGGCTTTTGTTTCTAATAGAAAGTGACAGGCAGATTCCAAAATTCATATGAAAATGTAAAGGACCAGCCAGACACGGTGGCTCATGCTGAAATCCCAGCACTTTGGGAGGCCGAGGCAGGTGGATCACCTGACATCAGGAGTTCGAGACCAGCCTGGCCAACATGGTGAAACCCCGTCTCTACTAAAAATGCAAAAAAATTAGCCAAGCATGGTGGTGGGAGCCTGTAATCCCAGCTACTCAGGAGGCTGAGGCAGGAGAATCACTTGAACCCGGGAAGCAGAGGTTGCAGTGAGCTGAGATTGCATCACTGCACTCCGGCCTGGGTAACAGAGTGAGACTGTCTCAAAAAAATAAAAAGAAAAAGAAAATGTAAAGGACCTAGATTAACCAACCAAAACAACTTTGAAAAAGAAGAACAAGGTTGGAAGCATAAAATTTCAAGATTCATTTTTAAGAGACAGGTGTAGCTTCATCACCTCAGCAAAAGGTGCACAATCATGGCTCACTGCAACCTCAAACTCCTGGGCTCAAGTGATCCTCCTCCCTCCTGCCTCAGCCTCCAGAATAGCTAGGACTACAGGTGCATGCCACCATACCCAGCTATTTTCTTTTCTTTTTTTTTTTTTTTTTTTTGTGTAGAGACAAGGTCTCATTATGTTGTGGTCTTAAATTTTGGCCTCAAGCTCTCCTCCTGCCTCAGCCTCCCAAGGTGCTAGGATTATATGTATGACCCATCACACCTGGTGATGTGGTTTAGCTCTGTGTCCACACCCAAATCTCACCTTGAATTTTAATCCCCATAATCCTTATGTGTCAAGGGCGGGACCAAGTGGAGATAATTGAATCATGAGGGCAGTTTCCCCCATGCTCTTGTGATAATGAGGAAGTCTCATGAGATCTGATGGTTTTATAAGTGTCTGGCATTTTCTCTGCTTGCACTCATTCTCTCTCCTGCTGCCCTGTGAAGAGGTACCTTCCACCGTGATTGTAAGTTTCTTGATGCTTCCCCAGCCATGAGGAACTGTAAGTCAATTAGAACTCTTTTCTTTTTAAATTACCCTGTCTCAGCCTGGCATGGTGGACCATGCCTGTAATCCCAGCACTTTGAGAGGCTGAGGGGGGTGGATCACCTGTTGTTGAGAGTTCAAGACCAGCCAGACCAACATGGATAAACCCTATCTCTACTAAAAATACAAAATTAGCCAGGCGTGGTGGCACATACCTGTAATCCCAGCTACTCGGGAGGCTGAGGCAGGAGAATTGCTTGAACCCGGGAGGCAGAGGTGGTGGTGAACCGAGATCGCACCATTGCACTCCAGTCTGGGCAACAAGAGTGAAACTCCATCTCAAAAAAAAAAAAAGAAAGAAAGAAAACAAAAACCCAGTGTCAGGTATTTCTTCATAGCAGTGTGAGAACGGACTAATACAGTAAATTGCTACCACAAGTGGGGAGCTGCTATAAGGACACTCGAAAATGTGGAAACGACTTTGGAACTGGGTAACAGGCAGAGGCTGGAATAGTTTGGAGGGCTCAGAAGACAGAAAGATGTGGGAAGCTTTGGAACTTCCCAGAGACTTGTTGAATGGTTTTGACCAAAATGCTGATAATGATATGGGCAATGAAGTCCAGGCTAAGGTGGTCTCAGATAGAGATGAGGAACTTCTTGGGAACTGGAGCAAAGGCCACTCTTGCTATGTTTAGCAAAGAGACTGGCAGCTTTGTGCCTGTGCTTCTAGAGATCTGTGGAACTTTGAACTTGAGAGAGATGATTTAGGCTATCTGGCAGAAGAAATTTCTTTTTTTTTTCTCTGTCACCCAGGCTGGGGTGCAGTGGCACAATCTTGGCTCACTGCAACCTCCACCTCCTGGGTTCAAGCAATTCTCCTGCCTCAGCGTCCCAAGTAGCTGGGACTACAGGCGCTCGCCACCATGCCCAGCTAGTCTTTGTATTTTTAGTACACACAGGGTTTCACTAATGTTGGTCAGGCTGGTCTCGAACTCCTAACCTCAAGAGAGCCACCCACTTCAGCCTCCCAATGTGTTGGGATTACAGGCGTGAGCCACCGCACACAGCCAAGAAGAAATTTCTGAGTGGCAAAGCATTCAAGAAGAAGCAGAGCATAAAAGTTTGGCAAAGTTGCAGCCTGACGATGTGATAGAAAAGAAAAACCCATTTTCTGGGGAGAAATTCAAGCCTACTGCAGAAATTTGCATAATGAGGAGCCGAATGTTAATCAGATCCAAGATAATTGGGAAGATGTCTCCAGGGCATGTCAGAGACCTTCCCCTCTCATCACAGGCCCAGTGGTCTAGGAGGGAAAAATAGTTAACATGGGCTGGGCCCAGAGCAGCCTGCTCTGTGCAGCCTCAAGACATGGTGCCCTCCATCCCTGCTGGTTCAGTTCCAGCCATGGCTAAAAGGGGCAAAGGTATAGCTCAGACCATTGCTTCAGAGGGTACAAGCCCCAGTGCTTCTTTGCTTCCACATGGTATTGAGCCTGTGGGTACACAGAAGTCAAGAATTAAGGCTTGGGAACCCCTGCCTAGATTTCAGAGGATGTACAGAAATGCCTGGATGTTCTGGCAGAAGTTTGCTGCAGGGGCAGGGCCCTCATGGAGAACCTCTGCTAAGTCAATGCAGAAGGGAAATGTGGGGTCAGAGCCCCCACACAGAGTCTCCACTGGGGCACTGCCTAGTGGAGCTGTGGGAAGAGGGCCACCATCCTCCAGACCTCAGAATGGTAGATCCACTGACGGCTTGCACCATGCACCTGGAAAAGCCACAGACACTCAACACCAGCCCATGAGAGCAGCCAGGAGGAGGCCGTACCCTGCAAAGCCACAGGGGCAGAGCTGCCCAAGGCCGTGGGGGTCCATCTCTTGCATCAGCGTGACCTGGATGTGAGACATGGAGTCAAAGAAGATCACTTTAGAACTTTAAGGTTTAATGACTGCTCTCTTGTATTTTGGATTTGCATGGGGCCTGCAGCCCCTTTCTTTTGACCAATTTCTCCCATTTGGAATGGGTGTATTTACCCAATGCCTGTAACCCTATCGTATCTAGGAAGTAACTAACTTGATTTTGATTTTACAGGCTACTAGGCGGAAGGGACTTGCCTTGTCTCAGATGACACTTTGGACTTGGACTTTTGGGTTAATGCTGGAATGGTTAAGATTATGGGGGACTATTGGAAGGGTATCATTGTGTTTTGAAATGTGAGGACATGAAATTTTGGAGGGGCCAGAATCTGAATGATATGATTCAGCTCTGTGTCCCCACCCAAATCTCACCTTGAATTGTAATGCCCATAATCCCCCATGTGTCAAGGGAGGGACCAGGAGGAGGTAACTGAATCATGGGGGCAGTTTCCCCCATGCTGTTCTCATGAGAATGAGTGAGTCTCATGAGATCTGATGATTTTATTAATATAAGTGTCTGGCATTTCCCCTGCTTGCACTCATTCTCTCTCCTGCCACCCTGTGAAGAGATGCCTTCTGCCATGATTGTGAGTTTCCTGAGGCCTCCCTAGCCATGCAGAACTGAGAGTCGACTAAACTTCTTTTCTTTATAAATTACCCAGTCTCGGGTATTTCTTCATAGCAGCATGAGAATGGACTAATACACCTGGTCTAATTTCAAGATTTATTATAAAACTACAGTAATCAAGACAGTGTAGTGTTGATATAAAGACAGACAAATAAATCAATGAGACACAAGAGAGCCCAGAAACAGACCCACACATACATGGGCAACTGAATTTTGACAAATGTGCTAAGGTAATTCAGTGGAGAAATCAGAGTCTTTTCAACAAATAGTGCTGGAACAATCAGATATTCACATACAAAAAAAAAAAGAACTTTGATCCATACTTTCACCACATACAAATATTAACTCAGAAGAAACCTCAACAATTGTCAGAAAATACAGAATTCAGAATTTCCACAACATATCATTCATAACGTCCATTATGCAATAAAAATTACTAGATATGTATAGTCAAGGGAAAAGCCATTCAATAAAAGCAGACCTATGATGATTCAGACATTACAATGAGCAGCAGATAAGGGTTTTAACTATGTTATAAAATCTATAGAAAATATGGGTATATTGGGTGTAGATGGGAGAATTTCAGGAGAGATATGAAAACTATTAATATAAAAGAAAACCAAATGGAAATCCCAGAATTGAATCCTAATTTTGTTAAACATTACTGAACTTTTAAACATTGAGAAAAAGTATTGAGGAAATAAATGAACAGAGCCTCAATGGCTGGTGGAATTCTATCAAACTGTCTAAATACATGACATTGGAGCCCCCAGAGGAGAGGAGAGAGAATATAAGCAGAAAAAAAAACACTTGAAATACTGACTGGAAAGTTTTCTAAATTGTATAAAAAACCCCAGTAACTTACAAACTTAGAAGGCTGGGAAACCTCAAACAGCATAAAAGCAAAGAAAACTACATACAGTCACATTATGGTCAGACTGCTGAACACTGAAGATAAGGAGAAAATCTTAAAACCAGTCAGAGTGGGGAGAAACACATTAAGGGAACAACAATAAGATGATAGCTGATTTCTCACTAGGAAAAATGGAAGCCAGAAGAAAATGGAACATCTTTAAAGTAAAAATTAGCTAGGCATGGTGGCATGCACCTGTAATCCCAGCTATTCTGGAAGCTGAGGTGGGAGGGTTGCTTGAGCCAGAGAGGTCAAGGCTGCAGTCAGCCATGATTGCACCACTGCACTTCAGCCTGGGCAGCACAGCAAGACCCCATCTAAAAAAAAAAGTAAACACACACAGACACACACAAATACTGTCTACCTACAATTCTATATCCAGCAAAAACCCTAACATAAAGAAATGATAAATGCATAAGGTTATGGATACCCCAACTGCCCTGATTTGATCATTACACATTGTATGCCTGCACCAAAACATCACATGTACCCCATAAATATACACAACTATTATATATCCATAATAATTAAAATTTAAAAAATTTTAAAAAGTTTAAAAGTGAAGAGAAATAAAAGTGTAGCATGAGGAAGATTTCGTGGTGATGGAGCAGTTCTGTGTCTTTCTTTTCTTTTCTTTTCTTTTTTTGAGACAGGCTTTGCAACCTCTGCCTCTCAGGCTCAAGCAATCCTCCCACCTCAGCCTCCACAGTAGCTGGGACTACAGGCGTGCACCACTATCTCCAGCAAAATTTTCATATCTTTTGTAGAGTGGGGTTTCACCACGTTGCCCAGGCTGGTCTTGAACTTCTGGACTTAAGCAATCTGCCTGCCTCGGCCTCCCAAAGTGCTGGGATTACAGGCATGAGCCACTGTTCCCAGCTAGAACAGCTCTGTATCTTGGTTGTGGTTTTGGTTACACAAATCTACACATGTAATAAAATTGAACAGAACTACATATACATAGGCACACAAATGAGTATGTGTAAAGCTGGTGAAGTCTGAGTAAGATCAATTTCAATCTCAGTTTTGAAATTGTACTATATGTATGTAAGATGTTACCATTGGGAGTGGTTCATAGGACCTTTCTATAATATTTTTGAAACTACCTATTAATCTATAATCTTTAAAACAAAAAGTTAAAGAAATGAAATAAAGACACTTGCAGATAAATAAATGCTGAACTTGTTTCCAGGAGACTACAAGACTAAGGGAAACTTCAGGTAGAAGGTAAAAGGGGTAAAGAAGGCATAACTCCCTTTTTTTTATGTGAGGGCTTTGTAAGACTTCCTGCCCAAGAGGACAGTATGGAAAAAGAGAAGAAAAGAGTATGTTTACAGTGGATAAATCTGACAAACACTACCTCAGCCAGATGATCAAGGTTACTATCAACAGTAATACGGTGTGTTGACAGTGTACCCTTGAGACAGTGTGATGAAAATGGAACTTCACCTCTGTGATCTTCCCCCTCCCAAAAAATATTCCCATCCTGGTCTAGACCTAAAAAAACCATCAAACAAATCTCACTTGAGGAACATTCTACAAAACACCTGACGAGTACTCCTCAAAACTGCCAAGGTCATCACAAACAAGAAAAGTCTGAGAAATTGGCTGAACGCAGTGGCTCACACCTGTAATCCCAGCACTTTGGGAGACCGAGGCGGGCAGATCACGAGGTCAGGAGATCGAGACCATCCTGGCTAACAAGGTGAAACCCCGTCTCTACTAACAATACAAAAAAATTAGCCGGGCGTGGTGGTGGGCACCTGTACCAGCTACTTGGGAGGCTGAGGCAGGAGAATGGTGTGAACTCGGGAGGTGGAGCTTGCAGTGAGCCAAGATCGCACCACTGCACTCCAGCCTGGGTGACAGAGTGAGACTACCTCTCAAAAAAAGAAAAAGAAAAGTCTGAGAAACTATCAGTCAAGAGGAGCCTGAGGCAGGACCATTAAATTTAAAGGGGTGTTCTGGGTGGGATCCTGGGCAGATAAAGGATATCGGGGAAGAGGGAGGAGATCTGAATAACGTATGAACTTTAGTAAAAAATAACATCAGTATTGGTTAATTAATTATAACGAATGTACCACACTAATGTAAGGTGTTAATAATGGGTGAAACTGGATGCAGGATATATAAGAACTCTGTGTATTAGCTTTGCAATTTTTCTGTATATCTAAAAGTGTTCCAAAAAATAAAATTTATTAAAAATAACAAACTTAAACGACATAGCAAACAGTTGCAATATATGGATCTTATTTGGATCCTGAATTGAACAAACAAATTGTAAAGAAAACTATGAAACCTGGCCAGGCGTGGTGGCTCGCACCTGTAACCCCAGCACTTTGGGAGGCCAAGGTGGGCGGATCACCTGAGGTCAGGAGTTTGAGACCAGGCTGGCAAACATGGCGAAACCTCATCTCTACTAAAAATACAAAAATTAGCTGGGCATGGTGGCAGAAGCCTGTAGTCCCAGCTACTTGGGAGGCTGAGGCACGAGAATCGCTTGAACCCGGGCAGCGGAGGTTGCAGTGAGCCCAGATGGTGCCACTGCACTCCAGCCTGGGTGACAGAGCGAGACTACATCTCAATAAAAAAAAAAAAAGAAAGAAAGAAAAAGAGAACTATGAAATGTTAGGAGAAATTTGGCGTGGCAGCTCACGCCTGTAATCTCAGCACTCTGGGAGGCTGAGGTGGGAGGATGGCTTGTGTCCAGGAGTTCAAGACCAGCCTGGGCAACATAGTGAGACCCCCCATCTCTATTTATATTAAAAATATTATTAAAAGACCAGGAGTGGTGGCTCATGTCTGTAATCCCAGCACTTTGGAAGGCCAAGGAGGGCGGATCACGAGGTCAGGAGACTGAAACCATGCTGGCTAATAATGGTGAAACCCCATCTCTACTAAAAATTCAAAAAATTAGCCAGGCGTGGTGGCATGCACTTGTAGTCCCAGCTACTCAGGAGGCTGAGGCAGGAGAATCGCTTGAACCTGGGAGGCGGAGGTTGCAGTGAGCTGAGATGGCACCACTGCACGCCTGCATGGGCGACAGAGCGAGACTCTATCTCAAAAAATAAATAATAAATAAAATGATAATATTTTTAAAAAAACACGTTAGGAGAAATGTGAATAGTTTGGATATTTGATGGTATTTAAGGATTCCTTAGCTGGTCATGGTGGCCCATGCCTGTAATCCCCTAACTTTCAGATGCCGAGCAGGGAGGATTGCTTGAGGTCAGGAATTTGAGACCAGCCTGGGCAACATAGTGAGACCTTGTCTCTACTAAAAATAAAATAAATTTTTCTAAAACAAGAAAAAAAAAAAAGTCCAGTGTGCCATCCATGGTGAAAAAGAAAAAAAAAAGCATTCCTTACCTGGTTTTGTTTTCCATGTAAACATGGATATTATAGTTTTAAAGTCATCTTTAAGAAAATACTGAAATATTTATGAATGAAATGTATAATATTTAGGATTTGCTTCAAAACAATCTATGGCACGGGTATGGTGGCTCACACCTGTAATCCCAGCACTTTGGGAGGCCGAGGTGGGTGGATCACTTCAGGCCAGGAGTTCAAGACCAGCCTGGCCAACATGGTGAAACCCCATCTCTACTAAAAATACAAAAATTAGCTGGGCATGGTGGCATGTGCCTGTAATCCCAGCTACTTGAGAGGCTGAGGCACGAGAATCACTTGAACCTGAAAAGCAGAGGTTGCAGTGAGCCAAGATCACGCCACTGCCCTCCAGCCTAGGCAGCAGAGCAAGACTCTGTCTCCAAAATAAATTTTTAAAAAAATCCATGTGTGGATGGGGGAAGTGGGTAGGATACAGATGAAGAAGAAACAAGATTGTCGACCAGGTGCAGTGCCTCATGCCTGTAATCCTAGCATTTTGGGAGGCCGAGCCGGGTGGATCACTTAAGGTCAGGAGTTCAAGACCAGCCTGGCTAACATAGTGAAACCCCGTCTCTGCTAAAAACACAAAAAATTAGCTAGGTGCAGTGGCACATGCCTGTAATTCCAGCTACCCGAGAGGCTGAGGCAGGAGAATCGCTTGAACCTGGGAGGTGGAGGTTGCGGTGAGCCAAGGTCACACCACTGTACTCCAGCCTGGGTGACAGAGCGAGACTGCATCTCAAAAAAAAAAACCAACCAACCAACCAACCGAACAAACAAAAAAACAGGGTTGTCTGTGATTCAGTAAACACTGAAGCAGGTGATGGGTGCAGCAGCTTATTGCACTGATACAGTTTTGATATGCATTTTTTTTTTTTTGAGATGGAGTCTCGCTCTGTTGCCCAGGCTGGAGTGCAGTGGCGCGATCTTGGCTCACTGCAAGCTCTGCCTCCCGGGTTCCCTCCATTCTCCTGCCTCAGCCTCCCGAGTAGCTGGGACTACAGGTGCCCGCCACCATGCCCGGCTAATTTTTTATATTTTTAGTAGAGATGGGGTTTCACCGTGTGAGCCAGGATGGGCTCGATCTCCCAACCTCGTGATCTGCCCGCCTCGGCCTCCCAAAGTGCTGGGATTACAGATGTGAACCACCGCGCCCAGGCTGATATGCATTTTTTTTTAAAAAAAAGGTGGTAGTAAAATGTGTATATCATGTCTGTCTTCATGTTTTGGAGGCTTAGTTTGTAAACATCTTGCTATTTGTAAGAGACACTATATCATTAGCAAGTATCTCAAAGTGTAGCTACACTTAGTCATCAGAAATAGTAGATGTGAATTCATATTTTAAATGCTCTTGTCATATTTCACTTTTTTGGTGATTTTCTTGTCAGATATGATTAGACCATCATGTATACCTTTAATGTAGCTGCAAAGAGCTCATACAGGAAGAGGTGGCAGCTCTGCCATTTTTCTTAGTATATGCTTATATTGCATATTTATTCTCATCGTTAATTCATGGTTTCTTTGAAGGTAATATTTTAGGCCAATGGCTGTTTTGTGAGGTTTGGTTTAATTTAGCAGAAATTAAGTAATGTATTCTGTAGTTCCTCATAACCAAGCATGTGACAAGCAATATGTTATAAAATTCTCAACACTAAACACTCAAGGCAATGGTGCTAATGCGTCTCTGTTGTGATACATGTACCGGTCATCACATGCCACCATCCACCATACAGACTGAGAGTGCTGTGGTCAGTCCATGTATTACATATTAGCAAAGCTCAATTTTTTTTTGTTTTTAAAGAAAAATGTTTAAGATAGAAGTTCTATTTTTTTTCCTGCACCACAATAGAAGAAACTCTCTGGAGCCCAATATGCTGAATAAGACAACTCTTCACATAGGCGGATGAACCGATAGTGAATACGTCCCTCAAATGTTAATTATTAGCATATCTCTCAGTGGCTTGCTAACCCTGTGACTAAATCCACATCTAAGACGCATCTGAGGATCACATGTAATCCAAGCTGTGCAGGTACGAGCCATCACCTGTTTTATTGCAAGGAAGGGGCCTCCTGGCTCTTCCTGCGTGTCTCCCAGGTGCCTTTGCATGGGTTCTTAGGAACAGGTCCTACGTGTGTGTTCTGCTCCAACCATTTTGCCTGGCCACTGCTACCAGCAACCTCAGGAGATTGCTGGGCTTGGCAGCCCGCTGCTGGTGAAGGCTCCTACTAGGAACATCCTGGTCTTGGGGATGGGAGAAGCCAACTTCATTCACAGCCCAGCAGAAACCAGATTTGAACTTTTAATGAAACTTTCTTGAAAATTTGAGGACAGTTAATGTGTTAGTTTCCTATAGCTGCCATAACAAAGTGCCGCAAACTGGGTGGCTTAAAACAAGATAAATTTGTTCACAGTTCTGGAAGCCAGAAGCCTGAAATCAGTGTCAGAAGGGCCGTGTTCCCTCTGAAGTCACTAGGAATGGACATTTCCTTGCCTCTTCCAGGTTCAGGTAGCCCCAGGAGTTCCTTAGCTTAAGACGTCACTCCAGTCTCCACCTTGGTCTTCACGTTGACCATCTCTTGCATGTCTGTGTCTCTTCTTATGAAGATACTAGTCATACTGGATTGGCCTACCCTACTGAAATATGAACTCATCTCAACTAATTACACCTGCAATGGCCTATTTCCAAATAAGGTCACATTCTGAAAGGGTAGGACTTCAACATATCTTTTGGCGGGGGGACAAATTCAACCTGTAACAATTGAGAACAGTTGAGAACAATTTACAACTACTGTATAACCCCAGACCTGTCCTCAGAGTTCTTTGCTGAGCCAGCCCTCTCTCAAACATGCCCTACCTGCATGGCCTTAGGGCTGGCTTACTCCACATTCCCTCTTCTGGGAGGACTCCATGCAACTCCATACCTCAGAGTTCAGACCAAACTGATCCCGTATGTCAGAGAGGGCAGGATTTTCCTTCCTCCCAGTGAAATTCAGGGAATTCACCTTTCCCAGGATGGCTTTCATCCTACAACGCTGCGGACAGGACAGTCAACTCCCCACCGAGGAAACCCCTCTTCCATCCACAAAGGACCTGCCCCTTTGACTCCAATAAGATGACCACATAATAGAATAACCTTTGCATGCATTGTTTGATTTTGAATGACACCAATGTGAGACATAACAGTTCAGTCTGATTTGGCTTATGCCAAGATCAAGAGGATTCTGGTTCTTCTCCATTCTTCCCTCATCAAATATTTTTAAAAAACAAACCAAACCACAAAACTCCTTAATGTCTACTTTCATTGGGGTCACCCTTTTCCACATAAAAGAATGTCCTTTTGGTAAAAACAATCACAGCAGTGGTTTTTTACTCTGACCTTGGTGTAACCCAATGGTAGGGGGAAAAGGTTTTGTATGTTATCTCTGGTACTTAAAACAAATATGTTGGAACTAGAAATCAGATACTGGGCTTGGAAGTGCTCATGGAAAGCTAATACAAACCCCATAATATCAGATGTCCAAATTTCAAAGAAATTCCATAACCACCAGCCGTCAGAGGTGTAGGTCAGCAGAGACCCCTCTGGACAATCTACATGCTTAGCATGAGCTCCTCACTCAAGGGATGATGGGAATTAACAGAACCGATGATGTTCTCTCTCTGGGAACTTAACAGAAGACACATAGTTCTTAGTTCGCAGGGAAAGGGAACAGAAGTGGAAGTACACACAGAGAGAAGGCAGCAGGCTGAGGACTCGAGCACTCCCGAACAAGCAGGACCTGCTGAGGAGAAGCTGACTGGTGGCAGCAGACCTTCCAGCTGCTGCAAAGTCAAAGGTGACTGAGTTAGCCACCAATAAGGGAGCTACTTTGAATACAAAAGCAAGTCCATTTCTTCCAACACTGTTGCTGTCTGGTTGCAGTCAGGTATTTCCATGTGAATTCAGACAATGAGTCCCTACTATTTTAGGTAATCTGAGCCATTTCTTTTTTTTTTTTTTTTTTTTTTTAAGACAAGGTCTCACTTTGTCACCCAGGCTGAAGTGCAGTGGCACCATCTCAGCTCACTGCAGCCTCGACCTCCTGGGCTCAAGTGATCCTCCCACCTCAGCCCTCCACATAGCTGGGACTACAGGCATGTTCCACCACGCCCGGCTTTTTTTTTGTATTTCTTTGTAGAAACAGCTTTTCTCCGTGTTCCCCAGGCTGGCTAAGTCATTTTTCAAACCAAACAAATTCTCCCCACTCTGGAATAAAGGAATCTTCTAAACCTTTGGATCCTACATTAAAGGGCTTGAAGACAGCAACTGGAAAACTTTTTTTTTTTTTTGAGACAGAGTCTCACTGTTTTGCCCAGGCTGGAGTGCAGTGGCGCTATCTGAGTTCACTGCAACCTCGCCTTCCAGTTTCAAGCAATTCTCCTGCCTCAGCCTCCTGAGTAGCTAGGATTACAGGCATGTGCCACCACGCCTGGCTAATTTTTGTATTTTTAGTAAAGACGGGGTTTCACCATGTTGGCCAGGCTGGTCTGGAACTCCTGACCTCGTGATCCGCCTGCCTCGACCTCCCAAAGTGCTGGGATTACAGGTGTGAACCACCGCGCCCAGCCTGGAAAACTTTTTGAATGAATTTGTCCTTTACAACTGTGCTTCACATCTGGATTACCAATATTCTCAGGCTAGGGCAGTGCTTTCAAACTTTTTGAAGCAACCCACTGTAAGAAACTTTACAATGAGGCCGGGCACGGTGGCTCACGCCTGTAATCCCAGCACTTTGGGAGGCCGAGGCGGGTGGGTCATGAGGTCGAGAGGTCGAGACCATCCTGGCCAGCATGGTGAAACCCTATCTCTACTAAAAATACAAAAATTAGCCAGGCGTCGTGGCGGGCGCCTGTGGTCCCAGCTACTCGGGAGGCTGAGGCAGGAGAATGGCGCGAACCCGGAAGGCGGAGCTTGCAGTGAGCCGAGATTGCACCACTGTACTCCAGCCTGGGCGACAGAGAGAGACTCTGTCTCAAAAAAAAAAAAAAAAAAAAGAAACTACAGTAAAGCCCAACATGCAATAATACATATATAGCATATCTATAAACATATATATCTACACGTGCACTTACACAAACTTACCCTTACTCATTTTTTTAAACTCACCACTGTACTAATGAGGACACATACTTACCCTTACTATGCATAACGCAGTTTTCTATTCTGTTCTATTTTTTTTAAAAAAAGGTAAAACTAAACTGATTTTATAATGCAAGGAATTTAGTAGCATCTGTTCAAAAACACGGTGGTGAGGGTATCCGAATCCACAGGATAAAAACGACACATTTTACAGGAGAGTGCATTTTAAGACCTTTATTTTAAAATACTTAAAATAACTATAGCGTAAACCTCAACATTTCATGGAAACATAGAACTTCCAGACATTGATCACTTCTGGCTGGCTGCCTGGGGCTTCCATCTGTAGATCCCCGAGGACAAGAATGCACACCCCAGCCCCTCATCGGAGTGCTTCCGTGGGAAAGCTGGAGGGAGTCGCTCTTGGGTTGGGTGTTCCAGTTCGACTCCAGTCACCTCTAAACCTTCCTACGCTGGAATACAAGGCCTGCCACTCAGCTTCCCCTGGCTTCATTCCTCCCCACCGATCACTGGGAAAGGGCGAAGGGCCATGCCCGGCCTCTGCAGGTCCCCACTGCCAAACAGCCTGGGCAGAATAGGGGCGGGTTCCCCGGCGCGGCGGAGTCTCTGCTAACTCGGCAAGTGCCAAGCCCTCCAGCAGCCACCACGCCGGGCCTGCCTGCAGGCTGGTCCCTCAACGGCACCTGCGTTCCCGGCCGGGCTTCCCTTCCCGCGCCCCTCTGCACTGCACCCCTGGGAAGGCTGTGCCCACACCACGGTCTCCGCCCGTCCACACCGCGGCCCGAGGCGTTCCTGGCACCCGGCTCGGGCCTGCCCGCCGCACCAGCCGCCCCGGTGCTGGCGGAGAACCGGCTTCCCGCCCCGGCGCTGTTCCAGGAGGTGCGCCGAGCTCCGCGCGAAGCGAAGCGGACACCAGAACTGACGAGGCTCGCCCTGTTTTTAATGAAATTCCTAACACTTTCAATTAACGCAGACTCCATGCTTCCCACAGTCCTTCGGCCGTCGGTGACGCTTAGTCACCACTACATCCTCAAACCCAGACACGAACGCTAACGCAGCTCAAGGGGAATTTTCAAAAAAACCCCGAGGGAGGAGCCAGCCCACCCGCCACCCGCCCAGGCCACGCGCCTCGCGCCCTTCACGGGCTCAGCGGGCGCGAACCCGCCAACCGCTTAGCGTTTCGCCAATCACCGCACCTCCCACCTATTGCCCCGCCCTGCGCTCCGTTCTGGCCAATCACCAGGGAGCCACCGTTTGTCTCTCCGCCTCTCCCGCCCGCCCCTAACCGGTTGGAAGTTTGAAGCCTTCAAACCTAGCCGGCGCCCAACAGCGCGGTAGCAGCGCGGTGTATTTTTAGCTCCCGGGCGGGCAGCCCCGCCCCCCCCCCTCCCCGCCTCCTTGTTTCCCCCAATGGGAGATGGAGTTTCCGACACGTCATCGCGCGGCTGTGCAGGAGCTGTCCAATCGGCGCTCGGGGAGAATGGCGTAATTAAAAAGCGGCGGAAGAAGGTGGGAGGGTCATGACGCAGCGAGTTTCAGTCGTGACTTTTCTGGGGGCATCGCGGCGTCCCCTTTTTTTGCCTTTAAAGTAAAACGTCGCCCCGACGCACCCCCGCGTATTTCGGGGGGCGGAGGCGGCGGGCCACGGCGCGAAGAGGGGCGGTGCTGACGCCGGCCGGTCACGTGGGCGTGTTGTGGGGGGGAGGGGCGCCGCCGCGCGGTCGGTTCCGGGCGGTTGGGAGCGCGCGAGCTAGCGAGCGAGAGGCAGCCGCGCCCGCCGCCGCCCCTGCTCTGTATGCCGCTCTCTCCCGGCGCGGCCGCCGCCGATCACAGCAGCAGGAGCCGCCGCCGCCGCCGCGGTTGATGTGGTTGGGCCGGGGCTGAGGAGGCCGCCAAGATGCCGCAGTCCAAGTCCCGGAAGATCGCGATCCTGGGCTACCGGTCTGTGGGTGAGTGGCCGGTGGCCGCGCGGCCTCCTCGCGCCGCCGGGGCCTCGCCTGGGAGCCGGGTCGCGGCCGGGCCTGCGAAGTTTGGAGCCGGCGCGGCCATGTGGCGGGGCGGGCGGGGGCCGCGCGTTTCGTAACCACCATTTTGAGCGGAGGTGGTGGCGGTCGGGGCGGCGTCCGCGCCGGTGGAGGAGCTGCGGTAGCTGGGCGCCCTCCGCGGGCCGGGCGGGCAGGTGGCGGCCGGGCGGAGGGCGTGGGAGGCGCGGGGCGGGGGCCGTCGGCCGCCGAGGAGTCCGGGTCTGGTCTGGGGAAGTGAGGCGGCGCCGGGGAGCCGCGCTAGAGGCTGCCGCGAGGGAGTCACACCTGCCTCCCCGCCTTCGCCGCCGGCGCGCGTGACCGGGGCTGGCGGTCTCCCCCACCCCGCCCCCGATGTAAGGAAAAGAAAGTCCGTGGGATTTTAACAAAGGAAGCAGCACCTCAGCTTCATTGCATCTGTGGTGAAGTTTACCCTTGTAAAGAAAACTAGGGATTTAGAGGACGTTTGGGCACTGAACGCAAGTTTTCTGCATAGGAAACCTAGGCGATCCCCCAAAAGAGGCCCCTCTGGAGGCCCTCGAGATGCTGCTGGCGGCCTGGGTAGGAAGACAGAGAAAAAGGAATGTCTGATTTCTCGGTGCCCTATTTTTCTTCGGGAAGGAATAAGGTCAGGTACTTGCAACCAGGCTGTAGAAGTAATTCCAAAGTCTTTTTGTTTTCTTTTTCTTCCCCCAAAAGGTTGACATACATTTGAAACAGTTCCTAGCAGTCGCCTTATTGCTGAATAAGGTGGCTTAGGGTCGGGTTGGGGGGCGGACGGGGTGTCACAGAACGAGCGGTTTTCTGGCCTGTGTGAAACCAGAGCGATTGAACTTAGACACGCTTCAGGGTGAGGCTGTATTGTCTCCCGACATCCGGAAGCCTGGAGAAATTACGTTCATCTTTTCGGGCTGTTTTGAAGTAACTGTCTATAGAAGGCGTGCACCGGGCCACAGTTGAGGGGATGGGGAGGTGAAAGCGAGGGTTCAGAGGCTCCGGTGATTGCGGAACGGGGTGACTATCTGTCACGGGAAGCTTGTACCTGCCTGCCGCTCACTGGATGCACTCCCCAACTGCGCTTTCCACCGCCTGTGCCAGGGTCTGTGCTCTTTGACCAAGATCAGCCACTGCATGCTTACTCATCCTTTTACCACCTCTCCGTCGAGAGCCGGGGGGAAATTAAGGGCTGAAAGAAGCTTGGCTAGAGATGCGGGGTGCCTAGAGTCGTAGGGGAACTCTTGTGCGATGCGGTGCTGAATCCGAGGGGATGCATAGGTGGCAGCTTTAACAGCTGCAGCCAGGAAGTAACCACGAATCAAATGGAGGGGTTCAAAGTCACTAACTGTTCAAATATCAACATGGAACCTGGGATCCAGCCTTTATTGGCAGCCTGAATCCATGCTCTTGTCTCTGTTCTCTTGATTTCCTCCTCTGCATTTTGAGGAGTTGGGACCGCGAGGTGTTCTGGCTCTTGGGTGAGCCCTCCCTAGTCAGTCAAGTAAGTACTTATTGGCAACTATTTGAAAATAGTAGTCCCTGAATAATCACGTTATAGGCAACAAGTACCTCGGCCAGCTGATTTCAACCCAAGAGAATGACCTAAAGATCTTGACTGATTTACCCTTTTCAAATGTCGAAATGGTAGCTCTAGTCTTTGGTGAGCAGGGCTAGTTTTATCCCTTTTTTTTTTTTTGGCTACAGAGGTTCCTTATGTCCAGTTGAAATCCATTCTGTTTTATCTTCCCTCTATTCAGTGTCCTCCTGAGGACGGAGATGTGACAGGCCACCCCTTAGCCTTCTCCTCACAAACTGCTGCTTGTTAAATACTGTGCTAACTTAGTCTCCGGTGGGATACAGGGTCACTTTTAGTCCCTATTTTCTGTCTTCAGTATTTCATATTTCTGCAACCTACCCCACTTCTCCATATTTATTTTCAAGCGTAGTCATATTAAACGATTTTGGAGAGGTTAAGTTGCTCCCAATCTTGTATTTGATTTTTTTTTTTTTTTTTTTTTTTGAGACGGAGTTTCGCTCTTGTCACCCAGGCTGGAGTGCAATGGCGCGATCTCGGCTCACTGCATCCTCCACGCCCCGGACTCAAGCGATTCTCCTGCCTCAGCCTCCAGAGTAGCTGGCACTACAGGCGTGCACCACTATGCCCGGCTAATTTTGTATTTTTAGTAGAAACGGGTTTCACCACGTGGCCAAACGTCAGGCTTGTCTCAAACGCCTGACCTCAGGTGGTCCTCTCACCTTGGCCTCCCAAAGTGCTGGGATTATAGGCGTGAGCCACCACGCCCAGCCGCATTTGATTTTAAAGTGTATTATGAGCCAGGATATTTTGTAGTATGTGGGGTCTTTTTTAGGGGAAGGAGATTAGGTTTTGCCAGCAGGTTTCTTCTAGTAAGCCACCCTTTTGAGAATTACTCAGCATGCTCACTTCTGGGAGCTTACTGGCATGTTTGCTTGCAAATGGTGCTGTACCAGAGAAATTTGAGTATATGTGTTTCTAGATTGTGGTATTTTGTGATGCTGAGCTGTTTGTCCTATATTCTGGGGCTAGAGCCACATAAAAAGCCTCCACACCTTTCTTAGAATGTTCTCTTGATTAAATACATTAAGCCAGTTTGACTAGTAGGATACTTGTCATTGTGATTTTGTCATGCCACAAACTTTATTTTTAAAGTTGTCTTCAGATAAAACAAAAAACTGCTATGTTTGTTTAACTAGTTGGCTTTCTTTTTTTTTTTTTTTTTTGAGACAGAGTCTCACTCTATCACCAAGGCTGGAGTGCAGTGGCGGGATCTGGGCTCACTGCAACCTCTGCTGCCCAGGTTCAACCGATTCTCCTGCCTCAGCCTCCCAAGTAGCTGGGATAACAGGCGCCTGCCACCCCGCCCAGCTAATTTTTGTATTTTTAGTAGAGACTGGGTTTCACCATCTTGGCCAGGATGGTCTTGAACTCCTGACTTCGTGATCCACCTGCCTTGGCCTCCCAAAGTGCTGGGATTACAGGCATGAGTCACTGCACCCAGCCCACTACTTGGCTTTCCGTTTTCTTTTTTTCTTTTTTTTTTTGAGTGTTGTCAGAACTACCAATAGGTAAAATATAATTCTCAGGTAGTCTATACAATTCTCCCTGCCAATCCCCTGTACTTTTCCTGGTATTTACAATGTTAAAGCTTTTAAGGACACGTCACCTATAACTCTGGGAGTCTGGCTTTCAGGGAGTGCTTTGTATTAACTGTTCCCGTGGTGGCCAAAAGTACCAGCTCCCTGACATTCCGTTATTTCTACCACAACGGAGTAGTCCCGCGATAGGAAGTAACTCAACTTAAGTTAAAATGGTAGTGTTACGTAAACTGTCTTCAGCCTGGTACATCTTTCACTGGGATTTTACCTGTACAGAGAGCTTTGGTAACCTAGTTTACCATTAGACCATAATCAAAAGCTGGTTGTCATATATAAGCCTCTTACATACAGTTAATAAGAGGGATGGGATCACAGGCATGTGAAAGATCATAGGGGGAAAATGAAACAGCTTTGTGGTTTGGAAGAAGGCAATTCAGCAAAAGTACTCAAATTGTTACTTTGTCAAAATGTTTTAGGTAGTATTTAGAGTCTTCATGAGGAAAGATGTCATTAAATATTTGGTTGTTCCCAGCAGATTCCGACTTACTGTTTATTTTTTAAGTTAACCTATCATTTGTTGACACTTTTTATTGAAAAATTGAAAGGCAAAACAATATTTGCTATGTATGACATCTACCAGTATGTGAAATTGTATATTCAGGTGCTTAATATTCTGATGTTGTATACTTGTGGGTGGGGGTAGTCCTGAAGTGCCCACTTTGTATTGAAACTTGAAATTACTGTTTTTCAGTCTCATTCATTGTTCTGCACAAGAGCATAATCAGAATTCAGATTTCTGATTATGACTTTCCAGTGCCAAATGTTATTTTGCTGTCCATATGGGTTATATCTCTCTGTACTTCATCACCCCAAAAAGAAACTCTGTACTCATTAGCAGTCACTCTCCATCCTGCTTCCCTGTCAGCCCCTGGCAACCACTAATCTTTCTGTTTCTATGAATTTACTTACTCTGGACATTTCATATAAATAAGAACATACATATGTGGTCTTCTGGGGCTGGCGTCTTTTACTTAGCATGTTTTCAAGTTTCGTTCATGTTGTAGCATATGTTGCTTCTTCCTGTTTAGTGCTGACTAATATTCTGTCATGTGAGCATACCACATTTTTTCTATGCATTTGTCAATTGGATATGTGGGTGGTTTCTTTTCTTTTTTTTTTTTTTTTTTTTTTTTGGCTATTTTTTTTTATTTATTTACTTTTCTGAGGCAGGGTCTTGCTCTGTTGCCCAGGCTGGAGTGCAGTGGAGCTATCATGGCTCACTGCAGCGTCAACCACCTGGACTCAAGTGATCCTCCTGCCTTAGCTTCCCGAGTAGCTAGGACTGCAGGTGTGCGCCATCACACCCAGCTAGTTTTTTAATTTTTTTGTAGAGGTGGGAACCTTGCTCTGTTGCCCAAGCTGGTCTTGAACTCTTGACCTCAAGCAGTCCTCTCGTCTCAGTCTCCCAGTGTTGGGATTACAGGTGTGAGCCACCACTTGGAGCTCTACTTTCTGGCTACTATGAATAATAATGTTTTGAACATTCCTGTACAAGCTTTTATGTAGACATATGTTTTCATTTCTCTTGGGTACATTCCTAGGAGTGGAATTGCTGGATCATTATGGTTAACTCTGTGCTTAATATTTTGAAGAACTGTCAGATTTTTTCCAGAACAGCTGCACAATTTTATATTCCCATCAGCAATGTATGAGGATTTAATTTTCTCCACATTCTCGTCAACACTTGTTACACTGCCTTTTTCATTTTAGCCATCCTATTGGGTGTGAAGTGGTATCATAGGATTTGCAAATAATTTCTCCTGTCTATGGGTTGTCCTTTTACCTTCTCGATGATGTCCTTCAAAGCAGAAAGTTTTTAATTTGAAGGCCGATATATCTATTTTTCTCCTGCCACTTATGCTTTTGGTGTCACATCTTAGAAGCCATTGCCTAATCCAAGGTCATATAGATTTACTACTATATTTTCTTCTAGATATTTTATCCTGTTAACTCTTACATTAGATCTGTGATCTATTTGTAGTTAATATTTGTATATGATGTGAGGGAGGGATAGAACTTTATTCTTTTGCATGTGGATATCAAGTTGCCCTAGCTTCTTTTGTTAAAATAATGTTCTTTCTTCATTGAATTCCTTTGTCCGAGATGAAGTGACCGTCAATGGAAGGACTCACTCATTCCATTGATCTGTGTGTCTGTCCTGCCAGTACCATATGATCTTGATTACTGTAGTTTTGTAGCTGGTTTTTAAATAGGGGCATATGAGTCCTCTAACTTTATTATTTCTGAAGATGGTTTTGGGTATTCTCAGTCTCTTGCATTTCCATATTGAATTTTAGGACTAGATTACCAGTTTCTGCCAAAAAAGCAACTGCAATTTTGATAGGGTGTTTCACGGTTTTGCAGGTATCTTTTAATGTCTTAACAGCTGGATTCTCATCTCTGCTCCTGAATTCATTCCCTTAACGTTATTTTAATGAAGTAAGGAGTACTTGAATAGTTTTTCAGGTAGTTGAATATTCTTTGATACTGAAACTTCATAAGTGATAGTTTGGAAAGAATAGTTACACTATGCAATCTGAAATCATATTGATGAATTTGCCCAACTCTGCAGGTCTGCTTTATACTTGGAATGGATCTTCTACCATGCCTGGTTTTGTAGCGTTACTGGTCATTTGGAAAATATTTGTTCATCGTTACGCAGATCTTCCACATGTTGACACATTTTATTATACAAGCATTTTTTAAAATCACATTTGTTAATATCACCACCAATCTCTGCAAAGTCTTAAGTTTTAGAACACTGTTCACTATGAGTGGTGCAAGTTTTCCAAAATTCTAATTTCCTCCTTGAGTTCAAATAATTTCCTTGGCAACATGCTACCAGTTTTTACTTGAATTGACTGTTTTGTTTCTTTAATTTCCAAGGAAATGTCTGCCAGCTATTCACATTTACAATAATGATAGTTTGTCATCATTGTTGCAAGTAAAAAAGGCATTCCATGATAAAAGTGGCCAGTTCAGATCACTTCTCAAATGACTGCACAAGTGCTTTTTTTGGAAACAACCGTCATACTTCAGTATGTAACAGAGGTGCTTTATGTGTACATCTCATTTTGTCATGCAGAATATTAAAAAGACATGTACCAAAGGGTCAAGATTTAATATAATTTTACTGCTTTTTCAAGGACATTGTTAAGTAGAGACAGCTCTTTTCCCACTATGAATGCATGGTAGTAAAGAATACAGTGACTTACCACTCAGTTTGTAACTACTGTTTTTGATTCATGCCAAGGGGTGCCGAGCTAGCAGTTTTCCCCGCCATTGCTTTTGCACCCTTAGTACAAATGGGAACTTTGTGGAAAAGGCAAATGGTAACTTAATATTGCTATGAATATCGTTTTGACCTCATGAGCCCCCTGAAAAGATTTTGGTAAACCCCTTAGAGGTCCACAGACCACCCTTTGAGAACCATTAAACTGTTGTAAGCTAGGATCTTGTTTACTGCTGTGCAAAATTGAATTGACAGTGACTGCATCCTAAATGCTGTTCACAGCGATATGGTTCCCACAGTGTTAGAAGAGCCTCCTAGGAGAGGCCCTGTAGCGTTGTGAGAGACAAAGATGGCAAGGCAGGAAAGAACTTGGCGTGGTTAGAATGGAAGGAAGCACGAGGGAAGCCAGAGAACATCAGGAGAGTTACGATATCTGTGTGCCTATTGGTTTGGCCTCTGATTGTGGTGCATTTTTGGATGAGTTGTGTTTGGACCTGGTGATGGCGAGGCTCCCAGAGAGTAGTGAAAATTGCAAAGAGTAGCAGGATACCAGAGACCCATATACTAATAATATAGTTTTTAAATACGAGTATCAGGATGAAGGTGGGGAGGAGTACACAAGTAAAAATAACAACTTTATCACAGAATGAGACACTGCCACCTCTACCTGTGATTGTGGAAGGTCAGAGATGCACAATGCTTTTCTTGGGTGAAGATTCAGAATAACAAGTTCGCAAACAACTGTAATAGTGTCCATGGCTGGATTGTTCTTAGTTACTTGAATAAATCAGAACTGAACTTGCACATGATTGTGCAAGTGAGAGCATTATGAAATCTTTAGGGATCATACTTGAAGGAACCTTCATTCTTAGTTCTAATTTATTCTGAAGTACCAAATGAAATCTTAACATTGATACAGTACTCACGGTCTATCTTCGTCACGTCATTCTTGCTAACTGTGAGAATGCAAACTGCTGAGTCCTTTTAACATGAATTGCTGGATTGATTTCTAAGTATATTCAGCTGTGCGCGTGGCTCTCGCCTATAATCCCAGCACTTTGGGAGGCCAAGGCGAGTGGATCACCTGAGGTCAGGAGTTCGAGACCAGCCTGGTCAACCTGGTGAAACCCTGTCTCTACTAAAAATACAAAAATTAGCTGGGCGTGGTGGTGGGCGCCTGTAATCCCAGCTACTAGGGAGGCTGAGGCCTGCAGGAGAATCACTTGAACCCGAAGGGGGAGGTTGCAGTGAGTCGAGATCGCGCCACTGGGCGACAGAGCAAGACTCCGTCTCAAAAAAAAAAAAAAAAAAGAAATCTAACATTTTAAAGGTCCTGGAATACTATTTTAGTATTTTAATTTTCTTCAATATATGTTGGGCTTCTGGTTATAAAAAAAAAAAAAAGGAGTTCCTGTAGGATTGGAGCTTTAAATCTAAACTGGTATTAGTTTAGAACAGGAAGTGCTAGAAAAGCCTTTCGTTGTGCTCTTATGGGCAAGTTAAGAAAGCAGGGCAGTTTAAAGATATTGATAGAATTCACTCCAAAGTGTCATGCTTGCTTGGTTTGCATCTTATCTGTAGTAGAATTGAGTCTTTCTCTCCCGCATTTCTCTTTTTGTTGTGCTTACATGTTTGCAGAAGGACTCCTCATGGACATTTGAAAGAGAAGTTGGTGTTTTAGCAAGATACGCAATCCCACCTTTTGCAGGATTGAGAGTTGAATGTTAATAACTACCTGATGGCATAGTACATAATTTGTGAATGGGGATGCAGATATGGGCTTTTACAGTTAATACAGTTTTATGAGATGAAATGCTTTTCTAAGACTTCTGTGTCTTAGATATAAATGTGTCTGCCTATTTTGCTAGCTTTATTTTTTTTTTATTTTTTTTATTTTTTGAGACGGAGTCTCACTCTGTCATCCAGGCTGCAGTGCAATGTCGTGATCTCGGCACACTGCAGCTTCAACCTTCCAGCCTCAAGGATCCTCCCGCCTCAGCCTCCCGAGTAGCTGGGACTATGGGTGTGTGCCACCATGCCCTGGCTATTTTTTAATTTTTTTGTAGACATGAGGTCTCGCTTGTTGCCTAGACTGGTCTGGAAGTCCTGGACTCAAGCGATCCAGCCACCTCAGCCTCCCAGACAGAGTTCTGGGATTACAGGCTGAGCCACTGCACCTGTATTTTGCTGGCTTTAAAATCTCAATCACATTTGGCATTTGTTTGAAAGAGAACATTTGGGCCAGGCCCCCAAAGATTGAATCACTGCAACTGTTGGTTGAAGAGGACAGTTTGTGAGTGTTATGTGTTATTCAAATTAGGTGTTCATTAAGCATTTGAATAAATGCTCTACTTTGTACCAGTCACAAAAGCTAGGACAGTTATAATCCTTGCCCTCAAGGAGCTTCAGTCTAGTTGAGAGCCACAGGAACTTGTTCCTGCTACTGAGAATAATAATTGTTGGTGCTTTTGAAGCATTTACTGTTATGGGGTACAATCTTAATGCACATGTATTAATAGCCTTTAAACTCGGGTAGGTGCAGTTGTTAAACCTATTTTGCAGATAAGGAAACTGAAGTACAAAAAGTTTATGTGACTTGCCCAATGTCAAACTGTTGTTAAGTGACAAAGCCAGGATTTTGAACTCAGGCAGTGGCTCCAGAGCAGGCAGTCTTTAACCAGCTACTACACGATTGTTATTTAAATACAGTTGGGATAGGTGTTTGAGAGAAATAATCAAAGGCAGGGCTAACTTGATCATCAAGTGGGGATGGGGGTGGTGGGAGAATTGTCTTTAAAGAATTGTCAATGTGGCTCACTGAGTGAATGAGAAGGGTGAGGTGTGAGTAATGAGAGAGGTCGGGACTCATATGTTTGCCATCTGTCCATCAAGAACAGTTTTGTCTGCTCTGTGAAAAGTTTTAGACTTTTTCCTAGAAACTGTGGGAAGTGACTGAAGGGTTTTAAGCAACAAATAAGATGATGATCTATACCAGGGACTGGCAGACTTGTTCTGTAAAAGGCCAGATAGTAAATATCTCAAGCTTTGCAGGGCAGGCCATGTAGCCACTGTTGCGGCTATTCTACTTTGCCTTTGTAGGACGGAAGCAGCCACAGACAATACATCAACGAGTGGGTGTGGCTGTGTGCCAGTAAAACTTTATTTATGGATATAACACTTGAACTTCATCTGATTTTCAGTATCATGAAATACTGTTTCTTTTTCCAACCACTTAAAGATGAAAAAAACATTTTTAGCTCATAGACTGTACAAAACCAAAACAGGCTGTAGGCCAAATTTGGCCCCTGGTCTGTAGTGTGCTGATCCTGGCTTCCATCCCTCCTGCTGTTCTGTGAAGTGGGAGGGGTGGTAAGGGAGTAGAAATGGGAAGACCAGCCAAGGCGCAGAGTAGATGAGATGAAGAGGACACACATGGGAGATTTCCTTAGAGGGAGAATGGACAAGACCAATGTGGAAGCTGTGAAGTAGCCTTCAGATTTCTCATGTGAGTGCCTGAGTAGGTCATGTTGCCATTGGCTAAAATCAGAAATGATGGAACAGGAGCAAGTTGAAGGGGTGGACCAGATTTATTTATGCACCTGCCAGATCCACACACTTTCCTTGCTTTCTGGCCACAGAGGCCCTAGCGACCACCCACACAGGGCACAGTTCCCATGGTCCCGAAGACAGGTGGCTGTGCCTACAACTAGGGTTCTGAGGGTTTGCTGGCCCTGGGTCCTTGTGTCACCCAAGGATTTGACCAAGCATACCCTCACACCGCAGGATTGTTGCCCCAGAGACAAATGAGGTTGCTGGACCCGGGTGGCCCCACACGCTCACGCTGCCCACTCAGGCAGGCAGTGTTTTACTACAAGGATGTTTGTCATTCCTGCTTGCTGGGAGGGGGAGTTGGACTCTTTCTCTAGATCTTTTCATTCTGCATAAGAGTGCTACAAAAATGTGTGAATATGTTTTATAATAATAAATTGCTTTCTTAATCTAACCATGTTTCTGTATGAGCAGTGTCCTAAAAAATTGAGCTGTACACAAAATGAGCCTACCTTCCATTTTTTTTAGACTTCTATGGAAGTATTTCTGGAGCACAAATTTAGGGAGCTAAATTTATACAAATAATATGATCCTATTCCCTTAAACAAGGGTACAGAGCAGCCTTGCCCAATGGAAACAATCTGGCCTGGTGCAGTGGGTCACACCTAGAATCCCAGCACTTTGGGACCCAAGGTGAGAGGACCACTTGAGCTCAGGAGCTCCAGAACAGCCTGGGCAACACAGCGAAACCCTGTCTCTACAAAAGTGGGAGGCTGAGGTCTCAAAAAAAAAAAAAAAAAAACCACCTAAAAATATAACCTAATGTAATTTTAGATTTTTCCAGTAGGCATATTAAGTAAAAAGAAATAAGTGAAATTAATATACTTAATTTAGCTCAGTATGTCCAAAATGTTATTTCAACATGTGATGGATATTGTTATTTGTACATTTGTCATACTTACACTGTGACACATCTCAATCGGAACTGAACACATTTCAGGTACTTACTGTCCATGTATGGCTACTGGCTGCCATATATATTAGACAGCCCAGATACTGTGAGGAGTGAATTGGTGTTGATAATGAGGTCAGCGCAGATTTTAAGAACTTTTGAAGAAATTATCTTTATAAAATATGAATGGTTTTAACCATTCAGGCTGATGGATGAGTATACTCTATTTCATATCTCATTTTCCTCATACTGTGTTATTACTAGTTTTGATCATTCTTAAATTTCATGTTCTTTAATATGTTAAGAAATAGAGAATTTTTGTCTTTGCTTTTCTCTAGCTCTTTCCCACCCTCACCTGTATCCCGGGTCTTCTCTCCAGATTGGCCACCGTTCTAGGAAAACTCATTCTTCATTGTTGCTAAACATTTAATTTCCTGCAGTTTATCAGGGCTATTATTGTTGCCTTCCACCTCAGCTTTGTCTTTAAACCATCCTGTAGAGATGAATATCCTGTTTTGAAAGTCTCCAGGGAAACAGTTTTATGGCCTTTCTGGGTAGCACTTTATTTTTCTTTAGTTTAATAATCCTGTTAATAAAATTCTTCATGTATGAAACTGAGTCCTTCATGTTATATAATTAAACATATTTCTTATTTTCCTCAGTGGTATATATCTGGTAGCATAATAATTGGCAATAGGGTTACCTATAAGTATTTGAAAGGGTATTTTTATGAACTAGTTTTACTTTTTCTGCCTTGTCTTTGTCATAATAATAATAATTGCAGTTTAATTTTTTATTTTTTTAAAAATCTCCTGGCATCTATTTTTAAAATTGGGGAAGGGGTGTGAGAAAGAACAACATGATGTCAACCCTGCTTAGCTCACAGGAACAAGCGAGATAATTCATGTGAGAATGTTCCGTAAACTCTAACGGTGTCTCACTTTTTAGGTTCTGTACAATAATTAAGATGTGTATGTTCTGCATCACACACTCTCATCTGACTCTGTATGACAGACATGTGGGGATTGGTATTCCGATTAGAATCGTAAACATCTTTTCAAAACACTTCCTTAGTGACACTAATATATATATGTGTGTGTAATATACATAGACACACACAACACAACACATATCACCCCTCCCTCTCGAAAAAGCAACCACCACCAATCCTGCCATAGGGGGAGCTACACATTTCTTACTAGAGTGGGTGCATACGATTGTTAAGCATATGATTGGCATTGTGTGTCATGTAAGGAACACATAGAAACCTTTATGCGGTTCATTGTTTTTCCAGCCTTTTAACAGTGGTGATTCAGGTTTCATTCCATTTATAACCCAGGTGAGTCTGCAGTCTTTTTTCTGCCGTTTACAAACCAAGTCTGCTTTACTGGTGTCTGTTCTATTGTTAGTCCCCAACGAGGCACTCTCCTGGTATTCCTGTGCTTGCCCTGTGACTGTCTTGAGCCTGCAGAATGCAGCAGAGATGGTGATGTGCCAGTTCCAGGCTTTAAGCCCTAAGAAGTTGGCAGCTTCTGCTTTTGTGTTCTTGGGAGCCTCAAGTGATGTGCAGTAGATGTTAGGAGGGGACACAGAGAAAGGGAGAATGCCCCGCCTTCCCAGCTGTGTAGCACCACCAGCCCACCAGATAAAGGCCCCCCAAAGAGTAAACTAAAAGTGAGCCCAGCGTTGACTGTAGAACCATGAGCACATGAAATGGGTGGTGTCAGTCACTCAGCTGTGGGTAAATGAAACAGTAATTTTCTGCTTTAGGGGTATATGTATGTGTTTGTTATTTTGCTTGTGTTATTTTGAGGCTTTAGTTGAAATAGTTACTGTATGTCATCTTTCAGGTTAATTTATTAGATATAATTCCGAAAATACTTTTTTTATCCTAAGCGGATTATTTCTGCCTAAGAGCAGTTACTAATAGTATTACTAATATTAATAATAATGAGATTTGCTGAGCACTTGCTACATGCCAGATGTTTGGTATATATTTTCATTTAATCCTCACAAAGCACCTTATGGGATAGGTACTATTATGATGTCCATTTACAGATAAGGAAAAGGACTCAGGAAAACTGCCCAAAGTCACATAGCTAATAACCACCATCTCATACTGTTTAGTAAAAAGTAGTAAATGGGCTGGGCATGGTGACACACACCTGTAATCCCAGTGCTTTGAGAGACCAAGGTGGGAGGATCATTTGAGACCAGCAGTTTGAATACAGTGAGCTATGATCCTGCCATTATACTCCAGCCTGGGCAACAGATAGAGACCCTGTCTCAAAAAAAAAAAAAGGAAAAAGTAAATGCATTATCTTTTTTAAAAAAATCTTTTTTTCCTAAATCAAGTTTATTGAGGTGTAATTTACATATAATGTATCCATTTTAAGTGTAGAGTTGGATGAGTTTTGACAGATTTATGCACCTATGTAACCTCCGCCTTTATCAAAATATGAAACATTCCGTCATCCCCACAAGTTCTCTCACGTCCTTCACGCCCTACCCCAGCTCCCCGGGAAGCACTGATCTGCTCTCCATCACTCTGGGTTAGTTTTTCTTACCCTAAAATTTCAGATACATCGAATCATACAATATATACTCATTTTTGTATGTCAGTTAGCATAATGTTTTTGAGATTCATCCGTGGTGTTGCATGTATAATTTCTTTTTATTGCAAAGTGGTATTCTGTTGAATGGATATACCTTAATTTGTTTATCTGATCACCCATTGGTGGATATTTGGGTTATCCCAGTATTTAACTATTAAGGATAAAGCTATTATGAGCATTTTGAGTAAATGTCTTCGTGGACACACAGTCATTTCTCTTTGGTAAATACCTAGGTGTGGTATTGCTGAGTCACATATATGTTAAGTGTATACTTTAGGAGAAACTACCAAACTGTTTTTCCAAAACATTTTGACCATTTTATGCTTCCACTAGCAGCACATGAGAGCTTTGGTTGCTGCCTGCCCATCCTCCCTGATACTTGGTATTGGCGGCCTTTCTAACTTTCTAGCTATTCTCAGATGGTAGGTTGTGGTTTTATTTGAATTTTCCCACCAAGAATGGTGGACATCTTTTCATATACCTACTGGAAATTTGGATATCTTGGTTTGTGAAGTGTCTGTTCAAGTCTTTTGCCTAGATTATCAGATTCTTCTTACTGAATTATATATTCTGAATAAAAGTCCTTTTTCAGATGTGTATTTAATGAATATTTTCTCCTAGTGTGACTTTTTTGTTGTTCCTGTGTTTCAGAGAACAGAAGAAGTTTGTAAGTTTGATGAAACTTGGTTCACTTTTTGGGTTTTTTTGTTTGTTTGTTTATTTTGTATCGTGTCAGGAATCTGTCTACCTGAAGATCATAAAGTTGTTTTTTTTTTTGTTTGTTTTCACTTTTAAGCTCTGTTGGACTTGAGAAAGTTTTGTTTTTTGGTTTTTTTTTTCATATTCTAGAAGTTTTGTAGTTTTAGCTTTTATGTTTAGGTCTCTGATCCATTTCTAGTTAGTTTTTATGTATGAGGTAAGGGTGAAGATTTTTTAAAAAACTTGAGGTCCCACACCTGTAAAAAGAAAGGAAAAATAACATTTAAAACTTTGAGAAAATTTCTTTTTTTTTTTTGAGGTAGCATTCAACAGGTTTTGGCAAGTCTGCAGTCATCTACATCCAGAATCAGGCTGTAGAACAATCCATCAACCCAAAAAGCGCCCTGTGCCTGTTTCTAGTTAGCCCCCTACCCCTTTGTGTTTTCTGTCCTATAGTTTTGTCTTTATCAGGATGCCCAATAGATGGAACTGTATATTATGCAGCTTTTTGCGTCTGGCTACTTAGCACAACACATTTGAGATTTATTCATGTGTACATATACCAGTATTTAATTCCTTTGTATTGCTTAATAGGACAGTTGACCCTTAATCAACACAGTTTGAACTGTGTGGGCCCACTTATAGCCAGGATTTTTTTTTTCCTCAACCAAATGCAAATGGAAAATACAGTATTCCTTGGATGCAAAGCCCACATGTATGGAGGGCTGACTTTTCATATATGCAGATTCTGCAGGGTGAAAAGCAGGGCTTCATCACACTCGGATTTTGCTATCCTCAAGCATCCTGGAACCAGTCCCCCTTGTATACCAAGGGATGCCTGTATCCCTTTGGGTGGATTTTTTCCCCCCACTTAAATTGCATGTTTTATTTCCCCCAATCCCAGCAATAGCACAGAAGCCCCATCATATCCAACCCAAACTGGTTTCGAGTAGGTTAAGGTTATAGGGACGCTTGTCAGAACGTTGATACAAAGGGCTCCCAAACGCTGGGCACAAATGTGTCAGCAAACAGATGGAAGTAAACAGTGCACTGGCCCAAATGCTTCATGAGTCAGTTTGATTTTGCAATGCAGTTTGCATCCTTGAAACTGCCAGTCTGGAGGGAGACAGGGTAGCTTGAGGGAGTGAAGTTGAAATTGCCTCCTATTAGCTCACCCTTTCAACATTAAACAGACCAAGAGAGAAATGGTTCCAACATTTCACCACATCTATTTCTTATGCAGTCTAAGCTGGGAATGCCATGTAAATGGGTCACTGCGAAATGCAGCAATTTAATTTTTCTCCAATCAAAATAAGAAACAAACCAGTATGATCTCACTTCTATTAACTTTTGAAGGTTTACAGCAGTTAAAATATTTTTACTTCTGTATATGAAGGCTTAAAAAAATTTTTTTTTTCATAAAATACAAGAGCAACGAATTTCACCATCGAGTAAAAGTAAAAACTGGGATTCTTGTTTAAATTAGTCCAAAGTGGCATTTAGGAACTTAGTTGTAGGCTGCTGCGCTGACACCATGACAAAACAAAGTGTAGGGTTGGGTCTGGTTTTGTTTCGGTTATCTTTTCAATAACCAGTGCTCATGGATAAAGTTCTGGAAGTGTTTCAATTGTAAGGCAGGGATCTGTTAGAATTCCACCATGGGTATGCTTCTTGGGTTGGATGCTGGAGGGTGAGGCACGTTTTGCCAGACTCATGTCTAGTCATCAAGGTCAAAAAATTCATTGTCTCCTCGGTATTCCATTCCCTGGAAATCTACTCGGTACCACAGGATACCTCCAATTCCACCAAATCCTTTCACAAACCGAGACCCGTCTTGCATTTTATCTGTGATCATTTCCAACGTAGCTCCAAATTTTTTATAGTTGTTAGCAAACCATTCCAACAGGGGCATGCTCTCGATAAGCTCATGTTCCTGTCCGGTCTCTTTGTCTGTGAAATGAGATTTATCCTTTTCTTGCTTTGGAGTTAGAGAATTTTCTCCTTTTCTGTGCCTTGGCAATAAAGAACATATCTCATTATATCCAGATTTTCATAGACCATTAGAATTTCTACAGCTCCCTTTTCCAAAGTCTTTAGTGTATCTTCAACGCCAAAACAGTACTTTCGCGTGTCCTGGGTGATTTCATCAAAGTATCGTTCTATTGATTTCTTTTCTTGAATGAATTTCACTTCGGAGAGGACTTCAGTAGATAACTCAGTAGCTTGATTGAATCCATTTTCACCACCATAGGATATATCAACTAATTTTAAAACTTTGGATTGTAACCTCTGATCAAACATATCAGATTGACTTAGTTCAAAGTCAGCAGATCCAGCTAAAACTAGACCAGCCACATTCACTTTGTCCCCAGAAATAGCTGCACAGCAGTCTCTGCTACTTTCTGAACATAGTTATGTCGCTTTTCCATTTTTAAACGGGCAAAACGCCTCTACTGTGTTTCTTTGGGAGATCCACAGTGAATTTGTGCAGGACTTCTCTTGTGTTTCCTTGGAGTGTGCCAAAAAGTGCACCACTACCATCTATTACAATGAATCCAAACTTGTTATCATCTGAAAGTAGTGCTGTAAGAGCCCCTTTATGGAATTTGTTGTCACACAAATACAATGACGTATTAATTGGTTTGAAAGATTCAAAGTCAATGTTGACTTTCTTTTCCTTTCCTTCTTCTGTTACAGTTGTTCCACAGTAAACAACCAGACCATCTGGAGGTACTTTGTTATAAAGTTTGAGCCTTTGTTGTATAGATGTAATGGCTCCCAGGACTGGATGGCGGTTTACTCCTGCCTTAATGTTAGGTGCAGTTCCAAACTCATCTGATAACATTTTTGCCACTGGTGAAATCTGGTCTTTGGGAGGAATGATCAATGATATCATGCTAGTGCCATTGCTGCAGGCTGCCTCCAAGCTCTTTTTTTTTTTTTTTTTTTTTTTTTTTTTTTTTTGAGACAGCTCTGTCGCCCAGGCTGGAGTACAGTGGCGTGATCTCGCCTCACTGCCACATAAGCCTCCCGGGTTCACAAGATTCTTCTGCCTCAGCCTCCCAAGTAGCTGGGACTACAGGCATGTGCCACCACACCCAGCTAATTTTTGTATTTTTAGTAGAGACAGGGTTTCACCATATTGGCCAGGCAGGTCTTGAACTCCTGACGTCAGGTGATCTGCCCGCCTCGGCCTCAAAGTGCTGGGATTACAGGCGTGAGCCACCGCGCCCAGCCCGCCTCCAAGCTCTTAATGAGCTTCTTGATCTTCCAGAACTCCACGTTCCTGTCCACAGCACTGGGGTCGTCCACCATCTTCTTGCCTCCTCCTCCCTAAGGGCCCAGTTCTGGGCAGCAGCGGCTGGTAGGACACCGGCTCTTTCTGACCAGGCAACTGCATGTGTTGCAGTGCGCTCACATGGGGCCTGTGATGTCACTTCCTTTGCCGGGGCGGAGCACAAGGCTGCGGGATGGGTTTAACATAATTTAGGACATTTGGTTTGTTTCCACTTTGGGGCAATTATGAGTAAAACCAGTATAAACATGCAAATACAGGTTTTTGTGTTGACCATAAATTTTCGTTTGTCTTCCATAAATACTTAGGAATGAGATTGCTGGGTCATATGGTAAGTGTAGGTTAAGCTTTTCAGAAGCTGCTGAACTTGCCAAATTGACTGCACCATTTTGCATTCCCACAGGCAATGGGTGAGCGTATAGGTTGCTCCACGTCCTAGCAAGCACTGGGATGGCCAGTATTTTTTATTTTAGCCATTTTAATTAGGTGTGTAGCATCTCATTGTAATTTTTAATTTACATTTCCCTAATGGATAATGATGTTAAAAGCATCTTTAATGTGCTTTGCCATTTGAATATTTTCTTTGTTAAAGTGTTCAGATCTTTTGCTTACTTTCTTAATTGGATTGTTTCTTGTTGTTGAGTTATGAGAGTGAAACATATTCTGGATATGGGTCCTTTGCACATATTTTCTCCCAGTCTGTGGCCTGTCTTTTCATTCCCTTAACAAGGCTCTTGGTACAGTTTTTAATTTTGATGAAGTCCAAGATGTTATTTTTTTCTTTTATGGATTGTACTTTGGATTTTATACCTCAGAATCTTCACCCAACTCAAGGTTGCAAAGATTTTTTCCCAATGCTTCTTCTAGAAGTTTGATAGTTTTTACATTTAGGTCTATGATTTTTTTGATTTTGGAGACAGCGTCTTGTTCCGTCACCCAGGCTGGTAGGCAGTGGCAGAATCATAGCTTGCTGCAGCCTCAACCTCCCAGGCTCAAATGATCCTTCCACCTCATCCTCCCCAGTAGCTGGTACCACAAGAGCACACCACCACACCTGGCTCATTTTTTGATTTTCTATAGAGATGAGATTTCGTTATGTGACCCAGGCAGGTCTTGAATCCTGGGCTCAAGCAATATGATCTATTTTGGATCCTATACATTTTTATAGGATACAAACCAAGCTTCTCTCTCTTCTATTTTTATTTTAAAAATTTTTTGTAGAGACTGGTCTTCCTGTGTTCCCCAGGCTTGTCTCAAACTCCTGACCTCAAGCAATCTTCGCACCTCGGCTCCAAAGTGTGGAGATTACAGCCATGAGCTACTGCCGCAGCCTCTCTTTTATTTTTTCTGATATTGACATCCAGTTGTTTCAGCACCATTTGTTGAAAAAGACCGTTCTTTGTTGAAAATCAATTGATGATACATGTGTATGGATCTATTTTGGGAGTGTGCATTTTCTTCCATTAATCTGTGTCTGTCCTCATGCCAGTACCACACTGTCTTAATTACTTTAGACTCCTAGTAAGTCTTGAAACCAGGTACATACTTTGTTTCTTCTTAAGGTTTTCTTATTTTTTTCTTAGAGATTAATTTTTTCCTTTTTTTGTTGGTTTGTAATAAGTACCTATGTTGAAGTGGACTAAAAAAAGTCCAGTTTTTATTTCTAGTCCATTTTTCAGAGTCACATTCTCATCTTCCTAACGTTTCATCTTCTCATGTCACTCTTCTGACTGGAAAACCCTTAGTGGCTTTTGAAAGAAAATCTTCAGCATGTTTTTTTAAAGACATTTTCAGGCCAGGCACAGTGGGTTCACACCCATAATCTCAGCACTTTGGGAGGACAGAATGGGCGGACCGCTTGAGCCCAGGTGTTTGAGACCAGCATGGGCAGCATGGTGGACCCTGTCTCTACAAAAAAAACTCACTGGGTGTGGTGGGGACACCCTATAGTCCCAGCTACTTGGGAGGCTGAGACAAGAGGATCTCTTCAGCCCAGGAGTTGGAGGCTGCAGTGAGCTCTGATTGCTCTACTGCACTCCAGCCTGGGCAACCGAGGGAGACCCTGTCTCTGAAAAAAAGACACTTCCAAAGTGGAGGAGGGTGATATTTGACTTTTCTCAATTAGTAGTACCTTTCTCCCTGTTGAGACTACAGGTTCCTTGTAGGTTTCCGTCAGGTATTTTATACTGACTCTTCCACAATTACACGTGGAGTAGGACTTCAGTTGGTGTTTGTGGATTCAAGGTGTTGATCATAATTTGGGAAAGGCTTAATTGAATATGGGATTGTGGTACAGAATTGAATAACTGTTTACTGAATATGTATGTGATGGGTGCCAGGTACTGTGCTTTATATCTGTGATTTCATTTAATCATTATGATGCAGAGAGATTTTGAGGCCCAGAGCGCTTAACTTCAAGACACAGCTAGGATTCACACCACAGTCTTGAGTTTAAATCCTAAAGCTTTACCCACTCTCCTGTTTCTTCCTTTCCTGTCCTGTCCTGCCCTTTCCTTTCCTGTCCTTTCTTTTCGTTTTTTATAGAGTTTCACTCTTGTATCCCAGGCTGGAGTGCAGTGGCACGATCTTGGCTCACTGCAACCTCTGCCTCCCAGGTTCAAGTGATTCTTGTGCCTCAGCCCCCCAGTAATTGGGATTACAGGCTCATGCCACCACGCCCAGCTAATTTTTTGTATTTTTAGTAGAGACTGGGTTTCACCAGCTGGTCTCAACAAGCTCCTGAGCTCAGTCAGTCCACCCGCCTTGGCCTCCCAAAGTGCTAGGATTACAGGCGTAAGCCACTGTGTCTGGCCTATTGTGTTTATTTTTAATGTGTTTCTCCCCATTAGAATTTATATATTGAGGAAGGGGTTTGTGTGTATTCATCAATGTATTCCCATGCTTAGAATTGTGCCTCGCACTTAATAGCCGTTTAACAGATAGATACTTGAGTAAATGAATGAATTAATCCATAGTCAGATCTTTGAAAACTTGGGATTCAGAATGGAATGGAATGTTGCCATGCTTGGAACTGTAAAAATACAGCTGTTAGGAGGTAGAGCTGGGAGAAAGGACGACTGGCGAGTTAATCTTCTTATTCTACAAAAGGGATTCTGTCTGTAACTGATGAAACTAGGTAGAGGTTTAAGTAAATGTGTAACCGAGCTGGAGGGAAGAAACCTAATAGCTGTTCTGCGGGAATGTCATCATTTAGTCAGCAGGGAGGTAGACATCCAGAAGTCACAGCTTGCCTCTTGCCTCTTGCCTCTGCCCAGTAGCTTTTCAATGGTATCTTTTTAAGAGAGGGTCTCACTCTGTCACCCAGGCTGGAGTGCAGCCTTGACCTCCCGGGCTCAAGTGGTCCTCCCATCTCAGCCTCCCAAGTACCTGGGAGCATGGGCGTGCACTACCACACCCTGCTGATTTTTTTTTGTATTTTTTTATAGAGACTGGGGGGTCTCACTGTGTTGCCCGGGCTGGTCTTGAATTCCTAGGCCCAAGCAATCTGCCAGCCTCAGCCCAGTCTCCAAAATTGCTGGGATTACAGTTACTGTATCCTTTCAATTCAGTGGTACTCATTGAGTTCTATTCCGCAGGTTTCATTGATGTTTGATTTCTTTCATTGATGTTTCCCCTAAAGTTAGAGAGCTGCTTCTCTTCCTCTTCCTTAATTGCCTCCAGTACTTTAAACTCTATTTACCTGACCTTTTCCTTGAAGGTTCCTCAAGCCAGGACCTACGCACCTGTTGTCAGTGGTGGTATAGTTCTGCAGGGCGCACAGGTGTATCCCCATGGGCACATTTAATTTAGGTGAGTAAAATGGAGCTGTAAGTGGCTGAGATCATTTTCTGTAAGGTGCATTCATCTTCATGGTCAAGTGTGTGGCACCCAACTACTGCAGCATCCAGCAAGAGTTCCCTGTAACACTGAGAGCAAAGGGGAGCCTAATCAATGCGCCCCGTTGGATTTTTAAGTATATTTAAATATTTCAGAGATACCATTATAACAAGCCACATGGAATGAAGTTAACTAAAAATGTGTTTATAACTAATTCAGGAGGAGGAAGGTTCAGAGGAGACCAGGAGGGAGTGTGGGATCTAGAGAACAAGGGGATAGAACAGCTTTTGTGGAAGGGGAGGGTGGCTAACTCTTCCTCCGGTGAAAACGTCAGACCGTGTAAGGCAGACAGGGCTACATGCCCAGCTCAGGAGCTCCAGTCACTGTGTTTGATGCATGTGCACCAAGGCTGGGACACTGGGTGAATAGAGGATAGCGGCGATCGGGACATTGCGAGTGCCGTCCTCATAGCTCAGAAGTCATAGCATGTCTTAATCATGGCCATATCCTCAGTGCCTGGCCCATAGTAGGTGTCCTTTAAGTGATTATGAACTGAGTTGCTGGTAGGAGCTGGAGGATTAGGGAACACTCTGGAGGCGATAGGTGATAATAGTTGAACTTGTTGCCTGAGGGCAGTGGTTCCTAAACATTGAACTGTGCAGCTGAATCACCTAGGGGGCTTGTTCATACTTCCATTCTGGAATTGCGCATCCAGTAGATTTGAGTGGGACTCAATAAATTACATTTGTTACAGGTTACCCTATAGTACTAAGCTGCTGGGCCCACACTTTGAGAAAGAATGACTACTGTTGGAGGCAAGGAAGAAGCCACTCAGGATTCTAAAGCAATGGGACATGGAGGGATACACCTTAGCTAAGGGTCACCAGCCCACATGGTTGTGGAATTTTCTGTAGCTGAGCTCAATAGGCTCACAAAGGCAGTTGATTAGATTAAGATCATAGAGGTTTGTGGCTGGGTGCGGCGGCTCATACCTGTAATCCCAGCACTTTGGGAGGCTGAGGCAGGCCGATCACGAGGCCAGGGATCGAGACCATCCTGGCTAACACAGTGAAACCCCATCTCTACTAAAAATACAAAAAAAAAAAAAAAAAAAAAAATAGCCGAGTGTGGTGGTGGGTGCCTGTAGTCCCAGCTACTTGGGAGGCTGAGGCAGGAGTATGGTGTGAACCTGGGAGGCGGAGCTTACAATGAGCCAAAATTGCGTCACTGCACTCCAGCCTGGGCGACAGAGCAAGACTCTGTCTCAAAAAAACAAAACAAAACAAAAAAACAAAAGTCATAGAGGTTTGTTGAAGGACCCTACAGAAGGGAAATTGGAGACTTCTTACAAAAGAGTAGTGGAAGATTTGTCTTGGGGCTTATACTGTATAGGGAAGAAAGAAACCTGGTGGAGATTGGAGATTCAAGGTCATGGTTTAGTATATTTCTAACCTTTTTGTCTGTAGCCACCTTAGTAAGAAACACATTTTACATTGTGACCCAGTAATAAATGTATGTATAACTGAGATAGAAGGTTCATAACACCTTTCTTGTTTGCAGTCTATGCTGGGATTCCTATTTCTTAAAAAAAAAAAATAGTATGGGTCATGGCTCAGTATATTGACTTCATGAATAGTTAGGCCACACCACTGATTTGAAAGCATTGCTGGTAGAGATGGTTTGGATTAGATGATGAGAATCAGAAAGGGAGACCACTGGGGAATACTGTGTATTGATTGATAGGTGGGAAGAAGGGCAGGTGCCAGAGGAACAGCAGTCTGGGTGGTGACCAGGCACTTCTTGGTGTGCTCAGGAGGTGGGTTGCTGAAGTTGCATGGAGAGGATTACTGGTGCAAAGGCCAGTGGGCTTTCAGGCCCACTGTTAGCTTGTGTCTATGGTCATCAAAGCCCCTTAAAGTTATGTTGTGAATTTGAGGTGGTGAAAGCAGCCCTGGAATGGGTTGTGTCCTAGATACATTACATCGGTTCTAATGGACTCCCCCTTCTGCAGAATGCCTTGATAGACTAGTTAATAGATTGAAAATCTGGTCTTCCCCATCATATCCCAATGAACAAGCAATGTATAAACTGTTTGGGGAAATGCTGGGCTTGTAGGGAGTCGGTGGGAGGGGGGACAGACCGTGGCTGGAGTGCAGTGGCACGCTCAACGCACACTGCAGCCTCAACCCTTCGGCTCAAGCGATCCTCCTACATCAGCTTCTTGAGTAACTGAGACTATATGCACACATCACCACACTCAGCTAATTTTTATATTTTTTTTTGTAGAGATAGGGTTTTATCACGTTGTCCAGGCTGGTCTCAAACTCCTGGGGTCAAGCAATCCACCGGCCTCAGCCTCCCAAAGTGCTGGGATTACAGGCATGAGCCACCACACCGGGCTAATAAGTTATTTTTTAGGAGAATAAGCATGATAACAAAGTCAATATTAATCTGAAAACTTAAAATAATTCTGTAAACAGTGCCTATTTTGCAATAATCATGAGGTATAAGATTGAGTCAACACCCCTGAAAGTACACCTTCTGTAGTGAAAATACCAGCTGAGAAACTCACTGTGCCATTTTATCATTGGAAAAAATAATACAATGCTGTTCCCCGATAAAAGCTCAGAAGAATTTTTTTAAATAATTTTTATTTTTAAAAGTTAAGGTGGGTTTTGGTTTGGAGGAAGAGTATTTGACAGTTAATTGTAGGAATTGAGATACTGCCTTTTAAACCATTTATAGTAATTTATGTAATTAAATGAGTGATTTGTGTTTGAGGATAAACACACATCTGAGTATGGGCTACTTTTCCATTTATTTGGGATCACTCCTATGTAGTTTTCATGTAACATTTTCCCAAAGAGTTGATCTGGAGTGTGAGATTATCTTCAGCAAGCGAGTAACAGTGTTTCCAGACCTGAATTTGCTAAGGACAAAAGCCAAAGTAAATATATGAAGTTATTGAGAGAAAAAGGTTAAAGGTGATCACAGTAGAGATCACCAATGCCTTTTTGTGGTTGCAAACAAACTAGAAAAACCTAACCAAAAGATCTGAACTACGTCTCCAGAAGACACTCCTTAAAGCCAGAAATTATAACTGGAACTGAGAACACTTGAAAATGAGCGGTGGGGTTTGTTTATGAAGATTCAGTAGCATTTAATGCTGACTTGTCAAGATTTCAACACTAGTTAATAATAGCACTTTTTAATGGAAATGGCAAAAAACAGCATGTTAGCAAATATAGCCTTCCTATCCCTTCTGGATTATTTAAATAATTAATGACCTCACCTTGGCGGGAGAGCCCCAGGGAGGAGAGACCCAAGGGAAACGTAGTTTTTCTCCAGTGCCACTTCTGCTAATGAACAGTACCTTTCTCCTAGGGCCAGTCTGATTGAAAATCCAGTTTCCACCCTGGAGGAATACGTTTTAAATTCTGGTATCCCAGTTTACTATTCATGAAAACAACAGTTGGCTGTCAACCTGTGATGTGATTTTGGTTAGACTACATTGTCTGTTACCAGAATGATTACTTATGTTTTCAAGTGAAATGTTAATTTAGCCTGTCAAATAGTGTATGCCCATTGTGATACAAATAAGGAGCTCTTCTCTCACTCCGTTTTTGCACTTGATCTCATGCTGTCTTGTTTAATGTGTGTAACTTTCTTTTCTGTTCAAATGTGGCTTCCTGAATTTCACGGGAAACTCCTGAGGCTCTTTTCCCCCGTCCCTTCACTCCCGCAAGTCAGGTTGTCGAGACTTGGCCGGTGCCAGTTCAGAGGACTGTCTGATCCAGGGGTTCCTGGTTGCCCAGTGCTTGGGGAGCTTATCCCATGTATCATACTTAGCCCCTCTTTCACTATTTTTAGTCCAGTTCTACTACACAAAATGTTGCAAAAATCTTTTTAATTATATTATTTCCTTTTTTCTTTGTAACTCTTGCCCATATCTTTAGGGAGAAAATGATCGCTTTCTTTCCTTTTTTTCCATTTGTAAGCAAAACAAAAACCCCACAAACCCTTATCCTACCCACATAAGGGTATAAAAAGCCCACTGGAGTCCTTAGAAGTACCTTGCAAAAGCCCTTAAGAAGTTTGTTCCCTTCTTTCTTTCTAATTAAATTTCATTTCTTTAAGCAGTAGCATTCAGTGTAAATAACAGTTTTTTTTTTACTCCTTCTAATTTTTCAGTTTCAATAACATAAGAGAGGAGTTTTCTTCTTGCTATTTTTGTTACCTGAAGTAGTTCTGCTGTATTTTGAGTTAAATTCTCCTTTACAGGCTAGCATATATAACATGGTTTCTTTTCAACACAATTCATTTTAAATTTGTGGAATTCTTAAACTATTGTATTCCTATATCACAGGCAGGCCTGTGATTAGGTACCAATAAATACTAATTGAATTGTTTCTTAATTTCTGTGGAACTGTGTTTTGTATTTCATTTGTATAAAATTGAGATCTTTTGTAGTATCTAAATGGCTAAGAGTGACCTTTGGAGATCTACGCTTTAATTTCGTTCATTTGTTCAGAAATCTCAATGTTTACAATGTGTCGGCTGGCCCTGTGCTGGCTTCAGTGGAGTGTTCACTAAATGAGTATCATTTCAAATAACTTAATAAAACAGTAGCTATGAGAATGACTTTTAAGGAATGGGTACTACCTTAGGGTGGTCTTGAAGGTTTCTCTGTGAAACTAACATTTGAGCTCAGATCAGAATGACAAAGATGAGTCATATATTCAGAGATGGGGGCAGTGGGGGTTGCTAGAATAAAGGGGCCAAGGCAGGCAGGAACTCCAGGAGCAGAAGGGATGTGACTGGAGCCTCAGGATGGGTTGTCGGGGGCTGTTGGCGGATGAGGTCAGAGTGGTAACCAGAGCAGGGATGGCCTGGTGTTTGTGGGCCACGGTTAGAAACTGGGAATTTAGGGCAGGCGCGGTGGCTCACGCCTGTCATCCCAGCACTTTGGGAGGCCAAGGCGGGTGGATCATGAGGTCAGGAGTTCGAGACCAGCCTGACCAATGTGGTGAAACCCTGTCTCTACTAAAAATACAAAAAAAATTAGTCGGGCATGGTGGCACGTGCCTGTAATCCCAGCTACTCAGGAGGGCTGAGGCAGGAGAATCGCCTCAACCCGGGAGGCAGAGGTTGCAGTGAGCCAAGATTGCACCACTGCACTGCAGCCTGGGTGACACAGCAAGACTCCGTCTCAAAAAAAAAAAAAAAAAAAAAAAAAGTTGAGAATTTATTCTAATTGCAATGAGGATTGGAAGCAGAGAAGTAGCGTTTAATTTTCAAATGCTCATGTAGGTTGCTTTGTAGAGAATAATTTCAGGTATTAGTAATTCTAGAGACATTTTGAACTGTATTGGGCTGCGGATAAGGAGTAAATAGGTCTGCCAACTTGTGGCCTTTCCTTCTCAGCAACCCCTACTTTTTTTCTTTTTTTTTTTTTTTATAAGAGTCTCACTCTGTTGCCCAGAGTGGAGTGCAGTGGCGCCATCTCAGCTCACCGCAACCTCCGCCTCCTGGGTTCAAACTATCCTCCTGCCTCAGCCTCCTGAGTAGCTGGGATCGCAGGTGCCCATCACCACGCTTGGGTAACTTTTTTTATATTTTTAGTAGAGACAGGACCAACCATGTTGGCCAGGCTGGTTTCGAACTCCAGACCTCAGGTGATCCACCCGCTTCAGCCTCACAAAGTGCTGGAATTACAAGCATGAGCCACCGCACCCGGCCAGCAACTGCTACTTTTAAGCCAACTTTTTAATAATTTAAATTTTAAGGAATGCCTTTGGTGTGAAAACATTGTGCAACTATACCTATCCATAGTTTGGAGGAGAAACAAGCGTAAATTAAACCCAGGAGAGTAAGATGGGTGTTACCATGCCTCTCCTTCACTCTCACTGCACGTCCTGTTGTGATGGAGTTAAGTATGCCAGGCATATACAGCATGTGTGTAATAATGCTCCAAGGATGCAAGAGAGAAGGAAGAGTTTGGAGGTGAAATTAGGGAGAGACCACTTCCTCATTCCTGGTGATAAAGTCATCTGAACTATGCGTCTCATGCGATTTCTTCACAGGGCATGTACCCTGTTCTAAAGTCCTCCAGTAGACATTTTAGGTAGCAGAAGAGTGAGAAGCTAAGGCTCTAGTTGTTGATTTATTAACATACAAGTTCAATTATTGGCGATTTTGTGAAATCCATAACATTTCTTAATTGTCTAGATACTGCTAGGCCTTTCATACTGAATGACATAGGATTTCTAGCTTCAAAGGAGTTTTTAAGATAAAGACTTACGTTACATATTTTCAGATTACCCTTTTTTTTTTTTTTGACACAGGGTCTTGCTCTGTCGCCCAGGCTGGAGTGCAGTGGTGCAATCTCGGCCCACTGCAGCCTCTGCCTCCTGTGGGCAAGCAATTCTATTATCTCAGCCTCCCAAGTAGCTGGGATTACAGGTGCCCGCCACCACACCCAGCTAATTTTTGTTAATTTTAGTAGAGACGGGGTTTCGCCATGTTGGCCAGGCTGGTCTCGAACTCCTGACCTCAGGTGATCCGTCTGCCTCAGCCTCCCAAAGTGCTGGGATTACAGGCGTGAGCCATGGTGCCTGGCCGGATTACTCTTTTTAAAAGCTGTACTTGGTAACACTTCTAACCGTCATATATGAATGAATACAACGAAACTAATCATTTTAATTTTCATATTAAAATTAAATAGCAAGATTCCAAGAATACTAGAGGAAATTAGCTTACTTTAAACCTTTTAGTTTATCTTTAACAGAATATCTGATGTGCTTGTTGGTCAGTAATATTTGTTAATGTCACAGACATGTTTACTTTGTAATAGCTTAATTGCATAATATCCTCATATAAAGCAAATTAATGAAATTTATTTCATTTTTTGAAATTGCTCAAATGCTAATTAAAGGAATGTTTTCTGACCCTGATACCTTCAGTGTCTTCATCTATTAATGGTTTTTTAATAAAACAGTAAAATTAAAAATTTTTACCTTCATATGCCAACACACACTAAGCTCTTGTTCTCTTTTATAGGGAAATCCTCATTGACGATTCAGTTTGTTGAAGGCCAATTTGTGGACTCCTACGATCCAACCATAGAAAACAGTAAGTATTGTTTTCAAGTACTTAAAAACTGAGAAGCCTTCTTTTGTGTAAAATAGCCATTGTGTATTCATGGAGGCTTTGAGTGCAGGAGGTAAATTCTGTATGTCTCCCAATTGGGGTCAAAGAAAACTTGCAAAAAATTTACCTACTTTACCCTGAAAGATTTTTCCTTCCATGTCTGCATCCCCTGCCGTCTAGAAATTATTAATTCAAGTCAGTAGGAATCTGGCCCATTACTGGAATCTTCATATTCCAGAATCTGCTCCAAAACAGGAATGGAGAGCACAGTCTTCTCCCCCACACCCCCTTTCTCCCAGCCATTGCAGTTTCCAGGGATTCCAAGCTTGAAAGAATGAAAAACACTCGAGATCCCTGTTCCTTATTCTTACAGAAGCCATACTCCCACCCACATTTCTCTATACCCTTCTTTCCAGCCCTAAAGATTTGAAAGAGAAATGAACTATTCTGGGATTGGATAGAGCAGTTGCAGCATTAAAAAGAAGTTGGCTCAAAAAGCCTGTTGACATTTTAGGCCATGTGCAGAAAAAAGCAGGGAAGACAGAACCAGCCATGACCTTTACTTTGTTCAATTTTAATCCATGGTTTCAGAATATTCCTGATGGATTCTAGGACCATGAGACAATTTATTTATTTTGTTTTATTTTTTAAAGAGACATGGGTCTCACAGTGTTACCCAGGCTGGACTCAATATCCTGGACTCAAGTGATCCTCTTTCCTCAGCCTCCCAGGTGGCTGGAACTACAGGCATACGACACTGTGCCCAGCTTTGAGACAGATCTTGATTCTAGGGATCGCCAAGGAGAATCTGAAGCAGGGAAGCTGGTCTTTTCAGGCTTTAGAACCCCAGGTGGGCCCTGGAACTAGGTTTCTCAGATTCTTGAGACCAGGACTTATGTAGGAGTTGTCACCAGGAACATGTAGATTTAAACATGGGATTCATCAACACCTGATTGGCATATTAGACATGAAGCAGATTTCACCTGCCGGAGGCTTGCAAGAGAATCACTTGAATGCTTTGGCTGACAGTAAAGAGCTTGGCAAACGACAGCCTGCAGGCCAGCAAGGCCCGTTGCCTGTCTTTGTACAGACCAAGAGCTAAGAAAGGTTTTTCCATTTAAGCATAATATATAAAAGTCCAAAGAAGAATAATGTCTGGCATGTGAAGATGATATGAAATTCAAATGTTAACCTCTATAAAGTTTTATTGATACACAGCCATGTTTGTTCCTTTACATGTTGTCCTTTACATGCTGTACATTGGCAGAGTTGTTGAATAGTTACAGCAGAGACCAGGTGGCCTACAAAGCCTAAAATATTTACTGGTACTGTCTGGCCCTTTACAGAAAAAGTTTGCTCACCCCTCGCTTAAAATATTTGGCTGTCCTTTGTGTTCCAGTGTGCTGGTAGCAGAGAAGGAAACCTGTTGGTTGATAAACTAACTCCAGGAATATTTTTGAAAGTAACCTTTCAAGATGTTATATTTGAAAGTAACCTCTGGGTATCTACAGGGAGGAGTCCTGATTACATCCTATGATTTGTCTAGCTGGTCATTATATAATAGTAAGCAAGTGTGAGGAGCAGATTAATGTGAGTGCTAGATGAACAAGCTCGGTTTTCTGTCCACTGGAATAAGAACATAAGAAAATCATCATCTTGGACCTTAATATTTGCTATACAAAGCAATTTAGGATTTTAGATCCTTGAAATAATAAGGTTCATTTTGGAATTGTATTAACAGAACAATAGAAGGTTGTTTTCTTCATAAGCTCTGCCTCTAAAAGTGGATATTGTGGCTGTATCCTCATGCCATTTCACACTGAGCTGGAATTAGCTGGGCGTGATGGTGTGTGCCTGTAGTCTCAGCTGAGACAGGCGGATCACTTGAACCCAGGAGTTTGAGGCTGCAGTGATCTGTAATCATGTCACTGTACTCCAGCCTGGGCAGCAGAGCAAGATGTGGTCTCAAAAGTAAAAATTGAGTTGGAAGGAAAGTCATGGAGTTGTGTATCATGGAGCTATATATACATACATTTTCTTAGTAAGTAATGGATCAGAAGAAAGTCCAACTTATGTAACTTGATGTTATCTCAGAAACAGAGTAATATGACCCTACTTTTTTGAGGCTATCAGCATCATCTTTGGTCGTATTTTAAATTTTTTCTCATCTTACAGTTCAATAATGAAGACTTTTCTTTACCTCAAAAATGAATTCAGAGTACTTGTTTATTAAAGTCTGTAGGCAGGAGCAGAAATAAATATGAATATGTATCCATTAAAAGTTCGTGAGGCATGTTCAGACATTATATTCTACTTACCACACTTCTGATAACCTAACACAGGGCAGGAGCCCTTCGTCCACCCTTTCCTCCACTGTTTGGTAGAAAAACATTGTTCAGTGATAACAATGAATTAGAAAGAAAAGAAAAGGTTATCATGAACTTGTTGCTAGCAAGATAAATAAGTGGGTGGTTTCATGATTTTAAAAAACTGCTCTGTAGATCTGGAAATAATTTAGTAGTTATTTTACACTTTATAATATTAGAACAAGCTGTTATAGCAAACACTCAGTGGTGACACATTTCAATGAAGTGTCATGGTGAGCAAAAATTCTGGGACTGTGTCATCTTTAACAGTAGGGGTGTAGGAGAATAATATTAATAAAACCACATATTTTCTAGTTTGGGGAAATTTTAAAGCAGAAGTACTACTTATGCAAGTGTACCTCATTATCTACTGTAGTGTTAATCTAACAACTCAATACAAACTAAATTGATAGGCTGAAATTAAGCTAGTGGTAGTTTATAACTAAAAAGCAAGCATAGCAGCAATTTCCGACTTCTGCCATCTCAAGGTAGCACTGTTAGTGAATGACAAAGCGCCTTCCAGAAAGTTGGGAGGTTGCACTTAGGTGTTGCAGCATTCTCAAGGCACTGCGTCCTGGGTGTGGACTTCTCAGTAGGGTATGAATGAAGAGCCCTCACCACACTTTAGTAACACAAATCTTGCTTTGTGAACACCAAATTTTAGAAACCTCTATGACCGTGGTTAGTAGCATTTACTAGTAAATAGCTATTAGTCTACTTAGGGGAATTTCAGGGGTTTAGGTTGGAAATGGATTCTCTGGTGATTCAAAGAGGCAGGGAGAAAGGGGCTCAAGGAAAGTGATGTCAGAAGAAAGCCAGCTTTCCATTTTGACATGAGGTTAAAATGAGAGACAGTAGAATGATTTCCTAGTCTATCCTATCTCTTATACCTCCCTTTTTTCTATAGTAAAAAACTGGCAGTTTTCCTATGACAGCAAGATGGAAGGTCTTTTTCATTTTACTGCTACAAGTAGGACAAGTTACATTCTTTTTACATGCAAAGATAGATGCAAATGTTTATTAATGTTTTTTTTTCTTTTATACACTATGTACAATGACATCTCAGTCTTCTTGGCCGAATCTTCTGCATTTTTTTGACTTGGCAACATGGGGTGCCCTGGTTCAGGCCTTTCCTCTGCACTTGCTCTCAAGTAATCTTCCCCTCTCTTCAATTTGCTATTGACTCACCAGTGTGTATTCTCAGCTGCAACCTCTCCCCCCAGCTCTGGGCTTTATTTTATAATTTATTTTATTCTACATGACAAGGTCTTTCACTCTGTCCTTCAGGCAGGAGTGCAGTGGCATGATCATAGCTCACTGTAACCTTGAATACCTGGGCTTAAAATGATCTTTCCTCAGCCTCACAAGTAGCTAGGACTACAGGCGTGAGCCACCATGCTGGAGCAGTTTTTCCTTTTTTGTGGAGATTGGGTCTCCCTGTGTTGCCCAGGGTGGTCTTGAACTCCAGGCCTCAAGCAGTCCTCCTGCCTGGGCCTCCCAAAGTGGGATTACAGGCATAAGCCACTACATCCTGGGCTTTTTTATTTAACTGCCTGCATTTCCCCTTGGTATTTAATAGGCATCCCAAAACATCCCTAAAACCCAACTCATTTCCCTTCCTCTCCTATCCCTAGTATTCTTCCCCTAGTCTTTCCTGTAAGTGGCAACTTACAGAAGCTTTGGAGTCATCCTGACTCTTCATTTTCTTACATCCCACTTCCAGTCAATCAGAAAATCCTTTTGGTTCTGCCTCTGAAATATTTCCAGAATATCTCCACCTCTAATCCAGGCCAGTGTCACCCTCTATAGATTGTGATAGTCTGTACAGTCATGTGGTCACTGTATCATGGGCTCCTGCCTAATATCCCTGGGACCATTTTTGTTATTTACAGCGTAGCCAGAGTGATCTTTCCTTGGTTTCTCCTCACATTCAGAGTAAAAATCCCAAGTTCTGTAGGACCTTCTGCCTCCTGTCCATCCTAGTTAGCTATCTACCGTTCTCTCTGAGCTTTAGCTGCATTGACTTTTTTGCTTTTTTCACTTGCTGTTTAACCTCTGCCTGGATGTTCCACTCCCAGGGAAGATACCCGACAGGGTGGGAGGGTACATGTGTGTGTCTATACCTTCTTTCCTTCCCTGGGATCTAAGCTCACTGAGTATCAGAGACTACAGCATCCAAAGCACCCACAACAGTGCTACTGGTGATAATAGGCACTCAAGAAATTGTTCTTGAATGAATGAATGAATGAATGATGTTTCCTTTCAGTAACCTTGTCATCATAATTATACTTGATAACTGCAGTTACTTAGTTCTAATTGAAGGTCACTGGTTTTATTGCTCACCAGTGTTTCTTACATACTTCTCATCAAATCTGAAATACACTTCAGTCTCACCTGACTGAAGGTTTTCACACAGCTATGTAGTGACTGCACCCTGGCTGACAAGGACTGAAACCTCCAGCGGTGCAGGATGCATCCCAAGTTCAGAGAGAATAAGGCGTAAAAACAAATCTGAATTCTTTCTTAGAATTGATGAAATAGGTTATATTGGGTATCCCCCCAGCTTGAAATATTCTGATTCAGTTTCCATCTGATTTAACTGTTTCCTAAAAGTGATAATTTCCAGAACAGGTACAAGCATAATATAGTGTGGCCATTGATTTCATGCTGTGGTCTGTTATCTTTACTCACCTGACTTTTGGCACCCCTGCTTGTATTAGAAAAGTGTGACGCTAATATGGTTCTCTGTGGTGATTGCTTGTCTTTCAGCCATCTTTTCTTTCCCTATGGAACTCATATAATTCAGATAAGATCTCTGATCAATCCTCCTTATTACTTAGAGTTTTCTCACGTAATATCCATTTGTCTGTGTCAGCTTTGCCTTTCTGCTGTGGGTAGAGTGGGACCTCTCTCAGTTGTATGAGGGATAGATTCTGCTGCCTGGCTCTAGTCATATAGGACGGCCAATCAGGAGATTGGAGGACTCATGGTGAGTCAAGATGGCTGGGGCGGGTATGCAAGATAAATCTGTTCCACTTCCTTGTCAGAGTTCCAGGTGGTTATTTTTACATTGTTTCTGTTAGTAGTTCTTTCCTCTTTTGTCTATATTTGTTTGAAGTCTGTCTCCCTCTAATTCTGAATTGACTTTTCCGGAAGTTATTCAAGTCTGATTTTCTTTCCTCCTTTGTCAGGGAAAAGAAGTTGTGACAAATTGCTTGGATCCTTAAGCTTAAGTGGGAAGTATGGCTTCAACACAGAACATCTGTTTCATTGCTGTTTTATCCGTCAGTAAAACTGTTACTTCTTTTATGTACTAAAAGTTCTTAGCACTTAACTAATATTAGCTCTTTGTGCTCTGATGCCAGACTTCCTATAAATTAATGGAAAATTTTTGTGGTTTTGGTTTATTCTAGACCTCAGACTTTACGTAGTATATTTCACTTTTTCACAAGAGGAAGGATTTGCCACACAGCATTCAAATTACTGTTATAGGATATGAATTGTTGCCTACTTTGTCTCTTTGAAAAAGAATCAAGGTTTACCAAGCTTGATTTTAGCCAGTCACCGTATTTCCTAGCTAAATAATGGAAGTAGGGGAGAATCTATACAAGTCAGAGAGTTGTTCTTTTTTGTTTCATGGGGCCTTTCTCTGAGACTGCTAGGGACTCTGTGCTTGATTGGTTGTCATTGTTCAAGCTTCAAGTGGTTTCAAGTTAATTTTTTTAAACTAATGTTTAATTCCCTTTTTCCCTGTAGCTTTTACAAAGTTGATCACAGTAAATGGACAAGAATATCATCTTCAACTTGTAGACACAGCCGGGCAAGTAAGTGACCTCTGGTATCTCAGAATCTTATACAGCATATCTGACAGTCTTGGTCCTAGCACTGATTTTTAAAAGTACCAGCTATGCCAAGAAAACCCCTCATGTTGTGTGCAGACAGTCCCTGACTCCCAATGGTTTGGCTTGCAGTGGCTCGACTTAACAATTTCTCATCTTTACAATGGGTCTATTGAGGTATTTGATACATTTTCAACTCATGATATTTTTGGTTTACAGTAGGTTTATCACGATGTAACCCCATCATAAGTCAAGGAGCTTACACAGATAACTAAATGTTAGTATGCTGTCTTCTTGGTCTTTTCTAAGACATTTCTGGCAGTTTTCTTTTAATAACTTGTTTTTCTGCTTTAGAATTGCTTTAAATATATTAACATTGTAAGGGTTAATACTTACTACAGGATAGTGGCTTTCTATTTTCTAAACTTTAACTCTATATTAGAGAGTCATATTAGTTGCTTTCTTTCTCTTTGTGATATGTGTTCTCCTACATTAGGGCAAAAGTACATCTTTTCTAGAGGAAAGGCATAAGAGGGGCATAGGGCAGAAATTAGCTGATTTGATCTTATGAGGACCTGGGCCATAAAATACCAGTTTGATTGGAGTCCAGGCTCTGGTTTGAGTGTTGGCTTTAGTTTATATAGTAGAGTCTCTGGGTGGGTGGATTTGAGAGTGATTACTAGATTAGGGAGTTTCAATTTATTTGATAGACAGTAGATAATGGCCAAAAGTCAAATAATCCCCCCAGAAAGGATATTCACATGTCGGTTAATGTAGCAGGGATGTGTGGAATGGATCACCAGGGAATTGACTGGAAGCAAGGGGGAAAGGAGTACGTGGAACAAAGAAAAGCCCTTTTGACAGCTTAGCTGCCCCATTACCATGACATCCAGGCCTGCTTTTACTAGAAACTATTCTGTAAGACTGAATTTACCCTTCTTCACTGGAGGGTGAGGAATGTAAAGAAGCTGGGATTTCAGCTCCTAACTCCTGCCCTTGCAACATTTTTTTTGAGACAGAGTCTTGCTCTGTCACCCAGGCTGGAAGGCAGTGGTGCTATCCCACTACAACCTGTGCCTCCTGAGTTAAAGCAATTCTCCTGGCACAGCCTCCCAAGTAGCCGGGATTACAGGCACACCACCACACCCGGCTAATTTTGTATTTTTAGTAGAGGCGGGGTTTCGCCATATTGGCCTGGCTGGTCTCGAACTCCTGACCTCAGGTGATTCACCTGCCTCGGCCTCCGAAAGTGCTAGGATGACAGGCATGAGCCACCATGCCTGGCCCGCCCTTGCAACTTATAATCAAAGGATAAGAGTAGCAGGAGGGTGAGTGTAGTGTGATCTGGTTTGCTGTGTTAAATGGGGGCTATTTTTCTGGAATCTGGGGAAGTTGGAGTAGACCCAGAATAATATGACCTGTCCTGTGGGTTTGGAATGAATTCCCTCTGCTTTGCGTTTTGAAGTAAACATAGAAGGAAAGTGTGATGCCTTAGTGAAGCAAGAAGATGGCTGTATTGAGTGATGTTAGCATTGGAGGAACCTGAGGTTTCCATTTTGGAAGCTTGGAAGAAAATAAATGTGTTTGGCTCTTTGAGCTTGTACACAGAGCTATAGCATGTGCCTCCTTCACTCACCCTACACACTCCCTGCTGGTGGTGATGTAATGTGCTTTAGCAGTCAGATTCTTGATGCTTTCATTAGAGCAGAGCCATCCTAGGCTTTCACTCCCTGGTACCTGTCCTCTTGACAGAAGAATAGGAGTTGGGGCTTATATGGACCAGGGGAGCAGTAGAAGTCTCCGTTAGGGGGCCGGGGGCATGGCACAGATGACGAGGCTCATTAGAAATTAGTAGGGAAGGGAAGAGCCGCTTGAGTAGGAAATTGTTTTGGATTGTTGGGTTTTGTATCTTTCTTTTATAGTTGACTATATAATTTATTGCCTAAACCAAGACACTTTCAGAGTTGTGGGCTGGGGGTGCTAATAATAATTATGTTGGGACAACAGTGTAACTTAGAATGTCCTGGGCAAAGAAATACAGCTGTTCTGTTTATTGTGGGACTCTGACACTATCAAGACTTCAGTTTGCTTTTGTATCCTTATTTGGAATCTCCTTTAAGCTCCTGAAAACTGGTGATGAGAATGTAAATTGATAAATCACTTTCATGTAATGTTACTGTGGAAACACGTTTTGTATCAGGCAATTCAGGGAACCAGTATTTCATAACTGTTTGGAGTGTGGGCCCTGGGGTCACACTTGCCTGGATTTGAATCTTGGTTTTTGTTGCTAACCCAGTAACCTTAAGGAAGCGAATGAGGGCTGGGCATGGTGGCTCATGCCCTTAATCCCAACACTGTGGGAGGTGGAAGGATCACTTGAGCCCAGGAGTTTGAGGTTGCAGTGAGCTATGATAGCACCACTGCAGTCCAGCCTGGGCAACACAGCGAGATCCCATCTCTTTACATAAAAGGGTGAAGAAGTCTTTCTGTGCCTCAGAGCTCTATCTATAAATAGTGATAACTGGCATTGTTGCAGGATTGTCACATTGGGGTTAAAGAGGCTGTGCTCTTTCTTTGTAGACCTTTAATGCTGCTGAGGCAAGTGTGACGCCAGCATATTAACTGTGTTGACAGGCTGCATGGTGGAAGTGCACATGTTCTTAATACTTGGAGAGCTGTCTTTGAAAAGATTTCTCTAAAGAATAAATTTCTTTATATTGACTACTTATCAAGTTGGAATATGTGTTCCTCTGGGGTACTGTTTTGCCCTGGAACATAAATGTACACTCAGGTATCAAACAATTTAAAATATTTTAGTGATGTAGTAATACAAATAGTGAAACCAAAAGCACCAGTGTTTAGGAAGAGTATATGATGTGAGATAAGACAAGAGCAGTGGTCATATTAGCAGCCCTGTTGTCTTGCCCCTTCGGGTTATATTACAACTGGGTAAGAGTATTTGGAGAATTTTTGCACAAAATATGTCCAAATTTGGCTACTTTAAATTATTTGTAGTCATTGCAACTAGTAGTTCTTGAAGGTTATATTTACAGTTGAGAGACAATAAATTAAAGATGTGCTCTTTATTTACAGCTCAGGATGGTGGCACACAGGCATGTCCTGCCGTGGTTTCACCCTTCATTCTGTTGAAAACTGGATGATAACAAACTCAGGTGTTTACTGCTCCAAGAGCTGCTTTATAAATTGGATGCATACGGGGGCTAGTTCTGGGATTAAGACTGGTAGTAGTAGGGTAAAATGATTAAGGGGCAAATTCTTTTAAAAGTAATCTATAGTAAATTTGTTCACTGGCTTCCACATTTCAGGAGTGAAATCGCACGCAGTGAATTGCTGCATAGCGGTATTTGTTAGCAAGTTCTATTTACTACTTAGTAGTTTATGTCGGTACATCCATACCACTATGGTTTAATAGTGGTTTAATTGCCCACCTAGGAATGATGATGAACATGGTTAAATACAGATTATTTTTAGATTGCATGAAATATTTTGGTTTTGCCCAATTTTAGGGTGAGAACATATACCCTAAATAAATTTTGGGGTAAGAATGTGAAGTATCAAAAAAAAAAAGTAGCCTCTTCTATATTAACCTATTTATTCCTAGTGTTCCATTATTGGAACGTTAAGCTTGTGGGAGTTATTTATATCCTACTGCTCAAGGTCACCAAGGTCTGATTTTTCATGAAAAAAAAAAAATTTGCCACCTCCGGCATAAATGGGTTAATAACTTAGATTCACACCTGTAATCACAGCACTTTGGGAGGCCAAGGCGGGTGGATCACTTTAGGTCAGGATTTTGAAACCAGCCTGACCAACATGGTGAAACTCTGTCTCTACTAAAACTACAAAATTAGCCAGACATGGTGGTACATGCCTGTAATCCCAGCTACTTGGGAGGCCAAGGCAGGAGAATTGCTTGAACCCAGGAGGCGGAGGTTGTAGTAACCCAAGATTGCACCATTGCCCTCTAGCCTGGGCAACAAGAGTGAAACTCTGTCTCAAAAAAAAAAAAAAATAATAATAATAATAATTAAAATTGATTCAATGACAATCCATCTTATAATGTAACCAAATTTGCTTTTTTGAAAATTGAGTTTAATTTTTAAAAAATAGGTGTAATGCACATGGTACAAAAATAAATAGTGCAAAAAGGTGTAAATAGTAAAACTTAAGACGTTCCTACCCTAGCTATCTAACCCCCCACCCCCACCAGCAACCACATTTACCAGTTTCTAGTATATGCCTCTAGGATACTTGATACATGAATATGCAAATATAGTTTTAAGCTTGGGTTTTTTTTGTTGTTTTTTTGTTTTTTTCCTTTTTACACAAAAAGTAATACATCTCCATCTTGGAGATTTTTCCATATCAATACCTGTGGCCTCCTTTTCCCCCAAGGCTGCATAATATCCAGTTGTTGGGATATATATCGTAAGTTAACTGCTGATCAACAGTTAGACTGTTGCTGGTCTTGCTACCATCAGCAGTCCCTTAGTGAACATCCCGGACGTTGTTTTAGACATAGGGTAATAATGCACATAGGAAAACTTCCTGGATGTGGGCTATCATAGGGTTACAGTTCATGTTCTTGCCAGCAGTGAATGAGAGTGTCTATTTCCCTACACCCTCACCAGCACTATGTGTTAGCAAACGTTTTGGTACTTGCCAATCTGATAGGTGAAAAAAAGCAGTGTACTTTTAATAATGCAGTGTACTTTTAATAATGCACTTTTCTTAGGAGGGGCTTTGATTTTTCCTATGTTAGAAGATGTTTGTATTTTTCCCCCTATGAATTATCCTGTCTGTGTACTTGGCCATTTTTTTTCTATTGGGTGGTTGGTCTTTGCGTGTTGATGTGAGATTCCCCTTGATATGTGAAGAAAATTAGCGTTTTGTATATGATCTGAGATGCACAGTTTTGTTTTCAGTTTGTCTTTTATTTATGGTTTTTGTTTGAGAGGTTTGCAGCCATGAAGAACTTTTTCACATAGCTGAATTTATTTATTAATCTTTTTTTTTTTTTTTTTTTTTTTTTGAGACGGAGTCTCACTGTGTCGCCCAGGCTGGAGTGCTGTGGCGCGATCTCGGCTCACTGCAAGCTCCGCCTCCCGGGTTCACACCATTCTCCTGCCTCAGCCTCCTGAGTAGCTGGGACTACAGGCGCCCGCCACCGCGCCCAGCTAGTTTTTTTGTATTTTGAGTAAAGACGGGGTTTCACTGTGTTAGCCAGGATGATCTGAATCTCCTGACCTTGTGATCTGCCCGCCTTGGCCTCCCAAAGTGCTGGGATTACAGGCGTGAGCCATTGTGCCCGGCCTTATTAATCTTTTTTTAACTGATAATGTATTTTAAGCTCTCCCATCTATCATACACATCGTTTTCATCTTTAAATCTTTGCTTCCTCTGGAATATGTTTTTGCCAAAGTGTGAATTGGAGTTCCAGCTTAGCCATTCATCCTCAGGTGGCTCTGGGCTTGTCCCTGTACACTCAGTTGAGGGTTACTTTTGGTCCTCACTGATTGAAATGCCAATATTATCATATACCTCATTCTCATATCTGTCAGGTCTTTCTGGATTTTTCAGTCTGTTCTGTTTGTGAGCCAGTACAGTATTACTTATGAGAGCTTTATGATTTCTACTCAGCTGCCCTCCCAATTGCTATTATATTGTTATATTGCTATTATTCTTTCTCAGAAAGTAGACTTTAAAGGCCGGGCACAGTAGCTCCTGCCACTGCACTCCAGGCTGGGTGACAGAATGAGACTGTCTCAAAAAAAAAAAAAAAAAGTCAGACTGGGTGCAGTGGCTCACACCTGTAATCCCAGCACTTTGGGAGGCCAAGGCAAGCGGATCACCTGAGGTCAGGGGTTCGAGACCAGCCTGGCCAACATGGTAAAATCCCGCCTCTACTGCAAATGCAAAAATGAACCAGGTGTGGTGGTGTAGCCTGTAGTACCAGCTACTTAGGAGGCTGAGGCAGGAGAATCGCTTGAACCTGAGAGGTGGAGGTTGCAGTGAGCTGAGATAGTGCCATTGCATTCCAGCCTGGGCAACAAGAGGGAAACTACGTCTCAAAAAAAAAATCAGAATTATATCAGCTGGGGGCTCTTTCCTCCATTATACCTTCTAACTGGTAGTTTTTTACTCAGTGCTTCTTAGACATAACTTCTTTTTTCTATGTTTCCACAGTTTCCCTTTAGGGAAAACAGAATTTTAACTTTGAACCTACTCTAGCTGAGCTAGTGATTAAAATCATTTGGGATTTTGTTTTTAATCTTATTTATTATATCAAAGAATTTATAGTAAAACTTAATTTTTCTTTTCTTTTTTTTTTTTTCTTTAAAGAACTTTACCATAGGGCAGTAATTCTGGGCTGTCATAAACAGTGGTTATAACCATACTATAAGTTTACAAAAATAATAGACTGCTGCTTAATCTTCTGGTACCATGATGTGATTTTTCCGTAATAGTGCTTAGGACATGTGTTATGTTGACAATTTAGTTTCAACTAAGAATGAAACGTTTGTACCAGACAGTGGCGCGTGCTGTTGAAAACTGCACTGACATCAGAACTTTCTGTATGCTTTAATACGTATATAAAGCAAAGTGTCATAACGCTGCTTTATAAAACTAAAGACTACTATGCTGTTGCGTAATAGGTACCTTTCTCTTTAATTCCTAGAGTTGCTCAGTAAATAACTCTCTTGGTCCCCAAAAGTCTGAATACCTCAATTGAACCTGGTGTTTTGATCCTCTTTTCTCTTTCTCTGTTTATCTCTCTCTCTCCCCTACCTCCCTCCCTCTCTCCCTCTCTCCTTCAGATGGCTGATGGCACCCCTCTAGCAACCTGTAGACTGAAGCTCAGGTCATTGTGACTGACATGCAGAGAATAAATCAAATAATATGACAGTTTCAAATATAAAAATACAGATTTATGGGATGAATCAGCAGGATTTATAAATGTCCTGAGGTCTAGAAGATTCTGGACTTAGTCATGCTCATCCCTTGTTTTGAGATCACAGAGCCAATGATTTTTGTGTTCCATCCATCCTCTTCTCCCAGAAATCATGAAGGTCATCAGACTTTCCCCTAAAGTTCTAGAACAGCTAGTCATTTTTAAATATTGGCTTGAACCACATGATCACCTCCAGGCCATTCTTAAAGCTTCAGTTTGTAGCTGTTTCTGGCATAATATTGTAATCCACTCTTGTGTCTACTTTGATTTCTTCAGGTAATACATGAAAAACTTTGGGTAAAGGTTGTTTGTGATGCTATATGAAGACTACTCAAAGATAATTTTTTTCCCCCACAGGATGAATATTCTATCTTTCCTCAGACATACTCCATAGATATTAATGGCTATATTCTTGTGTATTCTGTTACATCAATCAAAAGGTAAGACTCCTGCTGCCTGCTTGAGTTGATTTGCTACTCATAGATAGCATTGATCCTTTTAAGGGACTGTGCTGGAATTATTAATAGTGACAATTAGAATTATTAGGCTACATGTTTTTTAGTGATTTTCTCATGGAGCAACTGGATTGCTGGGAAACATGGCCCACTAGATGTTCTGTTAGTTACACCAATAGGATAAAAGGCTCTTTCTTACCTCAAGCTGCCTAGAAAAACAGTGGTTCAGCATGATCTAAGCTTTTCTGCTAATTGAAATGGGAAATGCCTAAATTAATTTTACTTTGTGTGTGTTTTTACCATATTAAGGTGAAATAGACTTTCTAATAAAATGTGGGGGTTTGGGTTTGTTCAATATCTTATCCTTTGAATTTATGAAATAAGACCTTTTGGTAATAGAGTCTGACTTTACTACATAAAAACAAAGCCACTATTTTTATTAATAAGAATGGATATCGGTTCCTCTAGCTATGTATTTCATGTCTTCTCTTATCAGGGGATGGCATGTATTATCAGGAGGAGCAGTGGTCTGTGTCTGTTAACAGAACAGCTGGCTGTATACAGCAGCGGAGCTCTGGGCATTGGTGACAGCTTATGTTTGAAGACTTTATGAAAATATCAGTGCCAATGGAGGGCGTTTGGTGGCTACCTAGCATCTATTGAGTGTGTGCGACATGTTAGGGAGTTTGCTACGCTCTTTGCCTACATATGATACATTACTTATTTCATCATTACCTTAATCCTTCATCAGAGATGTTTTATATCCCACTTTACGTGGAAAGAAACTGAGTGACAGAGACCTAAAGCAGCTTGCCCAGGGCTACATAATGACATTGCTGGGATTCATAGCCATCTCTCCAGTTCCACAGTCAAGGCTGACACTGTCCAATAGAACTTACTGCGGTGATAGAAGTGTTTGCTCTCTGTGCTGCAGGTGGCTGTTTAACTAAAAATGAAAAATTAAGCCTCCCTCGGTTACAGTAGCCCCATTTCAGGTGCTCAGTAGCCACATGTGGCTGGAGGCTGCCATGTTGGCCAGTGTCTGGGTTCCTTACCCCCACATACTCCACTGCCAGTGAAAATTCAGTCTGCTGCTCTGTGAGTGTGTTGTTTAACATTTTTCTCCATGGCAGAGAAACATACTTTAGGGTGTTGAGTTCTAGCTATAAAATGTTTGAGTACCATTCTCGGCCATTCTTATAAACAGACCCCATACTGTCAATCCCCGAGAAAGTTTACACCTGAATCAAAACCAAGTACCAGAATTCTGTGTTCCTTAAGGAAATTTGGGGAACTGTGAAAAATGGAAAGTGAGGGTAATCATTCTTAATCTAATTACCTAAGCATAGATACTGTTAATATCTTGGTATATGTTTTTTCTGGTCTTTGTTTTAGTCTGCATGGATTGTTTTAACGTCCTTTTATTTGCTCTCTGAATGCTGTTTTATGGTTTATATTTTCCATGTTTTTATATTTTTACTTACCATGTAAAATATATTTTTTTCCATATTACCTAGTATTTGAAATAGTAAATGGCTTTATAATATTTCATGTTCAATGATAGATGGATATCTCTCTTCCTGTTTAATGTATTTATATTCTTGTCACTAAAAGCAATGCTTGGATTGGATTTTATGCTTAAAACCACTGTGTACTTAGTATTTGGAAACATGATCATTTTCTTACTGACTTATAAGAGCACTTTAAATAGTAAAACTATTGGCCGTTTTTATACAAAGATTTTTTTTAATTTCAATTGTATATTTTTAAAATGTATATACTGCCACGTGTAAGGCCTTGTCCAGAACAAATTTAGTGTACCAATAATCTAATGAATGTTGGAAGTTCATGTTTGTTTATGAATTTCCATTATTTTACTAATTTACTTGAAAAACATGATTCAAAGATTGTTTTGTTGTTGGTAAGTATAATTTTATCCTAGCTGATTTTTAGAAAACAATGTTGGTGTTACTTTACAAATTGTTACTTTGAGGCATTAAAATAGTAGGTAGAAAATTTTCTTAGTGCATCCACTGATTTTTTTTAAATCTCTGTTTTGGTGTGCACAAATTAGATGACATTATAGAATCAAGTTGAAAACATAGCATGTGTCACTGGGGAAATTGAAAAATACATTGAGCTGGATTAAAAATATGAAAATGTGCTCACCAAGGACCTTATGTATTTGAGAAAACATTGGCCTAGTGCAAAGCAGAGGACAAAAAGCTTGGTACTGTGTCGTCTCAGTGGCACTGTTGCAAGTTTTGACCAAGTTTCTCCTTACTAAAATGGGTGTGTTTTGTTTTGTTATATGCCTTTTACCCTAGTAGCTCATAGTTTAATGAGCATTCTCAAATCTCAAACATGAGTGTGAGAAGAGTGGTGTTTTGTTTTTTAGAAACCTATATGCTGAATACACAAATATTTATGAATATACAAGAAATATGTCAGTAAAACTTTCTGAATCAACCAGTTTGTTGATCAGAATTGTCTAATCCTTTTTATTGAATTCAACCTCTATCTAAATAACCATTTTCATTGTTTGTGAAATAAAACAGAAGTCTCACATTATTCCTTTATATCATAAAACCCCTGTAGAATTGCTGTTTCTGAGTAAATAAAGCGAAAATACATCCTATTTCATAATTTCTAGAAATGGAAAAAAGAAACCTGCATTTGAGAGATGTGAGATTTGGGTTTTCATTTATCCCCACTAACAACTTTGGACAAGTTACTTCACAGTACCTTTGTCGCCTGTAAATTGGGTATATTGATATAGGAGTAGACCTCTCCTATCTGAGGCAGCCAGGCTACTTACTTTAAAACATTAGTTAAGGGCCAGGCGCAGTGGCCCACACCTGTAATCCCAATACTTTGGGAGGCCGAAGTGGGCAGATCATTTGAGGTCAGGAGTTCGAGACCAGCCTGGCCAACATGGTGAAACCTCATCTCTACTAAAAATACAAAAATTACCCGGGTGTGGTGGCGGGCGCCTGTAATCCCAGCTGCTCGGGAGGCTGAGGCAGGAGAATCTCTTGAACCTGGGAGGCAGAGACTGTATCATGAGCTGAAATCATGCCATTGCACTTCAGCCTGAGCGACAAAGCAAGGCTGTGTCTCAAAAAAAACAAAAAAACAACACTGGTTAAGGGAAAAAAATCGGAAAGGTGATGTCAATCTCCAGTGTTTTCTTTTAAAGCATAAATATACATTCAGTCACTCATCTTGTGAAATTTTCAAATTGTCATCTTTGAATATGAGTTCACCCACTGCTGTTCAGTATGACTACATCCACGATTTATCCATTATGACTTCTGGTTCGGTTTCTTCCGAGTGAGATGCTTGGGAAACAGTCTACACCTCAACTATTTAGATTGCTGTGATTTTCCCCACCAGTCTTTTTCAGTTGGTTTGGCACACCTTATTAAGGAGCACCGTTTTTAGTAGATCAACTCACAGTATTCAACTTCTAGTTTTCAGACCAACAAAACTCTGTCTACACATACTTCAAAAGTTTGCAACATAAATTATGACTATGATGAATTTAACTGGCATAAGTGGGTTTGGGAACAAATGGGGCTGTTTTAAATAATGCCTTTTTTTCCTAGTAGCTCGTAGTTTAATCAGCATTCTCAAATTTGAGACATGAGGGAGTATGAGAAGAGTGGTGTTTTGTTTTTTAGAAATCTGTATGCTGAATACACAAATATTTATGAATATCCAAGAAATACGTCAGTAAAACTTTCCGAATCAACCAGTTTGATTCAGAAAATCAGTGATCTCAAGAAATTTAGCCACTTAGAACAGTACACATTTATGATCTCACAGTTTTTGTGGGTCAGGAATCTGGGTGTGGCCTAGCTGTGTCCTCTGCTTCAGTCTCTCAGAGCCACAGTGTGGGTATCAGCAGGGGTTGCAGTCCCATCTGAAGGCTTGCCTGGGGGAAGATGTTTCCCAGCGTGTTCACGTGGCTCTTGACAGGGTTGAGTTTCTTGCAAGTTGTTGGACTGAGCTTCTTAGTTCCTTGCTGGCCGCTGGCCTGAGGCTGCCCTCTGCTCCTTGCCAGGTGCTTCACTTCATTGGGGCAGGTGCACAAGAGAGCCAGGGAATTTCCTGCATGACAAGCCACTGTCTTTTATAACCTAACCGCAAAAGGGACATTCCATCACCTTTGTCATATTCTGTTCATTAGACGCACGTCACTAGGTCCATGCAGGGAGATGACACACAGTGTGGCCACTAGGAGAGCAGGAGATCTGGGAGCTGGCTCCAAGCTGCCTGCCACACAGTCCTAGTTCTTTCAGCTGTTTCTCACGTGACAGGGTACTGTATTTTTGCCCAAGTGGCGACACTTTTAAAGATAGGCAAATACAGCACGCGGAGGAAACCGTGGTTCTGTAATGCAACCGCAGGTCCTTAGGATACCCATATCCCATTTGTTGACCCACAGCGAACTTGTAGGGGGGGTTAAATTTCATTTTTGTTTTTATCAAATGACAGCACACATCGTTTAAAATAGCACAGTGTGTAATTCATTCAACAAGCTAACTTGTTCTGAAGCTTGTGATGCAATCATGAACAAAGCAGACAAATCCCTGCCCTTGCGGACTTATTATTTCTGGTGTGGGAGACAAACAGTAAAACGACACACATGCGAGATAGGATGTCTGTGACCATGCTGCCAAGAAAAATAAAGTACGGAAGGGGTAAGAAATGGAAAGGAAATTTGTCATTTAGGGTAAACAGAAGAGGTGTAAGAAGTGACATTTGAGGCTGGGTGTGGTGGCTCACACCTGTAATCCCAGCACTTTGGGAGGCCGAGGCAGGCGGATCACGAGGTCAGAAGTTTGAGGCTTGAGAGTCACTGGGGCCGAGTAAAGATGGCCACCCATCAGAGGATGTTGAACCAGGCACCGTCCATCTGCTGCAGCAGAGTCCTCTGGTTGCTGTGCTGAGCAGGGGTGGCGGGGAAGGGTTGGGGCTGTGGCACTGATGCAGGCAGACTTGGGCCAGGAATTCACACCTCAGCGGCAGCAGTGGAGGGGAGTGAGAAGCCGTCAGATTCTAGGTAGGATTTGAAAGTAGAGCCAGTGATGTGCTGGCAGATGTTTGCATGGGTTTTTTGGGGGAGGGTGGAAAATGATTTGTGGCCATTTGCCAGCAGTCAGTGGTATAAATAATCCTGCTGTGGCAGATTTCAAGTGATCATTATGACATCTCAGATCCCCTTCCCGGTGAGAGCCACCTCCATCCTAGAGTCATCGGCTCATTGATCTGATTGAAAGCCAAGAGATACTGGCATCACCCAGAGAATGTATGTACCTAGGAAAGAACACAGGAGCAGGCTGAATGTACTAGGGCACTCTAGGAAAAGCTGTTCAAGTTGTAATGTAAACAGTTGGTTCTTTGCTGAATGAGTTGGGTGATTAAAATTTGCATTTATGTGGTTTCTCAGCCCAGTGGTAGGCTTTCCGTTTGAATGCCTTACCTGTTTCACTTTGAATATCCTCAGTCAGGGTTGCTGAGTGTCAGATGTATGCACATGTGAATGGATTGCTAGGAAAAAACAAGAGTTCTTTGTGTTCAGTTTATGTTATGTTAAAATGGTGAGTCTGTGACATTTTACATTTTTCCAGCTGGCAACATAACATACATTTAAAAACTTCAACATTAAAATGGATGTCTAATTTATACTTTTTGTTTTATAGTTTTGAAGTGATTAAAGTTATCCATGGCAAATTGTTGGATATGGTGGGGAAAGTACAGTAAGTAGTACCATTTTATCTGCTTGTTAGAGAAACTTCTTTTAATAGTATCTTCTGAGCAATACAATCTGGCACTGACTGGTTTGTCTTTTTTTTCTTATAAATAGAATACCTATTATGTTGGTTGGGAATAAGAAAGACCTGCATATGGAAAGGTATGTAGCTTTTATAAAGTCAAATCTAAGATGATTTAGTCACTGAAGTATCATTTTAATTATTGTTCTGATGTCAAGAATATTTTTAGCTGTAGCATTTTTATCCGTTCAGAGGTGTTATGGTCGTGTGCGGCAGAAGCAAAAGTGGAATAGAAATCTCACATTCCTCTAGAAAAGAGAGAGCAAACTTTATAGGAAACTACCTTTAGGTTATCTGCCACTTTGCATAAAGCAAATTCTAAAAAGACATAGTGCTCATTTATGCAGCAAGTGGTTTTTGAGTACCAGGGTTTGGGATTACAGTGAGGAGCAAAGGAGGCAGATGTCCCATGCCCAGGCAGCTTCATGTCAGAGAGGAAGAGACTCTACAGCCTGCATGCAAGAGAATTGAGCTTTCAGGCTCTTTCACAATTTCCCCTGGCCTTGGGTGCTTACAACCTAGCTGTAAAATAGTCAATTGTTACAGATACGGGAGTACTGGAAAATAAGATCATGTTCTCTGAGCTGGAAGGTTTGCTGGAGCATGGATAATCCCATAAAGCAATGTCTATTCTGTTCCCCAGCTCAGGCGTAATTAAAACACTCCTGTGTTACATTCTTGATGCTAATGTTAGGCCAGGGCATGGTTCTGCTTCATGAGAAAGAAATTGACCAAAATGGAGCCTGTTTCATAAATCAATTATACATGTTTTATATAATGAAGAGCAAAGTACTTTAACTAGAATTTTATTTTTTCTTTAGGGTGATCAGTTATGAAGAAGGGAAAGCTTTGGCAGAATCTTGGAATGCAGCTTTTTTGGAATCTTCTGCTAAAGAAAATCAGGTAACAGATTCTATAAACCTCATTTTGCATTGCGTTCTCATCAGTCGCAGGGATGTGTTCCTTGCAGTTGGCATTTGACCTCTGTCTTGATCACTCCTGTGTAACATTTGGCCTTCCTCCATTTCTAATACCAAGCTTTGTGTTGCTTTAGGAAGATACTACTTAGGTGTTTATAAATTCAGTCAGTATTCTACTTACAGTGGAACCTAGGATATTTGTAGGATAAACAGAAACTATTAGTAAAGGAAATACTACCTTTTGTAAACATATATTTTTGTTTTGTATTAATAGCTGGTACAGAAATAAGTCCATACAGGGAAAAAAAAAAAAGAATTATATCACTTTAGTACTAATTTTGTAACTACCCACCCCCTGGCTTTTTTTCTGTTAGATGAAACCGGGTCAGACGTACGTGTTAATTGTTAACATAGAAATGATGAAGAACCATCTTATAAGCATTTAGTACCAATTTCACCCCGCAGATGTGCCTTCAAAGGCATGTTCTGGGAAGGATGTAGATTCTGCCTCCGGAGGCTTCACAATCCTGTGTGAGCCCTTCTCTTCCATTGCTCTAACTTAAACCCCCGGCACCAAGCTTGTCTCCCGCCCCCAGTGCATTTTTCACCTATATATTTTTTTTGCTGCCCTTAATTTTCTAAAGATACACATCTGATGGTATCATCCTCTACTCAGAAACTGTCAGTGAACTGCCCCTTCTCTATAGAACCCTTCGCCTGGTCCTGAATGCAGTCAATAATTTGTTCTTTTCTAGTTTCTTCTCTCACCACATTCTTGTACTTTCCATCACATCAAACTGCTCCCTTCCTTAAACACACCATCTCCTGTCCACCCCACTTTCAAAATGTCTCACCTTTCCTCATGCTCCCCTCCGGTTTAAAATAGCCCTTCTCTAAGTATCTACTTAGGTTCATGTGGGGTTTTATATTTTGAATGTGTTTTCAACATGTGGTGGTGTTTGATCCTCAGGTAAGATGACTTGGTTTTCATTTCTCTGAGGAAACTCTAGTATAGTAGGGTGGTGCCTCCTCCCTGGGAGGGCCGGGCGCCAGCAGCCTTGGCACTCTTCCTTCCCTGCTCCGCCCCTCTCCGCAGCACGGAGGTTTGTAGTCCTCAAGGCCCCACCTAGATTTCACCTTCTTGTTGACCCCCTCTGGATCCATCCAGCTGAAAGAAATTGTGGTTTCTTCTCTTAGCCCTCTTAATTTGTTCTGAGATCTGAGTCGGTATCATTTATATAAATATCCTTCATAATGTTTAGCACAGTGGGTTATCCGTCAGCCCAGGTATCCTGTGATAGTCAAATTGGCTTTGTCCTGTGTTGGGATATGGAGGGATAGTGAATCCATGTGGTTATGTCCTCTTATGTGCGGATGAAAAAAACTGATTAAACAGATCTGTGTAATTCGTTCCCAAGTTCCAGATAGCAAGGGATTTATTGAAGTCAGCTCAGTTTCTGAGTATACACAGAATTCAAATAAGAATTGAGATAGTTAAGAGATACCTATATTTTAAAAATTGCATTAAATCAATCCACTGAGTGCCTACGGACTGTATCCTTCAGATCATGTAGTTAAACCGCCTCATTTTAGAAGTGAGGAAATTAAGTTTCAGAGAGGTTAAATGACTTCTCTAAGATCACCCACTACCTTACGTGGTATAAGAACTAGGACTGAATTGTAAATCTCATCCACATCTAGTCCTTTTTTCTCTACACACTGCTTCCTGTCAATCAGGTGATCTGAAGCCGGTGACCTAGATTAGACAAGCGGGGTGGGACCTGGGGTTGGCTTCAGTTAACTAGGAGGACAGACGCCTCATTCATACCAACAGGACAGAAGGCTGAGGATGGGAGCCCACATTCAAGTGGGTGGGTCAGCTTGGTGGATGGAGGATGTGGAGTTCTTTCATGAATGTGGCTTCTGTTTTCCAGTGAAGTGTGTAAAACAAGGTTTTCAGCTGAGCGTAAGCATGGGGAACATTTGAGGAGAAGGGACGAGGCGTGGATGCTTTCTCTGGGGAGCGCCCAGATCCAGGGATGCAGGCGGGTGGCTAGGCAGCACCAAGTGTCTGCGCCAGGTTCCTGGTCATGGGTGTGAGGTCAGCAGTGAGTGGTGTGTGTTTTCCCTGGGCAGCGTTTACGGTGTGGCTGTGGGCACCGTGCCAGCGACAGTTGGTAGGGAAGGGAGTTGAAGTACAGTGGCGCCATGGTGGCCTGCTGAGTCTGAGCTGACCGAGAGGGAAAGGAGCAGCAAGAAGTGGTTAAGGGACAGGGGAGATGTAATAATAGGGTCAACACATCAGGCCCCTTGTGGGGCTGAGAATTGTTGCTTCAGGATAGCTAGAGAAAGAGCTGGGAAGGTGGTGTGGTGGGACGCTGGCAGTTGGTGTGTTGTGGTTTCGTGGGATAGTGGAAGTCACTGGAGTGATGGGGGAGGGGGATTCTTGGTGATTAGGAGAACAGGGTACTTCCTGTGGGGCTTCTGAGAACAGGGGCAGTTTTTCATGACCACAGGACTGCATTTCAAGGACAGGGTCTGGGAGTCACGGTGGCTCAGGCCTGTTGTCCTGGTGCATAAGGAGGCGAGGCTAGGCTTTCGAGGCCAGCCTGGGCAACATAGAAACCTCCAATCTGTATAACAAAAAAAGAAAAATAAAGGACAGGGTCTGACAGTTCTCCTCCCCACTCAGAGTTCCTGCTCCAAGTGGCCATGATTCCTGTCTGTGGTGAAGGACTGGTGGGGTTGACCCTGGGCTGAGGCTGAGGGCAGGAAGACGGGCAGGAGAGGAGAGGCCAGGAGATAGGGAGGGCAGTTTGTGGATTGAAATGACCGAGAATTACGCCACAGAGGTGTTGGAGGCTGGCATCGTGGCATCTCAGGAGCACGGAGGGTGCCTTCCCCACTTCAGGCCTCTTAGTGTCAAGGATGTGAGAGGCAAGGGCTGCTGGGAGAGTATGTCCTGTAGTAAAGGAGGAAAGATAGTGCCAGAAGTGAAGAGGGACCCTGAGGTCCAGAGGACACTGGGGTGGGGGTCATGGGGTGGAGTGGGACAGGAGATGGTGGTGAGTCTGGGAGTGAGGACTCTTCGGGCGTCTCCTGGTGCCTGAAGGAAACAGGGTCAAAAGCACAATCGGAGGCTGGTTATGGTCTGGGTCAGGAGGGATGGACAGTGGCCTTACTGGGCGTCGGGGGGCCCTGAAGTTCTGGGGCTCACCAGAACCCCTCCTCCTCCACCAGTAGGAGGGCAGGGCAGGCGGCACGCCCTCGTCAGTCCGTAAAATACTCTCGGAGTTCGGCTTCACACTAACACTGTGATTGGGTTTCTTTCTCTTTTCAGACTGCTGTGGATGTTTTTCGAAGGATAATTTTGGAGGCAGAAAAAATGGACGGGGCAGCTTCACAAGGCAAGTCTTCATGCTCGGTGATGTGATGCTGCTGCAAAGCCCGAGGACACTGGGAATATATTCTACCTGAAGAAGCAAACTGCCCGTTCTCCTTGAAGATAAACTATGCTTCTTTTTTCTTCTGTTAACCTGAAAGATATCATTTGGGTCAGAGCTCCCCTCCCTTCAGATTATGTTAACTCTGAGTCTGTCCAAATGAGTTCACTTCCATTTTCAAATTTTAAGCAATCATATTTTCAATTTATATATTGTATTTCTTAATATTATGACCAAGAATTTTATCGGCATTAATTTTTCAGTGTAGTTTGTTGTTTAAAATAATGTAATCATCAAAATGATGCATATTGTTACACTACTATTAACTAGGCTTCAATATATCAGTGTTTATTTCATTGTGTTAAATGTATACTTGTAAATAAAATAGCTGCAAACCTCAGTCCTTTGTGCTACTTGATGTGGCTTTCAGAGAAGAGAAGCCTTGTCCTGAGTTTCTCACTTGGCTTCAGGAAGGCCCCAGGTTGGATTCCAGAAACCAGTGAAGATGTGGCCACAGGAGGAGGTGTGCTGAGGTGGTGCTGACCGTGGACTCCCTGCGCAGTGGCCTGCAGATGTTGGGGCTGGGTTACAGCTGATTGAAGCTGAGTGGCCCTGGGGGGTCTGTGAGGGCAGTTCCTCCCCAGTGATGAGATTCTCTCCTTCCACCCTCAAATCCCGAGACCTTGACTGAAATGCTCCGTGGTCGGGAGCCTGGTCAAGGAGGAGGAGCTGCTGAGAGGCATTGTTCGCCCTTGCTCATAGCTTAGCTCGATGTCCGTGTCCGACAGGAGACGATTGAGAACAGCCTTGCCTGTCACTGTCCTAGAACACCCTGGAGTTTAGTGTTCTGTGTCAGGGTCTTGGGAGCCTCCTTCAGACCCAGATGACGGGCCTCCCTCTGTCCAAGGAGCAGCTGTAAAGGAGAAGAGGGATTTCATTTGTTTGGTGGCTGTTACCTTGTCTGTAAGTCAAACTTGGAGTTGAGCAGTGCTTTTTAAACGATTCCCTTTTGCAGCTAAAATTTCACAGGGCTATTTCTAATACGTAAGCAAATGTTACCGTTGACTTTATTAATAAAATATAGTTTTGCTTTGCAGTTGATTGTTAATGAAAAATTATGTTCTTAAAACACATGCCATTAATTTGGATCTTTTAAATATTTTTGCCTCGTTTGTCATTCCAGGATGACATTTCTGCCTTAGGAGACCTCCACCAAATACATTTTTAAAGACAGGGTCTCGCTTTGTCACCCAGACTAGAGTGCAGATCATAGCTCACTGCAGCCTCAAACTCCTGGGCTCAAGCTCAAGTGATCTTCCTGAGTAGCTAGGATTACAGGCCTAAGCCACTATGCCTGGCCAAATAATCACCTTTTAAATTTTGACAACACAGTATTGTTACTTATTACCAGGGTTATTCTTAGGACTAAAAATGTAAGAGCACTGAACAGAAAATGGGGACCTAGTCCATCCAGTTATGTCTATGTAAATGGAACTTAGAACAGCATATTGTACTAGAAACTGAAGTTCAACTGAACTCTCCTGAGGTGGTCCTTTAAGGACTGGACCTCCTGATTGGAGGGAGCGTAGTATCAGTTCTTTATGTGATGCAGTGCACACATTCCTTCAGATATGCCCTGGGGACCTGCCATGTGCCAGACACTTCTCTGAGTGCCATGAACACAGCAGAGAAACCTGCACCCCTGTGTGCCGTCAATCCTGCGCTGAACCTTGGAGATGCCACACAGGGTAGGCCCCTGTCCAGCTGCCCAAGGCAGCAATCCCAAGAAGACAGTTGACTCGTTTACTTGATTGAGCATTCGTGGTTTTTTTTGTTTTGGTTTGGTTTTTTTGACACAGAGTTTCGCTCTTGTTGCCCAGGCTGGAGCCCAATGGCACAATCTCAGCTCGCTGCAACCTCCGCCTCCCAGGTTCAAGCAATTCTGTCTCAGCCTCCCAAGTAGCTGGGATCACAGGCGCATGCCACCACACCAGACTTATTTTTGTATTTTTAGTAGAGACAGGGTTTCATAATATTGGTCAGGCTGGTCTTGAACTGACCTCAGGTGGTCCGCCCACCTCGGCCTCCCAGAGTGCTAGGATTACAGGCCTGAGCCACTGCGCCTGGCAGAGCATTAGTCTTATAATCAGTGATAAAACATTGTCACTGGGCATGATGCATGTGCCTGTAGTCCTGGCTACTCAGGAGGCTGAGGTGGGAGATTGCTGGAGCCCAGGCATTCTGGGCTGTAGTATGCAGTGCTAATCCTGTCTGTACACTGAGTTCGGCATCAATACGGTGACCTGGGAGCTAGGGACCGCCAGGTTGCCTGCGGAAGGGTGAAGCCATCCAACCTGGAAACAGCGCTCAGAACTCCTGAGCTGATTAGTAGTGGGAGTGTGCCTGTAAGTAGCCACTGCCCTCCAGCTAGCAACATAGCCAGACCTGTCTCTTAAAAAAAAAAAAAAAAATTGTGTTGAAAAGGTAATGCTTTTCTTTGTGGTACGTAAGTGTAGTCTTAGATTTATTGAAATACAGGAAGTGCAACTATAAAACTATATCCAAAATATTTTGCAGTTCAAAATTAAATTTTAAAATACAAATTATAAAATCACATTACAAATTAAAATTAATGTGATAGAATTTTGTTAAAACTAAATTGTCCATCCACTCTGGACATCTCTCCCCACTGGTTCACCAGCCATGCTCTTGCCTGAATGGCTTCTCACCTGCTTGTCACCAAATCTAGTAGTTTCCGCTTGCTTTCTTGACCTCTCGGTAGCATTCCACACAGTTCACCGCCGTCTCCCCTGCGTCATCATTACCCCACCATCTCCTGGTCAGCCTGCCAGCTCTGCTGGTGCATTGGTCTCCTTGGCTGTTCTGTATCAAACCTCTCAGCAGACCTTTTTTCCTGCCTACACCCTCTGCCTTGATATTCTTCAAGCATAGCTGTAACTCTGTGTAACCAGAAGAGTCCAAAATGTCTATCTCCCACCTTGACCTCTTTGGGCTCCAGGCTGATCTTGACAGACTCTCTACTTGGGTGTTTTATAGGCATCTCAAGTTTACTATGTCCAAAACTGAATTCTTGATTTTCCTTGGAAACCTGGTCCTCTCTTGGACTTCCTGTTTCAGGAAATGACACCATTATTCACTGGGTCCGTATGAAAATTAGCAATTTGGGAGCTGTTCTTTATCCCTACCCTCATACTTCCCATCCGATCCATCAACAAATCCTAAGGGCCTTGCCTTCAAAAATCTACCTTGTGTTTTGTCCATTTTTGTCTCCACTGCATCCTGGTCTGCAATGGGACACCCTCTGAGCCCCTACACCTCAGCCAAAGCCAGCTTGTAAAAACAGTATCATGTTGCTCCTTTGCTTAAAATCTCTCCGTGATGATTGTGCCAAATCCGTGTGTCCCAGCCTCAAGGCTCAGAGTGACCTTGCTGCTGCTTAGCTCAACCCTGTCTAGTTAGTGGCCTTGATCAGTTTCCAGAGCCAGAAAACTCTCTTAGCCATGGGGGCTTCTGGGGCTCTTTCCTTTGCCTGGGACACCCCTTCCCGAGACTTCTAACCCTTCAGATCTCAACATTGTCTCTTCCCAGGGGCTTCTAGGATGGCCTGAAGCACCCCTCTCTGTGAATCTATCCAAGCACTCATGTTTTATCATATGGTACAGCATGTGTCATAACTGATCATCACTTTTGTTCCTTGTATTGTGTATGTTGTGTATTACTTGACTAGATTTGGCTGGAGTGGAGACAGTGTCTCAGACATCTTTGATTCCAAGCTCCTCCTAGCACAGAGCCTATAAAATAGATACTTTCTACTGTGCCATTTTAATTTCCTTGTGTGTGTGTGTGTGTGTGTGTGTGTGTGTGTGTGTGTGTGTGTATTTTAAGTTATTAGCAGTTGCCCTGGGAATTACAGTTAACATCTTACTTTATTATAACACTCTAGTTAAGATTCATACCAACTTAATTTCAATAGCATACAAAAGCTTGGCTCCAGTTCCTCTCTCATTTGTGCTGCTATTGTCATGCAAATGACATTTCTATATATTATATGCCCATCAGCACAGGCTTACAATTGGCTTATGAAGTTGCCTTTTAAATCAAATAGAGAAAAGAAGTTACAATTAAAAAATACATTGATGTTGTCTTTTCTACATGCTTATGTGGTTGCCTTTACAGGTGCCCATTATTACTCCTCATTAGGATTCAAGTTACTGTCTAGTGTCCTTTTCTTTCAGCCTGAAGGGCTCCTTTGGTATATCTTCTAGAGCAGGTCTGCCAGCAATGGGTTATCTTGGGTTTTGTTTATCTGGGAATGTCTTCTTTATTTTTCAAGGATAGTCTTGTTGGGTATAAAAGTTGGGGGGAGAGTTTTGCTGTCAGCACTTCTACTTACCCAACTTATTCAGGTATTTCATGAGCAGCACTCAGCCCGGAGCCTGCAGGCTCTTGTGTAACCCCAGAAACATAATGGCTTCTCAGGCCCCCTGTGGGCATCTGATTTTCCAGTTTCTGTTAGCTTGTTGTTTGCCCCAGTGTCAACTAAATTGCTGCTGATTGTTTTGATAAACGTCCCCAGGGAGAAAGTGCTGGGTGAGCCTAGCTCAGAGTCAGGTCACAGGCTAGCTTGCAGGTGGAACCACCAGACCAGGCAAATGAGGTCACTGAGCTCCAACCCCAACTTGACCCTTCCTGTGGCTGCTAAGCTGCTGAGTTTTATGGGGATTGCTGCTGTTGCTTTCAAGGCTACCAGGGAGCTCAGGGGCAGAGGTTTGGAGGGCTGTGAATAGGGCCAGTAAAAATGCCACAATGCTCACTGCTCTGAGATTCAGCCAATTTCCTTCAACAGTCCCTGGATTGTTATGAGCCTTTGGTTAATTTCCGGAGCTCTGGAAACGTTTATTTTTTTGGACAGTTTTTGCCAGTGTTCTCATTAGGTTCCTGGGGTCCTTACTGCACAGTTCCTGATGGTGTTGCTGCTGAATGAATGAGCAGAGGAGCCTTTGTAGGGCACCACCTTCTGGACAGGTTCTTTTGAATTTAGCCTGCACCTGTTGCTGTGTGGTTAAAATTCCCCACCATGTATACAGTGCATTGTGCTGCCATTTGACCTGTCGTTATTGAGTCCACCTGACACCAGCTTCCAACAAAGAAGGGCTGCTCCTGCTCAGTGCCCTCTGCCATTGTTAATACAAACAGACTGAGATTGCAGCTGTACCCAGAGGTCTGAAAGTCACTCAGATGCCCCAGAATGTGCTGCTGCCTCATAGCAATGCTTGTAGAGGTCTGGGCTCTCAAGGGAATATCTGTAGTGCCTGCAGGCTGCTGCCCCAGTCTAAGAGGTGTGCACACTGCTGCCTTGCCCCTGTGCCAGAGCCTCCTCAGCAGAGCCTGAGGTTCCAGGAGGTGTGTGTGCTCGCAGAAGCCTCTGGATGCTGTGGTTACTCCGGTTGCCCACGCTGCCTAGCAATCCTTGAACCAGGATGCCTTCAAAGCATTCCTTGGGAGATTCCAGAACCATTCCACCTCGTTACCCTCCCCCAAGAAGGGGATGTTTTATATAAAGAAAAAAAACTATTTTTGTGTTGCCCATCCTCCCTACCTCAATGACTTCCTAGAGGGCAACAGAATGGCCAGGTGAGAGCTGCTGTGGGGTTAGAACTGGAAAGAATCAGATCTAATTTAACATCCTTGTTTTCAGATCATGGAACCCGAGGTTCAGAGAGGTCAAGGGGCAGCTACTTGATCCCCCACTTAGTCTGTGTTTCCACCACACCACATTGGGACATAGCCCATGAGCCTGTCCACAGGGAACCCCAGTCAGAGCTTCACCCCCAGTCAGGGACAAAGACTTGGAACATTCCAGTCCTGGCCCCCTCTACAGCTAATAAAAACCTTTGGGCAACTCCTTTATATTTTGTGATCTTCTTTTATTTTAAAACTTCCCTTCACCAGGGATCGTTGTCACAGCCAAAAGTATGAAAACCCTGGATGTTTCCAAAGTGCTATAGAAGCACCAAGCCACAGTCCTGAGGATGGGTGTGCTAACCTCAGACTGCCAGCTGGAGCTCTCACCTGGTGTCAGGGTCCCCGTGAGTTTCTGCAGCTTCATGAGTGCCCATGATTGTGTATCTCCAGCAGCAGTCGGTGCTGTGGGTGGCTCCGGAATCCTGCAGTGCTGCCATCTTATTCCTGGGCTACACATCCAAAGCAATATGGAACACCACGACTTACCCCAGCAAACGAGTTTACCAAATCCGAGAAAAAATATTTCATTCCAGTCTGGCCCAAGGCATCAAGAACAGTATGATCTACTAAGAACTACCAACACAGTGATCCGAGGATTGCAGGCCCGCCCTCGTTCTCATGTCCAGCATGCTGAAGGTTGCCTGTGCGGTGTCACTATTGGTCCCCAGAGCTCAGTCCCACACCTGCCCAGCCAGACCCTGTGGCAGCGCAGCAGATTGTGTCCTGGCCAGGGAGGCTGCTGACCTGCCCAGTCAGCTTCTGAGCGGTGGGACCTCAGCTCCTCATCTGCAAAGGAGAGAGTCGCCTGGGAGATGACTCTGAAGGTCCCCCCGGGTCCCACATCTGCCACAGTCTAGGAAACAGTCTTGGATTCGTAGTTTCACAAGAAATAGCACAGGATTCGGGAAATATTGTGGCCTCAGCAGCCAAGACCTTTCACCCAGTTCCTCCTACTGCCCAAGAAAGCCCGGGCAGAGCTGTGCCTCCTGATTTATTCCCTACGAGAACACAACAGCCAGCTGGCAGGCTCCTGCGAGGAGAGAGCCTCTGCCTGCACCGCGTGGCTGCCGCCTGGCGTTCTGTATATCCCTCCACTCCCCTCCTGCTCCCACCATCATCAGATCAGCAAGGAATTCAAGTACATCAGCACAGGACTCTGTGGCTGCCTTACGGGGCGCGGTGACGAGGGTGATATGTGCTCAACTTTACCCTAGAAGGCTCAAGCAGGAGGACAGCAGGGAGTTACAACTGGAGCAGCGGAAGGTCACATTCCTCAGCCCTGACGTCGGGATTTTTATTATCCCATAACAGAAATCGTTCCAAGGCGCAACCTTTTCTGTGTCCGGGGCATTGTTGTAAAGTTGTAGAATGACAGTAACAGCTCTAAGCCAGCGCAGCCGCCTGGCTCGGCAGTTACCACATATTGGCTTGTATCAGAGTGACCTGGATGGCTCGCTGACACAGGCTGGCTTCCCCCGCACAGTCTCTGATTGCAGAGGCCCCGTCAGGTGCAGGACATCTGCATGTCTTCCAAGTTCCAGGGACGCTGCTGCTGCTGCTGCTGCGAGCTCAGGGGCTGCATTTTGAGAAGCACTGGCTTGGACAATAATGGCACAGAGCTCTTATTGTCCAGATTAGGAGGGAGCACGGGCCGGAGTGACAGGACTGTGGGACCGCAGAGGTGGCCAGGCCACTCACCACCCCCTGGGGACTTGGACTGAGGGGGGCTGTGGGTTGAGTTGCCTCCCGGCAAAAGGCATGTTGAAGTCTTCATTCCCAGTACCCGTGAATGTGACTCTATTTGGAAATAGGGTCATTACCAACGAACAAAGTTAAAGTGAGGACATACTGGATTACAGCAGACCCGAAACCAATGGCTGGTGTCCTTAGAACAGTGGTCCCCAACCTTTTTGGCGCCAGGGACCAGTTTCATGGAAGACAATTTTTCCACGGACTGGAGTTGAGGGGATGGTTTCAGGATGAAACTGTTCCATCTTAGATCATGAGGCATTAGTTAGAGTCTCATCAGGAGCATGCAACCTAGGTCCCTCGCATGCACAGTTCATAATAGGGTTCGTACTTCCATGAGAATCTGAAGCCACCGCTGCTCTGACAGGAGGCAGAGCTCAGCTGGTAATGCTTGCTCGCCCCCTGCTCACCTCCTGCTGTATGGCCCAGTTCCTAACAAGCCACAGACCAGACCAGTCCATGGCCTGGGGGTTGGGATCCCTGCCTTATAAGAAAAATAAATTTGGGGCCGGGCACGGTGGCTCACGCCTGTAATCCCAGCACTTTGGGAGGCCGAGGCGGGCGGATCATGAGGTCAGGAGATCAAGACCATCCTTGCTAACATGGTGAAACCCCGTCTCTACTAAAAATACAAAAAAATTAGCCGGGCGTGGTGGTGGGTGCCTGTAGTCCCAGCTACTAGGGAGGCTGAGGCAGGAGAATGGTGTGAACCCGGGAGGCGGAGCTTGCAGTGAGCTGAGATGGCACCACTGCACTCCAGCCCAGGCAACAGAGTGAGACTCTGTCTCAAAAAAAAAAAAAAGAAAAAAAAAATGTAGACACAGAGAGGCAGAGACTGGTATACCAAGGACTGCCAGCATTTCCAGGAGCCAGGAGAGGCCTGGAGCAGATTCCCCTCTGAGCCTCCAAGAAGAAACCAACCCCCCAACACCTTGGTTTCAGACTTCCGGCCCCCAGAACAAGAGAATACGTCGCTATTGTTGTAAGCCACCCAGTCTGGGTTACTTTGTTACGGCAGCCCCAGGAGGCAAACAAAAACAGAGGGCTCCTTCAGTGTGTGGCTTGCAGTTGTTTCTTGTTTTTGTGTGTGTGTGAGAGAGACAGAGTTTCACTCTTGTCGCCTGGACTGGAGTGCAATGGCGTAATCTCAGCTCACTCCAACCTCTGCCTCCTGGGTTCAAGCGATTCTCCTGCCTCAGCCTCCTGAGTAGCTGGGATTACAGGCGCCCACCACCACACCCAGCTAATTTTTTTGTATTTTTAGTAGAGACGGGGTTTCACCATGTTGGCCAGGCTGGTCTTGAACTCCTGACCTCAGGTGATCCCCCGACTTTGGCTTCCCAAGGTGCTGGGATTACAGGTGTGAGCCACCACGTCCAGCTGTGGCTTGCAATTTTAAGACCAAGAGAGCCCCTGGCAAACTGGGGCAAGAAAGGATAAGGAGCCCAAATGACAGCTAGCCAGAACTTTCATGTTTACAAAGGAGAAAAGTGATGCTCAAAGTTGTGATCTGCCAAGAGTCCCAGTGATATAGTTTGGATGTGTGTTCCCTCCGAATCACATGCTGAAATGTGATCCCCAGGGTTAGAGGTGGGGCCTGGTAGGAAGTGTTTGGGTCGTGGAGGCGGATTCCTTGTGAATGGTTTGATGCTGTTCTCATGTTAATGAGTGAGTTCTCGCTCTGAGTTCATGCAAGACCTGGTTATTAAAAAGAGTCGGGGTTCCCCTCCCAATTCCACCTCTCTTGCTCCCTCTCGCCACATATGCTGGCTCCCCTTCACCTTCTGCCATGATTGGAAGCTTCCTGAAGCCCTCACCAGAAGCAAATGCCAACACTATGCTTCGTGTACAGCCTGCAGAACTGTAAGCCAAATAAACCTCTTTTCTTTGTAAATTACCCAGGCTCAGGTATTCCTTTACAGCAATGCAAATTGACTAGTACACAAAATTGGTACTGAGGAGTAGGGTGTTGCTATAAAGATAGATACCTGAAGGTGTGGAAGTGGCTTTGGAGCTAAGTAATGGGAAGAGGTAGAAGAGTTTGAAGATGCTCAGAAGAAGACAGGAAGACAAGGGGAAAGTTTGGAACTTCTTAGAAACTTGTTAACTGGTTGTGACCAAAATGCTGATAGAAATATAGACAGTGAAGTCCAGGATGATGAGGTCTCAGGTGGAAATGAGGAACTTATTGGGAACTGGAGCCAAGATCACCCTTTACACCTCAGCAAAGAGCTGGGCTGCATTGTGTCCAAGTCCTGGGAATCTGTGGAAGTTTGAACTTAAGAGTGATGACCTAGGGTATCTGGTGGAAGAAATTTCTAAGCAGCAAAGCATTCAAGATGTGGTGTGGTTGCATCTACCAGCCTACGTTCAGATACAGGAAAAAGGAAATGACTTAAAATTAACACTTACATTTAAAAGGGAAGCAGAGCGTAAAAATTTGGAAAATTTGCAGCCTAACCTTGTGGTAGGGAAGGAAAAGCGTTTTCAGGAGAGGAATTGAAGGGAGCTGAAGCAGCCACTTCCTAGAGATTTGCATGACTAAAGGGGAGCCAAGCGCTAATGGCCAAGACAATGGGAAAGGGCCTCAAAGCCGTTTCAGAAGTCTTCAGGATAGCCCCTCCCATCACAGTCCCAGAGGCCTAGAAGGAAAGAAAGGTTTTGTGGGCCAGGCCCAGGGCCTCTGCTACCCTGCTCAGCCTCAGAACAGTGTTCCCCACATCCCTGGCACCCCAGCTCCAGCTTTGGCTCAAAGGGCCCCAGGTACAGCTCAGGCCACCACTTCGGAGGGCACAAGTTGTAAACCTTGGCGGTTTCCTTGTGGTATTAAGACTGCAGGTGCACAGAGTGCAAAAGTGAAGGAGGCTTGGCAGCTTCCACCTATATTTCCACCCAGAGTCCCTGCAGAGAGATTACTAGGGCAATGCTGAGCAGAAATGTAAGATGGACCCTCCACGTAGAGTCCCCACTGGGGTACTGCCTAGTGGACTTGTGGAAATGAGGCCACCACCCTCCAGACCCTAGGATGGTAGAGCCACCAGCAGCTTGCCTAGAGGAGTTACAGGCACTCAAGTCCAACCTGGAGAGCAGCCATGGGGGATGCAACCTGCAAAGTCTCAGGGGCAGAGCTGCTCAGGGCCGTGGGAGCCCACCCCTCACACCAGTGTGCCCAGGATGCAGGACATGCAGTCAGGAAGATGATGTTGGAGCGTTGAGGTTTCATGTCTATCCTGCTAGGTTTCGGACTGCGTAGGGCCTGTTCCCCATTTCTTTTGGCCAGTTTCTCCCTTTTGGAAAGGGAATCATTACTCAATGCCTGTACCACCATTGTATCTTGGAAGTAAATTGTTTTTTATTTTACAGGCTTATAGATGGAAGGAATTTGCCTTGAGTCTCTGATGCGACTTTGGACTTGGGACTTTTAAGTTAATGCTAGAAAAAGTCACGACTTCAGAGGACCAGGGAGAAGGGATGGTTGTATTTTGCAATGTGCGAAAAACATGAGATTTGGGGGGTCAGGGGTGGAATGATATGGTTTGAATGTGTGTCCTCTCCAAATCTCATGCTGAAATGTGATCCCCAGTGTTGGAGGTGGGGCCTGGTGGAAGGTGTTTTGGTCATGGGGGTGGATCCCTCATGAGTGGTTTGGTGCCTTCCTCACAGTAATGAGTGAGTTCTCATTCTGAGTTCACACGTGATCCAGTTGTTAAAATGAGTCAGGGACCTCCCCGTCTGTCTTGCTCCCACGTGCCGTGGGGTACACTGGCTGCCCTTCATCTTGCACCATGATTGGGAGCTTCCTGAGGCCCTCACCAGAGGCAGATGCCAATGCTATGCTTCTTGTACAGCCTGAACCAAATAAACCATGAAGCAAATAAAGCTCTTTTCTTTATCAATGACCCGGTCTCAGGTATTCCTTTACAGCACTGCCAACGGACGAACTCAGCCAGAAAATCCATGTTATAACCAAGATGAGAACCCACGTTTTCTAACAGCTGTCCAGGGTCCCAGTTGATTCACACACATGCGTGGATCCGTGTATATACGCATGTATGCACATGTCAGCAGCCCTGAGATGGCCACCTGGGGGAAGGTGTTGCTTAGTGTCGATTGAGATTCAGCAGTTCTGGGGTAGAGCTCTAGACTTGGCACTTCTGATGAGTTCAAGGTGACCTTGGTGCTGCTAGACTGGGGGCCACACTTGAGCCCCTCATGAAGATGCAGCACCTGCTTTCAGAAACGCTTAGCCCTCCCAGGGGCCTCGCGGTTCAGGGTGAAGGGAGACCTGAAAGTGCAGGCTCCCAGGAAAGGGGAGGGGCCTGGCACTGCGGGGTGCCCGCTCTGCCCGCCGCTTCTTCATGGCTTTGCAGTGAAGGTGGCAAGAGACAGCACACAGCACGTGTCTGACATCACCCAGCAGCGCAATGACAGCCAGGTCCTTGGAACCCCAAGCCGGGCATGCAGGCTCCATAACCCCTGGAATTAGAGTCCTTTCGGGATGTGAGGCCTTGCTGTCATGTTTTTTTCTGTTTCCGCAGATCCTGGTTTTGAGGGGCAGTTGGACAGAGTCTTCCTCACATGCAGGCCCTTGGGCTCCAGGGCTAGTGCCCCCTTTTCTGCCACCTGTCACCTGATGGTGGCTGGCCCACAGCTCCTTGTGGGACTTCCTGAGGGTGCCAGCAGCTCCCCTGCGGGCTCAGGACACAGACGCTCTGTCCAGTCTTTCTCCTCTGTCTTCTGCTACATCCTGCTTGGATTTGAGGAGTGCTGTGGTCTGAACATACCCCCTAAAATTTAGATATTGAAACTTAATCACCAGTGTGATACTAGGAAGAGGAGAGGCCTTTCCAAGGGGGAGGAAGTCTGAGGGTGAAGCCTCACGGATGGGCTCTGGGCCCTTATCAAAGGGCTTGAGGTAGTGGGTCCACTCTCTTATGCCGCGTGAAGACAGACTGTGCCATTGGTGAGAAACAGGCCCTCACCAGCCCCTGCCCCTGCGAGCACCATGACCTGGACTTCCCAGACTCCAGAACTGTGAGAACATGAGTTTCTTCTCCTTCTAAATTACCCAGTCTCAGGAATTTTGTTACAGCAGTGCAAGTGAACCGAGACGAGGAGGAAGGCCTGGGAAAGCCGCTGTCTTCCACATTCCACGTGTGGAGCTTCTGCCGCAGGCCGGTTTTAATTAAAAAACAAAAACAAGGCTGGGCACGGTGGCTCACACGTGTAATCCCAGCACTTTGGGAGCCTGAGGAGGGCGGATCACTTGAGGTCAGGAGTTCGAGACCAGCCTGGCCAAAATGGTGAAACCCCATCTCTACTAAAAATACAAAAAATTAGCCGGACATGGTGGCACATGCCTGTAATCCCAGCTACTCGGGAGGCTGAGGCAGGAGAATTGCTTGAACCCGGGAGGCGGAGGTTGCAGTGAGCCGAGACAGCGCCACTGTGCTCCAGCCTGGGCAACAGAGTGAGACTCAGTCTTGAAAAAATACATAAATAAAAAAACAAAAACAAAAACTTTGAGAGGCCGAGGCAGAGGATTGCTTGACGCCGAGAGTTAGAGATCAACCTGGAAAACATAACAAGACTCAGGCTCTACAAAAACATGTAAAAATTAGCCAGGCATGGTAGCATGTGCCTGTGGTCCTAGTTACTTGAGAGGCTGAGGCAGGAGGATCACTTGAGCCCAGGAGTTTAAGGCTGCAGTGAGCTATGATCGCACCACTGCACTCCAGCCTGGGTGACAAAGCGAGACCCTGTCTCAAAAAAAGTTAAAATAATAAAAAATAAAAACCCTCTCTTGATGTGAACCCCACAAATGTCTCATCTCATCCTGCATGTGGTGCTGCGGTGAAAGCCACATCCCTGCTGATAACAGCTCCTCTCCTCTCTCCTCCTCCTGCCTTTGCTCCGCCACTGGCCCAGTGTTCAGACTCGTCCTGAGCCACTCGGACTCCACCAGGACCAAATGGTGATGCAAAGGCTCAGTGGCCTAGGTCAGGAGGCAGGCTTCCATGTTGTGCTTTGTCCCCCCCGCCCCTGGCTGGTGTGGGACCACGTGCTGTGTGGCCTGCCCCCCGCTGCAGGCAATCAGACCAGGAGTGAGCTGTGCTGGGACCCCACTTGGCCCCAAGTGAACTGTCCAGGGCTCCCTTGTTCAGAGCCATGGACTCAGAGATCCTGAAGGAATGAGGCTCTGGCCCGGAGGGCTGTAACGTGAGAAGCAAGCGAGGCTGTGTGCACCAGAGTCCTGAGGTTGGAAGACTGAGCATGAGGACACACGCTGCTGCAGCCTGGGACCACAGCTGAGGGGACTGTAGCGTCTGCAGTGGGGCACTGAGGGGGTCACCGTGGACCCCAGCTGCCGCAGCCCCTGGAGCTCCCTGCTTGGTCAGTACCCTAGGGCCTGGCTGTGCACAGTCCCTGCTCTTGGAGTCAGTCCTGCCTTACGCCCAGGAAAGAAGCCTGTGCCTCAGGGACCAGCACTCCCACCCTCACCCCCCAGAACCTTGGAATGCCTTCCTTAATATTCAAAAATGTCTAAGTCTCTCCCTGGTTGCTGGGACTAGCCAAGGCTGGTGGTGCCATCAGGTGGGGGCCCTGAGCTAAGCTGGGCCCCTTTGGGGCATTCTCCAACCCTCCACACACCCCCAATGAGTGGGGTGTGTTCATGATGCAGATGAGAAAGCACGGCGAGAGGGCATCGCTGCAGATGAAGCAGGCTCGCACGGTTCCAGTTTACTCCGTGGATGTCTTTATGCCAATGCGTTTGACATTTTAGATGGAATAATCAGTAGACCAGAAGAGCATAAATTACCGATATTGACTCAGGAAAAAAATAGAACACCTGGCTAGAACTAGACCTGTTACAGAAATGGAACCTGGAAGTCAAAAATCTAACCCCAGAATGGCATCAGGCTGGGACCGTCCAGAATTTTTAAGGAACAAACTCTTCCCAGAGAGTAGAAAGTGACAGTCCCTGTCATCTTTTATGAAGCTAGCAGAACCTGCATCCACCACCCAGAGAGGAGCCACAGGTGCTGACCTCCTGCCTGGGGAAGGGACAAGTGGGAGCAAAGAATCAAACCCAGGTGACTGCATTACTTCCCACACCTAGTGGGCGACGGGAGGTGACAAAGAGCAGAAGACACACAGCAGCTGCCAGGCTGCCCCCATCATCAGGAAAAGCAAAGAGAGGCAAAGTCGTGCAGTTGTTCCCTCAGGCCCTGGCAGGCACAAAGCTGCTCCTCCCACCCTCCCGCTCCCTGTCTCCCAGGGCTGCTGGCTGCTCCTAAGTCCGCTCCAGCCCTCCCAGGAGCCCAGCCTGAGGGTGCCCAGGGCGACTCTGGGGTTCCCTGCCACTGCGGTCAGGTGTCCTGTCTGCCGGTGCCAGGCCGCCTGAGCTGTGGGCTCTCAGGAGCACCCCACGCTCACCTGGTGACCAGTTCCTCTGCTCCTCTGGGAGGAGCTTGCTCATCTGTGAAATGGGTTAACCGCACAGAACTCTGCCAAGATGGTGGGCTTGTTGTGAGCTTCAAAGTGGAGACTAATTAAACAGTGAGAATTCATTAAACACCAAAAGATCAAAACGCGATGCCATGGCCCCCACACCCACTTTGCTGTTGACCCTCATGGTGGGTCTGTGTGGAGGGATTTCACGTGCACCTTTCCCAGATCAGGCCACAGAGACACAGGGCCAGGAGCCCTGGTGGGGACAGTGTGACTTCGTGTGGTGCCCCTGCCTCATAGCAGGGACTTGTGGCACCTCAGGATGATGGACAGCCCTGCTCCAGGGGGACAGCAGCACTGGGACCACGCAGGGACAGAGGCAGGGGACGCAGCACAGAGCCCCCCTCCCTGGGCTGGATCAGGCAGGCCCTTCCTACCCTGTGAGGCCAGGGCCTCCCCTTGGTGACATGCATCTTTCCCAACTAACCGGAGTGGGGACAGGCTTACTGCCCGGGATGGCACTCAGGCTGGAGTGCAGTGGCATGATCTCTGCTCACTGCAACTTCTACTTCCTGGGTTCAAGTGATTCTCCTGCCTCAGTCTCCTGAGTAGCTGGGATTACAGGCGCCCGCTACCACACCCAGCTGACTTTTGTATTTTTAGTAGAGATGGGGTTTCACCATGTTGGCTCTGTTGTGCAGCCCCCACCTTGCCCATCCTTTCATCTGGTGGCCAGGAACCTTCCAGAGCCTCAGGAAGGGAGCAGAAGCAGAGGCGAGTTGAGGGCTGGCGGTGGAGAGCACTGGCTGTCTCCCTGCTGAGGCCCAGCTGGTGCTGAGAAGAGCCCTGGCTTGGGGCCCCTGGCTCAGAAGCTTCACTCCTGCTCCCTGTGGTCGGCAGAATAGTGACCCCCAAAGATGTCCACGTCTTAATCCCTGGAACCTGTGACTGTGCCGTCTTCCGTGGCAGAAGAGACTTTACAATCATTTCAAACAAGCAAAGACTGAGAGTGTTTACCACACAGAGGCTACTACTAAATGAGTAACTGAAAGACATACTTCAACACGAAGAGAAGAGAAACCCAGGTGGAGGGTACAGGATCTCAGAGACAATAGTGCAGTTAGTGATAAGATGTATTGGTAAGTTTATTAACTAGTTACAGTCTTTCAAATGTGTTCTTACAAAAAGGAAAATTAAAACTATGGATTGTAATATCAACTTGGCGGGAGAGAGCTCTTCTTTGCTTCAAGAGTAAAAGAAATATCACAGAACTATACTTTCTTTTTTTTTTTTTAGATGGAGTCTATCTCTGGGATTTCAGCTGTGAGTCCCTGCGCCTGGCTTTCTTGTCCTTTTTAGATGACCGCTTTGCTTATCTCTCTAAACACCCCAAATTCTTGTCTTAAAGTCTTGTCAGATTGTGCTATAAATGTGTTCACTTTTTTTTTTGACGGAGTCTCACTCTGTCGCCCAGGCTAGAGTGCAGTGGCACAATCTTGGCTCACTGCAACCTCTGCCTCCCGGGTTCAAGCGATTCTCCTGCCTCAGTCTCCCAAGTAACTGGGATTACAAGCACACGCCACCACACCCGACTAATTTTTTATACTTTTTGGTAGAGACAGGGTTTCCCCATGTTGGCCAGGCTGGTCTCGAACTCCTGACCTCAGGTGATCTGCCTGCCTCAGCCTCCCAAAGTTCTGAGATTACTGTATTCAATCATTTTAAGTGTAAACTTTGATGAGTTTTGACAAACGTATCCACCTGTGTGCCTACCACCACAATCAAAATATAGAACTTTCTATCACCCCCCAAAATTCCCTTGTGCTGTGTCTTAAAATCACCATCTCTGCCACCACCGGCTTTGGACCAGGAGGCCGCTGGTGTGCTGTTTGGCACCAAAGAGCCCTGTATCTTGTCCAGAGTCTCATACACACAGAGCCACCCAGCGTGCAGGCTTCTGCGTCTGGCTTTCTAGGCTCAGCGGATGTTTCTGGGATTTATTCATGCCACTGTGTGTATCGAGAGTTTGTTCCTTTTTACTGCTGAGTGGTATTCAGTTGTATGGATGAACCACGATGTAGTTATCATTCAACCATTGGTGGATGCCTGGACTGCATCCAGGCTGGGGTTGTGATGAATAAAGCTGCTATAACATGTGCAAAGCTGGGGGTCTATGTTTTTACTTCTGTTAGGTAAACACCAAGAGTGGAATTGTCAGTTAACATGGTAAGCGTATCTTGACTTTATAAAAAACTAAAGTAACTGTACCATTTCACACACCCCCCAGCAGTGAGTGAGAGTCCCACTTGCTCAGCACCCTCAGCGACACTTGTGATGTCTCATTGTGCTTTTAATTTGCACTTTGAGGGGTAGCTTTTAAAGGATGAGCATATTTTCAGCCTTTGAGTCATTCGATCAGGATGTGTTGATGACTTAGGTGAGGAAGAAGGAAGTGAAGTGAGATCTAAAGAACATGAGGCCAGGCACGGTGGCTCACACCTGTAATCCCAGCACTTTGGGAGGCTGAGGGGGGCGAATCACGATGTCAGGTGTTCGAGACCAGCCTGGGCAACATGGTGAAACCCCGTCCCTACTAATAACACAAAAATTAGCCGGGTGTGGTGGCTCACACCTGTAGTCCTAGCTACTCGGGAGCCTGAGGCAGGAGAATTGCTTGAACCCAGGAGGCAGTGAGCTGAAATCGCGCCACTGCACTCCAGCCTGGGCAACAGAGTGAGACTCTGTCTCAAATAAAATAAAATAAAGTAAGAATATGAATAGATAAAGCTGGTGTGCTTTTAGAACTGCACAAAGGTGAGGAAACGTGTGCGTTATAATTCTCTGTAGAGGTTAAGGGCACCAATTCTGGATTCAAATCCCAGCTTCACTGCCTGCTTGCTGTGTGACCCTGTGACCTTGTGCAAGCTACTCATGCAGGCTGGGCCTCACTCCCCACAACTCTAAGATGAGGATCATGACAGAACCCACCTCCTAGGATTGTTGAGAGAATTAAATGACTTAATATATGTTAAGCTTTAGTTGGTGCTGGCTATAAGTAAGCACTATGAGAATTCGAATTTATTATAATTCTAAGCAGATGTGGTGGCACCCGCCTGTAGTCCCGACTACTCGGGGGGCTGAGGCAGGAGGATCGCTTCAGTCCAGAAATTCAAGACCAGCCTGGGCAACATAGGGAGAGCCCATCTCTAAACAAATATAACGGCAATAATAATTCTAATTCTAAATCCTCCCGCGGCCGACCTGGGGCGTGTGGTGATTGTGCCCACCACGAGGGGTCAGGCTTCAGCAACTTTCATTTACCCGAACCTCGCTGGCTTTCAGGGTGGGAGACCCGGGGACTGTCTTCTGGGGCGCAGACGTCCCGCCTTTCCTTCCCCGCCCGAATCCGATGACCCCCGGAGCACTGCAGCCCCCTCCCTGACGCCGGCTGGAAATGGGGCGCAGCCAGAGGGCCCGGGCTGGCGGGGCGACCCGGGCAGAGGCCCAGGCCCAGCTCACTTGCAGACGGGCTCACTCGCAGATGGGCTCCCTCGGAAGGGCAGGGACTCAGCCTAACTGGGCTCTTTACACCCCCTTCCTTGCTGCCTGCCGGAGGCCACGACGCCAGGGCACAAGCTCGGTCCCCAGCAGGGGGCGAGGCTCCTGGAACCGCCCCGCACCCCCGCCGAGCTCCGCTGGGGCCCTTGGCCGGCGCTGCAGCCTGGCGGTGCTGGCCTTCGCGCATTTATTCCCTTGTTCATGCACTCATTCACGCACTCATCAGTGTCCTCCGGGGCTGACCCGGCGCAGGAGGCGGAGAGAGGAACCCGCAGCCCGGTGCGGAAGCGCGGAGCCCAGGCGGGAGCTGCAGGCCTGGCGACCACGAACTGCGCTTCGCTAGCGGAGCGTTGGGCAGAGCGGGCATCGCTGCCCCATGCAGCCCTGGACCGCGGACGGAGTCTAGTCTCCCCGCTCTCGCCCACGCCTGAGCTTTGGTATGCAAAGTGTTTCCAACTTTTTGTTCGTTTATAAATATCTTTAATAAATATATATATTGAGACGGAGTCTCGCTTTGTCGTCGCCCAGGCTGGAGTGCAGTGGCGCGATCTGCAACCTCCGCAGCTCACTGCAACCTCTGCCTCCCGGGTTCAAGCGATTCTCCTGCCTCAGCCTTCCGAGTAGCTGCCACTACAGGTGCCTGCCCCCACGCCCAGCTAATTTTTGTATTTTTAGTAGAGACGGGGTTTCATCATGTTGGCCAGGCTGGTTTCAAACTCCTGACCTCAGGTGATCCGCCCGCCTCGGCCTCTCAAAGTGCTGGGATTACAGGTGTGAGCCACCTCACCCGGTCTCTCTCTCTCTCATGTATATGTATGTATGTATGTATATGTGTGTGTGTGTGTGTATGTATGTGTATATATATATATATGTGTGTGTATATATATATATATGTGTATATATATATATATATATACATATATATATATATATATATATATATAATTTAAGTAGAGACAAGGTCTTACCCTGTTTCCCAAGCTGGTCTCGAACTCCTGGGCTCAAGCAATCCTCCTGCCTCGGCCTCCCAAAGTGCTAGGATTACAGGTGTGAGCCAGCGTGCCCAGCCCGTTTGTAAACATCTTTTGAGCGCCTCCTCCTTGGTGTCCACAGCTCTAGCGCTGAGCGCCTCGCCCACACAGATGGGATGGTACCCGCTGGCGAGAGAGGTTGGGGAGTGGGGCTGGGAGGAGGCGCGGGCAGCGAGACCAGGTCCTTGAGCCCTGGGAAACTCAGCTCAGGTGTTGGGACCGCACCCCAGGATGGGTGCAACATCTCAGGAGGCCTGATCTCAGGGTCCTGCATGTCCTGGTCCCTGCTTCACTTGAAGGGCCATGGGAAGCCATTGAGCAATTTTAGGTAGGATCACATTATAGGTTTTAAGTGAGTATTCACATTAGAGCACCTAGGAGCCCCCCATTTGTAATGTCTTGTCTTTTTTTTTTTTTTTTGAGACAGGATCCTTCTCTGTTGCCCAGGCTGTAGTTGCAGTGGTGCAATCTTGGCTCACTGCAGCCTCGACCTCCTGGGCTCAAGCAATCATCCCACCTCAGCCTCCCTAGTAGCTGGGACCACAGGCATGTGCCACCATGCCCAGCTAATTTTTTAATTTTTTTGTAGAGACAGGATCTTGCGTTGTTGCCCAGGCTGATTTCAAACTCCTGGGCTCAAGCAATCTTTCCTCCTTGGCCTCCCAAAGCACTGGGATTACAGACATGAACCACCTTGCCTGGCCTGTAATGTCTTATTTCTTAAACTGGAAGGTAGATTCGCTGCCTGAAATGACTCATAATGTATATATAGGGAAAGGAGCCGCTGTTGCTGTGGGTGGAGAACGGTCTGGAGGAGCCCAGAGCAGACAGACTGGGATGCTGAGAGGCTCCTGCAGCAGTTCCACTGGTACTGACAGTGGCTGGAGCTGGGGGTGGGCATGGAGAAGGAAGTGGGGAAGGGGGCAGAACCTGGGGGTCTCACACAGTGGTGTCACATACAGCCTCAATTTGGAGGGGAGTCCTGAGTCCTGTCTCTCAAACGCTACCCAGGATGGCCTCTCCCAAGCCCCAGGACCACTCTGCTCCCAAGAGCATTAGGATGACGCTGGAGGCAGGGGGCTACTGGGAAAGTGCCTCCCCTCAGCCTGTCACACACACCCAGAGCTCCAGAGTGAAGGGCTGGAAGGGCCTCATTGCCCACTCACATGACTTTGTATTGAATTAGGGCAGGTTTGGGAGTAGCAACAAACTGGGAAAAGTCTAAAATGAACCCACACAACAAGGAATAGACAACAGCAAAGGAACAGATAGCGGACTCACACACACACACACAGCAAAAGAATAGATAGCAAGTTAAAACACACACAGCCAGGCATGGTGCCTCATGCCTGTAATCCCAGCACTTTAGGAGGCCAAGGCAGGAGGATCCCTTGAGGCCAGGAACTCGGGACCAGCATGGGCAACATAGTGAGACCCCATCTCTACAAAAAATTTTAAAAACCTAGCTGGGTGTGGGCATGTGCCTTTAGTCCCAGCTAGGGTGTGGGCATGTGCCTTTAGTCCCAGCTACAAGGGAGGCTGAAGCAGGAGGATGCCTTAGCCCAGTTGTTTGGGGCTGCATTGAGCTATGATCGTGGCACTGCACTCTGGCCTGGGTGACAGAGTGAAACTCTGTCTCTAAAACAAACAAACACGTGCACACACACACACACACAGGCACACACACATAATCAATAAGGAAAGAGAAAAAAATGAGCAAAGCATATGAACAAGCAATTTACAAAAGATCCAATTCAAATGAACGCTATATATTTGAACTGATGTTGAGCAACTGGCCTTGGAACTACCAAGGGTGGATCTCATCTGTATGTCGGTGGGGCAATTTGGAAGACCTCTGTGGCATCTAGTGGCTTGAAGGTGAACTCATGCTTCAACCCAGCAATTTCACCCAGAGGCATGGGCCTCAAAGGAGGCAGTATTGGTCCCAGGGTGCGGTTGGAATTTTGTAGGGTGTTTCTGTTTGTCAGAATGCTGGAGGATGGGTGGGCAGGCCCCAGGATGCTGGATATCCCACAACATCCAAGGAGACACTGTCCCACAATTTCCCCTAGGAACGCATAGTATTTTTTGTGTGGCTTTAATATATACTGAAGATTTCCTGGTATGCAGTTTATTAGATATATAAATGGAAGATTTTACTTAGTTTTCTGAGGAATTCTACTGAGCTTTGTTCATTCACCATTTCAGAAACTCTTGTCACTAAAACAAAAAACCAAATTGCAGAAGGCTACATATAATGTAGCCACACTAAAAATTTTCTATTATTTACAGATACATACGAAGAAAGTAAAAAGATGAAAACACACAAAGACATAACACAAAAATCAGGACAGTATCTTATCCTTATGGGGAAGGAAGCCTTCGATTCTATGTATAATGATTTCTTATTTTAAGGAAAAACATTGATCCAACATAAACCTGGCAAAATGCTAAGATTTGACAAACTTTGTATGGTGGTGTTATTGTTCCTTATATTATTTCCTATTCTTCTCTGTGCTCTAAATTACCCAAAAACGGGAGAGACAAGAGGCAGAGAAGGGAGGCAGGCAAACGGGTGATGGCTCAGGGTGATTTATTATTAAAACCATTAGCCTCCACGCTGTAAAACTCTCCAATGCTGAGCAGCTACTGGTAGTTCTAAGGCTACATGTTATTGAGATTTTATTTTTTAAGCTATGACAGCATTCTTAGCCTTGCTTCTTCTGTGCTGTCACGATATTTATTCTCAGTCCATTCCCTTAGAATTTTGTCCCCAAGCAGCAGCTGTATAGTGACTCAAGATCTCACCTACCTCAAGGTACATTTTAACAGTGCTCTACCAAAGATGACTCAAAAAAATGACTCTGATGTTGAGGTTTGGTGATACTGGCATTTGCATATTATGTAGCTATTTTGGGGAGGGGTTCTACCTGGCTACAAATAGATAATATGAATCTTAGCAGACTCCTCCTCTGGTAACTGAATTATAATAAAATCCCAGGTGGGAATTGAGATATTGCATTAGAAATAGGGAATGGAGGTGAAATTTGCAGGTATCTTATTCATCTACCCATTTTTAACAATTCTTTGAGTGGGGCTTTCAGCTAGGCATTTTTTCATATGTATTTCTCAGAAAACACCCCAAATCACTGCTTCTGTTTTGGATTCTGTTGTCATCACCTTTTTGGGTTGTCTGTGTGCTCTGGCCCTGCTGTGATGAGGGCAAATACAAATTAAAAAGAAGAAGTTCAGCTGGGCACGGTGGCTCACACCCGTAATCCCAGCACTTTGGGAGGCCAAGGCAGGCGGATCACTTGAGGTCAGGCGTTCAAGACCAGCCTGGCCAACGTGGTGAAGCCCCATCTCTACTAAAAATACAAAAATTGGCCAGGCACGCCTGTAATCCTAGCACTTTGGGAGGCCAAGGCAGGCAGATTGCCGGAGCTCAGGAGTTCGATATCAGCCTGGGCAACACAGTGAAACCCCATCTCTACTAAAATACAAAAAATTAGCCAGGCTTGGCGGCGTGTGCCTGTAGTCCCAGCTACTCGGGAGGCTGAAGCAGGAGAATCGCTTGAACCCAGGAGGTGGATGTTGCAGTGAGTTGAGATCACACCACTGCACTCCAGCCTGGGCGACAGAACAAGACTCCATCTCCAAAAAAAAAAAAAATTAGCTGGGCGTGGTGGCACACACCTGTAGTCCCAGCTACTGGGGAGGCTGAGGCAGGAGAATTGCTTGAACCTAGGAGGCAGAGATTGCAGTGAGCTGAGATCGCATCACTGCACTCCTGCCTGGGGGACAGAGCAAGACTCCATCTCAAAAAAAAAAAAAAGCTCTTAAAACAACAATGAGACACCACTGCACACTTATTTGAATGGCTAAAATCCAAAACTTGATAGCACCAAATGGTCAGAATGAAAAATCATACAGCCACTTTGAAAGACAGTTTGACAGTTTCTTTTTATTTGATTTGATTTTGAATTTTTTAGAGACAAGGTCTTGCTATGTTGTCCAAGCTGGTCTTGAACTCCCGGCCTCAAGTGATCCTCCTGCCTTAGCCTCCTGAGTAGCTGGGATTACAGGTACAAGCCTCTGCACCTGGCTTTTATTTTTTTTCAGTTTGTTGCAAAACTAAACATACCCTTAACATATGATCCAGCAATCCCACTCCTTAGTGTATAGTGAAAGGAGCACACAAAAATCTACACATGGATGTTTATAGAAGCTTTCCTCATAATTGCCAAAACTTGGACACAACCAAAATGTCCTTCCATTGATGAATAGATAACTAAACTGTGGTACTTCCAGACAAGGGAACATGATTCAGCAGTAAAAAGAAATGAGAGACTAGGCCAGGAAAAGATATGAGGGAATCTTAAATGCATATTACTAAGTGGAAGAAACCAGTCTGAGAAAGCTACTTACTGTCTTAGTCCGTTTTGTGCCACTATAACAGAATACCACAGACTGGGTAATTTACAATGAACACAAATGTACTGGCTCACAGTTCTGGAGGCTGAGAAGTCTAACATCATGGCGCTGGCATCTTTCAAGGGCCTTCTTGCTGCATCATCCCATGGGAGAAGGGCAAAGAGAGGGTGAGAGAGAGCAAGCGGTTGACCTTGTAGCCCTTTATGGTCAGCGTTAATCCATGAATGAGGGTGAAGCCCTCATGACCTAAACCCTTCCCATGAGACCGCATCTTTCAACATTGTTGCATTGGGGATTAAGTTTCCAACACATGTGTTTTGGGGGACACGTTCAAACCGTAGTAGCTACATACTGTAAGATTCCAAATACATGACATCCTGAAAAAGGCAAAACCGTGAAGATAGTAAAAAGATCAGTGGTTGCCAGGAGTTAAGGGGGAGAGAGGGATAAACAGATGGAGCCCAGGGGACTTTTTTTTTTAATCTTTTTTTTTTTTTTTTTTTTTTGAGACGGAGTTTAACTCTGTCGTCCACGCTGGAGTGCAGTGGTGCAATCTTGGCTCACTACAACCTCCACCTTCCAGGTTCAAGCAATTCTCACTGCCTCAGCCTCCCAAGTAGCTAGGATTACAGGCGCCTGCCACCACGCCTAGCTAGTTTTTGTATTTTTAGTAGAGACAGGGTTTCGCCATGTTGGCCAGGCTGGTCTCAAACTCCTGACCTTAGGTGATCCACCCGCCCCGGCCTCCCAAAGTGCTGGGATTACAGGTGTGAGCCGCCGTGCCCAGCCCACACAGAGGACTTTTAAGGTGGTGAGAATACTCTACATGGTGCTCTAATGGTGGAACCATGGCATTACACTGTAGAGGCAGTAAAGTTCTACCTCCATCCTCTTAGGGTCCTGGCTGGGCCTGAGAAATAAATTGACCTAAAACAGATTAACAAGAGAAAAGCATACAAACTTATTTAATACAAGTTTTATGTGGCACGGGAGCCCTTATAAGGAGATGAAGACCCAAAGAAAAAGTTAAGAGTCAAACACTTACATACTCAACTGGACAAAGAGTAGCAAGCTGTGAAAAATCAACCACATTATGTGGGGAGGCTTTAAAAATGTGTTATTTTAACAAAGTCTACGCCGCATTCTCTCAACTTCTCATCCTGTATCCCGATGTATAACATAGGTTCATCGGTTGTGACAAATGAACCACTCTAATGGGGGCGCTGATTGTGGAGGAGGCTCTGTGTGTGTGTGTGTGTGTGTGTGTGTGTGGAGGGGCAGGGGGTATACAGGAAATTGCTGTACCTTTTGCTGAATTCAGCTTGAACCTAAAGCTGCTCTAAAAAATAAAACCTTTTTTTAAGGCTTATTTTTCCCTGTTGAAAATAAGGGAAGAGGCTTCCCTTTCCTCCCTTTTCTTGCAGAATTTCCTTCTCTGTCATTTTCAAATGTGTGTAAATCTTTTTAATGGCTAAACAAGCCTCTTGCCAGTCTAACAACTCAGTCATGTTTCCTCTGGGAGCCAGGACCATCTCTTTGAGTCTTGACATCAAGGAGTAAGTGCCCCCACCCTCCCCGTTTCCTGAGAAGCCTGACTTCAGCTGTCACCTGACTCCAAATTGCAAAACCCACCTCCAGTCATAGAGATACAAGAAAATCAGCAATTTTATCCTGAAAACATGAATGCAGTGGGTTGTGTCTGCTTGGCTACAGAAGAGTGAGATCTCTCTCCATCTTTGCGATCTCTTAGGGGAGAGATCGTGATGCAGATCGCATTCCAGTTTAAAGTTTATTCAATAATAAAATTGTTTTTTTTTCCTTCTACCTTCGTGGAGAAGTTTTCTGGGTTGGCTGGAGATTTTGTTTTTAATTTTATGTCCCCACCAGGGCCCAGGTCCAGAGGGAAACATTGGAATGTGTGGCTTGGCAAGTAAGGGCGCCAGTGGAGGCAGCTGGGCGGCGTCCCTGGGGAGGACCGTCCCTGGGTTCAAGGGTGACATGCAGGTTCTGGTTTGTACCCTGTCTACTTTTGAAAAGCTCCCACAGCAGAGGCAAGGTCACCCCTCTGCCCCAAGAATCACATAACCTCCTCTTCCTGGGCCTCAGTGTCTCATCTGTGAAATGGTCATAAAAATATACTGTTTGAAGGAAGAGCAGCCCAAACTCCTCCCCAAAGCTCCTCCCTGCCCTCCAGCAGAAGCCCCTGTGGAGCACCTGCCCCTCTCTCCTTTGATCTCAGAGCCTGTCCCCCACCACCCCAGCCATCTGAGTCATGAGTCCGGTGTTCCCAGCTCATCTCCCCAGCCGTGTGGGGGCTGCACATCCTGTGGGCTCCATGTTCGCTCTGCTCACTCCACAATCTCTGAGCCTCTGCTGTCTGCCAAGTGCTCGTTCTGGGCCCTGGGGAACTCTCCCTCCGCGGTGGGGCTGCTTTGTGCTGTAAACTGATCCTGGGCGTCCAGGGTGGCTTAGTTGGTGCAGCAGAGAGGCAAGGGGCAGAGCACTGTACCCCCAGCTCAGGGCAGCGCGGGTCACCTGGGCACCCTAGGCAGGATCTTCAAGGAGAGAGGGACCCAGGGAGGGAGAGTGCCAGGGAGGGAGGCAGGCAGGAAGAGAGCGGGAGGAGGGAGGCCTGACCTGGCCTGGCGTTTTGTGGGGTGTGGGGGGGTGCATCAGGGGCTGGGTGAGTTGGAGCCGGAGGTCTAAGGTGGGGACCTGGGAGCTCAGACCAGAGCAGCCAGGGGAGGGGCGGTCAAGGGCTGTCTGTCTGTCCGGGGAAGCTTGGGTTGCATCCTCGTGGAGACAAACAAGTTGGCACCAAGGCGAGACTACCTGCAGCCAGGTGAGAAAGGGGAGTGGGCTGGGGAGCTCGGAACAGGCCTTGGGAGGGAGGGAGATGGGCGTGAGGGCTGAGGGGCAGCGCAGGGGAAGAAAGGTTGGAGGGCTAGAGAGACACCTCCCCTCCTCCCCCCACCACTCCAGGGCAGGGCAGGGGCAGCCGCGGGCTGGGCGGGAGGGCTCAGGGAGGAAGGAGGCCCGGGAGCTAAACGCGGAGAGCACAGGGAGACCCCGGGCAGGGCGGGCTGCACTCGCGGTGGCACAGGGTGGCCTGGTGGCCCCTCGGGCTTAGCACGCCCGACAGCACTAACGCTCCGGGGCCGGACCAGCAAATCTTTTGTCCGGGGCGGCGCTGAGCCAGCAGGGCGCTGCCCGGTGTAAACGGGGACCCGCGGAAGGGGCGGGGCGCACCATGGCGCAGCGCTCGGGGAAGGTGAGTGCGTCCCTCAACCCCAAGGAAACCGAGTGGGGCTCCGCCTTCGCCCCCTGTGCTAGGGGATGCAGGAGGGTGCACACTGTTGATGGTGACAAATCCAAGGGAAGCTGGTTTAATTTCTTAATAAAATGGGGTGGCCTCGCTACTGGCCTGGGGCCTCTCTGGTGTGGATGGATAGGAAGGTCTCCATCTCCACTCCTTCCTTCTGGGATTCCAACCCCTCGCCCCGCAGTCAGGAGCAGGGAGGGTGGTCAGACTCCCTGGGGCTTCCTTGGGGTGGGGGAGGCTTGGCTTGTCCCATAGCCCTCCGCCCCACTGCTGCGGCTTCTTTGCCCAAGGCTGGCCTCTATGGCTTTTCCTTCCCAGGGTATCTTCAGGGACACTTAGGGCTGGTTCTCTGAAAAATGTTGAGATTTGAGGGAGCCCCGAATCCCTTTGGTGCCCAGACCTCCCTGAAGGTTTCAGGGGCCCTCTACCAGCCGTGCCTGGTGCAGGAAGGACGGGAGACCTGGCTCTCCCTCGCCCTCTCCAGTGCCCCTAGCCTAGCCACTCCCATGAAGCCTTTGGTCTCCAAGGCCACATTCCAGAGTGTCTGGGGGTGACTGTGTTGCTGTATCAGTCTGCATGGGCCAGGTGATGCTTCAGTAACAAAGGGCCCCAGTAACTCTGTGGTGCAGAACGCCAAGGTGTCTGCCTCCTTTCTGGTGAACGCATGTGGCCACGCCTGACTCCAAGGGGCCTGGAAGGGCAATTCTCGTGTTCTTTTGAGCGAACTGGAGACACTGGTGAGGCACAAGCGACCATAGTGATGGGGAACATCACTGCACTCTGGCAGGACCCTTCTAGGGCCACAGTTCTTGAAACCCAAAGAGTTACTGAATGGTTGAGATTTTAGGTTCCACAGCAGGAAATGAGTCTGGCGGGTTGTTATTGCTTCACTTTGTTTTGTTTCGGGACAAGGACAACCTGTGAGTGCCACGTAGCTATAAGACACGATGTCTGAACTCCCACCAGGGTGATGGAGCTCCAGATCTGATACATGCCTGCTACCCAAAGGAGTGACCTACACAACACAGAGAGACAGGGTGGCACTTATAAGCCCTCTTTTGCGAACATTAATCCCGAGCCAGGCCCTGACGCGGCTTCGGCTGATTCAGCCTCTCCAGTGAAGGAGGCCCAATCCCAGGAACCCGAATTTCTGCAAAATATATGCTGGGTTACCATGAGAGGGTTGTGGGTGAAGTTTCTTCTTTTGAAAACACCTCCTTTAATGTTATTATCAGCTTTATGTTTTAATAATTAAAAAATGAGTTAAAAATGCAGTGGAAGTTGAAAACAGCCCGTTTTGAAATGGGCACCTAGACAAAGGGGAAACCCCTGTCCCCAAATTGCTGCTGAAATTTGTCTGCCCCACTGTGAGCTCCTAAGGGTGGGGAGGAACAGGAGCTGTGTATGGCATCAGCCTGCCAGCTGTTCATTCTTTTGCCCAATTGGCAAATAGTGTTGGGCACCTACTGTGTGCAGCAGGTCTGGGCTTTTGGGGGCCTGGGAGTAGGGGTTCCATCCAGGGTGTTGGGACCCAGACGCCAGCCTCCAACGCTGACGGAGAGAAGCCCCTGACCCTGAGCTCTGTAACCTGCCCTTTCTAGATCACTCTCTATGAAGGCAAGCACTTCACAGGGCGGAAGCTGGAGGTCTCCGGGGACTGTGACAACTTCCAGGACCGGGGCTTTATGAACCGAGTGAACTCCATCCGCGTGGAGAGCGGAGCCTGGGTCTGCTTCGATCACCCCGACTTCCGGGGCCAGCAGTTCATCTTGGAGCACGGTGACTACCCCGACTTCTTCCGCTGGAACAGCCACAGTGACCACATGGGCTCCTGTCGGCCTGTAGGAATGGTGAGTGGGCCCGTCCACCAAAGGCTGAGTCTTCCTGCTGGAGGGACCGAGGGTCAGCCCTGGCAGACAGTGGCAAGGAATTGGGGAGCATGGGCCTCCCGGCTTTAAAGTCTGTAAGACTGAGGGAGCTATACCCAGAGCCACCTGCTGGCATGAGGTGAGTAGGTGGGGGGCCAAGTTGCTATGAACTGAGTGGGAGTGGCCCTGAGTTTTCATACAGGTATCAATAAACCACTTTAAGTTTCGAAGCCAAAAATCTAGCTGCATTTTCCATTTCAAATGCTGTTGAAATCATCCAAATTTAGATTTCCAGCCAGATAGGGGACACTCCGCCAATGGGAGGCTGATTTGGGCCTAGTGTGGCCACTAGTACAGGTGGTCTTGTGGCACATTCTGGAGCCTTCCATGCTCCGGTCTTGGAATGGCTGATGGAGGAAGCTGAAGAATCACCCGCCTGTCAGGGGAAAATTGGGGGGCAGGTCCCTTGGAATTACACAGGTAGCTGCCGCCCAAGAGGTGTGTGCAGGGAGGGCAGACGAGGGGCATGGCTCCCCGGTGGCGAAAGACTGTTTCGGTCCAGCTGCTCCTAGGGTGGGATTTAAGCAAGGCCGTTCCCCCAGGTCATGGGTACTCACTGACCTGCTGTGAGCTCTGGAGCTTCAGGTGGGGAGTGGCGGACTCCTGAGCCTGGGGGCGCGCATCTCTCATCACAGAGCGTCTCGCTTATGTCTGCTGAGGACCCTCCCCCGATGCCTGGGCTGGGCGGTTCTGGTGAACGTCTGAGGAACTCCAGTAAAGGGGCTTTTGCGTGGTGCCCCCTCTCTTTTCTGTATCAGTTGCAAAACCAGCTGGGCTTTGGCATCTCAAATTGTAAGAATGCTTTCTTAGTGTTTCTTCCAGGCTGTGGTCCATTTGGAAAAAAGAAATTTAAATGGTTGGCCCTGGACCCTGCATAATGCTATTTATATGAAAAATATCCTTGGTATCTTGCGAACTGCTGTTCTCCTAAGAGCTATCCTGGGGCCAGCTGTGACGCAGACCAGGCCCTGCCGGCTTCTGAGCCAGGCAGGGGCTGGCCCTCCTCTGTCTTTTGGAAATGCGGGAATCATATAGGGAGACGTGCTGAGCCTAGGGGACAATGATGTCAAGGCCAGCAGGGGTTTCAGCACATGAGATCTGGTATTTGTTTTAGATTTTTGGCTTTATGTTTTACTAAAAGGTTCTATTACAGTTTTAAAATGTTATCATTTGAAGGCTTGCCCATGGGCTGTGGCCCAGGGGTGGGGAAGTCAGAACCCGGAGTGTGTTGCTGTGATCAGGGCCGGAGTCCCCCACGCTGAGCACCCAGAGGGAGCCCCGTGACCCCAGCCCTGGTCTGAGTGTGACCGCTGGCCTCTGGTCAGTTTGGCCCTCTTTGGACCTCAGATTTTCTAGTTGTAGAAAGAGGAGCTTGGACCAGCTCAGTGGCTTGGAACATTTTTAGAGTAATAGAACCCTTTCTTCCAACCACATCTCATGTGGAAGAACAAACAGAAGTGTGGGGTTGAAGTGTGTGGGGTGGGGGTGCCCAGTGCCTTGGGTACCTCCTAATTCCTTCCTGCATGGGGCTTCTGTTTCTGGGAGAGGGGAATTCACAGCAACCTCCTTCTTTCCTTCTTTTTTGCTTGGTCTTGGAGCACGGGGAACATTTCCGCCTAGAAATCTTCGAGGGTTGCAACTTCACGGGCCAGTGCCTGGAGTTCCTGGAGGACAGCCCCTTCCTCCAGAGCAGGGGCTGGGTCAAGAACTGTGTGAACACCATCAAGGTGTACGGGGACGGAGCGTGAGTACAGGCCACGTGGCCGCACCCCGAGGCCCGGCTAGGCCCTTCAGCACCAGGCGTGGGAGGCTGCCCGCCACACAGGGGTGGTGGGTGGGGTGGGAATGAGACCTCCAGCAGTGGGCAGCGTGTCCCTGGCCCCACAGGCCCTCTCCTTTCCTCAGCTGCCTCACCTGCCCCAGTCAAGCAGCGGGGAGCTTCCCCTGTGGCCCAGAAGGGCCTCAGAGAGGGACTCTGGGCCCCAGAGGCACCCTGAGACCTTCCCTCTAGGGCCTCAGTCCAGGAACAGAGGTAGGAGAGTACCTTGAAAGTTGCACGGTTCTCTACGATTGATCTGATACAAGGGGCCGCCTTTGGTTTTCTTGAACCGGGGGACACCTGCTTACCAAGGGGTCCTCCAGGGCCTTATGGGCTGGAAAAGCCACAGTGGGCTCACTTGCTCTGAGAAGGGTGGACCAGCCCACCCTGCCCCCGCGCCTACCCAGCAGAGCTGACCCCTGAACCGGGCCTCTCTGCAAACCCCCACCACCCTGGCCTCTGGGAGGAGATGGACTTCGGGGTGGCTCACTTCTGGACAGAAAGTAGCTGGGGGAATTTTGCCCAGGCCCAGATGGGTTTGTCTGCCCCACACTTGGGTTTCCTCCTGGTCAACCAAGGGCAGCCTGTGTGCCCCCTCCTGCCCTCCCGCACACTCCCCTTTTGCAACTATCCTCTGAGCACCTTCAAGTTGGCCATGTATTTTCATTGTCCAGCCCACACCTCTAGGTCAGGTAGATATTATCGCCCCCGTTCTACAAAGGGCAAGCTGGGACTCAGAAGGCTGACTGCCCGGCCGCCCCGTGGGAGTGGCACAGCTGAGACTGCAGCCAAGCCTGTGTCTGTCCCTGTTCCAGAGCTAGCCGCTTTCCCAGGCCTCAGTCCCCTCCCCTCAGGCCAAGAGCCCCTCACACAGGTTCCAGCTGGCTGTGCATGGTTCTGGCGCCTATCGAAGCAATTGAGGAACAATTTGCCGTCTATAATACAGAGGTTCAAGGCCATGGAGCTTCGGAGGGGATGCAGGGGGCAGAGGGACTGCAGGGAGACAGAGACTGGGCCGAGGCAGAGCTGGGCACAGGTGGTACCCCATGTCCATGGGCTCCAACCGCACAGCGAAAATATCCCCCCACAATTGTGTCTATGCTGAATATGTACATTATTCCCTGAAAGATACTGTACAACTATTTACATAGCGTTTATGTTGGATTAGGTATCATAAGTAATCTGGAGATGATTTCGAGTCCAGTAAGTCCTCACTCAACATTGTGGATAGGTCCTTGGAAACTGTGACTTTAAGTGAAACGATGTATGGCAGGTCCTCGAATATGTCGTCTTGTTCAATGTGGATTCATTATAAAATTGATGAGGGGAGAAATGGCTTTGTTATATATCATGTGCTTAAAGCCACGGTTCCCAAGAACCTACTGACGGTGTTAAGTGAGGACTTACTATATATGGGAGGATACACATGGGTTATATGCAAATACAGTGCCATTTTAAATCAGGAACTTGAGCATCCTCGGATTTTGATATCCAAGGGAGGTCCTGGAACCAGTTCCCAGGGATAGGAAGGGACTGTGTACATCCCACCTTTCCCCGGTGGCCTGATGTTGGCCCCCTTCCTGCTGTTTCTGTCACTCTAGCTGGCTCCAGGATTCCGTTTTACGAAATTGCATTTTGCCCTAAATTGGTGGCACCTGGAGCCCAGGGGTGGCATTCCAAAACAAGAATTTGCCCTGGAAAACTTGCTGGCTAAATTGTGTCTTGTAAGGCCCAAGTCATGCCTTTGCATGGAGGATGTCCTGAGGCCCTAGACACAATCCCCCCGGCCCACCCCCAACGCTCAGGGGCTTGTTGAGAACGAAGGTGGGGAAGGTGGAGGCTAACATTTCTCTGACTGAGGGGCACACAATCCCCACTGTCCCTGAGAGGAGCCAGCCATCGGGACCCCAGGTGGGGGACCCAGGAGCTCAGCCTTTGCCGCCTAAGACTCTTACTCTTACACAAATGTAAGCCCTTGTCAAGGAGGTAACGCCCCCAGGTCCCCTGGATCCGGAGGGGACACTGCTAGGAGGCCTTTCCTGGGGTCGGGGGAGTGGGCAAGGCAGGGCCCCTCCACCACCTCCCACTGCCAAGACTCCTTCCCTCTGGGTCCCACATCAGCCCAGGCATGACCCATCCCCTCAGACCCGTGTCCTGGTGGGCTCTTGGAGGGAAATGCACTGGCGTTCTGCCCCCACCTACCCTCACCTGGGGAAGGGCACAGTGCTGATGTGGGCAGGACAGGCCCCTGCCCTTTCCTCTGTCTGCCTCCTCCCAGTAGCCACAGCCAGGACAGGGGACGGCAGGATGGGTGGTTCCCCGCCCCCTCCTTTTGGGGGTGTCCATGTGAGAACCCTCATGTGGCCCAGGACATGGCTTGGGGCATTTCTTGCCCACCACAGGGTAGGAAAGGACCAGCTGACTCTCTGAGGTGCCTCTGAGGGCCCAGCTGTGGCACAGGTGTGGGGTTGGAAAGCTGTAGGTGTGGAGGGGCATGGAAACAGGGGCCATGAGGGTGGGGTCCAGGCTGGACCAGGCCTGCCCTGAGTCCCCCAGCAGGTGCTCCAGGCTGGCTCACACCCTCTGCCTCTCTCTCTTCCTTCCTGGCCCCAACCCTTGAGGCAGCAGACTGTGCCAGGCACCAGGCATGACAAGCCTCACTCGTCTCAGAGATGGTGAGGGAAGGACAGGGTTGGGCCAGCCCATGCTCCGAGCTGTCCTGAGGTGTCTTCCTTGGACCACACGCCCCTTTCCAGGCAGAGGCCACTATCCTGGACCTCCAGTCTCTTCCTCCTGGTCCCCCGTTCCCTCCCCACCGCACCTTCCTGCTTTTCTGGGCCGGGCCCACAGCTTCCTGGGTGATGAAGAGCTGTGTTCTCTCCTGCCCCCACCAGCCCGAGGTCCTCCAGGCTCTGTAAAGACTTGTCCTGACTGTTTCTGCTCTCTGGGTTGTTGGTGGCTGCCCCAGTGGTGTGCAGAAGGGGAGGAGGACAGGAAGGGGCCCTGCTTGGGACTCCCCAACCCTCCTCTGTGCCCTGCAGGCTCCTCCATGCAACTGCACCCCCACAGCCCATTTCCTCTGCAGGGGAGGCCCCGTGAGGGCAGGAGGGGGCAGGAACCGTGTTGTGTGACCATGGCACCTCTCATACCTGACACAGTGTTGGGCACACATGTGGGAACCTGCTGGCATTCACTGAATGAACGGTGCCCTCTGTGCTAGGCCCCCCACCAGGTGCTGGGGGTACTGTCTGTGCAAGGTGGTCCTTATCAGGGAACAGGAGTGTGTGGGGCATGCAGTGATGGCGGGAGTGCATCCTTGCCAAGGACGGCTGAAATGCAGTGGCGCAATCTCGGCTCACTGCAACCTCCGCCTCCCTGGTTCAAGCAATTATCTTGCCTCAGTCTCCCAAGTAGCTGGGATTACAGGTGCCCACCACCACGCCCAGCTAATTTTTGTATTTTTAGTAGAGACGGGGTTTCACCACATTGGCCGGGCTGCTCTCAAACTCCTGACTACAAGAGATCTGCCTGCCTCGGCCTCCCAAAATTCTGAGATTACAGGCGTGAGCCCCCATGCCCGGCCAGGACTGGTCAGTTTTAAAATGTGGACATTACTGGGCCTGTCCCCACACATGTCACACCCCAGCATGGACCCCACAGAGCACTGGGGAAGGAAATAAAAGCAGAGGTGGGCACCGTGGGTGCCTTTGTGTAGCCCAGAGTGAAGGGGCCGCTCGGCCGGGAGGGGTTGCTGGGTGGCCAGGCTGTGCAGGCTTTTCTCTCCGGAGTCCCGGGGGACTTCCTGGCAGCCCCTGATCCCCACTCCCCTGGCCTCCAGGTGGGTCCTGTATGAGGAGCCCAACTACCACGGCCGCATGTACGTGGTGGAGAGTGGCGACTTCCGCAGCTTCTCGGACTGGGAGGCCCACAGCGCACGAGCGCAGTCGCTCCACAAGGTGGTCAACTTCTTCCAGCCGAGCCCTCCCACCGGGATGGCCGGGCGCAGCTCTGGGGACAGGGGCAACCCCTTGCGGTCCCACCCAGACCTCGGGACCTTGGGCGATAAAAGTCCTCAAAGCCAACGGGCGGCTTCTGAGTGCTCTCTTGGCAGTGGGCATCCCAGCCCTGGGAGGAGCTGGATGATCCAGGGCGCTTTCCTGGACTCCCAGGGACCCCCTGGGCCAGGGAGGGGAGAGTGGTGGGGAGAGGTGGTGAGAAGCAATGGGGATGGGGCAGGGCCGGAACCCAGGCCGGTTCAGGACTCCCCAGGCTCACTTGGGGCTCTGCCTCTCTGTGACTCGGCAAGGTGAGGCTGCCAGGCCATGTGGCCAAAGGCCTGACCCAGGGTCTCTGTGTCTGATCTCTGGGTTTTATCCTCATGGCTAATCTTGGCCTCGGAGTTTCTAAGGGAGACCCCTCTGGAAGGATGGTTTCGACCCAGGGCAGACCCCTCTCCTGCGAGAGAGAAAACAGTTAGTGGTGGTGAGTGTCAGGGTGGGGGCTTAGCTTGAACAGGTGGGCTCTGTGGGAATGGAGGGGCTTTCGGGGAGAAAGGGGCATGGGGCATGTCTGCTGCAGCCGTAGCCCCTGGAGCAGTAGGGCCGGCAGACCCAGAACCGGCGGCTCGCGTCTTCAGCTGGTGCAGCACCAAGCGCTCACCTGTAGAATTCCTCCATTCCTGGGCCCTCTCCAGGACACTGGGTCCTCCTGTTGGGGTGGGTTGAATCTAGAGGGGACACCCCACCCTTGAGGGGCAGAGGGGGGGGAAAAGTCTGTCCTGGAAGGAGATACTCGGCCCAGGCAGTGGGGTTCCTGGGCATAAGAGCTCCACGTCGCCAAAAGCATCCCCCCACTCCCTCCCCACCCACGCCTATGCTTCCAACTCACTGGGGAGAGAGGAAAGGTCCCACGAGGGGGAACTCTGGTCCCTGGGGGTGGCCCAGGTAACTCCCTGCTGCCGGCAGCCCTCCAGCAGAGTCCTGAATGGAGCCTGCCTGTGAGGAAACCATAGCCCACCGCAGAAGGAGGCAACAGATGGAGTGCTCTGGGCTTCTGAGGAGAACACAGGGGCCCTGGACCCGAGATTCCTGAGCATGGGGTCTCCTGGACATGGAGACCCCAAAGATGTCCACATGGCCTGTGCCTGGACCAAGGCCTGGCTGGATGAGGGTTCAGTGGGGGGCCAGGTGCATGGGTTGGATCACCCGTGTGCCCACAGAGTTCTGGCTGTGGTTCTGACTCCTGGTCCGGCCTCTAATCCCCGACTGCGATCCCAGAGTCCCCCCAACCAGCTGGCTCCCGACTGGCCTCTCAGTTCCCGGGTCCTCCCACCACACATCTTGCTCCCGTTTTCTGAGTAGATGGAGGAGTTTGGATGGGGATCAGCCCCTCTAGGCTGGTCGCCCGGCTCAGGACTCCCAGGGAAAGCCCATGAGCCCTGGGTTACTATCTGAGTTGAACTGAGACATGCCGACAGGCCTGGGGGGTGATGGATGTACAGCAGGGACCTCAGGGAGGGAACACAGGGTTCCCGAGAGAAAAACAAAATCTCAGGGGCTGATTCTGCCGCAGAGTGTGGTGGCCTGAGTGTGGTGGGCCAGGGGATGGCTGTCCCGTTCCTGGGTGTCCTCCAACCTGTCCCCATCCCTCGCTGAGAGAGCAATGGAAAAAGAGTCACGATGGGTCACCCAATTCACCCAAGACAATGCCCCACCAAGAGGTGGGTGGCAAAGACGGAGGGGCCCCATGACTGCTGTGGGACCCCCGTAGGCTGTCCCATGACAGCCGAGGCCAAATGAAGACATGAAACCACTAGGCAACCGTCCACTCCGCCCAGGAAAGGGGAAGGGGCTCCCTGCTGCCATGTGGTAGATGGGTCCCCAAAAGGCCTGCTCTGTACCCCTAATGCCCTGGCCCCACCTCCTTTCACCTGCAAATCACAGAGCATGGAGCCCTAGAAGCTTCGGAGCTGAGGACTTCCAGCTGAGCAGCTCTCTTCAATCAGATCAAGGACCGGAAGAGGCCACCACAAAACCAGCAACAACCCAGCCACCTTTCCTGACTGCAAACCTCTGAGCCTGGAACCGATTGACATGTAAATGCACCTGCACTGTTTCTGAGCCGGGAGAGTGTTTACTTAAAATCATGCCCTCAGTTTTCATTTCTCTGCCAGTTTGTTAGGGAGGTGGAGCCTTCTGTGTGTCATATCTGCCAGCAGGAGGCCCTCCCCACCCATGGCAAGGGCCCTGTCTCTTCTGAAACAGCCGTCCAACCCTCTACCCCACAGCCTCCTTGGGCCTTGGCACCCTGCTGGCCTCAGGCCTCCACAATCTCGCACCTCAGCCCACAGCTGATGACGGTGATGATGTTGATGAATATTTATGGAGCACTGACTTAATGCCAGGCTCTGTAGTAGCTGGAATCTGTGTAATTTTACTTAATCATATACAATAATGCCAAGATGATGATATGCTTATCACCACTGTACAGTTGAGGAGAGCCAGCCACAGACAGGTTAAGCAACTTGCCCAGGGTCACACAGCAGTCAGGACTAAAACCCAGGTCTGGCTGGCTGATTGATCCTTTTCGTTCCTAACCACTCCTCTATAGAGCACCACACATTTGCATATTTAGATATATTTTTGTCATGAATTTGGCGCAAACCCAAAGCCTCTCCAGGCCTCAGACCCTGTTCTGTGAAATGAGTGCAATCATGTCTGCTGTACCAACTGTATACCCTTGTAAAAGCCAAAGGCGTGACCCATGAGCGGGTACCATATGAGGGCTGGTTAGTAGTAGGTGACCCAGTAGGTGACGGGGTGGGGAAGCAGGCAGGGGAGTGGCATCACAGGAGAGAAGGTAACTTGGCTCCAAACTCCAACCTGATTCCCACTCCATCCCTCACTAGGATGTGACATTGGAGAAGCCACTGCTGTGTGTCTCAGTGTCTTCAGACGTACAGCAGTGGTAATCATTCCGCCCCCTCATAGGCAATTAATGCCTGGGGAATGAAATGAGAACTGCAGGCCCCACCAGTTCAGTCCAGGTCCTTGGGAGTCACGGGAAAAACCAGGCCTAGCAGCCCTTCCCATGAGTTCCAGAGGCTTCCCCTGAACTCTTCCTCTCCTCCCCAGCACCAAGGCCTAGCAGCACCTCATTAACTGGTGATTTAATGCTTCTCGAATGGGCTTTGTGCTCCTGGGTGACCTCCCCCTCACCCCAGCCCCCTGCTCCCTAATCTGTCAGCAAATCTGCTTTTTGTCTGAAAGAGGAAAAACAAGATTCCCACCAAAGTGCTTGTGGGCAGCTTGTAATTTATCTGAAGTCCGTCCAGGGGTCGATGGACCGAGGGTGAGAGGCCCTCAAGAGCCACACATGCTTCACATATTTCTACCTCCCTCTGTGGTTTGGAAAGCTGGGACTTTCACAGAGCCATCCCCTCATGTCCTCAGCCCTAGGTCCCCCTGCCCTGCTGGCCCCCTGTGCACTGTTTATCAGGCCCAGTCTGACCACAGGAAAAACATTCCCTTTGAATCCCCCCAGCCACCCCATCCCCCGCGCCAAGAAGTTCCTCTCACCAGCCAAGGGCTGGTCCAAGAAGTCTCTGTTGGCCCCTTCCCCTTCCTGGGCCTCCCTCCCGTGCCCCGAGGTGGCCTGTGCCTGGCAGGCTACCGCCTTATTGGCTGGAGGCTTCTTGGCTCGCCTCTTCACCCCACTGGGTGCCTTAAGAGCAGGGCTGTCCTGCCTGTGTTCCCCCCAGGAAGCCACAACAGATCTTCAATCAAAGCCTGTTGGATGAGTTTGAGCCCAGGGACGTCAAAAAAAAAAAAGAAGAAGAAAGAAAAAGACAAACTAACAAAAAACTTGTCGAATGAGACAGTTTTAAAGGTTTAGCTCCAGAGTTTCAGTTTGTGAAGATGACAGACTTCTGGAGACAGACAGATGGTGCTGACGGCCACACGACTATGTGTGTGTACTTAATGCCACTCAACCACACACTTCAAATGGTTAGGATGATAAATTGTATGTGTATTTTGCCATAATCAAAAAAATTAACTCCTTGTTGCTGAGGTGCTCAGGACTGTGGGGGGCAATGTGGGAATGAAGGCCCTCGCTGGTCCCAGGGAACCCTGTGGGTCTCCTGTGCCACCATGCCCCACATTCCCTACCTGAAGAAGCTATCACCTGCTTATTGATTGCGTGGGTCCCATCGGCTTGGCAGGGCTCTTGGCTGTGGCTGCTGGGGAGGCTGAGATGCAGGAGGAGGAAGAGGAGGAGGAGGAGAAGGTCCTTGTCCTTCAGCAGGGATCCCTGGAGCGTCCCTGTGGTTGCCTGGGACTAACCCTGCCTTCCGGACCCCCAGGACTTAGTAGCCCAGGTCTGGGGACACCAGGAAGGAGTGACTTGGGCAGCCTGCCCTGAACAGCGAGCATTTGTGTGAACAGGCTCCTGGCTTCCTTGCCTGTGGACAGCCCGCTTTGGAATTGTGATTTAAAAGGATCCTGTGGAGCCCAGCTGGCGTGGGCTGTGCATGGAGGGGTGGCAGCCCTGGACCCAGCCTTGCTGGGGCTGGGGGATGGACTGGGCAGGTCAGTGCTGGTAACCCTAGTCCTGGTCCATGCCTGCTCTGGGACCCCCAGGACTGCCCTCCCTGGGTAGGGGCAGGGGCAGGGGCAGAGGGTAGGGCTGGGCTGAGGGTGCGCATTCTCAACCCGAAGAGGGCTCAGCGATGTGTAGGATTGCTCTGGCTAGGGGGCTGAGCAGGTTATAAGGACCCTCTCCACGAACCCTGCCTGGCCCCCAACACCACGAGCGGGAGTTCTCACCAGTTGGGCTGGATCGTTCCGCGGGCTGAGATGGTCGTGCCCTGGGTTCCATTCCCGTAAAGTGTTCATTTCTAGGTGCCAGGCACAGGGAGCAGGGCGGCATGTCCCCCGCACAGTGTGCCCAGCCTAAGCACCAGCCCAGGCATTCCTAAACTGCACAGACAGACATGCGGGCAGTAGAAATGGGCGCTCCCACCCAGTGGGGCTGCTGGGTAGAAGTCCCTTCATGGGGCTGGTGATGGCCGAGGTGGTGTCACCTCTACACACAGAGGGGACGCTCAAGTGTTGCTTTACCCTTGGAGGCACTGGGCCCAAGGCCAGGGGAGGAGCCCATTGTGATAAAAACGCAGATACAAAAAGTAGGGGAAGAAATCTTTGCGGCAGAGGGGACTTAGAAAAATGTTGTAGAAAAAAGCGAGGCATCCGTAATATTCTCCCCGGCACAAGTCCTGTGCTGTCTGCTAGAGAGGAACTCCTAATTGGGCCAAAGCAAGCAGGGAAACAGGATCAGCTCCATCATTCGCTCAGTCCCAAAGATGAAAGGAAGCTAGTTTTCCGGAAGAAGCCCAGCAATTCCTGGGACCGAGGCCAGAGAGAAGTTTCTTCCACGGGTCCGCTTGCCCCATGCCGATGACTCACAAGCTGCACCCTCAACGTTAGCCCTCCTGCGGGGAAATTAACAGGTTTCCTAGGATTTTCTGTAATAGCATCCCACAGGATTCGGTGGACGGCACTGTGCCAAAGTCAACTTTTTGTGGGGGAGGAGATTTTAACATTTCTGGTTTACGTATGAGTATATTGCTACTTTTAAGTGAACCTAATTGGGTCATGAAAGCGGGACCTGGCAATGACTGGTTATCAGTAGATACCAATACCAACAGCATTTTCTTGGGTAATTACTATGACACAAACTGTGTGCTAACCCCTTTTTTACATATAACAAGGTGGGTATATTATTTTCTCTCTTTTACAATGGAAGAAATAGACCTAAAAGGATGATTGTAACTTGCCGAAATGTGTGCCATAAATGGCCAAAAAGGCCAAGTGCCCCGGGCCGTCTGACCCCAGCCCACACCTAACCCCCTCTACACATCATCCCCTGTGGCAACGGCTTCCCAATCTTTTTGACTGAGACTCACATGTAGGTCATTAGATATAAAACTAACACAGCTGTGTCACAAACAGTCCCGATCCTCACTATTTAGTTGAGCATCAATATTTTCTATTTTATTTTACTTTAAAAGAATGCTGGTCAGAGACCCACTAAGTTGATTTCGCAACCTCCTAGTAGGTCACAATTCTCCAGTTTGAAAAACACTACACCACTGCCTCATAGTGTAAACAAACGAAGATTTAAGGAGCCACAGCCTACGCTGTGGATTAGCTCTTCCAATCCCAGTGCCCTCCTCCCTCCCTTGCCTGCCTTCACTAAAGCATCCAGAAAAGCCAAATGCTCTTTTCTCTGCCTCCCAGGCCATGGGACATAGCTCTGGTCACTGAGATGAAAGCTGACAGACGGACTTCAGAAAAAGCTTTGGCTTTCTGGATAAAAAGCCCCTTTCCCCTGGCTTCCTGCCTTGAATAAAGATGTGACGCCAGGAACTCAGGCAGCCTTCTTGTAATCATGAGATAAAAGCCAAGAGAACCAGGGAAAGGCTGGCACCAAGCTCACCGAGCTGCTAAATCAGCATCAGCAGCCACCCTTCTTGTTATGTAAGAGAAGTGAACCCCTATTTGTTTCACCACGCGTAGGTTTTCTATTATTTGCAGCTGAAAACCTTCCTAACTGATAACATAATAACCAAAAACCCCCAAACCTCACACAGGTAGTTCCTCCTGTGTTAAACCCTGTGCTTCATTGTCTGGTGAGCAATAAAGGCACTTGCACTTGGAAATACTAAAATAGATTTTAAAAAACCAACCTATTAAGTAGTTCATCTATTTAAGGTCATAGTGCGTTTTTTCCCAATTAGAGGCACCGCCTGCCCTGTGACATACGTTCAATGGCCGCGGTATCCTGACCGTGGCTAATTTTTGTATTTTTAGTAGAGATGGGGTTTCACCATGTTGGCCAGGCTGATCTCGAACTCCTGACCTCAAGTGATCTGCCTGCCTCCGCTTCCCAAAGTGCTGGGATTACAGGTGTGAGCCACCACGCCTGGCCTATTTGTTTCTGTCATGGAGCAAACCCAGATTCTTTGGAAGAGAGTTTTGTGGGATGTGGAAATGGAAAACAATTGCATGGGAATGCCACATTCGGTGTGGGGCCTTCAGGAAGAAACGTGTGAAAGGTTTCCAGAAGAGAAGGCAACATGATTCACGTTGGAAACTGCAGGGCTGTGGTTGTTTAGATTAGAGAGAGAAGGGGCCGGGTGTCTGGCTGCTGTAACAAGTCTCTGTGTTAATTTCCAAGTGCATCCCTGTCTTCATTTATGTTTGATGCTTACCTGTCAGGTGAGCAGAATAAGTCTTGTTGTTCCTGGTTAATGAAAAAGGAATCGAGACCCTGAGAGGTAGAGGGGTTTGCCTGTGTTTACATCGTAGGTCTCCATGGAGCAGTCCAGACCTCTTCCCAGAACTCATGCTGGCCTTGCTACCCAGAATTCCTGCCTTTAGGGAATGACCCTTCCCCTGGCCCTGCCTTGGTTCTGGTGTGTGTGCCTCACCCTCAATGCCCTGCCACATGTGGGCTGGGCCAGTCAGATGCACTCCTGGGAATTTGAATCTTACGCAGAGACACAGAGGAACCCAAGGTGGATAGAGGGTTGAGCCGAGTCCGTTTCTGTTACCTGCACACCAAAAACCCTAACTGACAGAAATTTCTACTAGACAGAAGGTTGAAGGCCACAGGCCAGCAGAAAAATGTAGGATATTTGGAATTAGTTATTGGGATCTAGATGAGTAGAGAGTAGTTAAACTCCCATTTACATTCTGGTGTGGATGGCATTATGGGTTGACACCATAACGTATACATTGAAGTCCTAACCCCCAGCACCTCAGGATGGGACTGTCTTGCAATGCACTTAGTTAAGTTAGAATGAGGTGTGTCTTAGTCTTTCAAACTATCGTAACAAAATACCAGAGACTGGATGGCTTAAACACAGAAATGTATTTCCTCATAGCTCTGAAAATTGGGAATTCCAAGCTCAGGGTGCTGGCCAACTTGGTTCCCGGTGACGGGCCCCCTTCCTAACTTGCAGTTGGCTACTTTTTCGCTGTGTCCTCACACGGCAGAAGGAGCACAAGATCTCTCTCTTCTTCTCCTTATGAGATTAGGTCTCCACCCTTATGATCTCATTTAAGTTTAATTAGCTGATAAAGCCCTATGTTCAAATACAGTCACGTTGGAGTTTGAGCTCAGATACATCAATTTTGGGGGTGCACAGTTCAGTCCACATCAAGATCCTACTAGAGTAGGGTGGGCCCCTGATCCATCATGACTGGTGTCCTCATAAAAAGGGGAAATTTAATTAGACAGGCGTGGTGGGAGGCACCTGTAATCCCAGCTACTCGGGAGGCTGAGGCAGCAGAATTGCTTGAACCCAGGAGGCGGAGGTTGTAGTGAGCCAAGATCACCATTGCACCGGCAACAGAGCAAGACTCTGTCTCAAAAAGAAAAGGGGGGGGCGGGATTTAGAGACAGACACACACACAGGGAGACCACCATGTGAAGATAAAGGCAGAGACCCAGGTGATGCTTCTGTGAGCCAAGGAACCCCAAAGACGGCCAGCAAACCGCCAGAAGCTGGGAGGGAGGCCTGGAACAGATTCCTCGAAGCCTCGGAGGGACCCAACCCTGCTGACACCTTCATTTATCTCCGACGTCCAGCATCCAGAACTGTAAGACAGCACATTTCTGTTGTTTGAGCCATTCAATTTGTGGTACTTTGTTATGACAGAAATGAAAGGGGAGAGCTGCCTGTGGTACAGACGGGCCACATGCCTAGTCAGGCCACCCTCCATGGCCAGCTGGAACCAGGTGTGCACTTGTAATGCCCAACCTTGTTTTCACTAACCCTGTTTTTAGACTCTCCCTCTTCCCTTTAATCACCTAGCCTTGGTTCCACCTGAATTGACTCTCCCTTAGCTAAGAGAGCCAGACAGACTCCATCTTGGCTCTTTCACTGGCAGCCCCTTCCTCAAGGACTTAACTCGTGCAAGCTGACTCCCAGCACATCCAAGAATGCAATTAACTGATAAGATACTGTGGCAAGCTATATCCGCAGTTCCCAGGAATTCGTCTGATTGATAACGCCCAAAAAGCCCCGCTTCTAACACCTTGTAATAGTCTTTAAGCCTCTACACCTGGAACTGTTTACTTTCCTGTAACCATTTATCCTTTCAAGTTTTTTGCCTACTTTATATCTGTAAAATTGTTTTAATTAGACCCCCTCCCCTTTCTAAACCAAAGCATAAAAGAAAATCTAGTCCCTTCTTCGGGGCCAAGAGAACTTTGAGCATTAGCCGTCTCTTGGCCACCGGCTAAATAAACGGACTCTTAATTCATCTCAAAGTGTGGCATTTTCTCTAACTCGCTCAGGTACAACACACTGAGGCAGGGTTTTGAGGGTCGTACAGTTGCTGTTGCAACATAATTTTAAAAGAATGCAGAACGCAGCTGACATGTAGTTGCCTCTGACAGCACTGGATATTTGGATGCACATCAAGATTAAATCCGACAAAGCTCCTCTCAAGGTGGAGAGCAGAACTCAAGGCCTTCCTGTGACCAGTCTAAAATCTCATTAGAGACAGAGTTTGGAGACAAATCCTGTAGGTTGCTAAATGAAAACGTTAGTTGTCTGCATGAACTTCCCAGAGATTTGATGTGAAATTTAAAGCACTAACACAAAAAGAATGAGACACCAACCGTTGGAACGGGGATATTTGGGAGTATTTGGAAAACTAGAACCTCCAGATCCCCCAAGTCCTTTAAAACACCCCCCACTATGTTCCTCTTACCTGAGAAAGATGCTCCTCTTTTGAAGGAGAGAATTAAGAGTTCCCTTCACAGCCCACTATGTAGCGTTGCTTGCCCCATAACAGGAGTTCAGCTTGTGTGGCTTAGACTAAAGGGAGAAGTACGGAGAGACCTAGAGAAACTGCCGGAGGTCACTCATCCACATTGCCAGCAGTCTGGAGAATGTTTGTGGGAATGGATTTTTGAGGGTTCTTGGCCAAAGAGGGAAGAACTGGATTCTGGCTTGCACCAAGGGTATTGATAAGACAATTCTGCATTCTGTGTACTGGCTTAGGGGGTGCTGTCCATGTCCTAACAACCTGCTGATGCAAAGTTGATGGCGTTGAAGTGGCGCAGAAAGGCTAGGAACCCTTGGCATAAGAGAGGGACTGGTTCTGAGCTGTGGGAGACAAGATGCTGAAATGGATCCTTTTGTGTGTTTCCACCCCACCCACCCCTCGGGACGGACCTCAGGATGGAATCAGGTGACTCCTCCACCCTCAGCCTTGCCACAAAGAGTAAACTGCCATGGATTGTTAATGGGAGGGACAGTGATGGAAGGGGGATCCCCAATCTCTGAGGGGTGAGAGGAGCACTGGGAGCTGGAGGTCTTCACTCCGGAAGTGCACTGGATAGGGCTAAGTGGAGCCTGGATCTCAGGGAGTCGTCTCACCTTCCAAAATCTCAGGTCATGGATGATTGACAGGTATCCCCCAAATTAAGTCGGTAATCAATCCACTCATGTCCCTCTTTTTTTGTAGACTCAGGAAGGTTGCAAGAGGCCCAAGTAGAACCAGCATGCTAGAGAACCATGGCCTGTTATGAAATTCCCAGACCCAGGTCAGCCCACAGACCTGGCACCCTTTGAATGTGAAGGCCAGGCATCCTTGAAGAGGGCAGCTGCTATAATATCACATGTATATTCTGACTGTTTTTTTTTTTTTTTTTTGGAACAGAGTCTCGCTCTGTTGCCCAGGTTGGAATGCAGTGGTGCAATCTTGGCTCACTGCAACCTCCGCCTCTTGGGTTCAAGCGATTCTCCTGCCTCAGCCTCCCGAGTAGCTGGGATTACAGGTACACGCCACTGTGCTGGCTAATTTTTGAATTTTTAGTAGAGATGGGGTTTCACCATGTTGGCCAGGCTGGTCTTGAACTTCTGACCTCCTGTGATCTACCTGCCTCAGCCTCCCAAATGTTGGGATTACAGGCGTGGGCCACCATGCCCAGCCTTTCTGTGACTTCTTAACTTTAAAAACTCTGACCTTTGAGCCAGGTGGGTGCTCATGTCTGTAGTCCCAGCTACTCGAGAAGCTGTGGTGGGAGGACTGGTTGAGCCCAAGAGTCCGAGGCTGCAATGAGCTATGATCATACCAGTGCACTCCAACCAGGGTGAAAGAGCGAGACCCCATCTCTTAAAAAAGAAAAGGTAAGGTATTTAAGCCTTCTCTCCTTGGAATTAAACTTGGTGCAAAAGCACACTGGGAAAAAGCAGGCTGGAGCCAAGTCCACTTGCAGCAACATCGTGGAGACGATTCCACAAGGCCCGGCTGCCAAGCTCCCTGGCATCTCCCTAGTGCTTATCCTTCAAATCTGGATATTTATCTCTATCTTCTCTTGCTCTCTTTTCAATAAATCCATTTTTCTTGCTTAAACTCACTAAACTCATTTATTTCACTGCAACCAGAGAATCTGGATGGTTCCCACTTTCTCCCTTTTTCTGCTCCCAGCAACATAAAGGCAGGTGTGGAGTGGGTGGCCCCACCAGCCCTGGCTCCCACTAGGAAGGACACTGAACGCACACAAAATACCCTTTGTAGGATTAGCAACCCCAGCACTCCTTAAGCTGGGCTTCAGAATCCACACAAAGAATAAGCAAAGGCATAATTTTGTGGGCAGTTAGAAATCCTATGGAGTGAGTGGAAACAGACATTCCTGCATGGGGCTCCCTCCTCATCCCTCCCAGTCACACACACACTCTAACCACGGTGCCTTACTGTGGCAGATAAGAACAAAAGCCCCTTTCAAGACATGTGGTGCCTATGTGCAGAAGGTCTGAGATCTCCGTCTGGGCTGGGAGAACTGTGCCAGGTGCCAAGAGCCTTGCTGTGGCTTGCTTGTCTTGGTCCTCAGAAATGCACTGAGAATGGAGGAAGCGGTCAAGGAAGGGTCTTCCAAGTCCTTTGGATTTTCTCCTTAGCATCTGGTATCTCCCAGGCCTGAGGCTGGAAGGATTTGTGATATTTTTCCCATTCTGTGGGTTGATTTTTCACTTTCTTGATAGCATACTTCGAAGCACAAGAGCTTTTCATTTTGATGAAGTCTGATTTTTTTTCCTTGTTTGCTTATTCTCTAGGTGTATCTAAGAAGTCATTGCCTAATCCAAGATTAAGAAAACTTACACCTGTGTTTTCTTCTAAAAGCATTAGAGCTTTAGCTCTTACATTTAGGTCTTTGATTCATTTTTAGTTAATTTTTCTATATGGTATGAGGTAGAGGCCCAAATGTATCCTGCATATGGCTATCCAGTGGTCCCAGCAGCATTTTTTGTAAAGATTACTCTTTCCCCTGTTGAATGGTCCATACATGTCTGGGCTCTCAATTCTATTCTATTAATCTATATGCCTATCCTTATGCCATACATTGATTGACTTTTGGATGTTAAACCAACCTTGAATTCCTGGGATAAACCTTGGTTACCACGTTTTATTGTTTTTATACATTCTTGAACTCAATTGCTAAAATTTTTAAACGAATTTTTGCATCTATGCTCATGATAAATATTGGTGTGTAATTTTCTTATCTCTATTTTATTTATTTTATTTTATTTTATTTTATTTTATTTTATTTTATTTTATTTTATTTTTTGAGTTGGAGTCTCGCTCTGTCGCCCAGGCTGGAGTGCAGTGGCACGATCTCAGCTCACTGCAAGCTCCGCCTCCCGGGTTCAGGCCATTCTCCTGCCTCAGCCTCTGGAGTAGCTGGGACTACATGCATCTGCCACCACGCCGGGTTAATTTTTTGTATTTTTAGTAGAGACGGGGTTTCACTGTGTTAGCCAGGACGGTCTCGATTTCCTGACCTCGTGATCCACCCGCCTCAGCCTCCCAAAGTGCTGGGATTACAGGCGTGAGCCACCACGCCCAGACTTTATTTATTTTTTGAGACAGGGTTTTGCTCTGTCACCCAAGCTGGAATGCAGTGGTGTGATCACAACTCACTGCAGCCTCAACCTCCCAGGCTCAAGTGATCCTCCCACCTCAGCCTCCCAAGCAGCTGAAACTACAGGAACATGCCACCATGCCCAGCTGATTTTTTAAAATGTTAATACAGATGAGGTCTTGCTGTGTTGCTCAGGCTGGTCTCAAATTCCTGGACTCAAGTGATCTTCCTGCCCTGGCCTCCCAAAGTGGTGGGATTACAGGCATGAGTCACAGCGTCCAGCCTATAATTTTCTTTACAAATAATGTCTCTGATTTTGGTATCAGGGTAATACCAGCCTCATGGAATAAATTGAGAAGTGTTCCCACCTCTTCAGTTTTCTGGGAAATTTTGTGGAGAATTGGTATTATTTCTTCCTTAAATGTTTTATGCAATTCCCCAGTAAAACCACCTAGGCCTTGAATTTTCTTTGTGGAACGTTTTATCCAGATATTCGATTTTAAAAATAAATAAAAATAGATATAGAGCTATTTTGATTACATACTCTTCTTGATGCAACTTTGGTAGTTTGTGCATTTTATGTTTTTGTGATGGGGTACAATGAGTTTCTTGAATCTATGGACTTATTCATCAAATTTGGAAACTTTTCAGCCATTATTTCATCAAATATTTTTTCTGTTACCTCCTTTTTCTCCTCTTCTACAAGGACTCCAATTACATATATTTAGGGTACCTGTCCCACAGATCACTGATTTTTTTTTTCATTTTTAAGTTCCTTTTTCTTTCTGTTTTTCATTTTGGATAGTTTCTCCTGCTGTGTCTTTAAGTTTACTAATATTTTCTTCTGTATCATCTAATCTGCTGTTAATCCCACCCAGTGTTGTTTAATTCCAGATATTGCTTTCATCTCTAGATGTTCAATTTTGAGCTGTTTGATATCTTCCATGTTCCTACATAAGTTTTTGAACATATGGAATACAGTACAATCACTGAATAACTGTCCTTTTTTTTTTTTTTTTTTTTTTTGAGATGGTGTCTCACTCTCTCGCCAGGCTGGAGTGCAGTAGTGCGATCTTAGCTCACTGCAACCTCTGCCTCCCAGGTTCAAGAGATTCTCCTGCTTCAGCCTCCCGAGTACGGGGACTACAGGCGCGTGCCACCATGCCTGGCTAATTTTTGTATTATTAGGAGAGACAGGGTTTCACCATATTGGCCGAGCTGGTCTCGAACTCCTGACCTCGTGATCTGCCCACTCCGGCCTCCCAAAGTGCTGGGATTACAGGTGTGAGCCACTGTGCCTGGCCAATAACTGTCCTTTAAAAAATTATTTTCAACTTTTATTTTGGGTTCAAGGGTACATGTGCAGGTTTGTTACATGGGTAAACTCGTGTCATAGGGACTTGTTGTACAAATTACTTCATCATCCAAGTACTAAGCCAGGTACCCAACAGTTATTTTTTCTGATCCTCTCCCTCCTCCCACCTTCTACCCCCAAGTAGGCCCCAGTATCTGTTATTCCCCTCTTTGTGTCCATATGTTCTTTTTTTTTCTTTTCTTTTCTTTTTTTTTTTTTTTTTTTTTTTGAGATGGAGTCTCACTCTGTTCAAGGCTGGAGTGCAGTGGCATGATCTCAGCTCACTGCAGTCTCTGCCTCCTGGGTTCAAGTGATTCTCCTGCCTAAGCCTCCCGAGTAGCTGGGATTACAGCTGCATGCCACCACACCCGGCTAATTTTTGTATTTTTAGTAGAGACAGGGTTTCACCATGTTGGCCAGGCTGGTCTTGAACTCCTGACCTCATGATCCGCCTGCCTTGGCCTCCCAAAGTGCTGGGATTACAGGCATGAGCCACCGCACCCGGCCCCATGTGTTCTTATCCACAGCAACTGTCTTCACGCCTCTGTCTGCACTATTCTCCACTCTGCGCAGATGCTGAGTTGCCTCTGACCCTATCCTACTTGGAGTCGTTTCCTCCCATGCACGCGCTGACGGACACTCAGCTGATGTGGAGGGGGAACCTGTGTAGTGCTCCAGGGCTCTCCCTTCTCTAGTCCTCTGTCCTGCTCACTCCAGTCCCTTAGTTCTCCCTAGACACTCAGCTGTTTCCTCAACCAAGGAAGTCCACTGGACTCCGTCTGGGATCCCCGTTCCTGCTCTGTGGTCTGGACATTCTCTCAAGGCAGTAAACCGGGCCAGTCATCGGCTCGCCTCATTTTTTCCCGTCTCTTGGGGATTGCTGTCCTTCACCGCCTGGTGTACAGTGTCTTGAAAACAATTGCTTCATATATTTTGTGTTTGTTTTGGGTTGTTTCAGAGAGGAGGCAGGAGGGTAAATGGGTCCTTGTTACTCCCTCTTGGCCAGAAGCAGAAGTCAAAGTGAGTGAATTTTGAAAGCTGTTTCAAAACTGCATTCCCTCTATCTCATTAGCCTCTGACATTTCTCTGAAGTTGCCAGGAAGAGGCTGTATGGGGGATAAAGTGAAAATTTGGGGGGATGGGATGTTTACCAGCTGGCTTTCTCCAGAACCACCCTGTCCTTATAACATAGCCCTGGTGAGAGACCCAGGAAGGGCCCAGACGTCCCAGTCCCAGGTGTTGGGGGACCACAGAAACCTATGTGCTTCCCAATTCCGGACCTCCCTCTGTGCCCAGGGCCAGGCTCCAAGCAGCAACTCTCTCACTCAGCTGGGCCTGACTCTGGACTCCAGGGCTAGAGGCAGTGACCAGCAGAGACCAGGACAAAGACTTCCTAGCAGGAGAAGGCGATCTGGTCTCTTAACACTGCCTCCTTTGAAATGCGGAACCTGACTGGAATAGACATTGACCCCTTGGAGCCAGATGGAGAGAATGCTGTTCTGAATGTGAGGGAGTGGGAGGTGTGGGGGAGATCTGAGCCCTTGAGCGCATGGCCTGGCTCAGGGACACCAGGGCTCTCTGGACATCTAGCGCTGCTCCCATCCTTCTCTGGACTCCAGCAACACTGACAATCTGGACACATGTACTTACTGGGTTTTAAGGGTATATGGCCATTTGTTATTCTCCAAACATTAATACTTTTAATTCTCTGATAATTGTTCTCCAAACATTAATCACAGTAGTAATAATAGAGGTGCTTCATAGAACTTTTTCTTTTTAATGGCACAAAATAAGTTTTATGTGTGTACGTGGTAAAACACACATAACATAAAATTTACCATCATAACCATTTTAAATTGTGCAATCCAGTGGCATTAAGCATATTTACAATGTTATGCAACCATCATCACTGTCTGGTTATAGAACATTTCATCACCCCAAACCGAAACCTGGTGCCCAGGAAGCAGTGACTCCCTATTCCCCTCCTCCAAGCTCTGGGCAGCCACCGATCCGCTCCCCTCTGTAGGGATTGGTCCATTCTGGAGATTTCACATCAGTGGAGTCATACATTGGTCCTTTTGTGTCTGGCTTCTTTCACTTAGCATGTTTTCTAGGCTCAACCATGTTGTAGAATGCATCAGTGCTTCCTTTTGGAGCTAATACTCTTCCATTGTATGAACATAGCACGTTTTGTTGATCTGTTTATCTGTTCATGGAAACTTGGGTTGTTTCCACCTTTTGGCTATTGTGGACAGAGCTGCTATGAACATTAAGTCCAAATTTCTGTTTGAACACCTGTTTTCAATTCTCCGGGGTATGTACCTAGGAGTAGAATTACTAGATCATATGGTAATTCTGTGTTTAACCTTACTAAGGAAGCTCCACACTCTTTTCCAAAGTGGCAGTACCATCTTACATTCCCACCAACATTGCATGAGTGTTACAATTTCTCCACATCCTCACCAGCCCTTGTGATTTTCCATTTTAAAAATGATGGCCCAGACTAGTGGATATGAAGTGACATCTCACTGTATGTATGGTTTTTTAAAAACAGCTTTGGCCGGGTCAGTGGCTCACGCCTGTAGTCCCAGCACTTTGGGAGGCTGAGGCGGGCGGATCATGAGGTCAGGAGTTTGAGACCAGCCTGACCAACATGGTGAAACTCCATCTCTACTAAAAATATAAAAATTAACCAGCCATGGTGGCGTGTGCCTGTAATCCCAGCTACCCAGGAGGCTGAGGCAGGAGAATCGCTTGAACTCAGGAGGTGGAGGTTGCAGTGAGCCGAGATCGCGCCACTGCACTCCAGCCTGGACAACAGAGTGAGACTCCATCTAAATAAAAAACAAAAACAAAAACAAAAAAAACCCCAGCTTTATGGAGAAATAGTTCACATACTGTACAGCTGATCCATGTAAAGTGTACAATTCAATGGTTTTTTAATATATTCACAGATATATTAAAATAAGCAACCAGTACCACAGTCCATTTTAGAACATTTTCATCACCCCAAAAAGGAACCGTGTATACTATACCCATCACTTCTCCACTCCCCAGACCTCTTCCCCAAGCCCTAGGCAACCACTAACCAACTATCTCTGTAGACTCCCTTGTTCTGGACCGCACAGATGAATGGAATCAGGTAATATGTGGTCTTTGGTGACTGACTTCTTTCACTTAATCTGTTTTCAAGGTCCCTGAACTTCGCACCATTTATCAGCACCTCACTCTTTGTCATGGCGGAACAGTATTCCATTATATGCATATACCACATTTAGTTAATCTACTCATGGGCTGATGAATCGTGGGGCTGTTTCTTCCCTTGTCTATTAGGAATAATGCTCATTTCTCTTGGGTATATATGGAATTGCTGGGTCACATTATAACTCTATGTTTAATCGTTTGAGGGACTGCCAGATGGTCACATAGCAGCTGCACCATCTTACATTCTCACCAGCAGTGTGTGAGGGTTGATTTTTCCACATCCTCACCCACACTTATTTTATTTTTCCCATCCTATGATTACCCATCCTAGTGGGTGTTAAGTGGCATCTCACTGTACTTTTGATTTGCATTTCCTTTATGACTAATGACAGTGAGCATCTTTTCTTTTCTTTTCTTTCTTTTTTGAGACGGAGTTTCACTCTTGTTGCCTAGGCTGGAGTGCAATGGCATGATCTTAGCTCACTGCAACCTCTGCCTCCCAGGTTCAAGCGATTCTCCAGCCTCAGCCTCCTGAGTAGCTGGATTACAGGCACCTGCCACCACACCTGGCTAATTTTTTCTATTTTTAGTAGAGACGGGGTTTCACCACGTTGTCCAGGCTGGTCTCAAACTCCTGACCTCAGGTGATCCGCCCACCTCCGCCTCCCACAGTGCTGGGATTACAGGCGTGAGCCACTGCGCCCGGCCAACAGTGATCATCTCTTCACATGCTCATTCGTCACGAGCACATCTTTGGGGAAACGTCAAGTCCTTTTTCCATTTTAAAACTGGGATGCGGTCTTTCATTGTTGAATTGTAGGAGTTTTTTAATATGTTCTGGATTTTAGACCTTTGTCAGATACGTGATTTTCTCCCATCCTATGGGTTGTCTTTTCATTCTCTTGACAGTGTCTTTTGATGCACACGTTTTGAATTTTAATGAAGTCCAATTTATTTTCCGTAGAGCCTCTTGTATGGTTTTAAAACTTATAGTGCTTATAAGATAGTACAAATATGGATACAAAGAGTAATCTAATGAAACCACATGTACCCACTACTAAGATTTCACATAATCATTTGACTTCAGACTTTCAGTGACTGAGGTTTTAGGTGTGGGCAGGTATTTCTGCAACTGGGTTTTGCAGGTTCTCTGCGAGGTTCATCTTTGGCTCCCTAATATTTAAGTCGACACTCCTTCTGCTCCCAGAAGAGACTCCCTCCTCTTCTTGTTCTTCGGGCCTCTCACTCTGTCTGTTGCCTGCTGTCTCCGGTATCACCAACTTCTCTCTCCAAGTTCTTTCTTAGCAATATTTAAAGCTGATCTCTGTCTTTAAAAAGTTGAGTTCTTCCACACTGTGCCCTCCTCTGGCTGCCTTCCTGCAACCAGCATCTATGTCATTAGTGGTACAGATGCTCCTTGAGCGATTAACGATGTCATGTTCTGATAAACCCATTGCAAGTTGAGAATATTCTAAGTCAAAAATGCATTTAATATGCCTAACTTGTGGAACATCATTGCTTAGCCCAGCTTTCCCTTAAATGTGCTCAGAGCACTTGCATCAGCCTTACATTTGGGCAGAATCATCTTACACAAAGCCTATTTTAAAGTAAAGTGTTGAATATCTCATGTAATTTATTGAATACTGCACCAAAAGTGAAAAACTGATTGTATTGGCACTTGAAGTACAATTTCTACTGAATGTCATCACTTTCATACCATCATAAAGTTGAACAATGCTAAGTTGGGACTCTCTGTACAATTACCCTCAAATATATCTTCGATCACACACTCTCACCCCCGGGGTGAAAAACCTTCAGGGCTTCCCGTTTTCTCTCGACTGCCCTGGGCCTGGGGTAGCAAGATCTTCTCCCGGGAACACCGTGCTTGTGAGAGTCTGCAGGTGGCTGCAGGACTGGGAAGGCTTCCGTCCTGTTGAAAAATACTAGCACTTAGCATAGTACCTGACACACAGTAAGTACCCAAACTATGAAGATGATGACCACAGGCACCCTCACCACCAGCACTGCAGGTTGTGCCAGAAGGGAAAAAGCAATTCTGACAAAGCTCTGGCTATAACGTTCCCTGTGGGCGCCCCTCAAGGTGCCTCCCTCTGTCACCACCTACACACACACACACAACTCAAGAATATCCAGCTTTCACCATGCTTCTCAGAGAGGCCCCAGAGGGTCACTCTTTCCAGCAGGGTAAATTGTGGCAGTCCCTGTGGCACGGGGAATGAGCACTCCCTGGCACAAAATGCACCCGCCCCCCAACCCTTCACTTGTTAAACACTGCCCATTTCTTGCTTCTTAAAGCTTAACCATTTCCTCCTACACCCTACCAGGTTCCCTTCCCACGGTGCCTTCCATTTATAAAGTGATTAGGTCCAGGAGGGCCTGGGCACCACGGGACTCCAGGCCCTCTTGGAGGCTCCAGAAGAGTTAAAGGTGTGAAAGGGGAAGGGAGCCCAGGTTCTGCTGGGGACCCAGCCTGACTCCTGGGTCTCTATAGCTTTGCTATCTCAAGGTGGAGGTTGGGGGAGACCCCAGTTTCAGGGGAATTAGGGGAGACCTCAGTTCCAGGGGAATTCGGTGCTGTTTTCCAATCTACCCAGCTTCTTGTACTCCTGTTAGATCTGGGGGCAATTTCCCAGAGGAGAGTCTGTAATCTACGACCTGCAAGAGAAAAGGGAAGACAGGCTGGCTGAGGACATCTGCACCCACAGCTCTACAGTCCAGACTCAACCCCCAGAGATGGCTGGCTCATCCCCACCAGGGGGCCACTTTGTGCCAAACCAGAGAAGGAGGGGTGGGGGAGGTGGAGAAGCCAAGAACAAAAAATCTATCAACCTGGAAAGAGGAAGTAGGTAAGGTCAACGGTGTGTGGACTGCAGGCTCCCAAGCTGATGGCGCTGGCGCTTCTGAACGCTCTGCCTGCTGGGAGCTGAGCATGGGGCTGATGGCTTGTGTTGGCTGCAGAGGAGAGGAACCAGAGTGCATGGGTGCCACCTTGCTCAGGAATCCTGGGTGACCTCCTTGAAAGTTAAGCTTTTCTCCTGGTGGTTCTTTCCTCTGGCCCACGACCAGGCAAGCTCGCCCAACCTACGATCTGTCCCCAGCTCCCAAACTGCTTTCAAACCCCTCCCCTCTTAGTTTCCAAAAGAGTCGATGCCTGGTTCTCCTTGGCCCCTCTGCCCAGAAAGTTTGGGTTTCCTCTGGCACTTCTCCGGATAAACCCTCCCAGCCTCCATGGTCCTCACATTCACCTTCCCCAAGGGCTGCAGCCGCAGGGCCTGCCCAAGATCCCCACTACACCGTGTCTGTCCTCACCTGGAGGCCACACCGCAGTTTCACACCTGGATGTGCAATGGCCCCCTGAGGTTCACCGGTTCCTAAGAGGAACTGGTGATCAGCCTGTAGGGTACAAAACAGTCTACCCAGCCTCTCAGCACAAGACAGGCTCCCCGGCCTCTCCCGCCTCGCAGGCATCCAAATGCTGAAGCCTCCACCTCCTGAAAACGTCTCTCCTTTCGGCCTCCCTCTCTCCGGCTGGATGACCCCAAATCTCGTCCTAACGCTCCTCCACTGCCCCCCTCTCCATCACCTGCTAAGGAAGGGCCACGCTCCTTAAGCTGAGGCGCCAGCTGCTTTACAAGTTTGGAGGGAAAAGAACGGATTTCTCTGGTTAGGCCACTCTGGCTATAAACGACCCAACGGCCTGGGACACCCCACGATGGGGTTTTCTTTTGGAGTCTGGATAGAGCAGAGCGTGCAGTACTGGTCGTCCCATTGCGGGCTAGCTCGCCAAAGACGCCCCTTCCTTGCCCTTCTCCCTAGGCTCCTGAGAGCCCCGGAGCGTTCTGGAAATCCTGCTACCTTTAGGACCTGGGGGATCCGAGTAGGGGGGTCACCTTCCCCGCCCCCAGCGAAGTCGGCGCCGGAACTGCTCTAATGGAAACCAGCCGCCGGGTGCTCCGGGAGGGCTCAGGCCGACCCCGGGGGCCATTAGAGGCGCCCCAGGCCGAGGGAGCCCGCGGCGGCTGGAAGGTGAACTTGACATCCCGGCTCCACCGACCCCGCAGCGGCTCGCACCTCATCCCCACTCCGGCCAGACCAAATCCTGGGTGTGCGCGTGATTTCCCAGGGAGGGCGGACTCGGGGCTTTCCCTGTCGCACCCTCCATTGGGGGACCGCCCCCAAGTCCCCGAGAGCCCCTCGGGCAGAGTCCTTAGGGCTCAGAGCATGGGAGGACCTGGCTTGCCTGGTGGAGGCGAGTAGCCGAGGGGTCGGTGGAGCTGCGCCCCAAATGAGTTCCCGGCGCGCGATTCTCCCCGACCCCGACCCTTTGTCCGCCTCCCCCTCCCTCGTCCCGGCCCTTGGCTCAGGGGACCCAGGCCCCGGCGGCGGAGGTGGCAGAGGCCAGAGCCCAGAGGCGCAGCCCGGGCAGCTGGGAGGGTCGCACGTGGAGCCGTCCCCTGGACCCGCACAGCGACGAACGGGGGAGGCTGCAGGCGCGCGGGGTGGGGGCTGGGGCGCAGCCCGAGAAGTGGGAGGGGATCGGGTGAGGGGTGGTCTCTGAGGAGGAGCCAGGCTGGACCGTATTGTTCCGCGCTCGGCCGGGGAGGGCGCGGGGCGCTCGGCTTCCCGTGTTCCTCTCCCCGCCCCCGCCCCGTGGGCGCGAGAGGAGGCGGGGGGCTCCTTGTGCACCAGAGACGCAGCTGCCTTGTTCGCCCGGTGGGGTGTGGATCCTCCGAGCGGTGCTGGGAAGGGGGTTCTCTCTGCCCGCGCGCCCAGGACTCTACCCAGGGCGGAGGTCCCGAGTGGGCCGCCCCCCGCAGCGCCCTGGGTTCGCGGGCCCAGAGGCTGGAGGCAGCGGGGAGCTAGGGTCCTTCACCCTCCCCTCGCCGCGTGCCTCCGCAGGAGTCGGGCTCCCCGTTCCCCGCGATGGCCGCGGGCCGCAGTCGTACGGAGCCGCCGCGCGGACCCCGGGGCGCCCCTCCCTAGCGGGGCGCAGCTCCTTCTTGTTCCCCGCCCTGCCAGCGGGATGGGGGGCGGCGGGTCGGCCCTGAGGGTCTGCGCCGACCACCGCGGGGGCATCAACTGGCTGAGCCTGAGCCCCGACGGGCAGCGCCTGCTGACGGGCAGCGAGGACGGCACGGCCCGGCTCTGGAGCACCGCGGACGGCCAGTGCTGCGCGCTCCTGCAAGGTAGACCCTCCCACTCCCTCCCTGCCCTCTTCGCCGCAGCTCACCGGCCCCAGACCGCGGACCCCAGCTCCTGCGCCCGCAGACCCCTTTCTAGAAGTCCAGCCCCCGCTCATCCCGGCACACTCACGGAAGAGCGCTTGTCTGGGCCCAGCATCTGGCTGTTGAGCGCACGGCAGGGCAGGGTGAGGTCTGGGGGTGGGGTGCGGGTGCAGAGGAGGGTGCGGCCGGGATCGGGTGGGTGGGTCGAGGGGCGTCCGCTACAAAGGCGAAGATCATTTGTCAACCAGCGGCAGGAAATCTCCCTTGACAACAATGTTAACAAACAAAAAGTTGCACCTATACTCCTTCTAAGCAAACCTTCCCTTGTCTCTAGGTGCCTTGTGGCCTCTTTGTGGCCAATTGTGCTCTTCTGCTGGCATTTCCTGTTGACGACTCTCACAGCAGCAATAGGGGCTTGTTAAGGGCCAGCGGTGCGGAGAAGTGTGCCGTCGTTACACTATGTTACCCCACATACAGACGTGGAAACAGGCTGGGAGTTAAGTAATTCGCCCAGGTCGCACAGCCAGTGAGGGGTAGATGGCAGTCTGAGCCCTCTCATTGCTGTAAACCCTGCCTGCATGCCTGTTGGTTTCTATTTGTGTCCTGTACTCACTCAGGAGGTCAGTGTGCCTCGGGTGCACCTTCCCCTGGGCCTGTCCCATGCACTGTGAGGTCCCTTTCAGCTCTGGCCCTCCTACTGCCCAGGTAGCACACGTAGTCCCCTGGATGAGCCGCGAGGCTTTCTGCTGTGGGTAGTTCTTTATCACCGCGGGCTTTTCCACCATCATCAGTGAACTCTCTGTGGCCTCGCCCAGGCCTTCCAACTTAGGTAGGATATTAGCCCCAATATTGGCTAATCCTGATACTGCTGGTTTTAAATAAGAACAGTTGACCAGGCTCGGTGGCTCACACTTGTAATCCCAACAATTTGGGAGGCCAAGGCGGGTGGATCACCAGAGGTCAGGAGTTTGAGACCAGCCTGGCCAACATGATGAAACCCTGTGTCTAATAAAAATACAAAAAATTAGCTGGGCGTGGTGGCGGGCGCCTGTAATTCCAACTACTCTGGAGGCTGAGGCAGGAGAATCACTTGAACCCAGGAGGCAGAGGTTGCAGTGAGCCAAGATCGTGCCACTGCACTCCAGCCTGGGTGACAGAGCCAGACTCTGTCTAAAAAAAAAAAAAAAAAAAGAAAAAAATATTAAATAGTTAGGGCAGATATTTCAAACCCAACAGGGATGACTTTTGGATTACCGGTTACTTGGGAGTTGGTGTGGATAATGGAGAGGTGGCCACAAACTAACACACATCCCCCCCAAACAGCCACACACACTTATAGGCATTCAACCAGGAATGGAAAATGTGAGGTCTTTTAGAAGTGTTAAGTCCAGTTGGTATTGCTCCCAAACATAAGACTGTCTTGGGGGTAGAGGGGTGGGTGGTGTTTCAGAAATGCAGATCCCCAGGCCTGGGCTCCAGTGATGCAGTCCTCCGTGAATAGGGCTGTAGAACTGGCATTTCTTCTTGTTGTTGTTTTTTGAGATGGAGTTTCGCTCTTGTTGCCCAGGCTGGAGTGCAGTGGCATGATCTTGGCTCACTGCAACCTCCGCCTCCCGGGTTCAAGCGATTCTCCTGCCTTGGCCTCCTGAATAGCTGGGATTACAGGTGCTCGCCACCACGCCCGGCTAATTTTTTTGTATTTTTATTAGACGTGGGGCTTCATCATGTTGGCCAGGCTGGTCTTGAACTCCCGACCTCAGGTGATCCACCCGCCTTGGCCTCCCGAAGTGCTGAGATTACAAGTGTGAGCCACTGCACCCGGCCTAGAATTGGCATTTCTAACAAGCTTTTGGGTGGGTCTTACGCACAGCTGGCCCCGGGAGCCCCTGGGCTGGGGACGGGTTGTGGGAGCCCAGCTTAGCCCACAATTAGGTGGGGTTTCTCCCCAGTGAGGCTCCAGGCTTTGCCAGGCTGCCTGTAGCCTGGTGGGCACTTGGCTTTGCCCCCACGGCAGCTCTGGAGCCTCACCAAGCCTCCAGGGCCCACCCTCCTGCCCAGCTCTGTGTCTGGCACCTGTGCCTCCTTCCTTCACACCCACTTTGGTGACCCTCATGGCTGCTTGTCCCCTTGAGGTACTGACACTCACTTCCCAGGGAGGGTGCCCAACCTTCTGCCCTAATTGAGGGCAGGGCTATCCCCGCTCAAGCAGGACACTGGAATGAAAGAACTGTGGCCCATTTTGCTAGGATTGTTTTTGCTGTTATATGGGTTGGCATTTTCAGGAATTTTCAAGGACGGGGACAGAGGTCATCTTTCTTTATCCTGAGATTCTACTGATACGCTCAACTTGCAAAAGAGTCATTGTCAGTGTGTGACAGTCCTTTTGTGTGGACTCCCAAAGAAAGCAAGGTGTTGCCAGTTCCTTTCTCCTGCAGGATTTTTTTTTCTGTCAGTGAAATATTATTAAAATGTCTTAACATTTGTTTAGTGCCCTATATTTTATAAATAACACATCTTTGTGCTTTTTTATTGTGTAATGAATCCTCACAACTCTGAGGTGGGTGGGATTGACACCAGTTCACAGAGGAGAGTGGGGAGGTGCAGACTCATTAGCAGCATACACAGCATTCTTGTTGTTTTCTAGATACCACCGACAATGGGGTGGGTGCTGTCGCCAACATCCCTCGAGGCGCGGTGCAGTGGCAGGACTTGTCCAGGGTCCCGCAGCTGGTCCATGGCAGAGAGGGCTTCTGAAGACTGTACGGTGCTTCTCTTACTGCTGCGGGGGAGGTTGTGTCCAGACCACATGGCTGGTCTGTGGTGGCCCCATCCCTAGAAGCATCCTAACTCTAAATCTAGATCTCTTTCCACTTTGGTTCCGTCCTGGCCCTTGCACAGCTCTGGGCCCACAAGAGCCTGTGGTTGGCCGGTCCTGGATTTCTCAGAGAAATCTGAGATTTTCTCAGAGAAATCTGGATTTTTCAGCAGAGTGGCTGGGGCTGGCGACTCCTACGTACGCTTTTCCTCTAGAGACCTCTGGCTCTGTTCATGGCAGCAGGGGCAATCAGGGACTGCAGGCTTTCCTGGATGTCTCGCAGAGCTTAAGAAAGTTTGGGCCAAAGGGTGAGAGGGAGAGGAAGAGTGAAGGCCGTTCCCTGTGGCGTGCGGGCTTGGTGGGTGAGGTGCTGCTCCCGGAGGCCCCAGGGAGAGTGGGCTGCAGAACCGGTGTGCGGGGAGCCCCTCCCTGTGGGTGCATTCACTTGTTCATACACGGAATTGCCTTTCAAATGCGGTTGGTGAGCTCACAGTGAAAAAGGCTTCATTGCAATTACTCTGCAAAGAGAAGAATTACTTGCCACTTGCTTTTCCCTGACCTCCTCTTTTTCAGGTTTATTCATTGAATATCTCCTTATTTGGGGGCACTTTATTGGTTCAATGAGATGAGTGACATTTTCCAAAATGGTAGTACCTATCCTATCCTGTTCCTGTTGAGTAGGGGACTCAGCCTGAAGGTGGCAGTCCACTGTGGCTGTCCCACACGCTTCCTCGTCTTCTAACATGAGGGGGCGGGGATTGTTGTTCATTTCCTGGGTACAACCCCACATTCCCATTTGCTGGGAGCCGGTGGCATAGGAGATTCCCTGTGAAGCCTGGCGGGACAGCAGTGGCCCAGAAGACTGGGCTGAAGGAGGCCTGCGCACGCCGGTGACGAGAGCCACAGCAGCCTCACACAGCTTGGGGGCAACTGACCGCTCCCACCGGAGAAGTCCAGAAAGCCAAGCTGCGTAGGTCTTGGTTCAAAGTGGGGGCTTGCAGATTTGCTACAAGTCTCTGGTGGCCACGTCAGTGTCCATTCCAGCCACGCTGTCGGTGCTTCTGGGCCCAGATGTCACCTGCCTCAGGGTCCCAGCACCCTCGAAACTGGGTTCTACCAGGAGAGTTTAATAAAGGGACACTGCAAAATGCGGGTGGAGCATAAGGGAACCACAGTGGCCGTGGCTCGGAACAGCAAGGCTGTCACCTCTTCTGGGCCTGAGTCGGGGACGCAGCCACTGCATCCTGGAAACAGCTGAGAGGGCTTCCTTCCAGGTTGGATGGCCACAGCCAGCCTGAGGGAGCCCTGCAGGGTCGGAGCTGGGGGAGGGGAACATATCCTGACCTAGAGTCTCCGGCTGCGGCTCCCACTTGTCTGAACCCACGGTGGGCTCCCTCTTTTCTAACCCAATGGGAGTCTTAGATAAGAGTGAGCCCACTGTGAAGTCCATGCAGATGGCGGGGGCAGGGTGGAAAAGAGGGGGATTAGGGAGCAGAGGAAGGCTCAGTCCTGGACAGCAGGCTCAGTGGGGCTTCCCCCACAGGTGAAAATAACCCTTGTGCTACAAGGGCTGGAGCAAACCAGGTCAGCAGTGCCATCCCTGCCCCGTGTGGCTTCCAGGGTGGCTGTCCAGTCCGTTGTCTAAAGCTGGGACACAGGGAAGGGAGACACGGCTTCCACGCAAGTCAGGGGCACCGGGCCCACTGCAGCCCACCGCCGGCAGAGACCCGCCACCAGCAGGTCCGAAGCTCTGAGCTGCTTTTCCTGCATTGGGGTGGTGAGGGAGGAAGCAGTTTGACTTGAAACTTCCAGCGAGTCCCCAGGGTGTGCAGGCGCTACCTTGGCAGAAAACCGTCAGCCTCAGCATGTTCTTTGAACATAATAACTGCATCTTATCTGCATTCTTCATCCCTTCAGAAATATTTATTTTTAGTTTGGCTTTTTTGCTTATTCTGCACAATCCCTGCAGCCCCTGGAGGTGTGATGAGCCCGCCCCCATGCCTTCCCTCTTCTGTCCTGGGGTCCTCGGGGTTGGGGTGGGGGCCTCAGCTCCAGGGGTGGCAGGCCTGGTTCCGCCTCCTCCCCGCTAGGGTGACCCCGCAGGCCTGGGTCAGTGGAGGCCTGTTTTGTGTTCTGTGGAACATGGGGATTGGGGTTGGGGACATGCTCTGTTGGCCCGGCTCTGACCCGTGACTCACTCGGGCGTGTGTTCAGATGTGGGTGAGTGCTTAGAAACCCAGGGGAAGAGGCCTGTCCACAGCAGAACCCTGAGCGCTGTGGGCCTCTGTGGGCTCAGTGCCAGGCTCTGCCACAGGGCAGAGGGCATCAGGGCAGCCTGGCCCAGTTCAGAAATGGAGTTTTTTTTAAACCGTCCTTTCATCATTGCCTGTTTTCTTCAATATTTGTATGCATTTACATTTTTATCAATTTACCATCATCTGCGTATATGGCCTTTATTCCTTACACACATCATAAAGTGGTCCCTCATCTCAGGTGTTCAGCATCCCTGGCTTCAGGCTTCAGTTCCACCAGGTAGAGATGCCACAGCTCACTAGCCGCCATTGGCTTTTAAGTGCTTTTCTTGGCTTAACATATGACTCACTGCTGCGCTTCACCTTCCTGGGGCTGAGATGCGTTGGGAGCAGCTGGGCTTGGCATCGGCCCCACAGGATCCTTAGGCAGGTGCCTGGCACCTGAATGCCCACAGCACACCTTGATTACCTTTCCATCTTGGGTGTCTCCAGCCGCAATCTCTCTGCTGAGCCCTCCTGGTGGCAGCAGGGAGGGTGGGACGGATCTGTTCCCAGGGAAAGTTTATTGACAATCTTAACATATTTTATAAACCCTCTGGGGTTGGCAAAAATCTAGCCTGTGTTTTGACAAACACATTGCCCTCAATGTTTAAGCCGACATGTATTTTAAGGGAAACAGAATCTGCAGTTTCTTCAAATGTTGACTTAATCCGTACATTGTTTTCTTAGCGGCCTGGTATATGCCCTCCAGGGAGGCTGGAAAACTTTTTTGTTAAATTATGTTTCTTAGAACTCAGGAAGTTGCGTTTTTCCAAGAGTAACTGAACTTAAACTCAGGGGGTCGGGGGAAGGGGTGGATGTGAATTGGCTTGAAACTACCCAGGAAATTCTAAATCCCTGTCTACCCAATACCAGCTGTCTAAATGAAATTTAAAAATTCTATCAAAATTCTTAATGTAATAAGTACGTCCCCCAAATGTGTGGATGTTTGAATTTGTCCATTGTCTCATCTGTAAAATGGCTCTTAGTTCTAACAGTCTTTTGATTTGACTTCCTGGTCCCCGAGTTCCTCAAATCCAGTTGGGCCTTCCTGCCCAACACGTTCTGCACCTGTGGGTTCGTCTAACCACAGATGAAAAACATCCAGGAAAAAAAAATTCCACAAGGCTCCAAAAAGCAAAATTTGGCTTCGCTGCTCACCGAGTCCTACACTGAATCCACACAAGTGAAGCGATGTGTAGCCATCGCAGTGGGTGTCATAAGTAACCTAGAGATGAACTGAAGTGTGCAGGAGGATTGCATAGGTTATGGGCAAATACTACACCACAGGGACCTGAGCGTTGTGGAGTTTGGTGTCTGCAGGGGATCCTGGAACTAATCCCTGATGGGTGTTGGGGGCAACTGTATATATTGGGGGACAACTGTATACACACCATCTTTACCTGAAGGGCAGGCCCTACTAAGATCAGAGACCCTGAGGGCCCCCAGGGCTGCTAAGCAATGCCTGAGGCATAAACATTGATCTGGCAGCCAGGGTGATAGTCAAGCTATCTAACTGCACCCATGAGATAGAGTCCCAACCAGCTGGTGGGGTAGCTCAGGTGCTGAGACCCCAGACACCCTGGCATGGCCCTCCACTCTTGGCCCTCCATTCTGGCCACATCCCGGCCTCATCAGTCATCTCTACCGATCACTCAGACTCTGGCCTGGAGGCGCCCCATGGAGCCAGTCCCTGCACGCCTGCTTTCCTAGCCGCTGTTCTCCCTACGGGCACCGAGTCACCCTCTTCCTGGTCCCCAGTGCTCAGGCTTCTCTCCCGAGCCCCGGCCAGCCGCTGCCAGTGGGGTGCCGAGCCCTGCTGACCACATGCTGCCCTTGACTGTCTTCCCTTCTGGGCCTGGAGCTCCCTTGGAGGGCAAGGCTGTGTTTCATTGTCTCTGTGTCTATGTTAGTGTCCTGGGGCTGCTGTGATAAAGGAGGATGCTTGGTGCCTGGAAACAAGTGAAGTTGATTCCTCACAGTGCTGGAACCCAGAGGGCTGAAATGAGCGTCCCTGGGATGAAAGCAGGGTGTCAGCAGGGCCACATCTAAACCCTGCAGGGAACGGTCGGTTCCTGGCCTCTTCCAGCCCTAGTGGCTGCTGGCATTCCTGTGCTCTTGGCCACATCCATCTCTGCCTTCACCTTCACGGCCTCCTCTTCCGAGTATATCACATCTCCCTGGCCTCGCTCTTGTAAGGACATTTGTGGAGATATATATATATATATATATATTTATATATATATTTATATATATATAGATCTCTCTCTCTATATATATATATATATATATATATTTTTTTTTTTTTTTTTGAGGCAGAGTTTTGCTCTGTTGCCCAGGCTGGAGTGCAGTGGTGCGACCTCAGCTCACTGCAACCTCCGCCTTCCGGGTTCAAGCAGTTCTCTGCCTCAGCCTCCCGAGTAGCTGGGATTATAGGCGCCCACCACCATGCCCGGCTAATTTTTTGTATTTTTAGTAGAGACGGGGTTTCACCATCTTAGCCAGGCTGATCTTGAACTCCTGACCTTGTGATCCACCTGCCTCGGCCTCCCAAAGTGCTGGAATTACAGGCGTGAGCCACCGTGCCTGGCCACTTGCGGTTGTATTTAGGACCCACCTGGATAATCTAGGATAATCTCCCCAGTCCAAGTCCTTAACCTCGTCACATCCACAAAGACCCCTTTCCAAGTAAGGTCACATTGACAGGTTCCAGGGATTAGGACCTGCTGTCTTGGGGCCGTCGTTCTGCCTACCACAGTATCTCTCCCCAGTGTAAGGAAAATAGCGACATGTGCCATTCCCTCTGCGGCTGCCTCTGTCCTAAGTCTGCGCTACATCCCGTGAGGCAGGCATTGTCCCCATCCCAGGTGAGGAAATGTGGAATGCAAAAGCTGAAAGGTTTGAAAATGACTAAAAGGAGATGATAAAGAATGAGGAGGGAGGAAGGCAAGAGTGGAAGCCGAGGAAACAGAAGGTTTAGGGTACAGGCGAGTGCCCCTGGATTGCTCCTGCTGTTGATGGCTGCTGTGAAACCTCAGTTCTTGTCTTCTTAGTTTAACAGAATTGAAACAGGAGACACACAGCAAAGGGGATGCAGCATAGAGCAATGTATTGTATTGCACAGGAGGAAGAATACCCTGAAAGTTAGGTGCAGAATAGGCAGGACGCCCCAAGAGGGGAGTCAGGGTGGGCTGCCTGTGAGGATGAGAGAGCAAAGACCGGCTGGAGGGAGGATCCCTTTTTAGGAGTCTTACCTGATTATTCATGAGCAGGTGGGGAAGGGGGTTGCTGGGAAGCATGTTCTGGGTGCTCATGCACAGTGGCTGTGCATCCCTGTTCATACATCACATGTCTCACTGGCATCTTAAATCTCCATCCAGGGGTGTGTTTTTTACTATTGTAATGAGCAAAGGGTCACTCTGAGGACCCGTAAAAATCAAAGTGCACGTGCTCTCTACAGGGGAAAGTCCCTACTGAAGATAGCTTTGCTTGAATGAGCTTGCCTGCCGTGCGAATGCTGGGGCTTATTGTGTTGACGGCGCAGTCGCCATGGTTGCTGCGTCCTGAGGACATGGTTACTTCCCTGACTATCTGTCGTGCCTCACTGGTACCCCGTGCTTTCTGAGAATCACTCAGACTGAAGTCATTCTTTAAGAAGGATGAGTTGAGGGCTGGGCGCAGTGGCTCACGCCTGTAATTCCAGCACTTTGGGAGGCCAAGGCAGGCAGATCACTTGAGGTCAGGAGTTTGAGACCAGCCTGGCTAACACGGCGAAACCCCATCTCTACTAAAAATACAAAGAATTAGCCAGGTATAGTGGTATGCGCCTGTAATCTCAGCTACTCAGGAGGCTGAGGCAGGAAAATCACCTGAACCTGGGAGGCAGAGGTTGCAGTGAGCCCAGATCGCGCCACTGTACTCCAGCCTTGTGACAGACTGAGACTCTGTCTCAAAAAAAAAACAAAACAAAACTAATGCTAATTGACTCCAGCTTGTCTCAAACACTCTCTACATCCTGCTTTCTTCCCTTTTCAAACATTGTTCCCAGAAGAAAAGCAGGAGCTGGCATCCCCAGTATGCTCACATCTCCCCTGTCCCTCATCTGCAGGACACGAAAGCTATGTGACCTTCTGCCAGCTGGAGGATGAGGCTGCCTTCACATGCAGCGCCGACTGCACCATCAGGAGGTGGGACGTGCTGACTGGGCAGTGTCTGCAGGTGTACCGAGGACACACGTCCATTGTGAACAGGTCAGCCTGGCTGGGGGCTTGGGCTGAGTCTCACCATACATAGGCCTCTGGTGGGGCTGAGGGGTCAGAGATATGGGCCCCTGCACGTGAGGGCCCTTGGCTCTCTGGGGAAGCAAAAACGTGGACAGCTGGGAGGTGGTCAGTAGCACCCAGCGACGTGGACCCAGGACAGGCAGCGAGCTCAGTGCCTGCGGCTGCATGTGGGGCAGGGAGGCACTGCCCATCCACTGAACGGAGCCTGATGCTTCCCTCTTGGGGGCACAGTGGCTCCCCGCTGGGTGCAGGGAAAGGCACCAGAGCCTACAGCTCATACGGATGGGGACAAATTCCATAGGTAATGGCTTAATTGAGACCCGATGGTGGACCAAAGGTTTGCAGGAGGAGGAGTGTGGGGGATTGTTCCGAAGACGGAGTTGAGGATATTTTTAAGCCTCTCCTTTCTTTGTGGCTGTGGAAAATATCCCAGCCCCTCCTTCTCAAGAAGGTTGGAATTGTTCCTTTCTCAATGAATTTGGGTCTGAGCTGAGCAATGGAAATTCCTTTGCTGATCAGATCAGTTGGACACTGTTGGAGTCACTTGTGGTGGTCACCTCGGACTCCCGAGGGAAGCCTCCTGGCGCCCCTGGGCCTGGCAGCTGCACTGGAGGAGGGGCGCTGCCTGGAGGTTGACCCAAGTAAAGACAGGGCTGGCGCAGGCTGGCACGAGGGGGTCCTGAAGGTGGGGCTGGGGGCGCAGACCAGACAGGATGAACCCCACCAGAGGAATGCTGCTGGTTGAGCTCTGACGGGAACCCCCAGTCAGTGGACCAGCGCATGGGGGGACAGGAAAGGCAGTGAGACCCATCAGCCCAGCTCGCTGGAGTCCCAGGTGGCTGCAGCCAGGAACAATAATCGATAGTCGGTGGACGGGGAGCTGGGTGACACCCTGAGGAGGAGGCTGAAGGGATGCGGGGACTTTTTAGAGTGAATGGGGGGTATATGCAGACACGAGGTAGGGTGGCCGTCTGGCCCCGGCCTTGCTCAGCTGAAGCAGGTGAGGCCCTGAGACCTGCCCAGGCAGCCCACAAGGTGGTAAAGAAGGGGCTAGAGTGAGAACTCAGGGCTCACAGCTCCACTGGCCTCTTCCCAGCACTCTGACTTCCCTGAGAAAGAAGTTTGCCATGAAAGAAGAGAGTAGGGCTGGGGGAGCGCCCTCCTGTGAGTCAGGCAGAGGCTGCAATGGGCTCAATGGGGAGAAGGCCTGCCCGCAGTGACCAGTGCGCCCTCAGCTGCCAAACCCACAACTGTCAGATGCTTCTCAAAAGCAAAACTGGAACATTAAAGGTAGAAATCATGCTCGACCAGATTTACTCTCACATGTGCACACACAACTTACACATACACAGGTGCGCACACACACAACATACATATACACCATACACACAACTTACACATATACACGTGCATACACAACATACATACACACTCATACACAAACTTACACATACACACGTGTGCACACATATACACATACACACCTTACACATATGTGCACACACATACATATACACTCATACACAACTTACACATGTGCACACACGCACAACATACATATACACCCATACACACAACTTATACACATGTGCACACATACACAACATACATATACACATACACAACTTACACATGCACATGCAACTTACACACATACACACAACATACATATGCACCCATACACACAACTTACACACACATATGCACACACAACACACACATGCACACACATAGACACAACTTACGCAAGCAACAAAACATACACATATACACACAAAGTACATGCAGGCACACATTGTGCACACAACACACATGCACATATACACATATGCACACATGTGCACATGTGCTCACAACATATACAAACACACACACTATTTTGGATCGGTCACAGCTCCAAACCCATAGCTCTGTGTAGATATTTGCATGATTAAGTAACTGTCCTCATAAATCAGGAAGTCACTTCCTCCCGTGTTTTCAGAGCCAGGTCAGGCCTGTGAGCTTTGGGGTCACCGATCGTTCAGTGGCCTGGCATCCCTGCCTTCTCACACCAGGCAGGACTCAGCCACCCCCTCCATACCCCAAGGCCTCCCGCTACACCCTCTTCCTCCCGCTATGCCCTTCCTCCCGCTACACCCTCTTCCTCCCGCTATGCCCTTCCTCCCGCTACACCCTCTTCCTCCCGCTACACCCTCTTCCTCCCGCTACACCCTCTTCCTCCCGCTACACCCTCTTCCTCCCGCTACACCCTCTTCCTCCCGCTACACCCTCTTCCTCCCGCTACACCCTCTTCCTCCCGCTACACCCTCTTCCTCCTGCTATGCCCTTCCTCCCGCTATGCCCTTCCTCCTGCTACACCCTCTTCCTCCTGCTACACCCTCTTCCTCCCGCTACACCCTCTTCCTCCTGCTATGCCCTTCCTCCCGCTACACCCTCTTCCTCCCACTATGCCCTTCCTCCTGCTACACCCTCTTCCTCCCGCTACACCCTCTTCCTCCCGCTACACCCTCTTCCTCCCGCTACACCCTCTTCCTCCCGCTACACCCTCTTCCTCCTGCTATGCCCTTCCTCCTGCTATGCCCTTCCTCCTGCTACACCCTCTTCCTCCCGCTACACCCTCTTCCTCCCACTATGCCCTTCCTCCCGCTATGCCCTTCCTCCCGCTACACCCTCTTCCTCCCGCTACACCCTCTTCCTCCCGCTACACCCTCTTCCTCCCGCTACACCCTCTTCCTCCCGCTACACCCTCTTCCTCCCGCTACACCCTCTTCCTCCCGCTACACCCTCTTCCTCCTGCTATGCCCTTCCTCCCGCTATGCCCTTCCTCCTGCTACACCCTCTTCCTCCCGCTACACCCTCTTCCTCCCGCTACACCCTCTTCCTCCCGCTACACCCTCTTCCTCCCGCTACACCCTCTTCCTCCCGCTACACCCTCTTCCTCCCGCTACACCCTCTTCCTCCCGCTACACCCTCTTCCTCCTGCTATGCCCTTCCTCCCGCTATGCCCTTCCTCCTGCTACACCCTCTTCCTCCTGCTACACCCTCTTCCTCCCGCTACACCCTCTTCCTCCTGCTATGCCCTTCCTCCCGCTACACCCTCTTCCTCCCACTATGCCCTTCCTCCCGCTATGCCCTTCCTCCTGCTACACCCTCTTCCTCCTGCTACACCCTCTTCCTCCCACTACACTCTCTTCCTCCCTCTATGCCCTTCCTCCCGCTACACCCTCTTCCTCCTGCTACACCCTCTTCCTCCCGCTACACCCTCTTCCTCCCGCTACACCCTCTTCCTCCCGCTACACCCTCTTCCTCCCGCTACACCCTCTTCCTCCTGCTACACCCTCTTCCTCCCGCTACACCCTCTTCCTCCCACTACACTCTCTTCCTCCCGCTATGCCCTTCCTCCTGCTACACCCTCTTCCTCCCGCTATGCCCTTCCTCCTGCTACACCCTCTTCCTCCTGCTACACCCTCTTCCTCCCGCTACACCCTCTTCCTCCCGCTACACCCTCTTCCTCCCGCTACACCCTCTTCCTCCCGCTACACCCTCTTCCTCCCGCTACACCCTCTTCCTCCCACTATGCCCTTCCTCCTGCTACACCCTCTTCCTCCTGCTACACCCTCTTCCTCCCGCTACACCCTCTTCCTCCCGCTACACCCTCTTCCTCCCGCTACACCCTCTTCCTCCTGCTATGCCCTTCCTCCCGCTATGCCCTTCCTCCTGCTACACCCTCTTCCTCCTGCTACACCCTCTTCCTCCCGCTACACCCTCTTCCTCCTGCTATGCCCTTCCTCCCGCTACACCCTCTTCCTCCCACTATGCCCTTCCTCCCGCTATGCCCTTCCTCCTGCTACACCCTCTTCCTCCCGCTATGCCCTTCCTCCTGCTACACCCTCTTCCTCCTGCTACACCCTCTTCCTCCCACTACACTCTCTTCCTCCCTCTATGCCCTTCCTCCCGCTACACCCTCTTCCTCCTGCTACACCCTCTTCCTCCCGCTACACCCTCTTCCTCCCGCTACACCCTCTTCCTCCCGCTACACCCTCTTCCTCCCGCTACACCCTCTTCCTCCTGCTATGCCCTTCCTCCCGCTATGCCCTTCCTCCTGCTACACCCTCTTCCTCCCGCTACACCCTCTTCCTCCCGCTACACCCTCTTCCTCCTGCTACACCCTCTTCCTCCCGCTACACCCTCTTCCTCCCGCTACACCCTCTTCCTCCCGCTACACCCTCTTCCTCCCTCTATGCCCTTCCTCCCGCTACACCCTCTTCCTCCCGCTACACCCTCTTCCTCCCGCTACACCCTCTTCCTCCCGCTACACCCTCTTCCTCCCGCTACACCCTCTTCCTCCCGCTACACCCTCTTCCTCCCGCTACACCCTCTTCCTCCCGCTACACCCTCTTCCTCCCGCTACACCCTCTTCCTCCCGCTACACCCTCTTCCTCCCGCTACACCCTCTTCCTCCCGCTACACCCTCTTCCTCCCGCTACACCCTCTTCCTCCCACTACACTCTCTTCCTCCCTCTATGCCCTTCCTCCCGCTACACCCTCTTCCTCCCGCTACACCCTCTTCCTCCCGCTACACCCTCTTCCTCCCGCTACACCCTCTTCCTCCCGCTACACCCTCTTCCTCCCGCTACACCCTCTTCCTCCCGCTACACCCTCTTCCTCCCGCTACACCCTCTTCCTCCCGCTACACCCTCTTCCTCCCGCTACACCCTCTTCCTCCTGCTATGCCCTTCCTCCCGCTACACCCTCTTCCTCCCACTACACGCCCTTCCTCCCGCTATGCCCTTCCTCCTGCTACACCCTCTTCCTCCTGCTACACCCTCTTCCTCCCGCTACACCCTCTTCCTCCTGCTATGCCCTTCCTCCCGCTACACCCTCTTCCTCCCACTATGCCCTTCCTCCCGCTATGCCCTTCCTCCTGCTACACCCTCTTCCTCCTGCTACACCCTCTTCCTCCCGCTACACCCTCTTCCTCCCACTACACTCTCTTCCTCCCTCTATGCCCTTCCTCCCGCTACACCCTCTTCCTCCTGCTACACCCTCTTCCTCCTGCTACACCCTCTTCCTCCCGCTACACCCTCTTCCTCCTGCTATGCCCTTCCTCCCGCTACACCCTCTTCCTCCCACTATGCCCTTCCTCCCGCTATGCCCTTCCTCCCGCTACACCCTCTTCCTCCCGCTACACCCTCTTCCTCCCGCTACACCCTCTTCCTCCCGCTACACCCTCTTCCTCCCGCTACACCCTCTTCCTCCCGCTACACCCTCTTCCTCCCGCTATGCCCTTCCTCCCGCTATGCCCTTCCTCCTGCTACACCCTCTTCCTCCTGCTACACCCTCTTCCTCCCGCTACACCCTCTTCCTCCTGCTATGCCCTTCCTCCCGCTACACCCTCTTCCTCCCACTATGCCCTTCCTCCCGCTATGCCCTTCCTCCTGCTACACCCTCTTCCTCCTGCTACACCCTCTTCCTCCCGCTACACCCTCTTCCTCCCACTACACTCTCTTCCTCCCTCTATGCCCTTCCTCCCGCTACACCCTCTTCCTCCTGCTACACCCTCTTCCTCCTGCTACACCCTCTTCCTCCCGCTACACCCTCTTCCTCCAACTATGCCCTTCCTCCTGCTACACCCTTCCTCCCGCTACACCCTCTTCCTCCCGCTACACCCTCTTCCTCCCACTACACCCTCTTCCTCCCGCTACACCCTCTTCCTCCCGCTACACCCTCTTCCTCCCGCTACACCCTCTTCCTCCCGCTACACCCTCTTCCTCCCACTACACCCTCTTCCTCCCGCTACACCCTCTTCCTCCTGCTATGCCCTTCCTCCCGCTACACCCTCTTCCTCCCGCTACACCCTCTTCCTCCCACTACACCCTCTTCCTCCCGCTACACCCTCTTCCTCCTGCTATGCCCTTCCTCCCGCTACACCCTCTTCCTCCCACTATGCCCTTCCTCCCGCTATGCCCTTCCTCCTGCTACACCCTCTTCCTCCTGCTACACCCTCTTCCTCCCACTACACCCTCTTCCTCCCGCTACACCCTCTTCCTCCTGCTACACCCTCTTCCTCCCGCTACACCCTCTTCCTCCCACTACACCCTCTTCCTCCCACTACACTCTCTTCCTCCCACTATGCCCTTCCTCCCGCTACACCCTCTTCCTCCTGCTACACCCTCTTCCTCCCGCTATGCCCTTCCTCCTGCTACACCCTCTTCCTCCCGCTACACCCTCTTCCTCCCGCTACACCCTCTTCCTCCTGCTACACCCTCTTCCTCCCGCTACACCCTCTTCCTCCCACTACACTCTCTTCCTCCCACTATGCCCTTCCTCCCGCTATGCCCTTCCTCCTGCTACACCCTCTTCCTCCCGCTACACCCTCTTCCTCCCGCTACACCCTCTTCCTCCCGCTACACCCTCTTCCTCCCGCTACACCCTCTTCCTCCCGCTACACCCTCTTCCTCCCGCTACACCCTCTTCCTCCCACTACACCCTCTTCCTCCCACTATGCCCTTCCTCCCGCTACACGCCCTTCCTCCTGCTACACCCTCTTCCTCCTGCTACACCCTCTTCCTCCTGCTACACCCTCTTCCTCCCGCTACACCCTCTTCCTCCCACTACACTCTCTTCCTCCCACTATGCCCTTCCTCCCGCTACACCCTCTTCCTCCCGCTACACCCTCTTCCTCCCGCTACACCCTCTTCCTCCCGCTACACCCTCTTCCTCCCACTATGCCCTTCCTCCCGCTATGCCCTTCCTCCTGCTACACCCTCTTCCTCCCGCTACACCCTCTTCCTCCCGCTACACCCTCTTCCTCCTGCTACACCCTCTTCCTCCCGCTACACCCTCTTCCTCCCGCTACACCCTCTTCCTCCTGCTATGCCCTTCCTCCCGCTACACCCTCTTCCTCCCACTATGCCCTTCCTCCCGCTATGCCCTTCCTCCTGCTACACCCTCTTCCTCCTGCTACACCCTCTTCCTCCCGCTATGCCCTTCCTCCTGCTACACCCTCTTCCTCCCGCTACACCCTCTTCCTCCTGCTACACCCTCTTCCTCCCGCTACACCCTCTTCCTCCCACTACACTCTCTTCCTCCCTCTATGCCCTTCCTCCCGCTACACCCTCTTCCTCCCACTATGCCCTTCCTCCCGCTATGCCCTTCCTCCTGCTACACCCTCTTCCTCCTGCTACACCCTCTTCCTCCCGCTACACCCTCTTCCTCCCACTACACTCTCTTCCTCCCTCTATGCCCTTCCTCCCGCTACACCCTCTTCCTCCTGCTACACCCTCTTCCTCCTGCTACACCCTCTTCCTCCCGCTACACCCTCTTCCTCCCACTACACTCTCTTCCTCCCGCTATGCCCTTCCTCCTGCTACACCCTCTTCCTCCCGCTACACCCTCTTCCTCCTGCTACACCCTCTTCCTCCCGCTACACCCTCTTCCTCCCACTATGCCCTTCCTCCCGCTATGCCCTTCCTCCTGCTACACCCTCTTCCTCCCGCTACACCCTCTTCCTCCCGCTACACCCTCTTCCTCCTGCTACACCCTCTTCCTCCTGCTACACCCTCTTCCTCCTGCTACACCCTCTTACTCCCACTACACCCTCTTCCTCCCGCTACACCCTCTTCCTCCTGCTATGCCCTTCCTCCCGCTACACCCTCTTCCTCCCACTATGCCCTTCCTCCCGCTATGCCCTTCCTCCTGCTACACCCTCTTCCTCCTGCTACACCCTCTTCCTCCCGCTACACCCTCTTCCTCCTGCTACACCCTCTTCCTCCTGCTACACCCTCTTCCTCCTGCTACACCCTCTTCCTCCTGCACTTTGTGGCAGCAGCATCAAGGCATCATTTCCTTTAAAAATACACGTAATCCCAGCTACTCGGGAGGCTGAGGCAGGAGAATCGCTTGAACCTGGGAGGCAGAGGTTGCAGTGAGCCAAGATCGTGCCACTGCGCTCCAGCCTGGGCGACAGAGTGAGACTCCGTCTCAAAATAAATAAATAAATAAATACATGTTTTGTGACAATCATCCTATCTGGGTCTCAGGGAAGAAGCCAGTTGGAAAGGGATAGTTGGCATTTGAGTGGAGTCTGTGTTGTTGAGCTGCTTGCGGGAAGTGAGGAATGCTGTTGGGATCCTGTGGAGGCGGGAGGCAGCAGGCTTGTCCCGAGTGGGTCTCCTGTCCATGCCAGGCTGGCCAGCAAGCCCTTCGCAGGAGGACGGGAGGAGCAGCAGGGCCGGCCGTGGTCCTGATTCAGGAGGGTCCCACCCCGGCAGGGATGCACCTTGTTACAGTGCAGCCACGGCCGCACCCCTTGGCGGTCTCCTCTCCTGGGGTGCAGGGCTTCTTACCAAGGGTGTGTGCTCAGACCTTCTGAGGTTCTGTGCAAAGCTCTGCACTAAAGACAAATGTGTGTTTTTCTGGGGAGTTCTTGGCTTTTATCAAAATGAAAATAAGAGTCGTGAATACAGTGTGGGGGCCTCGGTCTCCCATGTTGGTCAGTTGCACTGAATGGATGGACTCTCTTGGCTACCCAACCCCCAGTTCCCAGCCATGTGGCTAGGACCCTGTTGAGGCTGTGACCTCAGTCTGCATGGGGATTGCTGTGAGAGCTGGCAGCAGAGGCCCCCACCGGCTGTAGCGTGACCCCTGGCTGTGCCTCCCACAAGCACCCCTGGGTGCACTATGGGAGTTCCCAGTGCTCTCCAGCTTCTCAGGGCCCTCATCTGAAGTGCCCTGGCCCAGCCACTTGAGCCAGCCCTGTTCCCAGGGTGACCAGCGTGTCCCACTCTGCCCTGGACTTTCTCAGTCTTAGGCTGAAAACCCTAAATCCCCAGAAGCTTTTCAACTCCGGGCAAGCTGGGAGGGCCGTGCTCCCCTACCTTCTCCCCCACCCCCTTCCCGCTGCTCCTGCAGAGCTGCTGTGGGGATGCTGGAGGGATCCCAGCGGAGCATCTAAGCTTGGTCCCTGCTACAGGTACATGCCCAGGGGCAGGCAAGGAAGGGTGGGCATGAGGGGAGTCAGGGTGGCTTCCTGGAGGTGGGGGCGATTTGAGCTGGACCTTGGAAGATGAGTGTGGCAAGCTGGGCAGACACAGGGAGAGGTTATTTTAGCTGCAGTGCCGAGCATGGCATGTGGGGAGGCTGTGTGGATTCTGGAACCCGTGCCTTCTGATCCCTGACCCCTTCCCTCTTGCCCCCAGGATCCTGGTTGCCAACAACCAGCTCTTCAGCAGCTCCTATGACCGGACAGCTCGGGTCTGGAGTGTGGACAAGGGGCAGATGTCCCGGGAGTTCCGGGGCCACCGCAACTGCGTGCTGACCCTAGCCTACTCTGCCCCGTGGGACCTCCCCAGCACTCCCTGCGCGGAGGAGGCCGCGGCCGGGGGGCTCCTGGTGACCGGCAGCACAGATGGCACGGCCAAGGTGTGGCAGGTGGCCAGCGGCTGCTGCCACCAGACGCTGCGGGGCCACACGGGTGCAGTGCTGTGCCTAGTGCTAGACACGCCCAGCCACACGGCCTTCACAGGCAGCACCGACGCCACCATCCGTGCCTGGGACATCCTGAGTGGGGAGCAGCTGCGAGTGTTCCGGGAGCACCAGGGCTCCGTCATCTGTCTGGAGGTGAGACTGTCCTGGTCCCCACCCAGCAGCCAGGGGAGCCCAGGTCACCCCCTGCACTGCCGCCCTGCCCTGGGTATCTGTGATTCGGCTGCATAACAAAGCGCTGCAGATGGGGGCCTGGCAAGCGCCACGGAGGCCTCGCGGTCCTGGGGCTGGGAATCCAAGATAAGGGGTCCGCAGTACTGGTTTCCGTGAGGCCTCTCCTTAACCTGCAGATGCTGCCTTCTCCCTGTCCTCACGTGTGTGTGTGTGTGTGTGTGTGTGTGTGTGTGTGTGTGTCCGTGTCCTAATCTCTTCTTAGAAGGACACCAGTCATACTGGATTAGGGCCCCCCTATGAACTCATTTTAACTCAACTGCCTCTTTTAAAGACCCTCTTTCAAAAAGGGCACATTCATAGGTACAGGGGTGGGGTAGGGCTGCGACACGTGAATCTGGGGTGGGCATGATGCAGCCCATAACACTCAGCTTCTGAATCTGCATGCTGGGCCAGAGCTGGGGCGGAGCCTGCCTGCAGGGCGCCTGAAGCGGGTGTTGACTGTTTTCCTGGTTTGTCTTTGCGCTGTCAGGGTGAATGCCGGCAGCCTCCTGGGCTCCGTCCTCATGGGCTGGGGACTGGGAAGTGGCCCATCATGCTATAAGCCGACAACCAGGATAGAGGAAGCACATAGCGCTGTAATGGTGTGGCCGTGTGGGACGTGGGGTTGCTGCCCCGTCTCCATTGCCTCCCCTGGACAAGCCACCCAGCCTCTGTGGGCCTCAGTTTCCTCACATGTACAGGGAGGATTACGCCCCTTCTTAATTCCTAAATCCAAAAAGTTCCAAAAATTGAGAAGTTTTTTCTTAAGCTTGGCACGAAAACTCCTGGTGGCAGAGTCTGGCCTGAAGAGACGTGTGACTGTGTGTGCTTCGAACATCCCAGTGCCTGGGGGTCCTCACGCCTTTCCTGCAGATGCAGGAGTGTGTCTGTAGGCCAAAAAATCCTCAAACGCATTGTCCCAAGGTTTTAGATTAGGGATTATGGTGTGAAGTTGCCCCGTCCGTGGGCTTGTGGTAGGGATTTGGTGAATCAATGGAAGACGCGTGAACAGTGCTGCCAGGCAGCCCTTAGCCGCCGCGACCGCGACCATCCCTGCTGCTGTTGCTGTGAAGGACCTAACAGTGTGCCTGGCCGGAGGACCTGTTGGGTGTGATCCCCCATGCTGGGGTCTAGATGTTCCTGGCTCAGTCTCCAGGACCTGCTGGCTCAGGACCTGCCCTGGACCTGCTCCAGGGCAGGTCCGACCCCTGCGGCAAGCGGTTGGGGTGCATTGCTACCAGCACCTGATGCTCAGCGAAGCCGCAGAAGATGGGAGGGGCAGGCTCCGGGCGACGGGGCTGGAGTCAGGGCAGCCCTGACCAGGCTTCGCTGTGCTCAACCCCATAGGAGAGCCAGGCCAGGGGCCCCATTTGGGGTTGTGGGGGTAGAGGCGGCCCCGGGGCTCCAAGACCAGGGGAGCAGGGAAGGGCTCACATTCGCGTGGAGGGAGGGTCACCCAGGTCCCTGAGATGCTGGATGGGGCATGTAAACCCCACGTCTCTAACTCAGGTCCCACCTGTGGACATTGGGACGGGTGGACAAAGAAGTAAATCAGCAAATGCAGCGAGATGAGGGGCTTGGGAGAGCAGCTCGTCATGGGGAAGGGGCACAGCAGTCCGGGCCCATCTCACAGGGTCTGTCCGCACAGGTTTCCCTTGGCCTCAGCTCCACCTCTGGTGATAAGAATGTTTCTGTTTCTTGATCTCCTGCTTTCAGGAAAGAAGGGAAGGTCAGGGTGCGCTGCTCGCACCTGTTTTTTGCGTGCCTTTAACTCGACATCATCCTTACGCTGAAGGGGCGTGTTTTGGGGAGGCACACTCTGCCACTCTTCACGCTCCCCGGCCCTCCCTCCGTGTCGTTACTTGTCAGATGTTGGTGGTGATAACAGCTCTTCTAGTCTCCCAGGGTTCCCATGAGAGTCAGCACTAGTGGCCCGAGACTCGTAAAGAGCTGGGGGCATCCGAGGCCTCTTTCCTGCCAGGCAGTTCCGTGGTGGGCAGTATGGAGTGAGGCTGAGACCCCCCCCACTGGGCTCATGTCTGTGCTCTGAGCTTGCCAGGGCAGGGGGTTGGGAAGGGAAGGGGCCAGGAGTTCGCTGGGAGGCCTGTCCCAGATGGAGCTGGTGACTCGCCCTCATGTCACCAGTGAAAGAGGAACCAGCGCAGGCATAGAAAGGCCACTGGCCAGGTGGAGGCTGGTGCTGGACGGAGAGGGGAGAAAAGCAGCACTGCCCTCCCAGGTGACAGCTGTCCTCACTCCAGGGGTGGCAGGATTCCCCGGGTTCGCTCCCTGGGGTATTCTGTAGGGTCTCAGTGCTGTTCTTCCTGGAGAGTGGGAGCGTAGGGTGTCCTGGCAGAGAGTCAGGAAGGCTAAAGGAGAGAGTGCGGAGGGACAGCTCCCACCCCACACACCTGTGTGCACACACAGGCATAGGCGCACACACTCCACATGCACATGCATGATACGCGTGTGTGAACGCACACCCCACAGGCACACATGCACACACGTGTGAACACACGTGTGAACACAGACAAGCCACGCACGTACATGCATGCCCACAAACATACCACGCAGACACACATGTTGATGGGTATGAAGAGAGAGCACCCGGGGGCCAGAGGCTCTGGCTATGGACTGTGCCTTTGTTTTCTTTCCCTTTGAAACTTAGCCAGCCCCACAAAGCAATTTGAATGGGAAGAGGACTGGGGACAGAAGGTGCCCATGGGAACAGCCAGGGACAGCCTGGCCCAGGTGGCCAGTGGGGCTCAGTCCTAGCAGGGAGGTGGGGTGCAGGGAGCCAAGACTGAAGAATGGGGGGCTCTGGAGACGGGCAGGGCTGCCATGAGGGCTGAGACCCCCTAGGAATGCACTGGTCAGAAGGTTCTGGGAGGTGGAGGTGAACCTCTCAGGACCACTAGGTCTCGTAAAGACAGAAGGAAGGCAAGAGAGAGGGCAAGGAAGGAGCTAGCAGGCACCTAGGTAGCGGCCCCGCAGTGTGCAGGGCGCACAGCCTGTGACAGGCCTGGGAGGTCCCTGGAGCCTCAGGTTCTGGTAGTGGCAGGGGTGGAGTTTGCCTCCTCTATTAGACTCGGCCTCCCGACCTGGGAGCCAGGCTCGTGAGATGAGGGAGTGAATGGGCGGCGCTCCGCAGGGGCTCAGAAGCTGCAGGAGGCATGGGCAAGGCCCACTCCCCGGGTAGGGGGCTTCAGGGGTTACATGCTCTCCACATGGGGATGCTCTCACAGTGGGGACTCTGGGGCGGGGTCCGTTTTACCCCCTGTAAACACAAACCCTAACTTCCAGCATAAGCCTCCTTCAGGGAGGGAGGTTCCTGTTCCCTGATGAGGAGTCAGTGGTGGGTGGGTGGGGTCAAAGTGTCTGAGAGGCTGGGGGTGCAGGGGGCACATGGGGAGAGGGCCTCGCTGGCCGGCTGGATGGGGGCATGTGGGCAAGAGAGAAGGGACATGACCCAGGCCTGGGCGCAGGGGAGCATCAGGCTGCAGCATAGGCTGGGGGCCCCGATCAGAGCTGGGGTCCGGGAGGTCCACTCTTGGGGAGCACATGGCTGGCGCGGGCCTGGCTGTTGCGTCTCAGCTGGGCAGCACCTTGCCCTGCCCTGAGCGTCTGAGGGGGCTGGCAGAAGGAAGGCAGCACACGCTTTTGCAGAAAGAGCAGCTGGCACTGAAGGCAGCCAAACGTCTGATGGTTTGGGGCTCTGCTCAGGTAGTCACTAAGGTAACTACTAAGTGACACCCTGCTTCACTAGGAAGGCCTGGTGGCTGAGGTAGAAAAAAGGCCCCCATCGCCCAGGACGGGTGGGATGAGGTGTCAGCCTCACGGTGCGTGGGAGGGGCGGGGCCGGGGAGGAGGCGCGCCCCTGTACTTGGACTCCTAGATTCTCGGTAGACGGGAGTTTCTTTTACTTTGTTCCCGCCATCTCCCTAATCGTTCAGCACCTTCTAATCCCTTGGGAAGTCTGTTGGGTGACATTTTGGTGCATCTGAGTGTGTTGTAACATTGCCCACGTTTAAGATTCCCTCTTTCTTCCCTTCACAGGGTGGGGAAGGCACCTTTTCCCACCCATCCAGATCTGCCTCTTGAAAAGGACTGTCGGGCCCCAGACCCGGTGCGCAGAGAAGCAGAATCCAGCCGGCCCCTCAGTCTCGCCCGGGCTCCCAGCTCACCCAGCTGCGTGTGGGGGGCCATGCGACCCACAGAAGGGACCATCTTGCCTTTCCCTTCCCTTGTATATGATTTCTTTCACCCGACACCACTCAGGAAATTGGAGTTTTGCAGGGGTTAGAAGGCTGCTGCCTTACAAGCCAGGTTTGATTAGGGCAATGGGACATTTCTCACACTGTCCTAAACGCAGAGGGGGCTTCCTGACAGAGATTCAGGGGCAGGGAGCCAGGGCAGGAGCCTCATAAGCAGATCCGGGAAGCAGGACTTCTGGGTCTGGTGTCCCCTAGCCCTCGCTGGGCCCCGCCCCCGCAGGTGGCTACGTCAGTTCTCCCTCCTGCCTTCTGTGGCTTCTCTGACCGAGGGCCACAGCCTTCATCAGATGGGCTGGAAGTGCCGCTCACGATCTGCCTTTCTAGAAGGGCCTGATTGGCCCTCTCGGGTCCAGGAAGCACAGGAGGGGAACCCACAGGATCAGCTGAGGCCTTCCTTTAAACCATTTTCAGCATTTACTCAGGGCGTGAAGCACGTTCAGTGTTGTGCAAGCATCATACCATGATTTCCAGACTTTTCCATCAGCCCAAATCAGAACTCTGTCCCTATTAAACACTGACTCCCCACTGCTCTTCCATGCCCCGGGCACCTGCCCTTCTGCTTTGTGTCTCTGAATTTGATGACTCTGGGTCCTCACATGAGTGGAGTCGTGCAGGATCTGTCCTTTCCTGTCTGGCTTATTTCATGAGCGTAAGATCTTCAGGGTTCGTCTGTGTTGTGGTGTGTGGTGAGATTCCCTCCTTTTTCCGTGACTGATAAATATTCCCTGGTGTGTGGATACCACATTGCGCTTATCCGTCACCTGTTGATAGACACACGGGTTGCTTTCACCTTTCAGCTGTTGTGAATGGGTGGACGGGATCTGGGTGCATCCTGCCTTCAGTTCTCGGGTATGTGCCTGCCAGTGGGACTGCAGATGACTTGGTAATTCTCTGTTCAGCTTTTTGAGGAACTGCCAAAGTGAAATGATTCTTAAGGCGAGTGTAGAGGGAAAGGGACGGGAGGTGGGCGCCGTACCATCCCCTCTGCCCGCAGCCTCAGGACGCTGTGCAACTTCCGGAGGCTTCCTGACCGTGGGTGGGGGGGGACTCCTTTTTCACAATCTGCCAAGTGGGGACACACGATGGCTGCCCCTGGGGTGGCCAGATGGGGTCCTGATGTGGGGGGTGTGCAGTGAGCTCTGGGCTTGGTCTGTTTTCACGGGGAGAGCTCTGTCGTTGAGGGCTGAACCAGGGACTTTTCATCTCCTCCCCTCCAGCTCCTCCCCTGCTCCGCAGCCCTGGCCCTGTGAGTGCTCTGTCTCCCCGAGCTCTGACTGTCCCTTGGTTCGTGGCACCAGGGCTGGCCATTACACCCCACGCTCTCTTGCATTTGGATCCTTTTGGGGCCCCTGCCTCATGGCCTGCCTGGGGCCCTCACTCTGCCTCAGTGCTCTGCTGGGCTGGAGATTGTGCATTCAGCCAGGGTGGCTCACCGGCACCCCCATCCACAAACTGCTCTCAGGAACGTGGCACCCACACACAGGACTGTGTGGCTTCTCCACCCCAACCCAGAAACCCTGTGAGGCAGGCGGCACCATTGCTATCTGAGATTGAAGCAGAGACCTGCTTGTTGCTTTTCTCTGCTCTCGGCATGCAGTCGGGGTCACTGACCCGTGGTCTATGACACCTCATCTCCTTCCCCTTCCTCGAAATGAGAGAGGGCCTCATGCTCACTTCCAGGCGTCCTTCTCCTGTGCGTACAGGCCTGGTGGGTGCACCTGAGACCAGGAAGCAAGCTCTTCAAAAGGACTTCACACGGCCCCTGCCCCGCGCAGGGCGGAGCGGGCAGACTCCTTCCCAGGTGCCCTTAAGAGTCCTGGGCCCCCACAGTGGCTTTGCGAGCCCCATTGTGTCGCCTCTGAAATCGTTTTGCCGAAGAAGCGTGTGTGCTTGCCAGTCAAGAGCCAAGGGAGAGAGTGGCTGAGGTTTCCTGGTGGGCCAAGTGTGGGGCGTCTGCTGGGACCCTGAGTGAGCCGCCCGGCGATGGTGCGTTTGAGCTGTGGTGTCTGCACCACTCACATCACACAGGTCAGGCTTCTTTGATTTATGGAGATAAGCCCGTGGGCAGCCTTTCCAGAGGCTGGGGAGGAAAAGAGGAGACCGTGCAGTTTCGCAGAGTCCTGGTCCATTGCTGCTCCTGTAACAAAATACCTTAGACTGGAGGGCTGGGCACGGCGGCTCATGCCTGTTATCCCAGCACTTTGGGAGGCTGAGGTGGACGGATCACTTGAGGCCAGGGTTCCCAGACCAGCCTAGGCAACATGGAGAAACCTCATCTCAAACAAAAAAAAAAAAAAAAAAAAAGGAAAGAAAAGAAAAAAAGGTGCAGAATACCTTTGACTGGGTAATTTATAAATAATAGAAATGTATTTCTCACTGTTCCAGAGGCTGGGAAATCCAAGGTCAAGGCGCCAGCACGTTCTGTGTCTGGTGGCTGCTGCTCTTGCCACATCCTTCGTCTTGGATGAAGGGACAAACAAGCTCCCTTAAGCCCTTTTATAAAAGGGAACTCATCTCATTTATGAGGCGGGCCCTCATAACCACTTTACTTCCTAATGCTATCACAGTGGGGGTTAAGTTCCAGCATGAATTTGGGGGGTTCCGACACTCAGACCATAGCTTCATATACCCCACCTCCGACCATCAGCCTGGGGACCAGGTGGCCACAAAGCATCCTCCCTGCTTCCCTGAAGCCTGCAGCCTGCTCCAAGTTGGCCAAAAGCAGAGGTGAGGTCCTGAGAAACCACCGTGCCCAGAGGGGCCTCTGCCTCCCTCACCTTTTACAGGACTGCTTGCAGGGCTGAGCCACCGATCTCAGGGGTCCCAGAAGCCAGGTGGGGACAGAGCCAGGAGCACACTGGCCTCCTTTGGAGAGGGTCGGGCCAGAGATGGTGTGAGGACCTGCTTCTAAGCGACAAACCCAAGGTCAAAAAGCCAGGGGGCACCCTGTCTGTGGTGGCTCCTGCGCTGCAGGGCAACCCTCTCCCCTGCTCTTTGAGGGGTTGCCCAGGTTCTGGGCTTGACCTGGGGTCCTTGTGAAGGAGGAGAGATAGAGTCTCTGCCCTGTCCCTTCATGGTTTTACAGAGATGTTTTAAACATTTTAGTTATAAAACATTTCAAATGTAAATTGTAAAAAATAACTAAAACAGACACCTATGCACCCAGTTTTGAAATCAGATAGCAACATTGTGATTTTAAAGAAACGAAGCATTTCAAATCCAGCCAGAGAAAAGAAAGACCTACAGGATCTGGGAGCCAGAGGTGGTGGGGACCACAGCAAGGATGTCGTGGGGCAGTCTCTGGCTGCAAAAGCCCTGTCGTACCAGTTCATGAGTCTCACCCAACCCTGAGGAGCCGGCGGGCAGAGATTGCACCTGCATTTTAGGGATGGGCGGGGGTTACCATGTTCAGACCCTGGGCTGTGTGCGGCGCACAGCAGTGCATCAGCCCTTGTGGCCTCGTTCTTAGCAGGAGGTCCTTGTTTCTCACATTGCACATGAGACAGTGGAAGCTTGGAGAAGATGAGTAACTTGGCCACATCTCACATCTGCTGAGGGGTGGAGGCAGGATTTGAACCCAAGACTGTGCATCTGTAAGCCCCGTGCCTGTGAGCACCACAGCTGTCACCAGGCAGGTGGTGCGTCCCCCGACACTCTTGCTTGGGAGGAGTACCTTGGAGGGTCTGCTGTTCTGGAGCCTGCCAGGCCCTCTGCAGCCTCCTCCCACCCCTGCTGGGCTCCCTTGGAGCCCGGGGAGGTGGAGGCCCGCATCTGTGCCCTCAGCGGCGGAGCCCCGGGCCGGTGCCTCTCCTGCTTCTGCTTGGTTGGATCTCATCGCTGGGAGACTCCTCAGAGCCGCCGTGGCTGCGAGGAGCCCTCAGGATCATCCTGCCTTCCCCCTTGGCTCAGGCCTCCCTGGGCCACCCCGCTCTCCCTGTCCTGTCAGGAAACCAGCTAGAGGGAACAGCAAGGCCTCCACAGGCTGAGGACCCTGGGGCTGGGAGCGCCCCCTCGGCCTGTGTGGCTCTGGCTCATGTTCGGCAGGGTGCTACTGGGAGGGCTAAGCACAGTGCTCACAGGCCCTGTGTGGTGAGGGCCGGCTGCCAGGGAACAGGAGGGGCTTCCCTTTGTCCTCTCCTGCCCTGGTCACCCAGCAAGCCTCCTGCCCTGGTCACCCAGGAAGCCTCCTTGGTGCAGGGGCTGAGCGGCACAGAGGTGTGGGGCTGCAAAGCTGGCCAGTCCTTGGAGGTCTCAGTCTCAAACATTCCACCCTTGCCCACTCCTCTTATTAGAGCCTGAGAGGCTCTGTGACTGTCTGGGACGCAAGCACAGGGAGCCTGGCTGGCTCTGGAGCTGACCATGTGATGGGGAGATGGCCAGGAAACGCTGCGCTGGTGGTGGTCAGCCCAGCCTCTAGGACGCAGACACGGTGCGCTGGGGGTGGTGCGAAGAAGGATCCTGGGCTTCCACTTGCCGATGAAGGAAAAGGGAGGATCACAGTACAAGGGCTTTCTGGGCAGGGAGGACTTGTAGGAAACCTGGGAGGAAGGCACGTGCCCAGAGGTCCTGGGGCAGCAGTGTGGACACAGGTGTGTGGAGTGGAAACCAGGAGATAGGGCCAGGGAAGCTGGGCCCTGCAGGGCCTCCGGGCACGAGGCAGGAGGGGTGGTCTTTCTCAGGAAGCAGAGGGGCTGTTGAAGACTGTAAGCAGCTGACTGTGTGCCCGGCAGGCTCAGGAAGGTCCATTTGTCCTTCCTGCTGGTGCCCACATTACTGGCAGGAACTGTGCTCCTGGGTGGTGCAGATGGCTGAGGTCTGAGTGCAGGAATGTTTTGGAACCCTGCCAAAGCTGACACGGGCAGGTGGGCAGTCACATGTATCCCTGTCCTTGGGGAGGGGACCATCCAGTTAGGGAGGCTGCCTGGGCTGGGGCCCACTGTAACCCCAGCAGGACTTCAGGGCAGGGCCTGAGAGAGGGCAGGTGACTGTCCACAGGAAGCACCCGCAGCCTCTGCCTCCCAGAGGCCACACTGTGCTCCTCGTGGTTCCACTGCCTTCTCTGGGCACAGTGATTGGCCCAAGGCCAGTTAACTCCTTTGACCTGGGCTGTGGCCCGGGTCGTGGAAGCCCTGTCCTCTGGGATTTGAACAGGGAGATAATATGGGGAACCGGCAGCGGAAAGTGGCCCAGAGCGTGGTCGTGAGGGGAAGGTTAGGAGGGACGTGTTCGGGATGCCAGTGGCCAGCGTGAACTGACTGCCTGCCGGTGGGCCCACTGCCTGCCGACCACAGGAGAAATGCCCTGTGTGCCTGACCCGCTTCTGACTCCTGGTTCCTGGGCCCTAGCAGTAGTGGCAGGAGGCCTCTCTGGGGCATGAAGCCTGCGCCTGTCTCCTGTGCCATCATGCCAGGTCACTGCAGCTGTGGAGCCCGCCTGCCCGCCCTGGCCTTCTCGTCCGTGACTGCTGACCAGAGGTGCTGGCTGGGAGTGCTCTTGGCTGGGTGGTGTTTAGTCTAGGGGAATTTACAGAATTATTTTAATAGTCTCCGCACTTCCCTGGGGCTGCTACTCCCGTCCATCTTGGCGAGGGCCTCTTCCCTTGTCTCCTGGGCCCTTTCCGTACCTCCTGCGAGACAGCAGCATCACATGGCTGGGCGAGACTGTCTCCCGGGCCCTCTTCTTGCTGTGAGCCCCATGAGCAGGGGGAGCAGTGACCCCGTGACAGTCCCCGGCTGTCAGCTCCAGTCTTGGCAGAAGTCTGCCTCACACCCTCGCTCAGGGCTTTCTCTGTCCTGTCTGAAGCAAAAGCCCCGTGTGAAAGCCCTTCTCTGGAAGCCCTCTCCTCAGCCAGCAGGAGCGAGCAGTTAAGTGCCTGTACCCCACACACACCCTCGAGGAAGGGGCTGTCCACATCCTAATCCTCAGGGGAAGCAGCTGAGGGGCAGAGAGCCAGGGACTGGCCCAGGGCAGTGTGGGGCTGGGCGGCCAGCCCTGTTGGAGCACTGGCTGCCCCATGGGGCAGGAGCAGCCGCCTGCTTTTGGGTGCTGAAGCGGGCAGTCTGGTGGGGCCGGTGGCAGGGCCATTCAAGGCTCACCCATGGTTTCACCACTGAGACCTGCACATGCCCCTTCCCCCCTTATAGAGGGAGAGGTCTGGGGGGCTTCAGAGCTGCCCCAGCTGCCGACCTTCCCTGCTCCTCCTCGCAGCTGGTGAACCGACTCGTGTACTCTGGCAGTGCGGACAGGACCGTCAAGTGCTGGCTGGCAGACACGGGGGAGTGTGTGCGCACGTTCACGGCCCACAGACGCAACGTGAGCGCCCTCAAGTACCACGCGGGCACCTGTAAGTGACTCGGCCCTGCACGACCTGTGCCACCCCAGCCTGGCTTCTCCTCTCTGCTTCTTTACTTCCTACGGGATTTTCCCTCATTGAGCCTTGGCTGCCAATCATCAGCGTCCAATGGCAGTGCTCGTTCCTTCTCCACACACCCGTGCTTCCAGCTGTTTTGCAAAGAAGGTGCAAATAAGGGTTTGGTGGCTCCTCCCAACCTTTCTCCAGGACGGCCTGGGAGACTGGACTGCTGGGAGGGTCTAGGGTCAAAAGCATGTCCCAAAGGGTGCATCCTAATTCTCCAAGTGAGACAGTGACTGCCCCTTAATCCTGCCAGCCTCGAGGGCCACATGGCTTTGGCCTCACTTGGCCTTAGGATTTGTCTGCAGAGAAGAGAAAATCCAGGTAGCTGTGGTTCCAATGAGGTGGTGGTTTATTTTCTCTCAGGTAGAAGAATTTCAGAGGCTGGTGGTCTCGGCTGGAATGGGTGGCTCCACAAAGTCATCAGGCACCCAGCTTTCTTCTGTCACTCTTCTTCGTCATCCTTAGCACAGACCTTCTATCTTTAAAGAAGCCTCATGATTCAAGATAGCTGCTACAGTGCCAGCCATCGTGTCATGTTTTAGGCAGGCAGAGAGAGAGGATGAAGGGCCAAAGGACGCGTCTTCTAGCTGAGTTGGTCCTTTAAGATCTTTCCTGGAAGCTTCATCCAAGGGCTTCTGCATACCTCTCTGTGACCATTCTGTCTGCAAGAGATAGAGAATCATAAAGTCTTTTATCTGAGGAATTTGCTGCCCAGATGGAATCAGGGTTATTTTGGAAAGAAAGAAGGGCAGAATGGCTTGTTGGGCAGGCAACAAGCTGTCTGTCCTACAGGTCTCAAATTGTCACACTCTCGGGCCATTTGGCTGTGCCTCTGGGAGGGAGGAGACGGGGTGGGGGAAGAGTCACAGTGGAATATTCAAGTTGACTTCACAGCAAAGGTGTTGGATGAAGACAGAATGTAGATATCTGAAAATAGATCCTGATATGCCCTCAGGATTCAGGTGTCTGACACAGAAAAATTATTTTTCGTTTGTTCCTGTGTCCAAGGCTGGAAGTGTGGTTACGGCTCTGTTCCCAAGTCTGGGTCCTCTAATTGAACACGAGGAAGGTTCCACTCTCAAAGGCTCTGGCCGGCGGCCGCCTAGAACACCTCCCCGTGCAGCCGGGGCATGGAGCCCACTCGGTTCTTGGTCTTGGCCAGCAAGGCTATGGGATGATCAGACTTTGTTTTTGATCCTCTTCCCACCCACGGGGAGCTCAGCAGCCACACTGGGTTTTCCAGGCCATGTCCATTTGTCTGAGTTTGTGGGGGGAAGGCAGAAAGGGGCTGAAAAGAGACCCAGAAATGAAACTTCCCCTCTGGGGCCATTCACTCTGTAGTTTTAACAAAAAGGCTGGAACAGGCTGGGCACCGTGGCTCATGCCTGTAATCCCAGCACTTTGGGAAGCCAAGGCGGGAGGATCTCTTGAGCTCAGTAGTTCAAGACCAGCCTGAGCAACATAGCAAGACCCTGTCTCTACAAACATTTTTTTTTTTTTTGAGACGGAGTCTTGCTCTGTGGCCCAGGCTGGAGTGCAATGGCACAGTCTAGGCTCACTGCAACTTCCACTTCCCAGATTCAAGCGATTCTCCTGCCTCAGCCTCCTGAGTAACTGGGACTACAGGTGTGTGCCACCACACCCAGCTAATTTTTGTATTTTTAGTAGAGACAGGGTTTCACCATGTTGGCCAGGCTGGTCTCAAACCCCTGATCTCATGATCTGCTCTGCCAGCTTCAGCTTCCCAAAGTGCTGAGATTACAGACGTGAGCCACTGTGCCCAGCTCCCCCCGCACCCCACCGTTTTTTTTTTAAATTAGCTGGGTGTAGTGGTGCATGCCTGTGGTCCCAGCTACTCAGGAGGCTGAAGCGGGAGGATCGTTTGAGCCCAGGAGTTCAAGGTTAACAGTGAGCTATGATGGTACCACTGCACTCCAGCCTCGGCAACAGAGTGAGACCCTGTCTCCCTGTCTCAAAAATAAAATAAAAAAAAGGCTGGGGAACAAGTACCCACAGAGCACCCTCAGATAGATAGGTAGCCCAGCACCCTTACCCTCAGGTGGTCCTACCCCTTTTCCCCAAGGTCCCTGGCAGGCTTGCACCATAGCTGCCCACCGTAGTTACCTGCTCATTGAGGGACCCCACAGGACTTCCTCCTTCCCTTTCCATCTCCCATTTCCCTGTGAGCGTTTCCTGGGACGCCTGCCAGGTGAACTGTCTGCATCAAGTCCTAGCATCAGGGTCGGCTTCGGAGAGCCCAGACTAGGCCAAGTGAGTTCTTCTAGTCCACATCCTCAGTGTGGCCTCCTGACTAGCAGCAGCGTCACTTAAAACTGGTTAGAAATGCAGATTCTCAGGCCCCGCCTGCTAAATCAGATTCTGGGATGCGGCCCCGCGATCCGTGGCTAAGACCTCCAAGTGACGGATGCAAATGCAGGTTGCAGTTGGAAAACGATTGGACTGAATTCTTAGGAGAAACCCCAGGGAGAGGCAGCCACCTGGGGGAGGAGACAGACTGAGGTCGGAGGCTCGCCCCCGCTAGGGGTCCCGGGGGTGCGTGATCATGAACCCTAGAGGGCTGGTCTTTGATTTGAGTGCCGATCCATTAGTGAGGACGGGAGGATAAGGCTGCCGAGGCAGCGGAAGGTAGGGGGGAAGCGACTCGAGGACCTGACGATTATCCCCAGGCAGGGGCTTCCCAACCAGGCACGGAAACCAACTTCACCAAACCGCGGAGTGGGGACTGGGCCCGGGCGGTGTTCAGCAGGGCAGGGGCAGGGCCAGCTGGCGCGCAGGCATCTGCAGGGTGGAGCAGAATAACCGTGGGGACCCGTTTCTCTGGAGGGGCACTGTCCACTTCCCATATGAGCCTCAGGATACCCCCGTGGGGCGGAGTCTCGGAGACGCCCCAGGTCACGCTCTCGCCGCCCCATCCCTGCTTGCGGGGGGCCGAGCAGGGAGGGAGGCCCAGCGCGCGCTGTGTGTCCGCAGTGTTCACGGGCAGCGGGGACGCTTGCGCCCGGGCCTTCGACGCGCAGTCTGGAGAGCTGCGGAGGGTGTTCCGGGGCCACACATTCATCATCAACTGCATCCAGGTAGGTCCCTCTGCCCTTCTCTGGGCCGCCGCCCGTGGGAGGGAAGGTGCCCCGCCCCGATCCATCCACGCCGGCAGCGGCGTCCTCCCCGCCTACCGCGTCACCGGTGACGCCCGCCCCTGCGCCCGCAGGTGCACGGCCAGGTGCTCTACACCGCCTCGCACGACGGCGCCCTGCGCCTCTGGGACGTGCGCGGGCTCCGAGGTGCCCCGCGACCCCCTCCGCCCACGCGCAGCCTCTCGCGGCTCTTCAGCAACAAGGTGGGCTGTGCCGCCGCGCCCCTGCAGCCGGCCTGATCCCGCGGGGCCCCTGCAGACGCCAGCCCAGACACCCAGCGGCTCCCAGAGCGCCCCGCCCTGCTACCCGCGGTGGTGGCGCCCGATGGCCGGCGAGGGGCGAGGAGCGAGGAAGCCCGGGCGGGAGGAGAGCCCGGCGCAGGCGTCTGGTTTTTCTTTGGTGGCCAGGAGGCGCTGGGAGCGGGAGTGCTTCGCCCTGGGGACCGCCCCCTTTTCCCTTTTAGGGTGGCTCCTGTCCTCCCTCCCCATCCCTGACCTGGCGAAAGGCCTAGTCCTGGGGATCCTCCCACCTCAGGGGCTGCAGGCGGACTGCCCCAGCTCCCCCAGCCCCACGAAACTGGGCCTTTCCTGCTGAGAGGAAGTGACTTTTTACAGAAGCCACTGAACCTGGTTATTTTGGCAAATCGTCCGTCTCGAGGGCCTTGGGGGGAACTGAAATATACAGCCTGAAAGTTGAAAGTGCTCCTGTGTCCTCTTTTTGTTTTGCAAACTGAGTCTCAGCTTCTTTTTGGAGCTTGGGATTCCAGGAACCCAGGGCGGCGGGCCTCCTGCCCTCTGCCTCTCACAACCGGCCTGGGCAGCCTTGGGGGTGACTTGTGGGTGCACTGCGGGGCTGCCGCCAGTGTCACTGGTGCAGGAAGTGGATGGGGAAGAGGCCAGGGAGCAAGGGAGGAGCTCTTTAGCCTGTGCAGGTGACAGCGGGGACCCTGCTTGGGAGCAGGGTCATTTTCTGGCATGTCATTTTCTGGCATGAATCTAGGAAGTCCGTTCAGGGCCTGGAGTGGAAGGAGGGACGGGGGCGGGCAGCAGCCCCACCCCAGGCTCGTGCGCAGGAGCCAGGGCAGCGCCTGGTGCTGGAAGGCGCAACACACACGCCAGAGCCACCGGGCACCCAAGGGGAGCCCTGTGCCCAGGGGCTCGAGGGGCCAGTGGGGCTCAGTCTGCCGAGGGGCCCTGCAGGAGACCCCTCAGCACCCCTCACAGCACCTGAGCGGGGTGCTCTTCAGTCCCTTGATGGTGCCACTTTCTGCATCCATGTGCCCCGGTTGGCCCGGGTGCCAGGAGAGAAGCTGCAGGTGACAGTGTCTGCCGTGGAGAGCTCATCATCTCGCTGCAGAGAGAAGCATCTGCTGCAGGAGCAGCCCCTTCAAGTGGAGCAGCCCCTTCAAGTGGAGCAGCCCTTTCAGGTAGAGCAGCATGCGCTTCATAGTCTTAATGCAGAAGATACTTCATCAGAGACGGCCGGGGCGCCAGGGATCACCTGCTAGGTGATGGGCGGGTCCGCCCTCGGGCGCGGATGAACAGGTAGGGATTGCACTGTGGGCAGTAGGAAGGAAAGGACGCAGGCGCTGTAACTCCTCTAGGCCAAACCTCCAAACCCTGGGAACCAAAGTGCCCCCGACCCCCACCCCAGGAAAATGGGCCTGTTGGGAGGCAAGCAGATCGGTGCAGGAGAACCCGCAGAAACGGCACCATGCACTGTTCTCTGGGTGAGACTTAAGCACACACAGACCTGGGGGGTGGCCAGGTCTTGCTGCGTCCCGGAGCCATTGGGGCCTGTGGCTGCCACAAGGGGCGTACCTGCCAGAGAGGAGCTTTCCATCGTGCTGAAGGGACGGTTCCGGTGGCGCAGGCCAGAGAACCGCCTTGAGTGCTGCCTGCGGGCAGTGCTGCCGGCCGGCCCTGAGCCTGCACAGACGTTCACACTGACTCCTGCTTGCCGAAGACACTGCTGCTTGGTGATGCTGCGCTCTGGCCTGAGCAGCCCCTCACTGACACGTCAGCTCCAGTCCCCACCTTATCTCCCCACCTTATCTCCCCACAGCAGAGAATGGAGCATGCATCAAGCCATCCAGAGAAACCCAGTGGGGCATGGACCCAAAACACGGGCGCTGCACTCACTTTGCATTTTTATAGCAACACACATTGGGGTAATTTCTACTTCCATCGCACAGAGAGCTTTGCGAGATGTTGAAGACATAAAGATGGCCAGATGTCCATTTTCTCTCGGTTTCTGAGAGCCTGAGAGACACGGTGAGTGAGAGAGTCTGATCCCCTGAACCCAGGCCTGGTTCTCTTCCAGCCACACCACTGTCGCCTTGCTATGAATGAAGAAACAAGGTGTCTGCTTTTGATAAATTGACTGAGTTGGCTAAGGGAGGAAGGACAGGAGCTACCCATAGGACATATGGGCAGGAACACAAGGACAGGGTAAGGCCGTGATCAGCATCAAGGACACCTGACCAGTTGTGCACACCATTGTGCTGGCATGGGCTGCCCTCACCTGCCTGCTACACACCCATGCCCACTCCTGCTCCTGTAATGGCATCCAACCTCCCCGCTGTGATCAGCAATCATACCATCCGCCCCCATTCTTCTCTCCCCACAACCCACACCTTCTGGCAGCCCATGAACATGTCACACTCAGACTGTCCTGCCCCAAATACTATCTTGTTTGTCCCACATCTGGAATGCGCTTTTTCCTCTGACTCCCCAAGGAGAACCCTCCCAGGCCCCCTCCTCTGCAACAGCCTCTCCTCCAACCTCAGCACCATCCTGCCCCCTCCTCTACCGCCTGTCCGGTGGAGCAGGCCCGGCCCAAGTCTCCATGCCTGGAGGGCAGCCCATTCTGGACATAGCGCATGCCCAGAACTGCCTCCACAGCCGGCTTCCTCTGCGGCTCTCTCTTCACAAGACACGGAAGAGTTTTGGGGCCTGCTGGTGTGGCATTGCTTCTATGATGGCTAAAAACAGCTGGGAAGCTAGAAGACACGCCTAAACCAAGCTCAGGACAGCGACTTGTTAGCCAAAAGCTTAAATTCAGGCCCCAAATCCAAGTGTGGCATTGTGTCAAATGAGGCTGAGACTCCGCGTCACCTCAGCTCACCAGGCACTTCTGAGGCAAACCCTGACAGGTGCATTTCAGTCCCCTGCCCAGGATGCACCCCAGCCCCGCTTGGCATGCGGCATCTTTCATAGCAGATGCCCTCTGCTTCTGAGATCATCCTTCCATCTCCTCACAAAACTCAGTGGAAACAGACATCCTGCAATCAAAATGAAGAGCTAGTCACCCAGACACTTTCAACACCTACAGCTGGGGAGGCTGAGTAAATTAATGCAAAATTAGGGTGACAATTTTTGAATATATTTCCCACCTTTTATTTCCATCGGTATCATCCGTTTAAAAAGAATGACAAGAAGATTCCCATCAGTCCAAACTGGACCACCCACACTTTGAAAAAGTTGGAGCATTTCAGCCGGCTCCGCATGATCCATCCTGTCTTCAGCCAGTGCCTTCTGGAAGGGAGGGAAAGTCTTGGATGCACCTGGCACTCAATCCACTCGGCACCTGGCTGCTGCTGCGGTCCTGGGGCTGGAAGGAACTCCCACTGGGCACACATCTACAGAGGAGTGCGTGGCGCAGTGAGGACGGTTACTGCTGGAGCCGACACACAGCGAACTACATACTTTTAGAAAGAGCCTCTGTCACATGGCTGGAACAACAACAACAAAAAAAAACCCCACAAAAAACCTGGAGAAAATATATCTAAATCTCTGATAGGTCTCTTAGCTAGCAGTGAGTTCAGTATGACAGCACAGTCTAAAAATATTAATTAAAAATAAATTGCTTTGGTTAGCATTTAAACCTTTCCCATTCAATAAAAGATTTCTGTAATGAGGAATGCTGAATATATATAAAGCCTGACACTCAATCTTGAATTTTGGGGGCGTATTTTACTGAACTAAGAGCATAAAACACTGGCGTCCCAGGCTGAAGGCATTTGCTGCGACCTGGTGTGGCCCCCAAGGCCAGTGCCTCATCGTTATGCCCCACAGCACTTGGAAGGAAGACTTACTTAAAGGACGATTTGAGGGGCGGGGAAAGGGTGGCACAGGAACCCATGGGGCACCCTGGCAGAGATGGCAGCGTGGGAAGCAGGAAGGTCATGGGCAGTGGGTGCAGGAGGTAGGCAAGCTGGGCAGATGGAGCCACAGCTGGAGAGGAAGTGGTCGGGACACCCTTCCCAGGACCCTGCCCTGGACACCTTCCCCAGGACCCCTGTTCCACAGGACCCCTGTTCCTTCCTGTTTCGGGGTAAAACACCAAGCTGGGGAAGGGGTTAGGGACGCAGACCTGGGAGGCAGATGGAACGGCCTGCGCCAGGCCAGAGGAAGCTTCTTCCCCGAGACCACGCATGAAGGCCCTGGGACCCCTCCTGGACTTGTCCCCTGCCCACCCCCTCCTACACCCAAAGAGGACTTGCAATTCAGATAAAAGGTAAGAACAGAAAGAGCTGCATTAGCCTTTTCATAATGATAGCATTTATAAGCAGAAAATTAGCGCTATTTCTGTTCATTATTTAGTTTTTCTTTGTTGCTGACTTCCTGTTTTCTACATAGGATAGGTACTCTGCAATAATAATTTCTTCGTCTTCCAGAGTTGAGTCAAGATAGTCTTCCTCATGCTCTGGAATGTCTTCCAGTATCTCATTGACGGCCTCTGTCTCCATGTCTTCGTCTGTTGAGGCACTAGAGGTTCCTACAATAAAATACCGCAGGAGTAAGTGAATTATGTGAGGATTGTCCTGGGGACACTGCACGACCACAGTCAACCTCAGACTGTGCCTCTTGCTGGCCACACTGTCCAGGTGGCCGGCCCGGTGACGTCAGGGGACGCCCCCTCAGTCTCCACATCTGCCGTGGCTTAGGGCCACATCTGTTGGCTTCTGAAGACACTTTGCTCTCAATGTGGCCCTCAGAGACCTCAGACCTACCTGCGGAGTCAGAAGGGGATGTGGCTGGCGGGGACAAAGAGTCTTCTGGCGACAGCGGCAGCTCGGGAGGCAGGCTTCCTCCGTTGTGAGCAAGGGTCTGGGCGGCCAGCTGGACGTTGCCTCTGAACACTCTCAGCGCAGCTTCGGCCACAAGTGCATCAAAACCCATGTACACCAACTAGGGGAGAGTGCAGGGGTCACAGCATCGGCCCCTGGCGCCTCTTCTGCCACCCCCGTCACCCACACGGGCGGACAGCCGACTCATGTTTAAGAGCTCCCGGCATGCGCACCATGGCCCTTTGTGCACAAGTCATGCTTCTGTGCAATGTGAGCGTGGAGCAACCTGGAAGGGGGCTTGGAAGACTCGAGTCGGGTGCATCAGGAAGCAGCCATCTCAGGACAGGCAGTGACCTCGGGCTGAGAGCAGGGCGCCACACCAGCCTCACCACGAGCACCGCGAGGTCAGTGGCCACAGCATACAGGCATGCTAACGCGTGTAGGGGGACAAATGTGGACAGAGCTGTCACTTGGGATACAAAGCTGGATGGGTTTCACAGGTCACAGTGCCATCCTTTTAGGTCACAGGCAGAGAAATGGGGCTGATGCAAACAGTGGTGCATAGACAAAGGCGGCAAACCTAAAAAGAACTTCCTGACACTTCCCCAGTTTTCCTGCTTTCCAAGGAGGCCTCCCCTGCCCTCTGTTACTGCGTGGGTGGCCTCTGAGGTGGGCAGGTTACACCTGGAGCCTGGGAGCCAAGGTTTCAGCATGGACTCCCCCAGTCCTGCTGCCTGATTCACCCGGGTTACCCCAAGCAACCCTACCCGAGGCTGTCCAAGCTGAGGGCACAAAGGCCTGCCACTCACTTGGTCAATGTTTTCCTGGGAAGGACTTTCTTGACGGTTGTCGGTTTCAGGATTGGAATCATTTAACCACCACATCTGAGGATTGCTGAGCAGAATCTAAAACACACAGGAACACCCTTTACCCATCACTAAGAACTCTTCACACATTCAGACAGGCACTGCACCCTGCCATGTGCTAGGCAGACCCCGCCGTCCTCTGCTGCTATGAGGCAGAGAAAGGGGCTCCCACCCAGGCTGGTGTTCACAGAAGGCTTCCAGCCAGAGACCAGGACAGCTGGGGTTTGAAGGAGGAGCAAGACTAGTCAGGGAAAAGATCCCTTCTGTTAGAGCAGGAAGGGATGGAGAGCGGGTGGAAGCAGCATCCAAGAAAACAGGTTTTGTCAGAGCTACAGGCAGAAAGGTCTCTTAAGCAGCTCAGGGCTGCCTGATTGATCTTTGAAAGCGTCATGCCCTCTAGACTTAAAATGTCAGGCAGGTAGTAGGGTTATTTTGACCCTTGATTTCTTCATCACACAATACTTAATCTTCAAAGACCCTGTGGAGACTTTCCTTTCCAACACTCAGTACTTCCATGTTGACTGGAAGTATTTTTGTGCCACTCGTATAATTCACATCTATTTTGAGACCCATCAGTCCCTTCGGATATTCAGAATTTCCCACCTCTTAATATTTCTCCAACACAAAAAAAAAACAAACTAGATATTCAAATAAAAATTTAAAATTTAACATATATGTTAAATATACATGTACATAGTAATAAAAGTACTGACTTGTGGAGCCTTCCGGGGAACAGGGCAGGGATAAGAGGCAAAGGCAGGGTGGACCCCCCGTGCCTGCTGCACCCACACCCGCCTCAGCAGGGCAAACGAGGACACCTGCCCTGCACCCCACCCCCTCCAACCCCATCTCTGTCCCCCCAGCCCCGCCCCCAGCACGTGCACAACCTAAGCCAGCTCCTACCACTCCGCTTCCTGCCCGCCGTGCTGCCCCAGCATCTGTCTGGACTGCTGCCTCCACACAGCCAGCCCCCCTGCCTCCTGTGCACCCCCTCGGGACCCCCCACCACGTGTGCTCTGAGTTTGTCTCTCACTGACCTGCGGGGCCGAGAGGGCAGAGGGTGGTTCCATGCCAAGCTGCTGAGACGCAGCACAGCACCCGCCCTACTGAGGATTCGATATGCTTCTCCAACACAGGGAAGGAAGTGGCCCAGGTAAAGTCACTGCTGTCTGGATCCCAACCTGCTGTCACTCCTGAGGGGTTCTTTGAAAAGCTCCCCCTTTGCCAACATGTACTATGGACTAAATAAATAAAACTAGATACTTACTTACATTTAAAATTTTAATGCCAAACAATTATTATACTACAAGTTGAATTCCCATTCTCTTTTTTCTGCTGTGGAAACTGCCTGTTTCACTAAACTCTGCTGCACACAGAAACCCTACACAAAGTCCTGGCCTGTGGACTGTGCTGGTGTGGACAGGCACCACGTTTTGGAGCCAGGCCTGGGCCAGGCACTGAGCATGGGGCCTCACGTGGCCTGTGTCTGGGCTGGAGCCCAGGAGAAACCTGCCCTTCAGATCCGGATGACGGGGCAGCCCATAGGAGTGAGCCCAGGAGGATGCTGGAGAGCCATGGAGGGAGCTCTGGGCAGGACCCACTGCTCAGGGACAAGGCCAGAGGCCCCGAGGGAGCTGCTACCTTCAGGGCCTCATCCAAGTTCCCGCTGGCTGCGTGGAGTGCCTGCTGGGCCGCGTGCGTGGAGTAACCCATCCCTTTCAGAAACCTGATGTTCTCCAGGCGGCGTCTTTTCTTCTCTTTTTCCTCCTTCCTTATTTGGGCCAGTTCCTTTAGGAAAACAGCAAAGTCCCATCCCAAGTTAGGGACTGAGATTTCACAGCCTCTCAGTCTGCGCTCTGCAGGATTCTCCGCATTTCCAGGCAAAGCCAAAAAACCAAAGCAAAGCACAGGGGGCCCTCTTTCCACCTCTCCTCACCCAGCCAAATGGCAGAGGTGCCACAGAGGCAGAGGGGTGGTGGAAGTGCTGCTTCTGAGGGCAGGCAGTGGAAGTGAGATGCCCATGGGGCAGGAAGGAGGTGCCTCGCCAGCCCCACCGTCCACCATCTGGCATCAGGATGGGCTGCTCACCAACCCAGCACTCCCACTGCAGAGGTCACGGGTGGGAGGTGCATGGATTCTCTTCTAGGAACCGGGTAGGAGAGCTTCTGCACGCGGTGGGAAGGCCTTCCAGCCTTCGATGAATTGCCCAGGGACTCAAGTTAAAATGTGATGTGGAATCAGGGGCTCCTGGGCAATGCCAAGGCTGGTGACCCACCCCCCACAGCCTGCGGAGCAAGGACTCCAGGGCCTTCTGAGGCCTGTCATTCCATTCGGAACCCACAGAATGCCCAGGGACAAAGGTCATCTAACCTCTTGGTTCTCAACCCTGTTTCTCAGAGTTGCCTGCTATTGCTTCAGGAGCACAGGACGGCTGCAGAGGGTTCTAGTCTCTTCACCTCTCCCACCCAGGGCCAATCAGGAGAGTTCCCAATTTATTTTGTAAACTAGTATCCCCATAAAAATGTCATTTAAAAAGGGGATTTTGCTGCTTAAAAACAACAACAACAAAGCAAGTTTGAAAACCAGGAATTTAATCCAACCTCATTATTTTCCCAACAAGGAGACAGAAAGCTTTCAGCAAAGTTAAGTGACTTGCTACATTCTCCCAGGGAGCCCAGCCCCACCATCAGCAGCAGCGAGGACGGGGGAGAAAACAGACTCCTTCCTTCCAGAGACCTGATCCTGCCTCCTGCCCAGCCCAGGCAACAGGCGCCTCCCTGCATTTTCCCCACAGCAGGAAAGCGGCCTCATCTCTTAGGAAAACAAAAGCATCATCATCGTGGAACCAGACTCCACAGGCCTCACAGTAGGAGCAGGCAGAACAGAGTGGCTGCTGGAAACATCTCCAGGGATGAAGACACCTGTAGACTCATGGCCTGTCTCTATCACAGGAGAACCTCCTGGTGTGGCCCTGGAGTGCCCACAGCGCCAGCTCCCTTTACTTCCCCTTCAGCTGCACCAGGCCTGTCTCATGCCCCCATTACGTGCCCTACCTCTCAGTGGCCAGTCTCCCCCAGCTCCAGCCCCGCTGCACAGGGCAGTAGGCTCCATCATTCCAGTCACCTACCTGAAAGCCCGCAGCAGCTCCTGACCACCTCCCCACACTGAGGCACCAGCTCCTTATTCTGCTACTCAGGGCCCCCACTCCCTGGCCCCAACAATGCTTCGAAACTGACCTTATCCTGCCACACCACCCCAACCACACACGCCAGCAGGAGTCGTTCATACCACTCACATTTGCACTTTTATTTACGCATATACTCCACGTAAAATGCCTTTACTGGCCCCATCCTCTGCTTTCAATACAGTTTCTTCCATTTATATTCCAAAAGGCTAAGAAGCGCACCTAACATCCAAGCGCAGAGAAGGATGCTCCAGCCAGCGGACCTGGGCATTACCTAACACAGACCTCACACCAACTGGGAGCTTCAAAGAATACTTCCTTTCATTACAAATGTCTTAGTCTCTTTCCTTTTAATCATGTAAACACATGTGAGAACACTGTTTTCTGAAATTTCTCTTTATACTAAGATGAGTTAGAAAGATAAAGTAGATCAAATCAATGACAGTGAGTACTGCACTGAAGTGGCTACAGTTAAGTAGAATCAGATCTCAAGAGAGAGGCATTGTATGGTCACAACAAGCTGGGACGACCTCTTAGGAAGGCTGCCTTTCACGGCCTGGCCATACTGAAGCATGATCTGTGAGCTCCGTTTCTACAGCTGTTGCTTTTTCTCAGATGAGAAACTGGTCTGTACTCAGGGCCATATTGCACAAAAAATGTAAACTTTTAATAATTATGTATTAAAGGCTGGGTGCAGTGGCTCACACCTGTAATCCCAGCACCTTGGGAGGCCAAGGTGGGAGGAATGCTTGAACCCAGGAGTTTTGAGACTGGCCTGGGCAACATGGTGAGACCCCATTTCTACAAAAAAATAAAAAAATAAAAATCAGCCAAGAGCTCTTGGCAGGAGGATCATTGGAGCCCAGGAAATCAAGGTTGCAGTGAGCCATAATCACGCCACTGCCCTCCAGCCTGGACAAGAGAGCAAGGCTCTGTCTCAAACAAAAACATGAACGAATTGTTTTACATTCAGCTCAGTCAGATGCTCATACCTAGAACGTTGGAACTCCGAGGGCAGCAGATTTCTCTTGCTCATCTAAAGCTCCGATAGGAGCTCACTTTCTGTGGGACATTGTTTTTGTCTTTCCAGCACCCATTCTACCCCTCCCTGAGGTGTGGGAGGCTGCTCCAGCTCCCCAGGTGGCCCCTGAATGGGCTAAGGTGGCAACCCTCTATCTCTTGCCACAGGCCTGAGCCAGTCTTGGCGTTCCTCCAGCCTCAGTGACAGGTTCAAGGCTGCCCAATCACAAGAAGCTCAGGATTTTCCCTGAGGATTCTGGGACAGAGATTATGGCCCTTGTTGTGACTGGATGACACTGATGACATGGGGTGGGGGGGTGGGGGTAAAGAGACAGACCTCAGGTCCTCAGTGACATCAGTAAGCCACTGAATGAATCACCTAACCCTGAGACCTATCCTACTTCTGGACTTTTTACAAGTAAACGGCCAATAAATCCCACCACATCCCTTGTTTTGATGTTTAGGCCATTTTGGGTTTTTTGTTGTTGTTGCTTTCATCCAAAAGCATCGTAACTAACAACATCCGTTGGGTGGAAGAGGGAGAAGGATCAACTGCACTATATACACTGGTTTTTTTATTTGCATTTTCTCCAAGGGCTTTTAACTTCAGAAATGCACAAGTGATATGACTCCACTATACTTTAAAAGACCACCTCTGAGCAACAGCTCTTCCCATGTGCAAGATGAGAAGTACCTGTCCTGTGGCCTCTCGGCTGGTCACAGGCAGAAGTGAATGACATGAGTGTGACAATGTTTTATGAACTATAGTCTTATACAGTGATGAGAACTGTTTTCCAAATGATCTCATTTTAAAACACTAGCTTTCCAGATGCTAATAAAATCTTACTTCATTCTCAGTAAACTATCGCAAGAACAAAAAACCAAACACCGCATATTCTCACTCACAGGTGGGAATTGAACAATGAGAACACATGGACACAGGAAGGGGGACATCACACTCTGGGGACTGTTGTGGGGTGGGGGGAGGGGGGAGGGATAGCTTTAGGAGATATACCTAATGCTAAATGACGAGTTGATGGGTGCAGCACACCAGCATGGCACATGTATACATATGTAACTAACCTGCACATTGTGCACATGTACCCTAAAACTTAAAAGTATAATAATAATAAAATTAAATTAAAGGAAAAAATAAATAAAAATAATAAAATCTTACTGGTAGTGGAGTAATAGTAAAGCAACAAATCAGTATCAGCAATGTTCATTTTTCTGTTAGTACTGAATTAGACCACGTAAAACTCAAACACACAGAACTCAACTTTTCAGCTGGTCGCAGTGGCTCACACCTGTGATCCCAGCACTTTGGGAGGCCAAGGCAGGAGGATCACTTGAGGTCAGGAGTTCGAGACCAGCCTGGCCAAATTGGTAAAACCCCATCTCTACTAAAAATACAAAAAGTAAAGCTGGGCGTGGTGGTGGGCACCTGTAATTCCAGCTACTTAGAAGGCTAAGGCAGAAGAATCACTTGAACCTGGGAGGCAGAGGTTGCAGTGATCACGCCACTGCACTCCAGCCTGGGTGACAGAGTGAGACTCTGGAATAAAAAAAAAAAAAAAGAACTCAGCTTTTCAAAGTCTCTGCCTTTACCTACTCATTGACTTCTATAGCAAGACCCAAAGGACCACGATTGGACTAGGCAAGAGAGAAAGGTAACGACCACAGCTGGTGTTGTAAAAGGAGAAACCCTGTGACTGCTCACCACGGAATGAACCCACGAATCCACTCCCTCTCTGGCATCAGGTAGGCAAACAACCACGGGGCTTTCCTGCTCCCATCCAAATACCCCTGAGGCTGCTTTTTTCCTTCAGGATTATCCTAGTGTTTAGCAAAAAGGGAAACGAGGTAACATACATGTGAAGATTCTAGAGACTTCTATGGCTGGAGTTTACAGCTAGAAAGGACCTGTGAGATAATCTAGTACCAACTTCTTGTTTTGGCAAGAAGAAAAATGGCTCTTCTGCTAATATTCCACCATGACCGCCCTCTAGACCTCAGTTCTTTCACTGCAGAACATATTGGATAGAATAAGGATGCTTCCAACTCCAAAATTCTAAGGTTTTCTTTAATGTACTTAATTGTTTCAAATGATTATAGTTTTTTAACCTGTGCTTTCATAATATAATACAACTTGTTTCTATGATTTGACTTATGTTTCTAGGCAAGGATGCAATCCCCAACTTTAATAATGACCTCATGAAAAAACAATTTTGTTTTTAAAATGACTTCCAGAAATACACTATGGTGTTAAAGAAAGAGAGAGAGGGGACTCTTTGCCACCACAGCAGGAAACAAAACTAAGGAGACTGCAGCATGTGAAAAATGATCCAATTGAAAAAGACAAGTTTCGGCCAGGCGCGGTGGCTCACACCTGTAATCCCAGGACTTTGGGAAACTGAGGTGGGCGCATCACTTGAGGTCAGGAGTTTGAGAACAGCCTGGCCAACATGGTGAAACCCCATCTTTACTAAAAATACAAAAATTAGCCAGGTGTGGTGGCACACACCTGTAATCCCAGCTACTCAGGAGGCTGAGGCACGAGAATTGCTTGAACCCGGGAGGCGGAGCTTGCAGTGAGCCAAGATCGCGCCACTGCACTCCAGCCTGGATGACAAAGTGAGACTCTGTCTCAAGAAAAAAAAAAGGACAAGTTTCTCCTTCCTTCCCAATCTGGAGTAATAAAGAGTTCCTGGTTATTAACACTCCTGTGGGATTATCTTTTTTTGTTCTTTCATACCCAAGAGAGCTAGGGCATGTGAAAGTGGGTACCTCTCTGCGGTTGGTAATATGAGTGGCCGCATGATCCACGTTCCCATCACACGCCCTCAGGCCAAGCCGGGCTTCCTGGGCAGTAAACCCCAACTGCAACAAATTGTCCACTTTTGATGGATCAATATATAGCTCTTTAAAGAGCTGACGTGCCTAGAGACAGGGAAATGTAAGAATCATGTAACCACGGCAATACTTAAAGCTTAATACAAAGTGAAAGCCTAAAAGAAATTAGATTGTATCCAATGTGAATTAAAGGGCATCAGATTTTGGATAAAATCTCTAAACTAGGCCTGTTATTAACAAGTACAAATGGAAACAGACCAACACTATCTATACTCACATAACAGCCACAGCTCAACACGAGGTAAGAGGCTGGGTGTTGCAGAAGTGACTGGTAACCACTTTGTTTTTGCAACAAAAGCCCCCGAATTTCAGCTGTGCACGTGGCATTTCTCACCCTCCCTTGCAGCTGGGTGTAGCCAGGTAGTGAAGTCGAAGTCAATGGCATGCAGCCACAGCGCTGGGTGCAGCTGCGGGGTCATCTCTCAAGTGGCCTGCTCTGGACTCTCTCTTGCCCCCTCTGCTGGCTGGAAGAGGCACTGACAGGAGCAACCTAGGACGCCTCGCTGAGGCTGGCGGGCTTCTCACTGCTCCGGCCTGGCTCACCTCTAGACTGCAAGATGAGTGAGCCATAAACTTCTATCCAATTAAAGTCACTGTCTTTTTGAAGTCTCATGACAGCATCTGGCTGTACTCTAACATATACAAATATGTTTCTGGTTCAACATCTCCTGTGCACGGAGAAAGCACAGGCATGTTTCTCACAAGTCACAAACTACTAAGTTAAAATCCTTAACTTCTGGGAATGTTTTTTAAAAGGAGGTGAAAATTGGTTACAACTTTACTTTTCTTACCTTGTTAAGATACTCACAAGCCTCTACATCATTTCCACTGTGATAGTTTCGGATACCTTGAAGTAAGTAGAGTCTTAGAAACAGTACCTTCTCTTTCCCACAATTTCCCTAAAATTATTGAAGAAAAAAAGGATAAAATTGCCTTATTTCTAATTACAGGTCTATAATACTCATATCTGTCATTCCCTTGGTCTCCAGAGGGGCAACATGATAGGTATTAAAATGTCCATGGCTTCACTATGACTGACGGCAAAAGTGAAGCCCCCTCTTCCCCATCCCCTGTGGTATGATAACATTCCTCATGCCACACAAGAGAGTCAGTGTCAGGGCACCAGCCTCCAGACATGCAGCACAGTGGCCCTTCTGGTCAGCAGAGAAGTATGCAGAAATCCAAACCAGGTATAAGAGAGTCTGCATCAGCAGGATTTTGATGACTTGGGGAAATCAGAAAAATCCTTACTCGAGCCACAGCTCTTGAGCTGTGACTCATTCACGTAAACCATTACTGCTGAAATGTCTATTTTCTGCATTTACATCTTGCAAATTAGACGCTACCAATATAAAGAAGTCAGCAGCTCTCTCCTGGTCAGGGTGATCACTGATGGGGTTCTATGACTAGCAAACCATGTTCCTTTGGGCTAAATGCTCACACGCTAAGTAAGAGAGACAGCCAGATTTGTAAAACATTGAACACTTTATAAATATATAGTTTAAAAAGACTATACTGCATACTACTATCAAAATGAAATCACCTTCTGGCAGTAGTTCAAATACTTTAACAGGAATAAACACAAATGCTAGAAATGGACTCAACGAGACATAAGATGAATTCCAGGAACATACTTTTATGTGGACCAGTCTCTGATGATTTTCTCCGTAACAATTTTTAAAGCATTTCTGGGCCAAGTTTAATTTTTTTTCTGCATCGTCAAGGCATTCCAGCTGTTCCAGGCGGAAGTAACACCACACTATATCCAGCTGGAGGACGGCGTAGTTATCCACTGTGTCCAGCAGCTCTCTGCAACACTCACTGGAAAGAGAAGGACAGTGACATCACTGCCAAGCAGCATTTGAAACATTTTTAGCATTTGAAACCTTTTTGTGAATGACTGGAATTCTTTCCCCGTTCTTGGTATATATTCAAAGGCTGACTGCTCTAAAAGAGAGATCCTAATGTTTAGGAAGGGAGCTGTATTTATAATCTCATCCTTCTAATGGGGGAAAGAAAGAGAAATCAGAAATCAGGGCTTAGGAATCAAAGCTTACCACCACTTGCCCCAGGACACACATGCAGCCCCTTGATAGGAAGCAGAACCCAGGGCCACTGTTTCAGAGGCCCTCAGCAAATACGGGGAAGACCATGCTTTAAAGCTGTGACTTCCAATCCTGACTGCAAATCAGCATCACCTGGGCCAGAGCAACGTTCTTTCTTTCTTTCTTTCTTTCTTTAAGAATCATTGATTCCACCTAGACCAAACATAACAGAAATCTCTGGGGGTTGGGCCTGGTGGTTATACTGCCAGAGTCTCCCCAGCTGATTCTAGTGTACAGCCAGGGCTGAACACCACTTCTTTAAAGACACCAAAAAAATCCCTACGTACTATGAATGCCTCAGCTGATGACGGCTCTGACAAGGCATTCATGTTCAATCATATTCAAGCTGGGGGAAAAACAATCCAGAAAGCACCAGGCTCTAATGGCCCAGCTGATTTCTGAGGGCCTGTGTGCAGGCAAAATTCGACTCCGTATTCGTGGCAGCAGGCTGAACCCAGGCGCAGCAAAGGGAAGAAAGACAGCAACAGAAGTCAGTGTGCTCCAGGAGGAGTGCTGACAAAGACAGCCATCAAGGTGACTAATTTTAAGTTATGATTACATTAAAAATTCCTAATGCCAATCTAGGTCTCAAGTCTTCAATAAGAACATTTGGAACCACACATTGTATATGAACAAGGTTTTCTCTCTTTGTGTTCATTGGTGTTCTACTAAAAATAAGAATGCTCTTGTATAAAACTACAAAATCCACATGGCCTCAAGCTTCCTGTCCTGCCTATCAAAATATGCATGGAATAAAAAAAAAAGGACTTTAATTTTGTCATTTACTCTTTAAAACAGTAGTCTCCTAAAGAGGGCCCATGTACGCAGTCCAGTTGTGGGTGCGGCAAGAAAAATGTATCACAGCAGTATTTTTATATTTATTTTCATCTCTCTCAACATTTCTAATTTCGTGAATGTTTGAGAACACATACACCATGTTTTACACACGTGTGCATGCAGACACACAGATGTGGAGCTGGGTGAGGGGTGCTTTCTCCAAATCTACGGCTCAGCCTGAGAACCTGCCTTTGAGAGAAACAGTAGCGCTTTGTGGATTGTGGTCTGATCTCACAGTCGTGTTGAGATTTCCTGCCTCTAGGCACATTCTGGTCCCAGTGACAGAAGACTCTCCTGCCACTCGCAGGAAAGCAATGGGCATGTGGCCGAACTTCTCCATCTCCTGCATGTTGCTTTAACAGGCTCGTTCATGTTTTACTAAGCATCAAGAGCGTGGGCAGAAATGGCCTCATGTCAGTTAAAAATAAAATCAATATGCATTTATCTCAAGTTTGACCCAGGAGTATTTATTTGTGCAGCCAAAAAAAAAAAAAAAAAAGAGAGAGAAGAAAACCAACAAAATGAACAAACACACAAAAAACCCAAAGCAGAGGTCTCATATTAGAGGGGTACATGTCATCCTTTTAGTTTTGAGAAATCAACACTTATTATTATATATAAAACTATATTTAAACCTGATCATTTGCTTGGGGCAAAGTGGTTTCTTAAAGCCTGGTATAAATTGCATTTAGAAGGCTGGGTGTGGTGGCTCACACCTGTAATCCCAGCACTTTGGGAGGCCGAGGCAGGAAAATCACTTGAACCCAGGAGTTTGAGACCAGCCTGAGCAACATAGAGACTCTGTCTCTAAAGAAAAAAAAAATTATAAAAATAAAAAATTTCATTTAGAGTGTACTTTTATTAACATTGCTTTGGTTTACAATTTTAGTAGCATTAATATTCAACACTGTTACATTTTCATGCTGACAATATTAAAATAAACGTAAAATATTTATTTAAATAAAATCTACTGAGCCTAGCTTTCAAAAAATTAAATCCTGGCCAGGCACAGTGGCTCACGCTTGTAATCCCAGCACTTTGGGAGGCCGAGGCGGGCAGATCACCTGAGGTCAGAGGGTCAAGACCAGCCTGGCCAACATGGTGAAACCCCATTTCTACAAAAATTAGCGGGGCATGATGGCGGGTGCCTGTAATCCCAGCTACTCGGGAGGCTGAGGTGGGAGAATTGCTTGAACCCAGGAGGCGGAGGTTGCAGTGAGCCGAGATCGTGCCATTGCACTCCAGCGTGGGCGACAGAGCGAGACTCCGTCTCAAAAACAACAACAACAAAAATTAAATCCCATTTGAGCTTAAGTCGGTTATTTAACAGAAATTTATTATGTTTGTCTTACAGTTTTTTTGTTTTTGTTTTTGTTTTTGTTTTTGTTTGAGACGGAGTCTCGCTCTCTCCTCCAGGCTGGAGTGCAGTGGTGCAATCTCGGCTCACTGCAAGCTTCGCCTCCCGGGTTCCTGCCATTCTCCTGCCTCAGCCTCTCAAGTAGCTGGGACTACAGGCGCCTGCCACCATGCCCGGCTAATTTTTTGTATTTTTAGTAGAGATGGGGTTTCGCCCTGTTAGCCAGGATGGTCTGATCTCCTGACCTCGTGATCTGCCTGCGTCGGCCTCCCATAGTGTTGGGATTACAGGCGTGAGCCACCGCGCCGGCCAGGCTTACCTTTCTTGAAATTAATATTTATTTAACATAAAAATTTTAGGCCAGGTGCGGTGGCTCACACCTGTAATCCCAGCACTTTGGGAGGCTGAGGCGGACGGATCACCTGACGTCAGGAGTTCAAGACCAGCCTGGCCAACATAGTGAAACCCCGTCTCAACTAAAAATACAAAAATTAGTCGGGAGTGGTAGTGGGCACCTGTAATCCCAGCTACTTGAGAGGCTGAGGCAGGAGAATCACTTGAACCCAGGAGGCAGAGGTTACAGTGGGCGGAGATTGCAGTAAGCCAAGATTGCGTCACTGCACTACAGCCTGGGCGACAGAGTGAGACTCCGTCTGAAAAAATAAAATAAAAAAATAAGCCAAACTTACCTAACTTTTTTCAAGAAAGGTTAGCTAAAAAGTCATTTTCAATTTTATTACTGGTTTTAGGGAATTGGATTATAGTGTGCTGTAGTGTAGTTTTTTTCTGATATTTCTTGTACTTGGGGTCATTAAAGTCATTGCATCTGGGGGTTTATAGTTTTCATCAAACTGGGAAAAATGATGGCCATTTTTTCCTTCAAGTATTGTTTCTGTCCCACATGCCTGCCTTTCCAGGGACTCCAATTACATGCATTTTAGGCCACCTGAAATTGTGCCACAGCTTGCAGATGCTCTGTTCATTTTTTTTTTTTTTAGCCTTTTCTCTGTTTTTTCTGATAGTTTCTATTGCCTTATGTAACATTTAACTAATCTTCTCTTCTATAGTGTCTATTCTGCAGTTCATCCCACCTAATGTACTTTTCATCTTGGATGTTGTACTTTTCATCTCTTACATTCTAATGTGGGTCTTCTGAATGTCTCCCATGTCTTTATCTGACATGTTCAGTTGTTCCTCTGCCTTCTTCAGCAGATGGATTACAGTCACTGTTTTAATGTCCTTGTCTACTAATTCTATCTTCTGTGTCACTTCTGGATCTGTTGCTACTGACTGATTTTTCTGCTTGTTATAGGTTACATTTGCTTGTTTCTTTGCATGCCTGCTAATTTTTCAGTGGATGCTGGGTATTTTTGAATTGCTAAATTATTGAGTTTTGTTAGGGATGCACTTATTTGAAAACAGTAAGTTAAGGGTACTGTTCAGGAGTAGCTTTTAAGCTTTGTTAAGTGAAACCAAATTATGCCCTAGTGCTGAGGCAACACCCTTCTGAAGACTCTATTTGACGCCCTGTGACTACCAAATCCTCCACTCTGGCTGGTGGGAACATAAACTATTCCTGGCCTTCTATGAACTCGGAGGATTATTCCCTGCTTCTTTCATGTGGTACCTTGCCCAGCCCTGGGCGGTTTCCTCACACACATGTGCTGATCATTACTGAGCAGAAGACTCAAAAGGGCTCCTCTGGAGCTCTCTGACACCCTCTCTGGCAGCTTGCTCCTCTCACCTCCTTGGCCTCCTGCAAGCCCAGCTCCATCTCTTTAACTCCAGGGAGCACAAGGCTCTGCCTGAGTTTGCCCTCCCTGCCCTGTAACCTGAAACTTCTCCAGACACTGAGCTCCCCTCATGTTTCCCTACCTCAGGGTCACCGTTCTGCACTGCCAGGAAGTCACTGTTTCATACAATTTGGGGAAAGAAACTATTCTTGGTCATACTACATACCATACTCCAAGACATATGGTAGGAAGTTGTGACAAAACTTCTAGCTTACTTGGAGAAGTAAGGGGGAAAAGTCAAATGGAAAAGGAAATGGAAAAACTGAAGTTTCCTCTATCTGCATTCTATTTGGCTTACATTACTGCTGATTTCCTTTATGAAAAGAGAGAAATCACACACACACAAAAATATGCTAACAAGTTGGCCAGGATAAATAGATGCCCAGGATAAATAGATGCCCAGAAAAAAAAATAACTTTCTCTACTTAGAAAGACATTGTTAATTATTATTTCATTATTATACCTACCACTTACCGGACATGTTAATGTATCATGAACTGAAGATGTAGCCAAATTTGTATTCAGTGGTTCCCTGAGACCTAAAAATTATTTCAAGGATTTGTCCAGGATAAAAAGATTGAGAGAGGCTCACACAGATGTATGAAGATCAACCATGTCTTTATAACTGCAGAAGCTCAGTTATGAGTGTATATGGAAGCTCATTATACTAATTTTTATTTTTATGTCTATTTGAAATTTTCCATAATAAAAAATTAGAAACAACTATGGAAGGGAATGAAAAATTTACCTAAACTTTTAGGACCTAATTTAAAGCCTGTTTACCCTACACTGTTTGCAGAAGAGAATGAAACTGACATCCAGAAAGAGGCAGAGACAGAGACCCCAGAAGCACAAACCAGCCCTCATTCTCACTATTCCCAGCCCGGCCCCTCCCCTCCCAATTCCTTTTTTGTGTACGTTAAAGTTGGGACTTGTTCACTTAGAACCCAAAGGCACTGACCAATGGAAAACTATAAATATTTGCATTCATCTTCTGGGAGTATACAGTATTATCTTGGGAATGCACCAAAACAGAAAAGAAGTTAACACTAAATTTGTTAACTTTTGACCATTTTCAAAAAATCAAGTCTACTTTTCAAATGTTGAATATGTCTGCATCACAGTCTCTTAGTACCATTTCCCATGAAGAGGAACCAGGACTCCTTGGGAAATTGCTGATTCCTGGTCTGGGCATTAAATGCCCAAGATGAGCCTGGAGTATCTTTGGATTCCAGAAATCAGAGACTGCAAAGACTAGCAGGGTCAGGTCAAAAAAACATGGGCTGCCTTCCAGCCAGCATGACCAATTTAAGCACTGAAGTTTGAAACACATCAAATGTTTTAAATCCATGAGTTAATAATGACACTTAAGAAAATGAAAAGAAAAAGAAACCTCTTTGGTCACCTTTGGAGGGTGATAGTGAAGCAACTCATTTATTCTGAAAACAAGAAAATAAGGAGAAAGAAACAAAGTATTTTATTCTAACTTTCCTATACAAATTGTACCTCCACATATAAAATAACTGATGAGCAAAAACAAATTTTTCAGAATTCCAGCAATACATGCAGAAGGGAGGCTGGGTGCGGTGGCTCACACCTGTAATCCCAGCACTTTGGGAGGCCAAGGCAGGAGGATCACATGAGTCCAGGAGTTCAAGATCAGCCTGAGCAACACAGGGAGACCCCATCTGTATAATTAAAAAAAAAAAAAAAGCCGACACAGCGGCTCACACCTGTAATACCAGCACTTTGAGAGGCTGTGGTGGGTGGATCACTTGAGCCCAGGAGTTTGAGACTAGCATGGGCAACATAGTGAAACCTCATCTCTACAACAAATACAAAAAAATTATCTGGGCGTGGTGATGTGCACCTGTGGTGATGTGCACCTGTGATCCCAGCTACTTGGGAGGCTGAGATGGGAGGATCACTTGAGCCCAGGAGATGGAAGTTGCAGTGAGCTGAGATCATGCCACTGCATTCCAGCCTGGGTGACAGAGTGAGACTCTGTCTCAAAAAAAATAATAATAAGTACAGAAGGAATAATATCACCATTATACAGCTCTTAAACAACGGATTTGAGGAATAATCATCAATACTACCCCAAAACCATTAGGTGAAAAGCTGACAGGAAACTTTATAATGGAAAGTTCCGACTAGCAACATAGCACATGTACAGAAGAAGAGAGGATATCCTACCTGCTTGAAAATTCTTTTCTTTACAGGGAGGAAAGGTCAATTAGAAATACAAAGGGAAGAAGAAATTCACCAGTTTACACCATAACTACTCTTTTACATTAACCACTGTCGTAGATGAAAGTCTGCAGTCTCAAGGGCATGGCAGGGTGTTCTGTATAGTCTGGGCCATCTTCCTTAAAGCTGGTGTTCACCAAGTACAAAAGCGCCTACCAGAAATATTTGTCAGCGTCCAACAGACATGGCAAGGCTATTCCATATTCTTTTCTTTTCAGGAAAGCTCTGCCCTTCTCATGATATCCCATAGCTAACATAAGGGCCTAGGAAAAAATACAAATTTAAAAAACATCACTTTAAAATATAATAAGGCAAATTATATTAAAAGCATATTACTTTTTAAAAAACAAAGTAAAAAAAATGAAAAGAAGATCATAACTCGATCTAAAAGCCAAAATTAAGAAAAATATAATTAATTAAAGCTTTATTTCATTTAAATACTGAAGCCAAACACTTCATTTATTATAGCTGATACAATCCTAACCAGCACTTGGCCCTTTGCTTTCATTAGTTTATTTTAATATCCACTGATCTGGATTCTACTTCTAATATTCTATTCAGACTAAACATATTAAAAAGCAGCCAGTAATGCTTGTATCATTTTTATTTCATTTATTTTATTTTTTTGAGACGGAGTCTCATTCTGTCGTCCAGGCTGGAGGGCAGTGGTGCGATCTCGGGTCACTGCAACCTCTGCCTCCTGGGTTCAAGCGATTCTCCTGCCTCAGCCTGCCGAGCAGCTAGGACTACAGGCATGAGCCACCGTGCCCGGCTAATTTCGTATTTTTAGTAGAGATGGGGTTTCACCATGTTGGCCAGGCTGGTCTCAAACTCCCGACCTCAGGTGATGTGCCGCCTTGGCCTCCCAAAATGCTGGGATTACAGGCGTGAGCCACAGTGCCCGCTGCTTGTATCTTTAAAAAGGGCATTAATTTCACTTTCTATTCTTTTTTTTTTTTTGAGACAGAGTCTTGCTCTGTCACCCAGGCTGGAGTGCAGTGGCGCGATCTCGACTCACTGCAAACTCCACCTCCCGGGTTCACACCATTCTCCTGCCTCAGCCTCCCGAGTAGCTGGGACTACAGGTACCCACCACCATGCCTGGCTAATTTTTTTTTTTTTTTGTATTTTTAGTAGAGACAGGGTTTCACCGTGTTAGCCAGGATGGTCTCGATCTTCTGACTTCGTGATCTGCCCGCCTCAGCCTCCCAAAGTGCTGGGATTACAGGCATGAGCCACCGTGCCCGGCCTCACTTTCTATTCTTAATCATCTAGTTTTTTCAGAAGTTGTTTGTCAACTTTAGTATTTCCAAAACAAATTTTTTTATTTTATTTTATTTTTTGAGACAGTCTCACTCTGTCGCCCAGGCTGGAGTGCAGTGGCGCGATCTCGGCTCACTGCAACCTCCGCCTCCCGAGTTCACGCCATTCTTCCACCTCAGCCTCCCGAGTACCTGGGACTACAGGCGCCCACCACCACGCCTGGCTAATTTTTTTGTATTTTTAGTAGAGATGGGGTTTCATTGTGTTAGCCAGGATGGTCTCGATCTCCTGATCTTGTGATCCACCCACCTCGGCCTCCCAAAGTGCTGGGATTACAGGCGTGAGCCACCGCACCCGGCCCCAAAACAATTTTTAAAAGGTGATCCAAAATTTTTTGAAGTTCATTAGATTTTTCAATTTAAATGTTCGCATAATTCAGTCTGATAAAGCAGTAGTCCCAACCTTTTGGCACTAGGGACTGCTTTCATGGAAGACAATTTTTCCATGGACAAGGAGGAAGGCAGATGGTTTCAGGGTGAAAACATTCTACCTCAGGTCATCAGGCATTAGATTCTCATCAGGAGTGCACAGCCTAGATCCCTCGCATGCGCGGTTCACAATAGGGTTCATACTCCTAAGACTCGAATGCCGCCACTGATCTGACAGGAGGCGGAGCTCAGGCGGTGATGCTCACTTGCCTGCTGCTCACCTGCTATGTGGCCCAGTTCCTGACAGGCCACGGACTGGTACCCATCTGCAGCCTGTGGGGTGGGAACCCCTATGATAAAGGTTTTCCAAAAAGATCTGGATGTCGTCATTCAATGTAAGAGAGCAGTGGGCAAGTAATCATCATTTCCAAAAGACAAACATTGGCCAGGCACAGTGGCTCACGCCTGTAATCCCAGCACTTTGGGAGGCCGAGGCAGGCGGATCACGAGGTCAAGAGATTGAGACCATCTGGCCAACATGATGAAACCCCGTCTCTACTAAAAATACAAAAATTAGCTGGGCATGGTGGCGTGCACTGTAGTCCCGCTACTCAGGAGGCTGAGGCAGGAGAATCGCTGGAACCCGGGAGGCGGAGGTTGCAGTGAGCCAAGATTGTGCCACTGCACTCTAGCCTGATGACAGAGCGAGACTCCGCCTCACACACACACAAAAAAAGACAAACATCAATCTACTGATAACTCAAACACTGATCCACAGTTCTGTTATGAAAACAACTTTAATCTGGCCGGGCGCGGTGGCTCATGCCTGTAATCCCAGCACTTTGGGAGGCCGAGGTGGGTGGATCACCTGAGGTCAGGAGTTCAAGAACAGTCTGGCCAACATGGCGAAACCCCGTCTCTACTAAAAATACAAAAATTAGCCAGGCATGGTGGGGCACACCTGTACTCCCAGCTACTTGGGAGGCTGAGGCAGGAGAATTGCTTGAACCAGGGAGGCGAAGGCTGCAGTGAGCTGAGATCGCACCACTGCACTCCAGCCTGGGCAACAGAGTAAGACTCCTTTTCAAGAAAAAAAAAAAAACAAAAAAAAACTTTAATCTTTAATTTTAAACAGAGTAACTCATAGAATGAAGCCTACTCGAAACCGTCCCTTAAAAACAGAAAAATTAAAATTAATTTGACCCATAGTCATTCATTATAAGAAGCTACTGAACCCTTTCTCAGAGATTGATCTTAGAGTCCAAGTTCCAGAATGCTGCTATAGAGGCCCCCATGGGGCTGGGTGCAGTGGCTCACACCTGTAATCCCAGAACTTCGGGAGGCCGAGGCGGGCGGATCATCTGAGGTCAGGAGTTCAAGACCAGCCTGGTCAACATGGCAAAACCCTGTCTCCACTAAAAATACAAAAGTTAGCCAGGCATGGTGGTGCGTGCCTATAATCCCAGCTACCCAGGAGGCTGAAGCAGGAGAATGGCAACAGAGCGAGACTCCATCTCAAAAAAAAAAAAAAAAAAAAAATTAGCTGGACATGGTGGTGTGTACCTGCAGTCCCAGCTACCCAGAAGGCTGAGGCGGGAGGTTTGCTCAAGCCCAGGAGGTTAAGGCTGCAGTGTGCTATGATGGTGCCACTGTACTCCAGCCTGGGTGACAGGGCAAGACCCTGTGTCTTAAAAAAACAAAAACACGGCAGAGTTCGGTGGCTCACGCCTGTAATCCCAGCAGTTTGGGAGGCCAAGGTGGGCAAATCACCTGAGGTCGGGAGTTCAAGACTAGCCTGACCAACATGGAGAAACCCTGTCTCTACTAAAAATACAAAATTAGCCATCCGTGGTGGCACATGCCTGTAATCCCAGCTACTCAGGAGGCTGAGGCAGGAGAATCACTTGAACCCAGGAGGCGGAGGTTGCAGTGAGCTGAGATTGAGCCATTGCACTCCAGCCTGAGCAACAAGAGCAAAACTCCGTCTCAAAAACAAAAAACAAACAAAAAACCCACAGATATGTTTAAGATTAAACCTCCGCCTACCTATCCCAAATTATAGAACAGGGAAAGAGTATGAGGAAATAGGGGAGAGAAGTCAGAATCACCTGTGTACTTTTCCCAAACGACACAGTTTCCCTGCCCCTATTCTGATCCATCCCTTAGGGGACAAGGTTCTCTAGTAAAATAAACTAAATGTAAAGCACTGCCACAGGAAGCTGCATGCACTGAAGGCAGTGGGTCGTGTCCTCAGGTATGCTGAAAGTCACCGCTCCAGGACAGTGAGACATGACATTTTGTACTAATGCGCTGAAAAGCACAGGGTGAGGCCCACTGGATGCCAGTGCTCACCACGTGGTGACATTTTCTGTTTACGAGGCTGGAGATGGAGCACTGTTTCCAACCCTTTACAACACTTCCAACATAAAGCAACTAAAAAACCACCTCTGCCCTGACAACAAATCTAAGAACAGGCCACACATTTCTCATAGTACTTACTTTTCTTTCTGATGGGGGAATTCTGATTGATCTGCCTGTCTGGTTAGCTATGTCTAAGTACGGTGTCATTTCTGGATCCACCACTGTCTCTGCTGCTGTAACAAAACCAAAAGGACCTCCGTGAACTCAATGTTAAACAGTTATGATGATGACAGCCTTAAAAATGTTAGACTGTTGAGGTGAGACTCAGTGAGAGCCATGATCCCCCAACTGTGTGATCCAGTGCTGCCCCCAAGCAGCTGAGTGGGTGACAAGCCCAGAGCTCTGGGTACCTCTCTTTGCCAGTATTTCTAGTCCTCTCTTGGTCCTCTGAATTTGTTTTTCTTTGAGTTTGGCCTCATTTTGCTCCTCTTCCTCTAACTGGAAGTTTTTCCTCGCATCCTCTTCAGACTGTTTTAGTTCAAGCACCATCGCTTTCACATTGTGAGCCACGCCTTGTTCTTCAAGGGTTTTCCCTATAAAAATCAGAGCTGCCTATTATTTTAAAAAGCCATTAAGCTTACCAGGTAACAGTCCATTTTCTATGTTAAATGGAATTGTTTTTATTTTTGAGACAAGGTCTCACTCTGTCACCCAGGCTGGAGTGCAGTGACACGATCATGGCTCCCCGCAGCCTTCATCTCCTGGGCTCAAGCAAGTCTTGCACCTCAGCCTCCCGAGGAGCTGGGACCACAGGCCCATGCCACCACACCCAGTTAATTTTTGTATTTTTCGCAGTGATGGAGTCTCACTATGTTGCCCAGCTTGTCTTGAACTCCTGGGCTCAAGCCTCACAAAGTGCTGGGTTACAGACATCAGCCCTCGCTCCTGGACAAAACGGAATTCTTAATCCTGCATACCATCACGCCACATAATTGGTAAAAATATGCCTACATTTGGTTGTAACTATGTCACTGTTAAGCAGTGGTTAAAATCAGCTAGCGACAATAGAATCAACTAAATTCATCTTTTCTAATCTTCTTTATTCTCAGCCTAAGACCAGATCAAAGCAACAAACATTTGATAATCTACTACAAGGAGAACATTGTGCTAGACAATATAAGCGGAAAATGAGAAAGTATAACACACCTCTCCTACCCTCTAGTTGAAAAAATAATAAAGCCAATTCACAGCTACAAACAAGAAGCTGTACTGCAGTCTGTCACGGTTAAAAGCAAAGACCAGCAGGGCGTGGTGGTTCACACCTGTAATCTCAGTACTTTGGCAGGCTGAGGCAGGTGGATCACTTGAGCCCCGGAGTTCAAGACCAGCCTGGGCAACACAGTGGACCCCGTCTCCACAGAAAATAAAACATTAGCCTGGCATGGTGGTATGCACCTGTGGTCCTAGCTACTCAGTGGGAAGCTGAGGTGGGAGGATTGCTTGCACCTGGGAGGTGGAGGCTGCAGTAAGCTGCAATCGCACACCACACTCCAGCCTGGGTGACAGATAGAGACCCTATCTCTAAATAAATAAATAAAAGCAAAGACCATGGGCTCCATCTACCGTTTTAACTCTGTGGCCCTGAATAAACTACCTATCTTCTAGGACTCAGTTTCCTCATACATAAATTAGAAATAAAGGGCAGAAATCAGTGAAACAGAATGAAAGAAAACAGTAACAAAATCAAAAGCTGGCTCCATGAATAAATTAGCCAAATACACAAATCTAACAAAAATTATGTCAAAGATGCAAATAAACAAAAAAGGGTAAACATAGATGCAAACAGATTTAAAAATAACAAATAATATTGTGAACTAAAAAACACAAATGTGAACACATTTCTGGAAAACTAGCTGGATTTTTTTCTTTTGAGAAATATGACAACCTTTCTAACATTAACACACAAAATTAAGGTCCACCAGTGGTTAAGCCATCTTGATTAAAAAAAAAAAAAAGCAAGGGTGGGGGGAGGTCACCAGATTTTAAGACTGCAACAAAGCCACAGTAATAAAAAACACCACAGGTGAGTAGGAAGAACAGAAAATATAGAAACAGGGCCCCCCAAAAAGGGTCACCACCAATCAGCGGGGAAAAGACAGACTAATTAATGAATTATATAGGAAGAAAAATAAAGGAACCCTTAGACTTTATATAGAAAGGGGGACTCTGGACAGACTGAAGACCTCTTATAGATTAAGCTAATATTCAAGAAAATGTAGACTATCCTTGAGGCCCTGGGGTTAGGGAAAGGACTTCAACAAAACACAAACCATAGGCAATGGATTTGATGACATCAAAATCAAGGTTTCTGTCCAATGAAGGATGCCACAAACAGAATTAACAGAGGGATGAGGCAACAGTGAAAAGATATCCATGACATCTAAAATAGACAATGGGAAATTGCTAGAGATGACGCTGGAAAGCAAGGCTAGGGTGAGCTGTGAAGGGCTGTCTTAGATCAAGCTAAGAAATGTGGACTTCATTCTCGAGGCCACAGGAACGCACTGGAAACCAGTGGGCTACAGTGCTTGTATGGATGGCTGCAGTAGCTAACTGGTCTCCCCAAGTCAACTCATGCCACCTTCAAATATATTCCCCTACTGCATGACCTTTCTAAAACACAAACAGAATTGTGTATCACTCCACAGCACAGATGTCTTCCCATGTATCTTAGGAGAAATGTACTAACACTGAGGAAGGTCATCTAGTTTCTCGTTTCCCAACAGCTGCGCTACTGACATCTTGGACTGGACAAGTCTTTGTTGTGGGGCCTGTTCTGGGCATTGCACATTCAGCAGCATCCCTAGCCTCCACCCACTAAATGACAGCAGCACAACCTCCCCCGTCACCAAGTTATAAGCACCACAAATGTCTCCAGACAATGCCAAATGTCTCCTGGGAATTCACAGTGTGGCCTCTGCTTGCCCCTCCATCCTTAAAAAGCACTCCCCTCCCCTCACTCTCCACACACAGCCACACTGGACCTTCCTCAGTTCCTCAAATTCACACCATAGTGCTCTGACATAAGGCTCTCAGTCTGGAACGCACGCTACCATGGCCTCCCCACTGTCCTGACACAGCCTTAGCTCTTCTCCTTCAAGAAGAATTTGCTGGAACTGGCATCTTACACTCAGCACACCTTACATTCCATTCTCTAACATTTTATCTAAGCTGTAATGAGTGTCTTTCTTCCCACTATCATAGAGCAGACAGTAAATATTTATTGGAAAAGCTATTTTCTGCTTTACATTTTTATTTTAGTAAACTTCTAAATCACTTTTGGATTATAAATGAAATAAAGCTACAAATTTTTGAAAAGACATTGAGAAAAAAAGGGAAGTCATTATTTCTATATTTGGTTCATTAAAAAATTATGCATACTTTGCCATACATACCTAGTTGTAGTTGCTTCTTATTTATGACAATTTTGATATAATTTTCTTGAAGTCCAAAGGTTTCAGCTATTCTGTAAAATAAAACCAGTGAAAATTGTAGGAAAACAAAATTGCGATTTATTATCCATTAAAAAGACATTAGCCAGGCCCGGTGGCTCACGCCTGTAATCCCAACACCCTGGGAGGCCAAGGTGGGAGGATGGCTTGAGCCCAGGAATTCAAGACCAGCCTGGGCAACAGAGAGATCCTATCTCTACAAAAAATTTTTAAAAATTAGCCAGGCCTGGTAGCCCATGCCTGTGGCCCTAGCTGCTTGGGAGGTTTGGGTAGGAGGATTGCTTGAACCGCGAGTTTGAGGTTGCAATGAGCTATATTTATGCCACTGTGCTTCAGCTTGGGTGACAGAGCAAGATCCTGTCTCTAAAAAATAAATATTTTTTAAAAGAAGGCTTTAATCATGATAGCTCTTTTATCCATTTTATCAGAAACACCCAGGAGTTCAACTGACTGACTCACAAACATCACAATAAAGCCATCTTACTAGATGGCTATTTGAAACTGTAGGAGACAAGGTCCTTTTTAAACTTTCCATTTTACTGCTTGTTTCCTCAGGCAGTGGAGACCACAGTGCCGTAGATCCATGTGAACAGGAAGCCCTAGTTGCACATCCGGAGAAAATCTACCTATACCTTCTGTGGTCTCCCTGAAGAAGCCCATAACGGGGGCTGATCCACAGGATCTTCTACGCATGTGTGTTGAATGCCACTTCCTGAATCCACCCCTAACAGCCCTGATGTAGACCAAAGAAGGAAATGAGAAAAATCAGCTGAAGAAATACACCCGCTAGCTAGCCCTGGAGGTGCTCCAAACACCATTTTAAAACATACAAGGAGATGAAATAACCCACCAGATCTCAAAGTTAGGATTTCACTAGTATGTGGCAGACGTGTGTGTGTGTGTGTGTGTGTGTGTGTGTGTGTTTTACAGATGGGCCAACAGCCTGAAATCAGATAAAACACCGTGCTGAAGGTCATAGCAAGCTATTAGTACATTAGGGAAAAAAAATAGTAATTCAAAACTAATGAGCTAGTGAGTACCAGGTGTCTCCTGCTTGTATCACTCACTCATTCACTCAAACATGCACCAAGTGCCTACCATATGATAGGCATGGAGTTCCCACCTGCTCGGAAGTTACACCAGGAAATAGTGTTTGCAAGTATTGAGTCCTCACTTTGCCACTTACCTACCAGTGACAGCTCTAATAAGTCCTTCAACCTCAAAGCCTCAATTTTCTCTTTTATAAAATGAAGATAATACCTGCCCTACCTATCTTAAGAGGACACTCACAGAGGATCAAATAAGCCAATGTAAAAAGGCCCAGAGCACCTAGGACACAGAGCACACAGATACTTACTTGGACCTCAGTTCTCTGCCAGTGATGTGCAATCGGGTCTCCAACAAGTTTTTCCTATCCTGTTAAAAATAAGACAAATAAAGTAAAATGTACTTGAATTTAACACATTTTGGAGAGATTACCCTGTGAAATCAGAAAAGCTAACGGCAGAGGATATAAACTTAGTTCACTGTTAAGAACTAAAATGCTGCCTGCCTAGAAGTCTACTGAACATAACCCAGCACAGGCTGACCCTGTGACCTGCACGTCCTCAAGGGGGCGGCAGCATGGCACCACCAGGCAGGGCTGCTCAGAGGGGCCGTCTCACACAGCTGGACGTCTTTAACATTTCAGAACATTTCCACCATCCCTCAAAGAAACACCATGGCCTGCACCCCATTCCCTCCCCTTTGCCCCCCAGCCCCTGGCAACCACTAATCCATTTTCTGCTGCTACAGATTTGCCTATTCCGGACATTTCATATAAATGAGATCGTGCAGTACGTGGCCTTTTGTGTCTGGCTTCTTCCCTTAGCATCATGTTTTCAGGTGCACGCACGCTGTGGACGCATCAGCACTTCATTCCTTTGCATTGTGAACAGTTTTCCATCGTATGAATAGACCACATTTATCTATCCCTTCATCTGTTGATGGACATTTGGACTATTTCCATCTCTCAGCTACTGAATAGTGTTGCTATGACCATTCATGTATGAGGTTTTACATATTAATATATATGTGGGCGGCAAGCCACCCAGGTGCCAAGGCAAGAGACCGAGGGCACAAATTGTTCCAGTATAATAAAGAAAATATATAGAATAAGAATAGTTACACTAGAAATAGATTATAGATATGATTATATATGAATATCATTATTAGTTTGTAGTATTACTCTTTATTTCAATATTACAATAATCTTTGTTCTACAATTATAACCTAGGAAAAACCAGGCCACACAGAGATAGGAGCTGAAGGGACACAGTGAGAAGTGACCAGAAGACAAGTGTGAGCCCTCTGTTATGCCCGAACAGGGCCACTAGAGGGCTCCCTCGTCTAGCGGTAACTCCAGTGCCTGGGAAGGCCCCCGTTACCTAGCAGACCTTGGTCTAGCGGTAGCGCCAGTGCCTGGGAAGGCACCTGTTACTTAGCAGACCGGGAAAGGGAGCCTCTCCCTGGGGTAGTTAGAGAAGACTCTGCTCCACCACCTCTTGTGGAAGGCCTGACATTAGTCAGGCCCGCCCACAGCCATCCAGAGGCCTAAACGTCTCCCTGTGACGCTGTGCTTCAGTGGTCCCGCTCCTGTTTCACTTTCATGTTCCGCTCTGTACACCTGGCTCCGCCTTCTAGATAGCAGCAGCAGAATTAGTGAAAGTATTAACGTCTTTGATCTTTCTGAGAAGAGCATAGAAGAAATAATGACGTAAGCTGTCCTCTCTCTCTGCCTCGTCTACCTACAAGGGAAAGGCCCCCTGTCCGGTGGACACATGACTCCTGTGACCTTATCAATCATTGGAGATGACTCACAGTCCTTACCCTGCCCCTTCTGACTTGTATCCAATAAATAACAGCACAGCCAGGCATTCGGGGCCACTACCGGTTTCCGCGTCTAGGTGGTAGTGGTCCTCCGGGCCCAGCTGTCTTTTCTTCTATCTCTTTGTCTTGTGTGTTTATTTCTACGATCTCTTGTCTCCGCACATGAGGAGAAAAACCACAGACCCAGTAGGGCTGGAGCCTATGCTCTTATTTCTTCTGAGAGTGCTGGCACCGATCAGTCCCAAGAGGCTCTGGGTGCCTTGCCACAGGGACATTTCTAGATGCAAACTACCTGGCCATGGCAATGAGAGGAGGTGACCCCACCCAGATCTCCTCAGCCCTGCTTGAGAGCACTCAGCGGACTGCCCTCTGACCTCTACTGGAACAGGAAAAGGATGAAGCCTTCTGTGCTGTGTCCTCCTGCACAGGCTTCTAGGAAACTTGGGAATCCTTTATTCCCCATTATTTCTCAACGTTCACACTCTAGAAAGGATCAGAATGTGACATACAGCTCTGTGGCATTTTAGAAGCCCAAGAGGGTCTCTAAAAGCCTACCTTGGGAATGTTCCAGTTTAAGAATTTGTAACATTGACTTTCAAGCTGATAAATTGTTCAATATGTAAAGTCACTTAAAAGAATTCTGACTTTGGATTGTAACTTTCCAAACAACAACAATTTATTTGACCTCATCACTAACTGGACATTAGTGCCTACTCAAATTTAGGGAAATTACTCACTTTTTTTAGTCTTGGTGGTAAAAACACCTCGATTGTAGCAATTCCCGTTGTTCTATAATTGTCATTTCCTGTTCCACGCTCAATTGCCTTGCAACGTATTTCTTCTATTACCTTTTCTACTTCATTTTCACAGCATTCTAGTCTGTCAGAGTACTGCTTAGCAAGGTCCTATCAAGAAAAATCAGAAAATGCAATACTGACTTTAAAAAAAAAAGGCAAAATATAGAAAAGGGCATGAAAGACTCTAAGGCCATCAACTCTGATGAGCGGAAGTCGCCCCGTTACACTGCAGTCCACACTGTGGCTTGACATCTTGAGAGGTGTGGAGTTTAGAGAGCCCAGGAAAAAGTGAAAACACTTATTTGAGACTGGGCGCAGTGGCTCCCAGCACTTTGGGAGGCCGAGGCAGGTGCATCACTTGAGGTGATGAGTTTGGGACCAGCCTGGCCAACATGGTGCAACGCCATAACTACTTAAATACAAAAATTAGCTGGGCATGGTGGCGTGTGCCTGTAGACCCAGCTACTTGGGGGCTGAGGCAGGAGAATCGCTTGAACCCAGGAGGCAGAGGCTGCAGTGAGCCAAGATTGTGCCACTGTACTCCACCCTGGGTGACAGAGCAAGACTCTGTCTCAAAAAAAAAAAAAAAAAAAAGCAAAAAACAAAAACATTTATTTGATAAATGTTTTCTACCTACAAATAGTAAAATAATAATAATAATAGAGAATCTTCTAAGGGGAAGAAAAGGGTGGGCTATGACTTATGTGACTGCGATCTATTTAAAAAGTATAGTGAACTGTTCAACTCCACTGGAGGGGAAAATGAAAAAGAAACCCAGAAAATATTCCAATTTTTCAAACTTGTGAGAACAAATCAAGTTGGACTTAAACAATTCTCTTAATGAAAATCTGTGAACCATGGGTACTAGTTGTAAAACTATTTGTAAGGGAGAGCTTTAGAATTGAGAAAAAAAAGAAGATTGAAAGGGCTCAAGAAAGGATGGGAACCAGTCATTACTGAGAGCAAAGTCATTATGGTTCCTCCCCAAAAGAATCCAGATGAGTATCTCTAATCTAAAAATCTGAAATTGCCAAAATTCAGCATCTGGAGATGCTCAAAGGAAATGCACACTGAAGTATTTTGAATTTTGAATTTTCAGATTAGGATGCCCAACTAGTAGGTATAAAGCAAACATTCCAAAATCCAAAAACACTTCCAGTCCCAAATATTTCAGTTACGGGATACTCCTCTCAATCTGTATCTGCATGTGAAGTTAATGTTTCATTAAACATCTCATAAAACAGTAAACACTTCAAAAAACGCTAAAGGTCAAGGTTTCATTAAATTCATAATGTAATACCATATAGTACGTAAAAATTATGGTGTAAGCATAAATTTATGACAGAAGAGATGTTCATGATAAAAGTGAAGTTGGAAAACTTTATAGATATGAGTATAGATTGGGCGCGATGGCTCATGCCTGTAATCCCAGCACTTTGGAAGGCAAGGTGAGAGGATTGCTCAAGCCCAGGACTTCAAGACCAACGTGGGCAACAAAGTGAAACCCCGTCTCTACAAAAACTAAAAATATATTAGCCAGGCATGGTGGCATGCACCTGTAGTCCCAGCTACTCCCAAGGCTGAGGTGGGAGAATCACTTGAGCCCAGGAGTGTGAGGCTGCAATGAACTACGGCCATGCCATTGCACTCCAGCCTGGGCAACAGATCAAGACCTTGTCTCAAAAAAAAAGGAAAAAAAAATTTTGTAAGTAACATAAACCTATATATACTTTTTTTTTTCTTTTAGAGACGGGGTCTCACTACGTTGCCCAGGCTGGAGTGCAGTGGCTATTCACAGGTGGGACCATAGCATACTACAGTCTCCAACTCCCGGGTTCAAGTGATCCTCCTGCCTTAGCCTCCTGAGTAGCTGGGACTACAGGCATGCGCCACTGTGTCCAGCAATACATTTTTTTAATAGTTACGTAGGAAAAGAGGAAGAATATACCTATGTTAACGATGTTTAACATATTTTAAAAATACATTCTTTATATTTTTGTATTTATATACATACTTTTTAAAACCTAGAATATATATTATAAATACTTTTTAAAAAACTTTCTATAATTTTCTAGAAAACCTAACTAGTGAGGATTTCTTTCTTCCTCCTGTCACCAGCCAATTCTGACACCAACTGGAAGTCCTACGATTCAATTCTGACACTAACTACCCAGAGTTAGCGTTAGACTCCACAGGTTTAAGGGCTCAGTCCACAAAAAAGCCCTAACTTCAGATACCAGTTACCAAGTATCTGGTCCCCAGGTTACCCATACTTTTGTCTGACTTAGCTACAAAGTCGAGGGTTCACACAAGCACCCCCTTCAGGTTCCATGATTTGCTAGAACAACTCACAGAACTCCAGAAAATGGTATACTTATGAATATAGTTCATTACAAAGGATACAAATAACCATTCACATGAAGAGGTACTAAGGCAAGGTCTGGAAGGGTCCTAAGCATAGAAGCCTCTGTCCCATGGAGTTGGGGGTGTACATCCCGACATGTGGATGTGTTCACCAATTTGGAAGCTGTCCAAAATCTGTCATTTAGGGGTTTGTATGGAAGTTTCATTATGCAGGCCTGATTAAATCACTGACCATTAGTATTAGTCATCACCTCAATCTCCCCTTCCCAGAGGTTGGAGGGGAGGGTGGAAAGTTTCAAGTGTCTAATCACGGCTTGGTACTTTTGGTGACCAGCCCCATCCTGAAGCTATCTAGGGGCAACCAAGCCTCATGAGCACAAAGGTTGCTCCTATCATGCTTACCACTTAGGAAATCCCAAGAGTTTTGGCTCTGCCAGGAACCAGGGACAAAGGTCAAATATTTTTCCTTTATGCCACACCTAGTTTCTAAACCAAGAGACTGTAACAATAAATTCAGAAGCAAGGTCAGAAGGTGGGTTGCAAAGAAAAAGTGAGGCCTGCCTGGAACAGAAGAAACAGAAGAACTAGGACCCTAATACAGTTTGTCACCTCCCAAGCACATCATTATGTCACAACACAGAGCAATTTAATGCCTCATGACAATCCTTAGTCCCTGATAAATGTTACATCATGTTCAGGATACTCTGACTGAGAGCAGAGAAGTACATGCTAGGAAATTCCAGTATGATAGATTTCTGGCAAAAATGAGTACTGTTTCTCTGCTTAGAAAAGCAAGCAGACTTCAGTTTCTAGAAACATCACTTACATACAATATCATTTCTGATGATGCCATGAAAAACTGAGATACAACTGTTAGAAAAAACCTATTTTGGAAAAATGAACACTGATAGTGATAGCATCAAAAAAACTGGGGGAAAAAGGAGCAATTGTTTCACAGCAGATGATGATAGCAAGGAGGACCGAGAATGAGCCAAGACACTGTCACTTTGAACACACAATGCAATTACTTACTGGCACCAATACTGTTGCACTAATGGGTCAAAATGAGTTCCAGATAAATAATGTTATATAATCCTGTGATGGTATTAAAAATATATGCCTGAAAAATTAGATAACATCCTCATGTGAATAAAATATTAATGAACAAAAATAAGGTTGTCAGTTCCTAGTAAAAAGTGGGTACCCGCTCACCACTAATGCTTTTGGTTATGCCAAAAGTTTATATGGTCATGCCTGACAATTCAGAATCTTATTTACCAAGGAGATTTATAATGCTGCTAATTATTGATGTCTTAAAAGAAAAATACCTTTAATGCCAAACCAACTTTTTTATTTTCATCTGTATATGGAGGTTTCCAAAGTTGAATCCTGTCTTCCCTTAAAAACTGGGTCAATTTTGCTTGAAGATATTTCTTTTGTGCCATCCCTGAAAGCAAAACAATACATTAATAAAACTCCACATCGCATTTTAAAATGTTAATAACTTACCTACACGTTAAGGTGTTTTGTTGGGTAAGCAAAGCTCCCTTCCTCTGTCATTAAATATAAATTACTATGGTTTAAATGAGTTCCAGACTTCTCTAAAAATATATATAGAAATATATGTTCAATTATATATATTACATATATAAAATATGTATTTCAAAGTTGCTAATATGTAGCAAGGATTATTACATGTTTCTATTTCTTAATCTGCTATTCTCTTATCTAAGAGAAAAGAGAAAATAAGAGAAAGATAAATCCCTCGAGTCGTGAACTTCTTTTTTTTTTTTTTTGAGACGGAGTCTCGCTCTGTTGCCCAGGCTGGAGTGCAGTGGTGCGATCTCGGCTCACTGCAACCTCTGCCCCCTGGGTTCAAGCAATTCTCCTGCATCAGCCTCCCTACTCACTGGGATTACAGGCATGCACTACCATGCCCAGCTAATTTTCATATTTTTAGTAGAGACGGGGTTTCGCCATGTTGGCCAGGCTGGTCTCGAATTCCTGACCTCAAGTGATCCACCCACCTTGGTCTCAAAACGCTGGGATTACAGGCGTGAGCTTGTAAATTCTCTCATACTTTGGCTAGTTTAACATAAAACAAAAGGCCAACCATCCTGGTAGTTAAATATAAAGAAAAGCTTGCTTGAACTGTAAACTATCAATAATAAATATTTTTGGATGGGTGTGGTGGCTCAGGCCTGTAACCCCAGCACTTTGGGAGGCTGAGTTCAGGAGCTGAGGTCAGGAGTTCGAGACCAGCCTGGTCAACATGGTGAAGCCCTATCTCTACTAAAAAAAAAAAAAATATATGAACAATTAGCCGGGCGTGGTGGCAGGTACCTGTAATCCCAGCTACTCGGGAGACTGAGGCAGGAGAATCGCTTGAATCCAGGAGGCAGAGGTTGTAGTGAGCCGAGATGGCACCACTGCACCCCAGCCTGGGCAACAGAGTGAGACTCCGTCTCAAAATAATAATAAATATATAAATATTTTCTATGTCAGAATTTTTTAAATTAAAAAGATTACAATACTAGGAAAATTTTGCATATTTTCTGATTAACAGCCTAACAGCACATCTACTTTTTTTTTTTTTTTTTTTTTTTTTTTTGAGAGGGAGTCTCACTCTGTCGCCCAGGCTAGAGTGCAGCGGTACAATCTCGGCTCACTGCAAGCTCCGCCTCCCGGGTTCACGCCATTCTCCTGCCTCAGCCTCCCCAGTAGCTGGGACTACAGGCGCCCGCCACCACGCCCGGCTGATTTTTTGTATTTTTAGTAGAGATGGGGTTTCACCGTGTTGGCCAGGATGGGCTCAATCTCCTGACCTTGTGATCCGCCCGCCTCGGCCTCCCAAAGTGCTGGGATTACAGGCCTGAGCCACTGCGCCTGGCCCTACTATTCAAATCTAACACTGATCGGATCATTTTACAGCTGAGAAAACTAGGGCCCTGAGTTTGTACCATGACTCAGGCAAAGACACAAAATTAGGCAGCATCTTAACGAGCACAACTTCCACCCACAACACTGGACTCTGAACTTCCGTCATGGAGTCCCCTTGCTGCTTGCCTGTTCCAGGTATGTAACTTCTCTCTCCCAGAGAAGTATGTACCGCGATGGAGCTGTCTACTCATCCCATACTAGCACAGCAATTCAAAGGTGAGTGAGGCGGCTGAGATGTAAGGCAGCTGGCAGGTGTAGCACAGCGCTTTAAGGTTTCCCAAATCAGAGAAGCAATAAGTAAAGAAAAATGTTATTAGCCCCCGAATGATGAAGACAAGTTCTAGAGAGTGGAAAAAATATGAGTTAATATTACCAAGATAAATTTCTTTTTTCTATTGAGGGCCAGTATTCCACATCCCCCCAAACTCAATTCACACAACTTTGAAATCTTTGAAAACTTTGGTAGCTTGTGTATTTCATAAACAAATATTTTTTAAAAGAAAGTTCAAATCTATTTTATGTCCGTGCGGGGACAAGAATTAGGTTAACCAGGACAGGGAGAAGAAAAGAGAGGAAGGAATAACACAGCCAAGGAGGCTGCTGTGTGCAACCTGGGTGGCCCATGGGAGAATCCTCCATTTTTCAAGCACTGACAAACGGCTTATCACAGCAAAGCATATTAGTCCTTAGAGCGTTAGCTTTTCAAACACAAATAACTTTAAAAACTACTTTATATACTACTCATGAATCTTCAGAAATTCTGAATAAAATATCACAGCAACCCTACTGTCTCCCCACTGTGGGACGGTAATTTCACAGGCTGGTTACTGGAGCCAAGCAATCTGAAAGGCTGATGTGGTACTCAGAGATGCCATCCAAGGCCGGGCGCGGTGGCTCACACCTGTAATCCCAGCACTTGGGAGGCCGAGGCCAGTGGATCACCTGAGGTCAGGAGTTCAAGACCAGCCTGGTCAACATGGTGAAACCCCGTCTCTACTAAAAAAATAAACAAATAAAAATTTTTTAAAAAGATGCCATCCAAGCCACCACTTGACAGAAGGACGAAGGAGTGTTACAAACCTAGTGCGTGTCAGACACTCCAGGGAGCAAACAAGAGCTCCAGGGTTACACCGAATAAGATTTAATGTTAAAAAAAATTAAACCACTGTCTTGAAACTTAAGAAACTTCAGTTACAGACAACAGAGTAAGTGGTGACATATTTTAAGTCAAGTTTAATAAGTCAGTTTTTAATTTTAACTGAAATGAGAACTGAAAAAGTTTCATGCATGCCATACAATGTTTCACATTGTAACTAAGAAAAGACGAAACTCATTAATATCACTCCGTGGTCCAAGCAGAAAGTGAAACGTTATAACGATCTTTTAAAAATTTCACTTTCACTTTTGTAATGAATCGCTCAATGCTACATTTAGCCACACCTTTTCAAGTATACATTATATATAGTTGAAACACTATATCTAGTCAAGACACATTCATTTTTTCTTAGGAAAATGAAAGATTCTTGATTAAAAATAAAAGGGAAGGAGGTGAGAATGATAGAATCAGGTCGTCAAGGTTCGAGAAAATCAAGTGTCTTGTCATTAAATAGCAAAGAAAATCTGGCTTTGATTGCAAATAAATCCCAAATGGTATACTCGGAGTGTTACGATTCAAGTATAGCATTTGGCTAATTTTTTATAGACATATTTATTCCTTTCTCTCCCCAAACCGATACACTCAATATTTTCTTTTAAATACCCCACACCTCTGCCTAACTCAGGGCAAACCAAAGGGCCCCGAACGGCCAGCGCGTCCCGAAGCCCGGCCCGCCGCTCCCGGCCCCGGCCCCGGCCCCGGCCCAGCTCCACGCATGGCTGCTCACCCCCGCCCCGCGGCCGCTCCACCCCTGGCCAGGAGAAGTGCCCAGTCGGACCGGGAACCGGGGCGCCAAGCAGTGCTGCTGAGGCTGGGGTCGGGGACACTCGGCCGCCGTGTCCTCACCTGCGCCACGCCACTCCCGCCGCGACCAGCAGAGTGCCCGGATGCGGCAGCGGCCGCCGTTTGTTTTCATTCCGGGTGAGGCCAGCCCCGCCCCCGCCGCCGCTGTCGCCTTCGCGCCGCCGCCGCCGCTTGGAAAGAGGGTTGTGGGCGGGGCCAAGGCGAAGCCAGCTGTGGGCGGGGATACGGTTGTGTGGGCGTGGTTACCGCGGGGCGGAGCCGCGACGGGGCGGAGCTAAGTGGAGGCGGGGCTGGGCGAGGATGTGGCCGTGTGGGGCGAGGACCTGGGAGTTGGTGTCCAACGCCACCCCAGGCTCAGTCTTCCAGGACTTCCCGCCCGGGCTCAGTTTGCCAGCCATCAAGAGGAAATGGATCCTGGCTTTGTTTCTCCAGAATCCTTGAAAGAGGCTGGGGGAAGGGTCGGGACCGTCCCAACCCGCATCTCATTCCTCAGCCTAGGCTGGACCCCTTCCCTAAACCAGCGGCTTTTCACCCCGCCCTCCACAAGCCCACCAGGGGCTTCCCTGGGGTGAAATTAGGCTGCTTCCCGGGAATTTCCTCCCCCATGCTGTCCACGGCCACTAGGGATCACAAGACCTAGGGAGCTCTGCCTACTTCCAAGGTCCTATTCCCAAGGCTGTGCTCAACAGTGACGCTTCTATTTTATTATCAGTTATTGCTGTTAATCTCTTACTGTGCCTAATAAATTAAACTTTATCGTAGGTATGTACGTATGTATAGGAAAAAAATGTAGTGTGTGTATATATATATAGTATATATATGTGTGTGTATGTAAAATGGGGTGCAGTACTATCCGAGGTTTCAGGCATCCACTGTGGGTCTTGGGACATACCACCTGTGTGTGGATGAGAGGGGACTGCTGTAACCTTGCAGTGACCAATCCGTTTTTCGTTCCCTGTTGCTGCTTTCTTTAGCCCTTTTCTACCTATAAAGCCCACCTCCTCTGCCCAGCTCGTTGGAGCACCGTTTCTAAATTTTCAGAGAAGATGCCATCCTGATTCATGAATCAATAAAAACCAATAGATCTTTCATCTAAATTTGTGGTTTTGACTTCTGACAAAGGGATATTAATAACTGTATAACCGCACCAGACCAATCTGATTCGCCTTTTATATACCCAAGTTGTGAGTTGTTTTTCAGTTGCACGGACTCCCAGATGGAAGGTTTCACACGTAACCTGAGGATGCCCAGGTGAACCAAGCATGCAACCAGGGGCGGAACCTGAGTGCTCAGATCAAAGCAGGGACTGAATTAAGAAATGGGCACTGCATGGTGAGATCCAGAATGCAATCAGATCAAGCCCTGGTGTCACCCCATGGCAGGGTCCAGTCAGATGAGCATCCCAGCATCACCTCATCGCAAAATCTAATCCGATCATGCGTCATTACCCTATGCTTATAAAATCCAACCCAGCCCCAAGCTCAAGGAGACAGAGCTGAGGGTTTCCTCATGTCTCCTTGACAGTCAACTCACAATAAAGCCTTTCTTTTCTCAAAAGCCCATGCCATGGTGTTGGCTTCTAGCACATCAGGAAAAAGCCCGTTGATTGCTCAGTAGCAATTGCAGCAAGGTAGAAGGACAACAGAAACTGTTCTGACATTTTTTTCTGAGGGCTTTCTCTGAGATGAGTAACAAAGATAGTTTCACTTTTACATTTACGTAGTAGACCATCAGGAAATTGAATGTCCACGCTCAGGTGTGATGGAGCAGCTTGCAGTAGACCAAGGCTCCCACTAACAACAACTAGAAAAGCCAGAAAGCAAAGTCAGAAAACATCTGTTTGAAGGCAGTGAAAGCTGCTGAGGCAAGAATGGGGGGACTTGATATTCCAGAGAATGAGGAAGCTTCAAGGGGTGAGCTAATGTCTGCAGTGGCTTGTATTGGTGTGTGAGGGCTTTTGCCAGTTCTGGATACAAGCATGAGGCTGAGAATTTAGACTTTGAGACCACAGAGGGCCACTGCTGGGGACACAAAACCAACACAGCGACGTAGGGGGAAATTCCAAGGACAATTGCTGAATTCAAGGCTTGTATGGGGCAAGAAACTGAAATGTAAATGGAAGGCCTCTGAAAGCAGAAGTTTTTGATAGACTTGCAAAACAAAGATTCGAGTCTGAGATCTGCTAGGGTGGTGGTGGAAGTGGGTTACTGCAGAGCCTACACCATGTTCCCAGTTGGAAACTGGAGGGCAACGGTAGCTTGAACCCTACCAGAACCTCAGCCCAGCCTTCACTCCATGCAGTCCCTGATTGGATTAAGGTTATTGGCCACTCCTCTCTTTGGTTTTGTGGAGGAAAGGGAAAAACCCTCCTGAGAGAATGATAACATTTGAAGCCTCTACAACTTTTTAGAAGCTATATTTGGCATCTCATTAAAAAGTTACTAGATAAAAAAAGAAAAAGACAATAGAAACAGACCCACAGATGAGTCAGATATTGGAGTTGCCTGATTAAAATAACTATGATGAACATTTTCAAGAAAACAGAGAAAAAGATGAAAATTTTCACCTGAGTATTGAAATCTATAAAAATAAATCAAATGAAAACTCTAGAGGTGAAAAGTGTAATAAATGAAGCTGTGAACTCTGGATGTTAGACAAAACTAAAGACACGATTAGTGAACTGCAGGCACATCAATAGAAAATATCCAAACTGAAGCATAGAAGGAAAGAATGGAAAATACAGAAACAAGCATTAGAGACACATGGGACATGATGAAAAGGTCTACCAGGTATTCAGGTTCCTAGAAAAAGAGAGAAAGGGGCAGAAACAATATTTGAAAAGATAATAACCAAGAGTCCAAGTTTCGCAAAACTGATGAAAGACATCAAATTACAAATTCTGTAAGTTCTATGACTCCTAAGCAGGATAAATACAAAATCAGCCACACCCAGTGCATTCTAGTAGAACCATTGAAAACCAAGGAAAAAGATAAAATCTTAAAAGGTGCCAGGGCCAGGTACGGTGGCTCACGCTTGTAATCCCAGCACTTTGGGAGGCTGAGGCAGGTGGATCACCTGAGGTCAGGAGTTCGAGATGAGTTTGACGAATACGATGAAACCCCGTCTCTACTAAAAATACAAAACTTAGCTGGCTGTGGTGGAGGGCGCCTGTCATCCCAGCTACTTGGAAGGCTGAGGCAGGAGAATCGCTGGAACCTGGGAGATGCAGGTTGCAGTGAGCAAAGATTGCACCATTGCACTCCAGCCTGGGCAACAGATTGAGACTCCATCTCAAAAAAAAAAAATTTAATTTAATTCAATTAAACAAAAAAAAGGTGCCGGGGAAAAGATGCATTGCCTTTTAAGATTGTCAGCTGACTTCAGAAACAATAAATCCAGAAGACAATGGAATGGCATCTTTAATGTGCTAAAAGAAAATACACGTTTAGTTCAACGTTCCTTAATATTTTAGGCAATAAGATTTATTGAGAACACAGAAATGGTGCAGACTTGTGCTTTTATCTTTGTCATGCATATGTGATGTCTTCTGGAATTAAGTTTAAAAAAGCAAAAGAAGTAAGTTATTCTGGCCTCCCATGGAGGTTTCTCAGATGGTAAGCCTACAGTGATGAGTAGCCACCTTCTTACTTCCAAGGTCACCTTAGTTTTTATTCACCCTTAAACTTAAAATCACATGACTAATATTGTATATCGAATTCTTTTTTAACATTAAAAGGGGTTAAAAAACAAACACGGATAAAACACAAACAGATGATCCTGAACTTAATTCAGTAGTACTAATACCATGGTTTTATTTATTTATCATCACTCTCCTTATTTTTTTATCTTGTTAGAGTAAGTGTATCACCTACCCAACTTTTTTTTTTTTTTTTGAGGCGGAGTCTTGCTCTGTCACCCAGGCTGGAGTGCAGTGGCACAATCTCAGCTCACTGCAAGCTCCGCCTTCCGGGTTCATGCCAATCTCCTGCCTCAGCCTCCCAAGTTGCTGGTACTACAGGCACCCACCACCATGCCCGGCTAATTTTTTGTATTTTTAGTAGAGGCGGGGTTTCACCATGTTAGCCAGGATGGTCTCGATCTCCTGACCTCGTCATCTGCCCGCCTTGGCCTCCCAAAGTGCTGGGATTACAGGTGTGAGCCACCGCGCCCAGCTGCACCTACCCAACTATTGAGACAAATGAACCTGGGTTAAAAAATTTGGACCAGAATATGTCAGAGATTCAAAACCAGAACACAAAATTTGAGGACTGATTACATGCTTCCAGAATGATTCTACCTGAATCACAGGTGAGAAGGCCAAGCCCTTTCTCACAGTGACTATGGCAACAGGAATTCATGACCTCCACTGAAATAAGGCATCCTAGCCCATGTTTCCTAGGAATCAGAGTAATCCTCCTATGCAATGACCTTGTAACTTCTTTTAGCTTCTATCATCTGTTTGGGTGATTGAAATTCTGGATTCCCAATCAGATGTGAACAACTTTTCCTCACCACTAACTTGATTTCTCTTTCTTCCATGATCTTCATATCCAACTAAGATGCTGAATAAAATTACTATGTCTCCAAACAGCATGTTAAAAAATTATTTATGGGCTAGGCGCGGTGGCTCACGCCTGTAATCCAGCACTTTGGGAGGCCAAGGTGGGCAGATCACGAGGTCAAGAGATTGAGACCATCCTGGCTAACATGGTGAAACCCTGTCTCTACTAAAAATACAAAAATTAGCTGGGCGTGGTGGCGCACGCCTGTAGTCCCAGCTACTCGGGAGGCTGAGGCAGGAGAATCACTTGAACCCGGAGGCGGAGCTTGCAGTGAGCTGAGATTGCGCCACTACACTCCAGCCTAGTGACAGAGCGAAAATCCATCTCAAATATATATAATTTATGACACTTGTTAAAGAAGGCCATTCAAAGAGGCCATGACAATATGTACAGGGACCCCTGCAACAGGTCTTGCAGTGGGGGAGAGAGACTGGACTCAACTCCAAGTCCAATTAGGACATGTGGGAATTTATAATCAAGGAACAAGAGGGGCAGAAGGGGGGGTCAGTGGATGAAAAATCAAAAGAAATATCAAGGAGAAGGGGCTTCTGGCTAAAATGACTTGATACTATTGTTGCTGAAGGCAGGCCAGGGTGACCAGATAAAAGATAAAAGGATCAGATACAAAAGATGAGGGCCTTCTCTCAACTGACTTGGCAAAGTTCTTGCTCTAACTGGATTCTACAAGAAGAGAGAGGAGCCCAAGGCTGGGCCTAATCAGAAAGGACTCAGGAGACTGACTAAAGTTTGGTCAGAAGAGAGAGCCTTTGTCAAGGGTTCCTAGTAAAATAGAAAACCCGCCAGACTGAAAGTGTGAGTCATCGTTCAAACTCCCCAAAAACTCCAGTCGATAACCACTCCCCAGAAATTCCCATTTATAAATAGGAAAGTCAAGAATTAACTTGTTTTCTTTTTAAATCCACTTCCCCATGTACAAAAGATTAGTTTACCACACAACTTAATCCAAAGCATATACGGTCATCCCTTCGTATCTGTGGGAGTCTGTTCCAGAACCACCTACAGATACCAAAATCCTCAAACGCTCAAGTCTCTGATATGCAAGGGCGTAATATTTGCATAGAACCTATGCACATCCTCCTTGTGCTTTAAGTCACTTCCAGATCACTCATAATACCTAATACGATGCCTACACACCACGTCGTTCGTGTGGATTCAGCACAGTACTCAGCATGCCACTAATTCCAGTTTTGCTTTTGGAAACTTTATAGAATTTTTTTTTCCTGGATATTTTCCATCTGCAATTGGCTGAATCCATGGATGCAGAAGACACAGACATGGAAGGCTGACCGTATCATTCTGATCAAAGCAACTATCAATAAAGAGGAGCTGCCAAAACTACCTGTTACTTTTCACTCTTCTAACAGGAATCGATAATACTCAGCATTAAATTTTGCTATCGTGCAGAGGGTGTTTAAGGAGTTTCTGATTTTATTCCAACAGAAGTAAAGTTGGTTAAGTAGAAGTTCCTTGATTCTTTATCACCACAAAACCCATGCCAGGCTCTTGGCCACTGCCTGAGAGTCAGGAAAACCACACACACAGGGGCTTTGACCACCCTTCAATTCTTCCACTGCTGCTAGGAAAATAGCATGGGATTCAGCCCACAGAGCTGCCCATGTTTTCACCTTCTTGGATCAGAATGGCATCTTTCCAAATAGGATGTTGTTCATTCACCTTGGAACTGCCATCCACAAACCTGCCAGCTTTTTCTTGGTCAACTGAGATGAGTCCCTTTGACTCTCCCTTTTGCCTTTCCCCAGTCTCTTATTAATTAACCTAATGTTTTTTATCAGCATCTGTAAGACCCATGAGGGGAAGCCAAGATAGCAATTTGGATAAAACTTCCTAAACTGTCTTTTGGTTTTCATCAATAAAGTTATATGGAGCATCCACATTAAAAGGGCCCCCTTAACCACAGCATTTACCATGACCTGAGTAATGGGCCTCTTCAGCGAGTGAACATCCCAGTCATCAAAAAGCCAGTTCCACATCACACGCATATGAAGCATATGAGCTGCTTCATCCGGGGTGTTTCACTTGGCATTTATAGGACCTGTAATCTCCAGACAAAATCAATTCACTGAGACAGCGGCATTGCAGTAAAGAAAGAGATTAATCGATGCAAGGCCAGCCATGCCACCTGGAGAGACAGAGTGATCACTCAGATTAGTCTCCCTGAAGGTTTAGAGGTTAGGGGTTTTCAAGGATAGTTTGGTGGGCAAGGGGCTAGGAAATGGGTGCTGCTGATTGCTGGGGGATACAATCATTGGGGCATGCTGAGCCCACCTTTGGGTGGGGCCACAGGACAGGTTGGGTCATGAGTCACAAGTCCACTTCTGGGTGAGGTTAGTCAATTGCTAGAATGCAAAAGTCTGAAAAATATCTCAAAAGACCAATCTGAGGTTCTATAATAGTGATGTTAGCTACAGGAGTAATTGGGGAAGTTACAAATCATGTGACCTGAGAACAATGCCTGGCTATCGTTTAACTATGCCTACGTCTTAGCAGAATTCAAGCCCGTCTCATAAACCTAACCTGGTAGTCTTTCATTAGTTTTAGAAAGGTGGCTTAATTTTGGAAAGGCCTATTATCATCCTTGCTTTAAGGTTAAACTGTAAACTAAATTCTTCCCAAAATTAGCTTGGCCTACACCCAGGAATGACTGAGGACAGCTTGGAAGTCAGAAGCAAGATGGAGTCAACTACGTCAGATTTCTCTTACTCTTATAATTTTGCAAAGGTGGTTTTAGGGAGAAACGAACAATTCCTCTTTACAGGGTAAGCAGAACTTACAGTGGCTTTTATCCAGTCCAGCAAGCTGTATTCCATTGGGAATAACCTGCTGTGTGTCTGCATCCCATACAACCATCTGTGATTGTTCTATAGTGAGCTGTGGGTTCGGCATCAACTCAAAATGCTCTTCCACCCGGCATCATTGAAAACTAAAGAAAGTGCCCCCAAATTAGTTACTCTCACAATCCATTTTAGTAAATGTTCTTCAGGAAGCTGGTGATGCCAATCCACAACACGAAGCAATTCCTCCACACTATACCTTCTGGTTTCAGTAGTTTCTTGGTTTTGCTTTTCCCCCACATTGACTACCTTAGTAACCACAGGCCTTAGAGGTACTTTCTGTTGTCCCTGAATAATTTTCCCTTTGGAAGTAGCTTTGAGGCTGGTGGCCAAACCTCAGACTCAACTAAAATGAGAGCTTGATTTAGTATCAAGGTCCCCGCCAGCACTCTCTTTTAATTTCATTTTAGCTGTTTCAGATAATAATTACCTAGGAAATGAGTATTTGCCATTTTCTTATTAGCTTGCATTTTTTTCTCCCCCCTTTCCTCTGTCTCTTTCTTTTCTTTTTTTTTTTTGAAACGGAGTCTCACTCTGTCACCAGGCTGGAGTGCAGTGGCGTGATCTTGGTTCACTGAAACCTCTGCCTCTTGGGCTCAAGCGATTCTCCTGTCTCAGCCTCCCGAGTAGGTGGGACTACAGGTGCCCGCCACCACACCTGGCTAATTTTTTGTAGTTTTAGTAGAGATGGGGTCTCACCATGTTAGCCAGGATGGTGTCGATCTCCTGACCTCATGATCCGCCCGCCTCGGCCTCCCAAAGTGCTGGGATTACAGGCATGAGCCACCATGCCCGGCCTCTTTTCTTTTTTCTTTCCGGACAAGGTCTCACTCTGTTGCCCAGGCTGGAGTGCAGTGCCATGATCATGGCTCACTGCAGCCTTGAACTCCTGGACTCCAGAGGTCCTCTCACCTCAGACTCCCTAGTAGCTGGAACTACAAGTGCATGCCATCACGCCTGACTAGCTTGCATTTCTTTATGCTCCCAGTGAACCAACTCCCTGGAAGTTAGATCCATCCCTGTGTTTTGCTAACTTTTATCTTTGGTAGCTTATTGCAGCACAGCTGCTACTCCACGCTTATGGAGCCATCCAGGAATTAAAGCTTCCTCATCCCCCACCCTCTTTTCCTTTTTCTTCCCAAACCACATGTTTCTGTGAATACCAAGTCCTATTTTTGACACCAATTCTGAGAATATAGGGAAAAAACAAATTCAGTTTCTCCTAGAGCCTCTCTCAACAATCAACACAGAAGACGTCTGTGACCACACCAATCAAGCAGTCAGTTCTGCAGGAGACACCAGTTGGCTGTCCCCTAATTCATTCAATTCTTGCACTTATCTACCTGGAGATGGCATCAGATCCCACGAGTTGAGGGCTCAGACTCCAAGACTGCCCCCATCATTTATAATGCCAGTTCACAAGCCCCAGTTTGTTTTACCTGTGCTTCTGACCGAGCGGCTCTAAACTGAGGTTCCCACAACCCCCTCCTTAGGTTTAATTATTTTGCTAGAGCATCTCACAGAACTCAGGGAGACACACACTTACATTTGCTGATTTATTATAAAGGATATTACATGGATACTGATGAACACCAGACGACCAGATGGATTGGATAAGAAATGTGGGAAGGGGTGCAGTGCTTCCTTGACCTCTCTGGGCCCTCCACCCTTCAGGAACCTTCATGTGTTCAGCTATCTGGACACTCTGAACCTGGTTCTGTTGGGTTTTTAGAGAAACTGCATTACACAGTCATGATTGATTAAATCGTTGGCCTTTGGTGATCAACTTCGCCTCCAGTCCTGTTGCCTTCCCCCAAGACTGGGGAAGTGGGGCTGTAAAGTCTCAACTTTTTAATTAGGCCTTGGTGTTTCCTGTGACCAGCCCTATCCTGATGCTACTAGGAGCTGCCAGCCATCAGCCAACTCATTACCATAAAAATACATCACTTTGGAGATTCCAAGGATTTTAGGAGTTGTATACCAGGAAATAGGGACAAAGACCAAATATGTATTTCACAATATCACACCATAGCAACAAAAACAAACAAATCAGGAAGAATTCTTCATCTCAAGCCAGGCGCAGTGGCTCAAGCCTGTAATCCCAGCACTTTGGGAGGCCGAGGCGGGCGGATCACGAGGTCAGGAGATCGAGACCATCCTGGATAACACGGTGAAACCCCATCTCTACTAAAAATACAAAAAAATAGCCGGGCGTGGTGGCAGGCGCCTGTAGTCCCAGCTACTCGGGAGGCTGAGGCAGGAGAATGGCGTGAACCCGGGAGGCAAAGTTTGCAGTGAGCCGAGATCGTGCCACTGCACTCCAGCCTGGGTGACAGAGTGAGACTCCGTCTCAAAAAAAAAAAAAAAAAAAAAAAAAAAAAAAAATTGCTATTGGAGCCATTACATTTCAGTGTTGGGAATAAGATAAAGGAGGCAAGATAATAAAATATAGCCAGAACAGTAAAAGCTGAATTATTGGATCAGGAGTATGTACATTGTGATTTTTTTCTTCTTTTTTTGGAGACGGAGTCTAGCACTTGTCCCCCAGGCTGGAGGGCAATGGTGTGATCTCGGCTCACTGCAACCTCTGCCTCCCAGGTTCAAGCAATTTCCTGCCTCAGCCTCCCAATTAGCTAGGACTACAGGCACCCACCACCATGCCTGGCTAATTTTTGTATTTTTAGTAGAGATGGAGTTTCACCATGTTGGCCAGGCTGGTCTTGAACTCCTGACCTCAAGTGATCCGTCTGCCTCAGTCTCCTAAAGTGCTGGGATTACAGGCATGAGCCACCATGCTCGGCCTACATTGTGATTTTGATAGATATTGCCCTTCAAGGAAATGTACCAATTTAACCTCCTACAAGTAATGCGTGAGGGTGCTTTTTCCATATTGCCTTGTCATTACAGCATGTTATCAAATTTTTTCCAGCTTGATAAGTAAAAAGTAGTATCTTGGTGTAGTTTTAATTTATATTTATCTCCTTATGAGTGAAGTTAAGTAATTTTTCATGTTTATGAATTATTTCTATTTCCTTTTCAGTGAATCATATTTTCTTAGTCTTTGCCCAGTTTTCTATTTTGTTTTTGTCTTATTGAATTATAAGAGCTCTTTACATATTAAAGAGATTTATCTATAATGTAAGTTGGCAATATTTCCCCCCATTTTGCCATTTGTCTTTTGCCTTTGCTTATAATTTTTAAACACAGATTTTTCAAAATGTAAAATTTATCTTTTGTTTTGTTTTACGGCTTCTGGATATTGTCTAAGTTAAAAAAAAGTCTTTCTTCTCTTCTTCTAGAATATTTGTGGTGAAGCGGCATAGTTGTCTGTGGTAAATACCTGGGATTCATCGTCTCACATCAAGAAGATTGAGGACACGGACACACACAAGGAGTGAGTATAGGAGCAGAGGTTTAACAGGCAAAAGAAAGAAAAAGCCCCTCTCTCTCCCTGGAGAGAAAGAGAGGCTCCTGAAAGGAAAAAACCAGCCTGTGGCGTATAACACCAGATTTTATAGGCAGGCTTGAGGAGTGGTGTCTGATTTATATAGAGCCCACAGATTGGTTCAACCAGGTGTGACAATTACATAGCATGCGGGGAAGGCTGGTTGTCCCACCCTAATCTTATTATGCAAATGGAGTCTTTGCCTGGCCAGCTCCATATTGTCTTCTCCTTGCTGTACACGTGGTTTGGCAAAGACAGAGAAAGATGGAACTGTCATTTTGAACATGCCTAGTCCCAGGTACCTTTTCCCTATTGGCACAACTGCCAGCGTTCACCTGTGCAAGCTTCCAGCTTACTTGTCTATGTCTGCAGCTCAATTTTCCAGGCCGCTCTTTGTTAGAAAAGAAAATGATTTTAGGGCTGTTTTTCATTAAAAGGAAAACCTTACTGAGGACTCCCATACCCTCACTATCTGCCTGAATAATGTCTTCTTAACTCCCCTATCAGTGGTTTCATTTTTTACACTACAATCTTTGATTCATCTGGAATTCATCCTGGTGAACTGTGTGAGATATGGATCAAACTTTGCTTTTACCCAGATAGTTATTCAGTTGTCTCTCTGCTATTTGCTGCTGTAGTTGTTTTGAGAAAGAATCTCACTCTGTTGCCCAGACAAGAGTGCAGTGGCACAGTCATAGCTCACTGCAACCTCTGCCTGCTGGGCTTAAGCAATCCTTCTATTTCAGCCTCCTGAGTAGCTGGGACTATAGGTGTATACCACCACACCTGGCTTTTTTTTTTTTTTTTTTTTGAGATGGAGTCTCACTCTGTCACCCAGGCTGGAGTGCAGTGGTGTGATCTCGGCTCACTGCAACCTCTGCCTTCCGAGTTCAAGCGATTCTCGTGCTTCAGCCTCCTGAGTATCTGGGACTACAGGCATGCCTGACTGTGCCTGGCTAATTTTTGTATTTTTAGTAGAGATGAGGTTTCACCATGTTGGCCAGGCTGGTTTCAAACTCCTGACCTCAAGTGATCCACCCGCCTCAGCCTCCCAAAGTGCTGGGATTACAGGTGTGAGTCACCATGCCCAGCTGATTTTTGTATTTTTTGTAGAGATGGGGTTTCACCATGGTGCCCAGACTGGTCTCAAACTCATAAGCTCAAGTCATCTTCCCACTTTGGCCTCCCAAAGTGCTGGGATTACAAGCATGAGCCACTGCGCCCAGCCTACACTCTTTATCAAATAGACAAACTTTTCTCCATTGATTTAAGATGCCACCTTTATCATATACCAAATGTCCTGCATGCATCATAACCCTCCCTATCCCAGGATTAAGAATGAATGCAAATTGTTCCATTAGAAAAAGTGAAGGCTGGGTGTGGTGGCTCACACCTGTAATCCCAGCACTTTGGGAGGCCAAGGCTGGCAGATCACTGAGGTCAGGAGTTTGAGACCAGTCTAGCCAACATGGTGAAACCCCATCTCTACTAAAAATACAAAAATTAGCCAGGCATGGTGGCATGCTCCTGTAATCCTAGCTACTCAGGAGGCTGAGGCAGGAGAATCGCTTGAACCCAGGAGACAGAGGTTGCAGTGAGCCGAGATCACGCCACTGCACTCCAGCCTGGGCAACAGAAGGAGACTCTGTCTCAAAACAATAAATAAATAAAAATAAAAACAAAAACTTACAAGTCCATAAAACAGTGATTACCCTTATTACATGCAGTACACTCTGATTATTTTTATTCAGTTACATCTTCTTTAAAAAATGCTACTTGACAACTGTCTTAGTCTGTTTACCACAGACTAGATAATTTATAACATACCATAGAGTGGGTAATTTGTAGAGAAAAGAGATTGATTTTGCTCATGTTTCTAGAGTCTAAGAAGTCTAAGAAATACCACCAGCATCTTCTCAGCACCTGGCAAGGGCCTTCATGCTGTGTTGTCCCACGATGGAGGGTGGAAGGGCAAGTGAGTGCGAGAGAGAAGGAGTGGGCTGAACTCACTCTTATAACAACCTGCTCTTGCAATAACAAACCCGCTCCCGCAACAATGACGTTAACTCATTGATGAGAGTAGAGCCCTCGTGGCCTAATCACCTGGTAACAGTCCCACTCTCTATGTTGTTACAATGGCAATGGCATTTCAACACGAGTTTTGGAGGGGTCATTTAACCATAGTAAGAACCACCCCACCGATTTCAAGTCTGCGAGTAAATGGTTAACGCAACCCTTTCTCCTTCTGCATAAGAATGTAACCATTGTTTAACTTTCTAGACCTTTCCTTTTGAAACCTGATGAAGGTAGAATGTGAGCTTTGTTATTAAGGGACATTGTTTATGATTCAATAACCCCTGGCTGATAAATTGCATCTGGACTAGGAGGAAATATAAGTATATTATAGAGACCTAATGGGGACTCCACACGTCAGATGTCCCTGCATGTACTAACTTTTACAATTAAGTATGTACTGCGCAGATACTAGGAAGCTATGGTATTCTTACAAGAGCTATGCCTGTGTAGGTCATGAGACTTCCAAGTCAGGACGGCTCCTGAACCCATCTGATGTGAGTCTCATTTCCTCGAACCTGTGCCACATCACCTGGGGTGCAGGATACAGGAGAACACCTGGAGGACAGTGTGGATGTCTCCATAGACTGCTGTAATGATTGCTACTGTGGAAGAATACTCCACACTGCCCTGCGGTCTGTTTCAGGAAATTTGGGCTGCTATAACAAAAATACCTTAAACTGGGGAATTTATAAACAACAGGAACATATTTATCACAGTTCTGGAGGCTGAGAAGTATAAGATCAAGGCATTGGCAGATTTGTTGTCTGGTGAGGGCCCACTTCCTAATTCACAGATCGTGTCTTCTGTCTGAGTCTTCATGTGTTGGAAGGGGTGAGAGGTCTCTCTGTGGCCTCTTTTATAAGGGCACTAATCGCATTCATGAGAGCTCTGCCTAGTCTCTCCCAAAGGCCCTACCTCCCAGCATCATCACCTTGGGGGTTAGGCTTCAACATATGAATTTTGGGAGAACTCAAACATTCAGACCATGTCACTGTCCCATATCCTTCTACGTGAATTTAATGCCATATATGGCTATGACAGTCTTGTGAGTCAGACTGTTTAGCTGACCCACTTGTTAACATCAGAAGACACCTTGGAGGATGTCCAAAGCCTAATAGTCCATGACCAATGGTTAGAAAAACACTGTCTGGCTAAATGTGTATATATGAGGGGCCTACAAAAAGTTCATGGACAATGTATTATTACAAAAAAAGCTATACATAAATTTCAAAAATTTTTTGCACCAAAATAAACTTGCACTAACTTGTTATAACATGTCTGAACAGGATCTAGTTTGAGGCACTAAGAAGGATAAGACATCAGTTTTAAAAGAGGCCCTATCAGGGCAACATTAATTCTGCTAAAATTGAATGAAGCAAGAACAAACATCAAGTTTGTAGTGAAGCTTGGGTGGAAGAATGGCGAAATCATTGAACCTTTACAAAAAGTTTATGGCAACAATGGGAAAATCAACAGTTTACAAATGGATAACTCATTTTAAGAAGGTACCAAATGATACTGAAGATGAAGCCTGCAGTGGCAGACCATCCACTTTAATTTATGAGGAAAACGTTCATCTTGTTTGTGCCCTAATTGAAGAGGACCAACAATAACAGCAGAAACAACAGCCATGGGCATCTCAATTGATTCAGCTTACACAATCCTGATGGAAAAATCAAAGTTGAGCAAACTTTCCACTCAATCAGTGCCAAAACTATTGCAACCAGATCAGCTACAGACAAGAGCAGAGCTTTCAATGGAAATTTTAAACAATTAGGATCAAGATTCTGAAGCATTTCTTTGAATGATGGTAACAGGAGATGAAACATGCCTTTGCCAGTACAATCCTGAAGACAAAGCACAATCAAAGCAATGGCTACCAAGAGGTGGAAGTGGTCCAGTCACAGCAAAAGCAGACTGGTCAAGAGCAAATGTCATGGCAACAGTTTTTTTGGATGCTCAAGGCATTTTGCTTGTTGACTTTCTGGAAAGCCAAAGAACAATATCATTTTATTATGAGTGTATTTTGAAAAAGTTAGCCAAAGCTTTAGTAAAAAAGCACCCAGGAAACCTTCACCAGAGTCCTTCTTCACCACGACAATGCTCCTGCTCCTTCCTCTTATTAAACAAGGGCAATTTTGTGGAGTTTCTGTGAGAGATCATTAGGCATTCACCTTACAGAACTGATTTGGCTCCTTCTGACTTTGTTTTGTTTCCTAATGTTTAGGAAGATCTTTAAGATCTTTAAAGGACACCCATCTTTCTTCATTTAATAATGTGAAAAAGACTGCATTGACATGGTTAGATTCCCAGGACCCTCAGTTCTTAACGATGGAATGAATGGCTTACAAAAGTGTCTTGAATTTGATGGAGCTGATATTGAGAAATAAAGTTTATTTAAAAAATTTTTATCTTTTAATTCCATTTTTCCATGAACTTTTTGAAGTCCCCTCATATACATAGAAGCTATAGTGTTAGAGTACAAGACATGCAGTTTTTAGATTTTCTACATACTACTGTCAAAGAACAAAATTACAACACATTTAAAAATTGTATTGGGTTTATTGCAATTCTAGAATCAGACAACACTTCATTCCATAAAATAGAATAAATCTTCTAATGAGTTGAGCAGAAGATGTTATAGGCAGAGAAGAGCTGCAGAAAGCAGAAGCAAAGAACAAATAGTGTATTCGTTGTTTCAAAGCTACTTTTCCTATAAGGCAGGGACAGGGAGACAGATCAGAGAAAATAGCTGATTAGTTAACATCAGGTTACTTCAGGCTACTTCTCCTGCATAAAGATTGAGGCAGAGGGAATTACATTATCATGCCAATTGAAGATTAAGCTGGTTTGCGAAGATCAGATAACAACTGAGTTTGGGTTTCGTGACTCAATTTTTATTTTTTTGGTTTGGTGACTCCATTTTGATTGATTTTTAGTCTGTCCTGTTGGGGCCTAGTGCAGAGCTTAGTCAAAAACAATTACTTCCTGTCGGGTGTGATGGCTCATGCCCATAATCCCAGCACTTTGGGAGGTCGAGGCAGGCAGATCACTTGAGATCAGGAGTTCAAGACCAGCTTGACCAACATGGTGAAACCCCGTCTCTACTAAAATTACAAAAATTAGCCAGGTGTGGTGGTGCATCCCTGTAATCCCAGCTACTCAGGAGGCTGAAGCAGGAGAATCACTTGAATCCAGGTGGCAGAATTTGCAGTGAGCCAAGATCATGCCACTGCACACCAGCCTGGGTGACAGAGTAAGACTTCATTAAAAAACAAAAATTACCTCATATAACTTTGATTTAATTCTATCTTATAATTATTCAAAGTATATTAAATTATACTTTCAACTGCACTGTTATAAGAATTTCCATTTCCCCAAATCCTCACCAACACTTAAAATGATCAATGTTTAATTTTTCCCATAATCTCTGGCTCTGAAATAAGTTGACTTGTTCTAAAGGAATTTGGAAACCTTTTCTCCAGGGAATTGGATTTCCAGGGAATAGGATTTTTTAAAAATCTCTTTGCCTTCCTTCCATCCTCCAATTTGTTCCTCAAAATGACCTCATGTGCCTACATGGTAGACAATAAATATAAGTTGTTGAATTGAAAATGTAAGCTTTATTTGCTGTAATGTGAGTAAACCAATTTATCTGAACTGTAAAATTTTTTGTAGAAGAGGAACAGTAGGCAAGATGAATTGAGTAAGAGATTTCAGTTATACATAGCTTTGGCTGAGGTAAGAAGAATGAAAATACATATAGATGCAATGCAATCTCTATCAAAATACCAGCTGCCTTTTTCAGAGAAATTGACAGGCTGATCCTAAAATCCATATGGAAATGCAACAGACTCAGAATAGTCAGAACAATCTTGAAAAGGAACAAAGAACAAAAGAATCTTGAAAAAGGACACTTCCCAAGTTCAAAATGTACTGCAAAGCTACGTTAATCAATACAGTACGAGACTGGTGTTAGAATAGGGATACAGAGAAATGGAAGAGAATTGAAATAAACCTTCACATTTATGGTCAATTGATTTTCAACAAAGTTGCCAACACAGTTCAATAAAGGAAAGAACCATCTTTCCAACAAATGGTTCTGGGCTACCTGGATAGCCATATGCAAAAGATTGAAGTTGAACCCTACCTCATATCATATACAAAAAATTAACTCAAGATGGATTATAGATCTAAATAAAAGAGTTAAAACTATAAAACTCTTAGAAGAAAACAAATGAGTAAATCTTCATGATCTTGGGTAAGGAAATAGTTTCTTAGCTATGGCACCAAAAGTACAAATGACAAAAGAAAAATTAGGCAAGTTGGACTTTATCAAAATTTAAAACTTTTGTGCTTCTAAAGACATCATCAAGAAAATGAGAACACAGGCTGCATGCTGTGGCTCATGCCTGTGATTCCAACACTTTGAGAGGCTGAGGTGAGAGGATCACTTGAGCCCAGGAGTTTGAGATGAGCTTGAGCAACATAGTGAGATCCCATCTCTACAAAAAAATACAAAAATTAGCCAGCTGTGGTGGTGTATGCCTGTACTCCCAGCTACCTTGGAGGCTGAAGTGGGAGGATTGCTTGAACCCAGGAGGTTGAGGCTGCTGTGAGCCATGATTATGCCACTGCACTCCAGCCTAGGCACAGAGCAAGACCCTGTCTCAAAAAAAAAATGTGAAGACAATTCGCTCTATGGGAAAAAATATTTGCAAATCATGTATCTTAGCAGGGACTTAGATCCAGAATATACAAAGAACTCTAAAGATCAAATAGGCTGGGTGCAGTGGCTCACACCTGTAATCCCAGCACTTTGGGAGGCTGAGACAGGTGGATCACCTGAGGTCAGGAGTTCGAGACCAGCCTGGGCAACATAGTGCAACCCCATCTCTACTAATAATACAAAAATTAGCTAGGTGTAGTGGGATGCACCTGTAATCCCAGCTGCTCAGGAGGCTGAAGTAGGAGAATTGCTTGAACCTGGGAAGTGGAGGTTGCAGTGAGTTTAGATCGTGCCATTGCACTCCAGCCTGGTCGACAAGAGTGAAACTCCATCACAAAAAATAAAAATGAAGATCAAATGATAAAAAGACAACCCAACTTTTTTAATATTCAAAGGATCTGAATAGACATTTCTCTATAGAAGACAATGGCCAACAAGCACATAAAAAGATGCTCAACATCATTAGCCATTAAGAAATTGGGAATCAAAATCACAATGAAATAACATTTTGCACTCCTTAGAGTGGTCAGAATAAAAAGGAAAGACGTAGGTGAAAATTTGGAGAAATCAGAATCCTTAAACATTGCTGGTAAGAACAAAATGATACAGCTGCTACGAAAAAGTTTGGCGTTTCTTCCAAAGGTTAAACTTAGAGTTACCATATGACCCACCAATTCCACTCGTAGTCATATGCCCCAGAGAATTGAAAACTTATGTTCTAACACAAAAACTTATACACTAATGTTCACGGCAGCATTATTCATAATAGTTAAAAAGTGAAAACTATCCAAATGCTCATTAACTGATTAATGGAATGCAATAATATTCCATGTAATGGAATATTACTCCACTGAAATTCCATATAATGGAATATTACTCCATTATTCTTTTCCATACAATGGAATATTGTTTGGCAATAAAAAGGTATGAAGTACTGACACATTACAACATGAATTAACCTTTAAAACAGTAGAAGAAGCCGACCAAAAGAGACCACATTTTATATAATTCCATTCTTATGCAATGTTCAGGCTAGGCAAATCCATAGAAACAGAAAGTAGATTAGTGGTGCCAGGGACTGGGGGAGGTAATGGTGAGTGTGGGATGGAAAATTTCTAGATAATTAGTAATATTTTCATTTCTATTGAGTTTGCACAACATATTTTGGAAATAGAATTGGATCTGCTTGAGGGAGCACCTTGTCTTTCCCTCAGTAAAGCCTCCTCCTCTTCAGTACACAAGGCCTAGCAATTTTCAAAGAAAGGAGATAAGTTACACTTAATAACCGAAACTCCACTGAACATATGCTGATTAACATGTCCCTTAGAAAGCAGAGGGCACTTCAGACTTCTCCGGTATCCAGGGCCCACTATTATCAGTTGCATTGCACTGAACCAGTTCCCCTATTCATCCTCTACATGTATCAACCCTGAAGTCCTGACCGTGTTTCCATTGCACAGTTCTTGGTGTTTTGCTCTCTCTCTTTTTGCTCTGTCTACAGTCAAATCCAGTTTGTCATTTCACACCTGGGTTCATTCCATAAGCTCTTGATTGTGTATGGGATCCTTGAGGTGTCGCTTTTCTGGTCGGAAACCTGTGGCTCATGGCACCTTTGGCTGAGTTTTGCTCGAGCCCACGGGGCTCTTTCTGCCCACTCGGCCTGACCGGCTGCACTCAGCTCATGCCAGCAGCCTGGATCCCATGCCTCCAAGAAGACTGCAAGTCAGGTGTGGAGCAGCAAGGGGTGTGTGAGTGAGTATGGGGTCCGGCCACTGCACAGTCAGATATGCTGGCTGCTGCCACAGGATGGGCAGCTCCAGGTGCTGGCATGGGCACTGGCTCTCTGCAAAGCTGCAGCTGGACCAGGGGCCCTGTAAGCAGCTTCCCTGGCTGGCACTGGGGAATGAAGTGGCACCTAGAAGCTTGGAGATGCCAGGAACCACAGGGCCCCAAAGAGGGAGTCACAGGTCTGGGCTCCCTGAAGGTCCGCAGCTCTTCCCTCCTTTTCGCCCACAATGTGGCGAGCAAGGGGCATATTTCAGTCTTGTTTGTGTTAGAGCTCTTTTAGCCCTGCCATACAATGGGTCCTAAGTACTTGTCCTGTGACCAAAAGAATGAGGTACACCAACAAGTGGAGGGTAAGCAAAATGAGAGGAGCTTTATTGAGCAATAGAACAGCCCAGCCTCCCACAACGGGCAGCTCCTTTCCACAGCCAGGGTGTCCCAATGAGTGTTCAGCTCCTAGCAGAGAGGAGACTCTGGAGTGAGAAGCTCCTCTCTGCAGATAGGTTGTCCCATCGTTTCTGCAGCTCTCAGCAGAGAGGAGGCCCTAGAGTGGGTTGCTCCTCTCTACAGGTAGGTCATCCCATTGTCTTCCCAGCTCTCAGCAGAGAGGAGGCTCTGGAGTAGGTTGCCGCTCTCTGCAGGCAGGTTGTCCTGTCATCTTCCCAGCTCTCAGCAGAGAGAAGGAGTGGGTTACTCCTCTCTGCAGCTGGTCATCCCAACATCTGCTTGAGTCTCAGCAGAGAGGAGGCCCTGGAGTGGGTAGCTCCTCTTTGCAGCTGGTCATCCCAACATCTGCTTGAGTCTCAGCAGAGAGGAGGCCCTAGGGAGGGTAGCTCCTCTCTGCAGCTGGTCGTCCTGACATTTTTCTGCCCTCTGCTCTGCTCTAGCTGAGCCCAGGGCTTTTATGAGCCTCAGAGGGGAGGAAATGCATGCCAATTGGTCCATGGGCGGCCATGAGTGGGCCCAGAAAAGGCACAACAGCCCCCACTCCAGTCCATGGGGACTGGCAGCCCAGTCCCCAGCCTTCAGACCCTCCCTGGCCTGAAGGTGGGGCCTCACTGGAGACCTGCCCCCTTCCACCCAGGAGCCTGTCTGCCCCCTGCTGCTGTCCATGGAGCCCAGGCTGTTCATGCCAAGGGACACCTGCAGGCCAGTACCAAACCTCCCTCAATCCCCACCTTGGCTTCCCCACAGCAATGCTTCTTGGTGCCCAAAGTCCAGAGGGAGCTGAGGCAGCTTGGGGGGCTGGCATGTCAGTGGTGCCCCAAGAACCCCAGCCAGGCTGTGACAGTGCCCGGGCGTGGCCCCACATTGCTCCAAGATTGAAGCAGGTGCTGACAGCAGGTAGAATACAGGCAGTGGGAGCAGGAACTTCTGAGCCTGCAAGGGTCAGAGGGGCCTTCCCAGGCCCCAAGAGCACATGGAGGCCTGGGTCCACAGCCCCAACTTGGGTGGCTGCAGCTGTGCCCAGGAGGGCAGGACTGCTGCCTGCTCCTGGCTCCTGCCAGCTCCTTGAATCCTGGGGCTGGGGATCCAGGTCCTCACTGGGCCCAGGCCAGTGTCTGGGGCAGGGGCAACACTGCCATGAGCTCCTCCTGTTTCCCCGGTGCTCAGAGGAGGCCCAGGGTGGAGTGGATCATGGGCCCCAGGCCTGGCTATCAGGAGCGTCAGGCTCAGCGCTCACCCCAACATGGGGTAGATCCCAGGGAAGCAGCCCCGGGCAGCCCTGCACAGAGCTTCCTCCTAAGGCACAGGAACCCAGCACCTTTGATGGAGTGGGCCAGGTCCCTGAAGTGGGTGTCATTCTCACTTCTTGCCCCAGGCCCCCAAAGTGTGGCCCCAGCTCTGCACACTGGGCCCAGCCCCTATGTTCCATGTGCAAGTACAGCACTGCCCTGGGCCAGCTCCACCTCAAGGGTCCTCTCTGCCCAACTGCGCTGCTCCCCTGCTTGTGAGCAACCTGGCCCAGCCCCATCATGGTGGCCCCTAGGGCAGCAGGCTGCAGGGAGACTGTCTGTTTCCTCCCCAAACCCTCCCTGCAGTGGCCAGCATGATGACAGTGGCCACTCCAGATGGCCTATCACTGCCGTCAATTATATGCCCTGCATCTGGCTTCTCCATGCATCTCATGGCTAAGCTCGTCATCCTGGAATTGACTCTCACAAACTGGGCAAGCAATATCCAGGATCCTACAACCCTACTCTTCAAAATCTCACAAAAGTAGGACTAGTTAATTAGTATAAGTGAAGCTATGCAAAGAACATTTCTTGGGTGGAGGAGGCGATCAGGAAAAATGGATAATAATGATAGGCAGCAAGCAGCTACTGAGCACTTTGCATTTGCAATCTCACTGAATGCTTACAACAGTGCACACAGGTAGGGTCATTATTATCTCTGTTGAGGCAGAGCAGAAAGGAACTCACCCAGGTGGCCCACCTCCCTGTTGAAGCAGTGTGTTTAGGACCTGTACCTTCAAGCTCCACATGTGACGGTGCTAGAGCTGGTCCAGGGATGGGCTTTGGGGTTTGGAAAGGATGGGGCCAACAGCCTCATCTTGGCAGACCTTCTGGGGTCAGAGATGTATTTGAAACCAGTCCAATTTTCCCATATAACTGATGTTTTTGGTCTCTTTTAAATAAGCATACAAGTTGACCCTCCCAGTCTTAAAATTTAAGAAAGTTACAGTTGTCTTATCTGAGTTCCTTTCTCAGGAAACCAACCACCAGGCCTCCCGGACAGGGTCAACAAACCAAAACTTACCAGATCCCCACCTCTGGACAATGAGATGCCAGACCTCTAACCTGTCATGATTGCCTAACAGACCACCTGCTGCCTGTTGATGGATTTCCCCCTTCCTTATCATTTCTTAATTCCTGTTTTCTTGCATGTAGTTACATCTTTTTCCTGCTATATAAACCCCCTATTTCAGTTGGTCAGGGGAATGGATTTGAGATTGATTGCCCATCTCCTTGGCTATAGCACCTAATTAAAGCCTTCTTCTTTGGCAATACCTGTTGTCTCAGTGATTGGCTTTCTGTGCAGTGAGCAGCAGGATGTAGACCAAGCTTGTACAACCCACTTTATTTAGTTGTTGTTATTGCTGTTGTTGTTCTATTTTGTTTTGTTTTAGGCCTTTAACAGCCTGAAGCCATGGTTTTTAGTTTCTGTCTCCAGTGATAAGTGGAAAAGAGGGATGAGGAAGGGGCTTTACTGGCCTAACCAGAAAAAAAACTAAGAACCCATGACTGTATGTTTTCCCTTGGACACCCCTGACCTAGACCAAACCCCTGGCATTTCAGTAACATATTCTGTCACTCTTCCCTTCCCTGTCCACCTACAAAAGGCCTCACTAACCGTCTCTCAAAGCTCTGCCCAGAACCTGTGCTCAACACCTGGGCTGCACCCTCGTTCTTACAACATTCACAAATTGCCCTTATATTTTATGCATACGTGTCTAGTTTCTTCACCTAGACATAAGGACATAGGGACCAGATCATAGGTTTATTTGTGCTGTATAACAATATACTGTAATAAAAGTTATGTGAATGTGCTCCCTCTCTCCCTCAAAATACCTTATATCTTACTCAACTGTACTCACCTGTTTTTAGAATGTGGGTAACTAAAACCTTGGAAAGTGAAACATGGATAAGGGAGAACTACTGTCCTTTCCTTATAGGGTTAAAACCAAGGAAACTTCCTTATCATGAGAGCTAACCTAGCCCTTTCAGGGATTTAGTTTCATGTCTCTCTTCTGATTTCTTAGAGGGTCAGATAAACAACTTAGTTTGTGTTTGGTGATGTGGAACTTTAGCATGAGTGACTCCATTTTGCTTCTCTGTTGGGGTCTAGCACAGAAGTTCAGTCCAAACTGACGGCCTCCCATAAATTTTCTTTAATGCCCTGCAGTGTCTGAAGGCTTGTCATCAATAACTGAATCATGTTACATTCAGCTCAAGCAATTAAGGTGGTGGTCAGGTGCATTTAGCAAAACCTAACAACTATCATTTCAGAAAATACAGGTTTTTTTGTTTGTTTGTTTTTGTTTCTTTCCCAGAGGTATGTAGTCCCTCTGGAGAAAGCATGTGTGCTGCAGGGAAAACCATGCACGGTGGACAGCATGGCCTTCCACCTGCATCACAGTCACATTCTGATTCCAGGCAGCTGTTTCACAACTCTGTAACCAACGGTAGGAAAAATAGGCTTACCCTCTACCTGCCACTCATTTCAACATTCCTTCACACCACATGACTCCACATGAATTTGTGCTTCTTGACTCCTCTCTGTTTGTTTTTTGTTTTTGTTTTTTGAGACACGGTCTCACTCTCTCACTCAAGCTGGAGTGCAGTGGTGTGATCTTGCTCACTGCAACCTCCATCTCCTGGGCTCAGGTGATTCTCATGCCTTAGCCTCTGAGTAGCTGAGACCACAGGTGCAGGCCACCATGCCTGGCTATTTTTTCTTTTTTTTTTTTTTTTTTGTATTTTTTGGTCAAGACAGGGTTTTGCCAAGTTTCCCAGGCTGGTCTTGAACTCCTGAGCTCAAGCAACCCACCCATCTCAGCTTCCCAAAGGGCTAGGATTATAGGTGTGAGCCACTATGCCCAGCCTTGACTCCTCTTTTGAAATGGTTATATCGTCTGCCTAGTTTCCACATGAATTAAATAAAACCCTTAACAGTGTTCATTTTTAACCTGAAGAAGAGTCATGGTTTTACTTTTTTCCCTGAAATTTGTCTTTCAATGCTTCTGTGCCACGGACAACAGATAGCAACTGCGCATCCAGGCATCGTGCTTGTGGTTCAGACCAGAGGAAGCGGGGAGGGCAAAGAATGGAAACCACTTGCCCACCAAGTCTGCCCATTTTTGTCAGGCAAATAGTAGCTCGTCCAGAATCCCCATCCCTTAGACTCCCTCACACCTGACTGCCTAGAAAAATGCCACATAGACACTCCTAATTGCAAGGGATCTTGGGAAATCATTGCCTACCCACTACAGGAAAAAAAAGAAAAAGGTAATCTGTGAGCAAGGAAGAAGAGAATGGGCGCTCAGTAGGCAACCAGGCTGCATCAACAAGGACCCACTCCAGACAAAGCTTCAGACAGAGCTTCAGATGACCTCGCTCTTGTGTGCACATTCCCCCATCCTCCCATCCGACCTCCTTACCCCCACCCGTGCGCTCATCTTGAAGCCACTAATGACCACGCTGCTGCAGCGTCTAAGTGATTTATCCTCATGTAGCCGATTTTTAGTGGGGTACCCCCAAAGGAGTAGTACAGAGGAGTCCGTGTTAGGGACAGAATTGCTGACATCAGGACGGCTTGTAAGGGAGCTTTGGTGGGAGCTGGGAAAGAGGGGCGTCTTTCCTTCCTTCCCCACTCCACTGGCCGATGCCTGGATTACCAGCAGATCCCTATACCACCTGGATGCAAGGCTGGCCCAAGAGAAGATTTGCTGAATATCTTGAGAATGCTATTTGATACATTTTTCTTACTTTTTCATTATTAAAATTGTTTTCAAATAATAAAATAAAATGAGAGAAGAAAATGAGAAAATTATATTTTAAGTAATTTTCCTTACCTAAAATAGAACCATTATAACATGTTAAAGTTTTCCAGAGTTTTCTCTCTAATAAGAGCGTTTCTTACAGTCATCATCCCAGGTGTGCAAATTTTTAACCTATTTTTTTTAAATTAATGTATCCTAAGCATATTTTATTTTATTTTATTTTGAGACGGAGTCTCGCTCTGTTGCCCAGGCTGGAGTGCGGTGGCAAATCTCGGCTCACTGCATGCTCCGCCTCCCGGGTTCAAGCTATTCTCCTGACTCAGCCTCCGAGTAGCTGGGATTACAGGCGCCCGCCACCACACCCAGCTAATTTTTTGTATTTTTAGTAGAGACGGGGTTTCACCATGTTGGCCAGGCTGGTCTCAAACTCCTGACCTCAAGTGATCCGCCCACCTTGGTCTCCCAAAGTGCTGGAATTACAAGGCATGAGCCACTGTGTCCGGCCTTAAGCATCTTTTATGTTATTTCATACCTTCATTAATATAACCTCAGTAGCTACTTCATATCTCCCCAAGTGGACATAACCATAGATTAGTCAATCGTACCCTATTACTGGTCATTTAAGTTTGTGTTAGCTAGAAGACAGACTTACCTGTAATCCCAGCTACTTGGGAAGCCGAGGCACAGAATCACTTGAACCCAGGAGGAAGAGGCTGCAATGAGTTGAGATTGCACCACTGCACTCCAGCCTGGACGACAAACTGGAGTGAAATTAGCAAAAGTGCAGGAAGCATTGATTTTTTTTTTCTTTGAGACTCTGTCTCAGAAAAAAAAGTCTCACCATCAACATCTATAATAATAAAAAAACGAAGAACTAGAATCGATGTTTATAATGCGTCTTACTCTAGCACAGAGATACATAAGCTAGGAAATAAAAACAACTTCATTCACCTCATTGAGAGATGCATTTCCAATAAAAACGTACTTTTTATGTTTAACAATTGTTAATTAGTTTGTCACATATTTATTCTGTTTTAATCATATATCCATAATGGTGATGATAACTGTAAGCAGAAGGTAACGTTTCCACACTTACAGACCTGATCACAAAGGTACCACTTCCTTCAATTTCAGTGTATAAACATATTTTCATTGCTGAGAAGTATGAGAGGTATAAGCCATATGACTTTCACACATAACATATATTAGGATAAAAGTTTATGAGGGAGGTGGATGGAAAGAATGGTTAAAGAACTCATTTACGTATGTTTAAATGGTGGGTGTCAGAGTGATACGATGCCTGCATATCACTGAACACACAGCCAAGAGTCACATGTTTTATTTTCAAAATATTAATATTTTTAATAAGCTGGAAGTTGCATGCTTTTCAGCCATTAAACCTGGAGGAAAATTTTTAGGTGCAAAATGGAAACCTCTGAGGACACAGCTGTTAAGAATTGAGCGGTACCCCACCCGCCTCGGGATAGTCCTGAGTCTAGGGCTCCCTCTGGTGGTGAGATTCAGAATTTGTGTTAGATCACAGCCCCGGAGACCTGCCTAGCAAGAATTAAAAGCACCACGTTCTGCAAGCCAACCCCTTCCTTCTTGGTGTGTTTCCTGGAATCGTCACTGTAATTTTTTTTTTTTTTTTTCATTTTTGAAGCAGAGTTTCTCTCTGCCCCCAGGCTGGAGCGCAGTGGCGCGATCTCGGCTCATTGCAACCTCTGCCTCCAGGGTTCAAGTGATTCTCCTGCCTCAGCCTCCCTGGGACTACATGCATGCGCCACTAATTCTTGTATTTTTAGTAGAGACGGGTTTTCACCATGTTGGCCAGGCTGGTCTCGAACTCCTGACCTCAAATGATCAGCCCGCCTCGGCCTCCCAAAGTTCTGGGATTACAGGCGTGGGCCACCATGCCCGGCCTGTCACTATAAAATTTGACCATATTGGCCCTCTAAGCCCAGAACCTTGAGAGAATAGTACACCGCACCCCTCATCAAGCCAGATCCTCCATGGTCATTCATTAACTTGACGGACGTCTACTGAGCACCCACTATGGGCCAGGCACCCATTTCTAAAAGCCCTCTGTACCTCTAAGAAGTGTGAAGAAGTTCCTAAACAAAAGAGGAACCCAACACGAATTAACGACCACAGAAATTCACCAAAAAATTAAAGTGACCCACAAACGTTTACAAAGAGGTTTATCCCCTCCAGTAATTAAAGAAACACAATGAACCACAAGAAATCATTTGCCTGCTCCTAAGCTGGGATAGGTTTAAATATCTGATAATATCCAAGGCTGCCATGGGTGGAGGAACCGGGAAATACATGTCTTCATACTTTGCTGGTGAGGATATAAACTGGTACAATTTAACGGACTATGAAGAATATTAACATTTTTTCAGTTCATGCTTTTGACCCATGAATTCTTTTAAGGCTTTCGTCGGGACCCTGGCCCAGCCTGCTGCTGAGACCGTCAGGACCTTGGTAAGATGCGCTGGGGTTAGAGTATCTGAGAGCCCCTGTCCTAACTGCTGAAAAGGAGCGAGTTCTCCAGCCTTTGGTTACATGTCCCCAACCACTGCCATTTTCTAAGAACAGCCTCTGGGGCTCTGCTCCCAGCACAAGCTTTCCTGTGCCAAGAACTGGGAGGCGGCGGGGGCAGTGGGGACTGGCGCCTGACTCAGCCTCCTGGGTCAACGGGTGGGGAGCGTCCCGGGGCTCAGGCTGCCTCATCTCTCTCCACCCCTGCCCCCCTTTCCATCTCACACCCACACTCACTTACAAACACACACACTCATACCCACAGTCACGCACACACCCACATTCACGCACATGAACTCATACACAACCAAACACACTCATACACATGCAGTCATACACTACTCCCCCTACACCACACACACACTCACAAATACACATTCACTCACACACACCCACCAAACACCCATACACATACACCACTCCCCCACACTCACACACACACCCACACCCCCCCACACACGAACTCACACACACTCATACACAACCACACACCCATACACATGCACTCACACACCACTCCCCCACATCACACACATAAATACACTCATACACACCCACCAAACACCCATACACATGCACACACACTACTCCCCCACACAACTCCCCCACACTCACACTCTCACACCCTCCCCACACATCCCAAACTCACTCCCACACACACGAACTCACACATGCTCATACACAACCACACACACCCATACACATGCACTCAAACACCACTCCCCCTACACCACACACACACACTCACAAATATACATTCACTCATACACACCACACATACCCATACACGTGCTCACACCACTCCCCCTACACCACTCACAACCACACCCACTCACACACACGCATTCACTCATACACACCCACACACACCCATACACATTCACTCACACCTCTCCCACGCACTCACACACAAACTCAGTAACACATACCTTCACACACTCATATACACCCACACACATGCACTCACACACCACTCCCCAACAGTCAGACACTCACAAACACACACAGCCCCCACACACTGACACACTCACTCACACTCTCACATTCACACACACCCTGTGGAAGACTAGAAAGAGCCCTGGGCTCTAACGTGACACCAACATGGTCTTGCCTCTCAGGGTCTCAGGGGTCTGCCTCACTATGGGCTTCAGTTTCCCCATCTACACGAGGCGATTGGACTAGATGATGCCTCTGAGCCCCCCGCCCCAGCGTTAATTCTAGCTCTGCCCTTCAAGGAGGTTATCATCTAATAGAGGAAGCGGGAGATGCCCTCCAAGTCATGCCACAACGAACGTCTTGAACCCCCCTAAATGGAATACTGGCATATTCCACTCCCAAATACACAGTCACGTGCTGCATAATGATATTGGCCAATGACAGATGACATACATGACGGTGGTTCCATAAGATGATGGGACCCATACGATTATACCGTACATTTACTGTACCTTTTCCATGTTTCACTATGTTTAAATACACAATACTGGCCGGGTGCGGTGGCTCACACCTGTAATCCCAGCACTTTGGGAGGCCGAGGCAGGAGAATCACTTGAACCCAGGAAGCGGAGGTTGCAGTGAGCCAAGATTGGGCCACAAATACAATATTAGGAATGAAAATAAATATTACTAAGAATGAGAAAAAAGTTATAAATTTTAAAAGGTAAAAAATACCACAAACATTACAAAATCCAGAAAAATAACAAAATATTTTTATTAATTAACTGTCTGACACATATCTATAATTTTTTTTCATTTTTTGGCTATAGGCTCTTTAATTGACTCTTTAAATGACAATCTTATCAGAGAAATTAGAAAGACGATCTTTGCTCTAGCATGGTGAGTTAAAATTTAGTGATTTATTAATTTAGAAAAGTTTATTTTAGCTTCTGTGCCAGTTGTCAACTTATTGTATCTCAGCTCCTAATATGTCCCTCATTGCCTGCCCTCCTAGAATTGAGCTGAGCCTTGTAATTAGTTGCTCTTTGCCTGCAGCTGCATGTCAAGCTTTGTCAGTAGAGGGCGCTGAAGAGACACGGGAGGAGAAAGGGGTTTCTCTTCCCTGTCTGGTGCACTCCTCTTGGGAGGCTCCTGCTGCCCATGAGGTTTCTCTACACCTGCTCCTGCAAGGCACCCAGCTTCTGCAGTGTCTGGCAGCTCCAGCAGCATGTGTGGCTACTGCAGCACCAACTCCAACTCCCAGCCACCAGTAGCTTTTTCTGGAAGCCCCCTGGGCAGCTTTACAGGAGTTTGTGGCCAGTAGGGCACTGTCCTGGGAAGTGCTTCCCCCGGCATTTTCTCCTGTGGCTTTGCAGACTGTTCTGAGGCATGATGTGTCACTGTGGGTGATTCCTCTGATACCCCAGAGAGCAGATTTCCAGCTGCTTCTGCCAACCTGGCACCTCAGTGACTTCTCTGCCATGATGTCTCCCATCAGGTCTGGATCTCAACCCTGGCAGGGACCTTCTTCTGGGGTGCATTATCTCAGCCCTAAGAGTGATGGTTGTGCCTCTATCTGCCATTCCTGCATTTTTCAAGAGTTCTCTTAACTTCTTTCTAGCCAGGCCTTATTACTGCAATCCCCTGTTAAAGTCAATTCTTTTTTTTTTTTTTTTTGACTGAATTTCATTCTGTTGCCTAGGCTGAAATGCAGTGGCACGATCTCGGCTCACTGCAACCTCCGCCTCCCGGGTTCAAGCGATTACCATTCCTCAGCCTCCCAGGTAGCTGGGACTACAGGCATGCAACACCATGCCTGGCTACTTTTTGTATTTTTAGTAGAGATGGGTTAGCCAGGTTGGTCTCGAACTCCTGACCTCAAGTGATCCACCAGGCTCGGCTGGGTGGAGTGCTGGGATTACAAGTGTGAGCCACTGTGCCTGGCCTAAAGTTAATTATCTATGGGAAACATTCCTTGTACAAATTATTGTGTGGTTTCTGTCTCCTGATTGGAACCTGGCTAGTACGGCTTTACTGCCGTCTGTTGGTCATAATGATTGTATATCTGAAATATTATTTTCAAATCTGGGAAAATACCTGTCAAGTTTCATATATGAGTTTTAAGATTCCAGGGCATTTCATGGGTTTTGTGCTTAGTGGCTAGTCTTAAAAACCCTTTGAATGCGTGGCAGGGTGTCCTCTGCAACGTGGTGCTCTACAAACACTGTTGCCTCAATGTCAGCATTTCATGTCAAATTGTAAAGAAGTTCCATCCTTTTCCCATATATTCTTAGGATTCACTCATTGGTTTATCAAAGAACCCAAAAGCTTATTCATTGTTTCTATTCAAAATGTATCATTTCTCCTGAATCAATTGCTGCTTTTTATGTGATTGAAAAGGGTTTTGTTACAATTTGCTTCTCAATGTCCAAATAACCTCTATCAATTTTATCTGTCATCTTTATTACTTTTGTTCCAGATTTCATTAATTTCAAATTGATGACAGAAGGTATCTTGTACAACCAAATCTAGAGTCTGCAGTTTCTCAATGGTTTTATTACAATGTTGCAAAACCATTTTTTAACATTGTAGCTAAAAGGTGGTATTAAAGTTTTATCAAATATACCATTCCCATCAAAAAAGAAGCCTGGGCAATATAGTGAGACTCTGTCTCTACAAAATAAATAAATAAATAAATAAATAAATAAATAAATAAAATTAGCCAGACGTGGTGGTGCATGCCTGTAGTCCCAGCTACTAGGGAGGCTGAGGTGGGAGGATCACTTGAGTCCGGGAAGTCGAGGTTGCAGTGAGATATGATCATGCCACTGCACTCCAGCCTGGGTGACAGACTGAGACCTTGCCTCAAAAGAATAAAAAAAGAAAAGAAAAGATGTGCCCTGTCTACTCTGCTGAAGGGCTATGCAGTTGGCACTTCCAACACGGTCTGCTACAGACAAGTCAGAACTTATGACGGTTTTTCAGTTTTTCTGGGCTACACGGAACTTCCTTGGCACTCACTAAGGCTTCCAACATCGGAAGTTCTTCATCTATCATCACATATCTTCAGTCTTCATGGATCTAGGGAAACCCTCTTACCAGGCAAAAATCACCTTCCACTGTACAAGCAGGAAATGCCAGACACTCACTCTTTTAGCCTCCCTGGCTGTGGCAGGACCCACACATGTCAAAGCTCCATCTGTGAGATGCACCCTCCCAGACCACAAGCCAGATGCTAGTGGCCGAAGGAGGTGGGGACTCCGCAGGCTCACTTGGTTATGGTGTAGCTTCGAGGTTTCCAGAGGCTGCTGCAGGGCCAGTTCCAGCCCCCTCGAACAATAAAGGAGGTGGCCGCTGAGGCTAGATCACAAAACAGGGACAGTGGCCTGAGGAACGTGGCTGCTGCCCACGATTGGCAAGGAGGTGGGAGGGAGCTTCGGAGACACGGCCCCTCTCCTTTCACCCTGAGCACCCGCTGGGGCCAGCCCTGAGACACAGAGCAGACCAGAGCGCTGGGAATGAACCTGGGGTAGGGTGGGGTGGGGAGAAAGGAGAATAACCAGCCCCTCAGGGCTTGGAGTTGAGAAGTGTGAAACCACGTGCAAAAGCTTCCCTGGATGACCCAGATGAGGGATATTGATCCAGGAAGGTCTTAGCAGCAGATGGGGAATTGCACGCTGGCGTGCAGTCCTGGAAGCGGGTGCAGAGGGACCCATTCCTGCAGGTCATTCCTCTCAGCACATGGACACGGGCAGTTCCCACAGATGCCAGCAAGCCACCGCCTGCAGGCAGGATGGGAGGGCGCCCACCCTTGGGGTGATTTCTGGCTGTACCCTGATGATGGCTGCAGCTACACATCTCAGAGTGTGGTTCATGGAATACTAAAAAATGTAAATGCTGCAATCAGGGCTCTGAAAATAATGTTGCTGGAATTATTGAGGGAAATTTACAAATTAAATAGCCTAAAAGGCTGCAAATGAAAATGACATTAAATTGGCAAGGACTTGTGGAGCACAAGAATTATTTGTCTTTCCTTAAATAAGAAAGTGGTCAGAGACTGGGTCACAGAGCCAAAGCAGGATGGAGGGACCCCTGCCTCATAACGGAACTGGATAGAGGCCCAGTCCTCCGCGACCCTGGCCAGGGCGCTCTCTTCCTCCAGCTGTTCCCCTTGCTGAGGCACAAGGGTTGGGGAGGCTGCTGAGTGCTTGGGTCCCACATGCAGTCCATGGGGCACAGGACCCATGACCCCAGTCTCACTGATGTTGCTCCCTGGCAGCTGGGCTGCAAACATCCACAGCAGGCCGGGAGACAGACAGACCAGCCTGGCAGGCAGGAGGCGGAAACCAGGCAGTGTTTTGGGCCATACATTGGTTTCCTGGGGCTTCCTACTGGCTTGAACAAAAGAGATGTATGGTCTCCTGGTTCTGGAGGCCAGAAGTTGGAGATCACAGTGTTGGCAGGGCTAGTCCCCCTCTGAGGGCACTAGGGAAGGCTCGGTCCCAGGCCTCCCTCCCAGCTTCCAGAGGCTTCACTCACTCAATCTGTACATGGCATGGCATTCTCCCTGTGTGCATGTCTGTCTCTGTGTCCAAATTTCCCTTCTTTAAAAGGGCACAGCCATATTGGATTAGCACAACTTATCTTAATCATCTACACAGATCCTGTTTCCAAATAAGGTCACACTCATAGATATGGGTGGTTAGGACTTTGGCATCTTTTGGGGGACACAACCCGTAAGAGCCGGCTACTCTACACAAGCGTATTTGGCCCGTTCTGTGTATTAGGCACTGTGCCAGCCTCTGAGGGGAGGTGGGATGAATAAGATGAGGGCCCTGCCTCCACGGAGCTGACTCCAGCCTCAGAAGTGCTGCCAGCCTCACTTACCAGCAAACTTTACGCAAAACTGGAAGCCCAAGGCGTTTCCGAACAGAACCTGGCTCTGTGTCTCTCTGGGAGGCATCTGCCCCCAGGGCTGCTCAGGGCCCTCAGGCAGGGGACAGTCCTGAGGACCCTGACCCAGAAAATACAGAACAGGGAGATGTGAACATTTGGAGAGCATGCGTAATGACCCTGAGCAATTCCATCTTCAACAGGAGCTCAAAATGCAGATCCTAAGTCAAACTGCAAATGGCAACCCCTCCCCTCTGGCCCACTGTCCCCTTTCCCACAACCGGACGCCCTGCGATGCCCCTGAGCTGAGTGCAGATGACCTTCAGATGAATGTCTTTGAGTGTTTATTCCTGAAAGGCTGCCCCTCCCCATGAGGACAAAGGGAGTGAGGGTCTAGAAACATGGGTTCTAAACCCAGCCCTGTCAACCAATAAGCAGCGGGACCTTGGGCCAATCCCACCTCCCTCTGCCCTTTGCTCAGAATTTGGGTGGCTCTAAGGTCCCTTCTGGTGCCATGATTCTGACTCTATGGGGAACACAGGGAGGGCTTGGTGAATCCCCACAAGGGGACCTATACAGCAGGACCCTCCGCCCTTCAGTTCCCTGGAGGAAGCAGGATGTGTCCCCACCTTTACCTGCTTATTGGTCTTTCGATCTTTACCTGGTGGGCCTCAGCTGCTCAAGCCTCTTGGCTGTGATTGGGCTCAGGTGAATACAGTGAGGCCATTGTTTTCTCCATAGGATGTCTCAGATTAGGAGCAGAGGTGGCTCAACCAGCCTTCACAATAGGGATACCTTCTGTACGTCAGCCCTTGAGTATTGGGCCAGCCCCATCACCTGACCCAGGGCACAGTCACCCACACACCTCGGGGGTCATTACAAGCTCAGTGTTTCCTGCCCCTGAGAGATTGCAGCCCTGCTGTCTGTCCATCTTTTACAAACCAGATGAAGTTTCATCTCCATGAAGCCTTCCTGGATACATTTTTTATATTTTTTTTGGCAGGGTCTTGCTCTATCACCCGGGCTGCTGTAGTGCAGTGGTGTGATCTCAGCTCACTGCAACCTCCACCTCCCGGGCTCAAGTGATCTTCCCACCTCAGCCTCCCGAGTAGCTGGAATGGCAGATGCACACCATCATCACTAATTTTTTTTTTTTTTTTGGGTAGAGACAAGGTTTCACCATGATGCCCAGGCTGGTCTCGAACTCCTGGGCTCAAGGGATCCGCCTGCCTTGACCTCCTCAAGTGTCGGGATTACAGGTGTGAGCCACTGCGCCCAGCACTCCTGGATGTATCTTGATGCAGCCAAAAAGTATCAACTTCTCCTCCATCTCAGCCACAATACTTATTGCCTGGACTGTATATTGAAGTTCAAATCATATTCTATGTGATATTTAAACACAGCTTCAAACATACAAACCACAAAATGCCACCACCACGTGCCTTGCTGTGGGTCTCATTTCACTCACCGTGTTAAATGCTACCAGAGTTGTCAATCTGCAGACGGGATATTCAGTTCTGGGAAATTTTCATGTATGTTTACAAATAACTTCCTTCCTATTATATACTCATTTTCCCAAAACTCCAACTTGGACATCCTGGATTTATCTTCTACTTCTAATTTCTCTCCTGAATTCTCAGAGTTGAAAGTTATGAAATACATATTGAAATAATGCCCCAAATACTCTGTACAATGTAAAATTAGGCCCATTCAAAGCACACTGTCATGAACTCTGGGGATATTGAGAGTACAGAGAAGACTCTACAAGCTTCCAATCCTACATATAGATAGATGTAATAGGAAGGCTGAAGGATAAGAGTGGCCTCAGACTTCTCATCTACAACACTAGAAGGTAGCCATGCCTTCAATACTCTGAGGGGGCTGGGTGAAGTGGCTCATGCCTGTAATCCCAACACTTTGGGAGGCCAAGGTGGGAGGATCACTTGAAGCCAGGAGTTCAAGACCGGCTTGGGAAGCAAAGTAAGGCACCCAATCTCACAAAAAAAAAAAAGTTTAGAAAATTAGCCAGGTGTGCTGGTGCACACCCGTGGTCCCAGCTTCTTGGGAGGCTGAGGTGGGAGGATGGCTTGAGCCCAGGAGTTCAAGATTGCAAAGCTGTGAGCAACACTGCACTCCATCCTGGGCAACAGAGTGAGATCTTGTCTCTAAAATCAAAAACCAAAACTGAGGGAAACTGATACCCGGATAACAATTACATACCCAGCTAAGCTACCAAGCAAGTGTTATGGTAAAATAAAAACAGGGTCAGATATACAGGCTCTCAAAAGTTTACCTCTCAAGCATCTTTTTTCAGGAAGCTATGGAAGGGCGCACTCAATTACAATGGGAGAATAAAGGAAGAAACAAGAAAAACGATCCAGGAACCAGGGTCTGCCGCCCAAGAGGGAGGCAAGGGCCTCTCTGGGCTGCAGGGCAGAGCCCCGGGAAAGAGTTCTTCAAAACACTGAAATGAACAGACTATCGGACAGGAATTTATCAGAAAGAGAGTTACACAGCTGGGGAAGAATTTGGTGATAAAATAGCCATAAACATCTGGAGAACTAAGTGAAAGGAAGTTCAAGACAATCAGTAAATCCAGAGAAAAGAAAAAGGTGTGGCAGAAAGGAAAAATAGTCCTAATATATAGTCCACCGCTCATTTGTGAACAGTAGTTACCTAACCCATTAACATCCATCTGACCCAAGGTAAGAATTCAGTGGCGGATGAGGAGGTAGGAGGGGTGGGGTGGGTGTGAGCAGGAGGTAAGTCCTCCTCTTCCGCAGCCAGTAGGAAACGCTAACGATGGAAATCTGTTGTTTAGAGACATGGAGGCAAAACAGAAGAGAATCAGCTGGAAGAGCGAAGAGCCCCGCTGTGCAGGACAGGAAGTGGGAGGTGGGAACTGCTTTTTTTCAGACATCTCCTGTAACAACGTGATTCTAAACTGTGTAACTTGGTTTTTTGTTTTTGTTTTTTTTACAGGAACACGGATTTGATTTTTTTTTTTTTTTTTTTTGAGACGGAGTCTAGCTCTGTCGCCCAGGCTGGAGTGCAGTGGCGCGATCTCAGCTCACTGCAAGCTCCGCCTCCTGGGTTCACGCCATTCCCCTGCCTCAGCCTCCCGAGTAGCTGGGACTACAGGCGCCTGCCACCAAGCCGGGCTAATTTTTCGTATTTTTAGTAGAGACGGGTTTTACCGTGTTAGCCAGGATAGTCTCGACCTCCTAACCTCGTGATCCGCCCGCCTTGGCCTCGCAAAGTGTTGAGATTACAGGCGTGAGCCACTGCGCCCGGCCTTGATGTTTTAATAAAAATACAATTCTACAAAAGGTGCTTAACACAGCCCCAGACGGGGTTCTCAGGTGGAGTCAGCCCTAGGACCCCTGAAAGACGCACGCAGACAGAGCCTGCTCCCACCACGCTCCCGCCAGCACCGGGACCCACTGAGAGCCACTGCCGGGTGTCCTTCATGTTTAAAAAAAAAAGAAAAGAAAAAAAAAAAAGGCGGGCGCAGTGGCTCACGCCTGTAATCCCAGCACTTTGGGAAGCTGAGGCGGGCAGATCACCTGAGGTCAGGAGTTTGAGGCCAGCCTGGCCAATATGGCGAAACCCCGTCTCTACTAAAAATACAAAAATTAGTTGGGCGTGGTGGTGCGCGCCTGTAATCCCAGCTACTCGGGAGGCTGAGGCAGGAGACTCATTTGAACCCAGGAGCTGGAGGTTGCAGTGAGCCGAGATCGCGCCATTGCACTCCAGCCTGGGCGACAGAGCGAGACTCTGCCTCAAAAAAAGAAAGAAAGAAAGAAAGAAACTTACCACACAAAGCTCTTGTTGAAACGGTGTAACTTGGTTGAAATTACAAAAAGCAGGGCCCTAGCGAGTTGCTTGGCCGTGCCGTACGGGCAGGCGCGCCCACTCCCACCCAGCAGGAGGACCCCGCCATCGTCAAGTCGTGACCTGTCATCCACACAGAGGACTGTCGGGGCCAAGCGGCCTCTGACGGGAGTAGGGGGTGAGAATCCGAGGTGGACCCTGGGAGAGCGCAGTTGGCTGGGGTGCTGCGCTGAAGGGGCTTCCAGGGTCAGGGCAGCAGGCGTGGGCCAGTGCCTGGCATGGAGTGGGGCTCCCTCGCCCCTTCCCGGCTGCTGCTCAGCGTCTGATTCCGCGGGCCCGGGGGAGCTCCAAGGGGCGTCGGTCCCGCGACGGCCGCCAGGTGGCGCCAGAGCCCGCCCAGCCGCAGCCCCTGCGCCTGCCAGCCCCGGTGCCCGCCAGCCAACGCCAAACCCAACCCGGCCAGGGTCCTGGGTCTCCCGCCCCTCCCTCAGAGTCTCCGAGGGGCGGGAAATGGTTTCCAAAAGAATTCAAATACATTCAAAAGCAGACCGGATGTAACGAAGAAGCCAGTCCAGGTTCCCTTACACCTCCAGCGGAGCCCCGCCGCCTGTTTCTCTCTAAAAGCAAATCCCAGACGATCCATCATTGCATCTGAAAATATCTCAGTTCCGAACTCTATAAAATAAGGGCTCTAAAAAAAGTATAGTCCCGGCCGGGCGCAGCGGCTCACGCCTGTAATCCCGGCACTTTGAGGGGCCAAGCCGTGTGGATCACCTGAGGTCAGGAGTTCGAGACAAGCCTGGCCAATATGAATAAACCGTGTCTCTACCAAAAACACAAAAATTAGCCGGGCGTGGTGGCGGGAGCCTGTAATCCCAGCTACTCGGGAGGCTGAGGCAGGAGAATCACCTGAGCCCCGGAGGCGGAGGTTGTTCTGAGCGGAGATCACATCACTGCACTCCAGGCTGGGCGACAGAGGGAGACTCCGTCTCAAAAAAAAAAAAAAGAAAGAAAGAAAAAAGAAAAAAAATTATAGTCCCTATGTCGTGACCACACACGTTTAACAAATGCGGGTTCCTGGATCAGGAATCTGAGCCCGAGAGGGGACGGGAATCTGAGCCTTGTGACGAGTTTTCCCTGCAAAGTCTTGGGGTGCTGTGTGCAGAGGAACAAGACAGACTCCCCCTGAGCTCTGCTCCAGTACTGCTCCAGAGGCAGATGGAGAGCCGGCGTATCACATGCGGGCATCAGGATGGCATATTTGGGGGAACAGGGGTTTGGGAAGAGCCAGGTCGGATGGAGAGGGCAGGGACAGGCTGGGGAGCCCTGGTCCCACCCACACCCTCCCCACTTGGGGACCTCTCTCTCTTGTCTCCAAACATTACTCGGTCAGCCGGACAGTGAGTGGTGCCGTGGATAACAGGTCCCTTCTTGGGCTGCTGTGTCTAGTCCCTTAACTTCAATGCCCTTTTTAAGGCTTAAACCTTAGGTCGTTGCTCTGTTCCAATAGTCACACGTGCTCGAAGAACTGACCTGCTCATTTGGCCCTCAGCTGCCACCCCGAGGCTCCCTCCTGGAGCTATTCCTCCCTGGACCGGCCACAGGGGAGGGCCCCAGGCAGCGTGGCTCCTCCAGTCCTGCCGCCTCTCTCATGCCACCTGCGTTTCCGAGCCAGTCCATCCAAGGAAACAGACAAGGTAGCCATGAGCATGAGTAGAGAGGTGCCCACGTTCCGGACCACTCTCGCTGTATTTGTCTCCCATCTCCATCAGAAGACTCCGCTGAGCTCCAAGGCAGGTGGGGTCACAGGCTGAGGCTGAGGACCAGCTGTGTGTGAAAAGCCAGCCAGTCTTGGGCAGAGGACCTCACCTTTCTTGGACACAGATCTTGGAACCAGGACAGTGGCACCAAGGGCAGGTCTGAGGATTCAAGGTGACATGACAATCTTGAACGCTGAACCCAATGCCTCCCTAAGTGATGTTCTTGTCAAACAAGCTTCTGCCAGACGCTCTCCTCAGACTGTCCATTTTCACTCCAGATCTCTTTCTGTTCACTCATTTATCCTCTTGGCAAATACGTATTGTGCACCTACTGTGTGCGAGGTGCTAGGGATGCTGCAGCAATCCAACTAGCACCAATCTCCCCTCACAGAGAAGCCATACTCCAAAGAGGAAACGGGCCTCGCTGTGATGACAGGCAGTGCAGGTGTAGACCATGGCCTTGGACAGGGGTTCCAAGTGAGACGTGTTGCAGGGCCTGAGGCAGGCTCACCTAACTCGCCCAGCACCTGCCTGGGGAACCATGGGACCTCTCCCAGCGCCCCCAGGCCACATCTCAGGGGAAGGGCACACTGCCTGTTCCCTGGCCCTTCTTTCAGTGTCCTCTCCCCCTCTCTCCCTTTGCTGGTTTCTCCACGCCTCTGGCCCACATGGCATAAAACAGGGTGTCTTTGGAAGGCTGAGGAGGCTTGCTGCAGGCCTGGCCACTTGGGGAGACACCGAGTCAATCAGATGAACTCTGGCTTACCTCCTCGGACCATCAACCATGGCCAGGAAGGTGGGTCACATTGTACCAAAAGCCACTGGGACAAACCTTGCAACTGTGAGGGTGAAGAGAGGAGGTGGGCAAGTTTGGAGGGCTGGGTTCCTGCTAGCTACCACCTCCTAGCCTCCCACCAGGTTTTCTCCCCCGCCATAGGGGCCCACTGTACATTCTGCAGAGGAGGAAACTGAGGCATACAGCATGAGTTAGTTTCCTGTGGCTGTTGTAACACATTACCACAAGCTTGGTGGCTTAGAACAGCCGAAATGTATTCTCTCCCAGTTCTGGAGAACTCTGAAATCAGGGATCCAGGGGCTCTAGAGTGGAGTCTTGCTTCTTTCAGCTCCTGTGGCTGCCAGCTTACCTTGGCTTGTTGCTGCATCACTCCTATCTGCATGGCCAGCGTCTTTCAATCTTCTTCCACTCCGTCTTTGCGTGGTCTTCTCCTTGTGTAAAATGTCCCTCTACCTTTCTTATGAGGACATTTCCCACCACATTTAGGGCCCACCTGGACCATCTGGGACAGTCCCCATGTCAAAAGCTTTAACTTAATCACATCTGCAAAGACCCTTTTCCAGTAAGGTAAGGTTGACAGGTACCAGCAATGGGGACCTGGTGTCTATCAGCCTATGACAGGGACAGGAGTAATGTCCTCAATGGCACACAGCCGATTAGGTGGTGCAGTTGGTGTCTGGACCCGGGTCTGCCTGAGGAACCATGCTGTCACTCAACACATCCTTGTTCCCTTGTGGCCCAGAAGTCTCTATTCAGGGGCCACCATCAGGATGGTTTGTTCCATCCTCAACTCCTGTCACCAAGCAGTCAGGCCACCTGAGTTGAGGATGCTGAGAAAGCTTCACTGCCTTAAGGCATTTCCCCTCCTGGCCTGACCCAGCACCTGGGCTGTAACCTGGAAGGAGGACCTGCAGAGATGGCAGCTGCTGTCTCATCAATTTCCTCATTCTTCATTCCGCAGGGATCTACCCTCTACAGGGTGGGGCACCAGGACCCACCAAAAGCGGGGCCCTGAGGGCTGGGGCAGAAGAGAACCATTCTGATTGCACCCCTTGGGGCAGGTCTGGAGAAGCGGAGTTTTGGGAGAGAGAAGTAAGAGGACACAGGAGCCTGCCTTGTCCTTCTCCTGCATCTCCAAGAGGAAGCTTTTCAGGCCCACTAGTGTAGGACCAAATGCTGAATTAATGAATCTATTGTTGACTATCCGTTGCAGTTAATATCACAGGGAGAGACAACCCCACAGGGTGCCCCTCCTGGTGGAAAAGCACAGGAGCCCCCCACAGAGGTGCAGCCAGCGAGGTCCAGGCCATGGGAAACCCTGAAGGACAAATGCCCTGCTTCCTCACCCATGCACACACATTCACACATGCACATGCACACACGTGCACATACACTCACACATCCACACATGCATATGCACACAGGCACACGCACATTCATGCATGCATATGCACACACACACTCACACATGCACACATACTCACATACACACACATTCATGCATGCATATGCAGACACACATTCACATATGCACACACACTCACATGCACACACACATTCATGCATGCATATGCAGACACACACACATTGACACATGCACATGCACACACGAGCACACACACATTCACACATGCACATGTGCACACACATTCAGCATGGACATGCACACATGCACACACATTCTTGTGTGCATATGCACACACGCACACACATTCACACATGCACAGGCGCACATGCACATGCACATTCATGCATGCATACGCACACACACATACACACACACGCACACACATGCACACACATTCATGCATGCACATATACACACTCATGCAAATGCTCACGTGCGCGCACACACACACATACATGCACACCCACAAGCACACATGCATGCTCATACAGACGCAAGAAACAGGGTAAAAGGGGCTTAAAAGACGGATCAAATTATCTCAATGTGTAAATCTTATTTGAATCTTGATTCAAATAAGCAAGCTATAGTTTAAAAGATAGTTTAGAAGTTTAGAAGACAACTGGAAACTTAAACATTTCCTGGATATTTGATGAAATGAAGAAGGTATTTTTAATTTTTTAGGTGCGATGATGGTTTTATGGTTATATATAGGTTACATATATTGATATTATGGTTGTATGTATAGAAAACCATAATGTATTAGCTATTAATATGATAATAATATCGAATATTGATATATTATGTATTATGGCTTTATATATATTTACATATATATAAAAAGAAGTCTTACTGTTTAGAGATGCACACTGACGTACTTACAAATGAAATAATATGACGTCTAGGAGTTTCTTTAAGGTAATACAAGAAGGGGGAAGTGGGTAGGAGCATAGATGAAACGAAACTGGCTGTATCTTGTTGAAGCTGGGTGATGGGTACATGGGGGCTCATTAGACTACCCAGTCAGCTTGTGTATTTATTTAATTTTTTCACAAGAAAAAGTTAAAAATATTAAACAACAAAAGACATAGGGGCTATTCCAGGGTTACTAACAACCCAAAGGAAATGCTCCCATTCCTGTCTTTTCCTCGAGACCTCCTGCTCTGCCTGCTCCCCCAGGAGTGGAAGGTCACCTTCCCACAGGAGCTACTAGGGGCGACTGACCCTGAGCAAGGCTCACTAAGGCAGCGCTGTAAGTGACACCAGAATCCTGAAGTTCCACTCATCCTGCTTATGAAAGGATCATTCTAGACTGCAGGGGTAGGGGTGGGGGGTGAAGTCCTTCAGTCACCATTCTTCCATCAGCATACCTCTTCCCCTTCCCTGCTGCTTTTGGTGCCTCCCCGGTTGGAGTCTTACTTTTGGAAGAACACGAAGATCCCAGATAGGAACAGGACTCAGTTCACACCTCTCCCTACCTGCTTGGACTGGAAATGATCTGGCAGGATCCATCCCACCTCCACGGGTGCTTCTGAGGCTCCTGGGACCTTAGACCTGGGGGATTATACAGATTCACCAGGAGCCACCATGAATCTCACTGGGTTGTGCTATCCTCAAGATCCTGGAGCTGAGAGGGCTCTAGCTGTGGCCACACCCATGATGGCTCTTCAGTCTCCTTGGCCTTCCAGAACAAGGGGCAAGAAATCAAACAGCAAGCATCTGGTTAGAGGCTGAAACACAGTCATTCAGTGGTGTCAAGATAGAGAGGAGACAGAATATGGGGTTCAGTGTCTTCCAGAACAGAAAGAACATGAAATACAACCTTTCACCTAAGGATACTGAAGGGCTATGCTGTAGGCAAATAGAGAAGCCAGGAAGGCCAGCCTGAGCAAAGCCAGCAGCCCACCCTTAACTGCACCAAAGTGATTTGCCCATCTTCCATCTGCCTGCCAATATAAAGTAGGAATACATATCATCCAGAACCTCTTTTTCACATGCAATGTCTCGAATTCAATCAAAATTACCATCGAGACACATCCTTGAAAAAAATTAGCAAAAGATCTGAACACTTCACCAAAGAAGATATATAGATGGCAAATAAACACATGAAAAGATGCTCAAAATCATTAGTCACTAAGAACAATAAAATTTATTTATTTACTTATTTAGTTTTGAGACAGAGTCTCGCTCTGTTCCCAAGGCTGGAGTGCAATGGCGCCCTCTCAGCTCACTGCAACCTCCACATCCCAGGCTCAAACGATCCTCCTGCCTCAGCCTCCCAAGTAGCTGGGACTACAGGCCTGTGCCACCATGCCTGGCTATTTTTTGTGTATTTTATAGAAATGGGGTTTCACCATGTTACCCAGGCTGTTCTCAAACTCCTGGACTCAGGCAATCCACCTGCCTCGGCCTCCCAAAGTGCTGGGATTACAGGTGTGAGCCACCATGCCTTGCCAAAAATGAAATTTAAATGAGATATCACTACACACCCACTGAAGTAGCTAATATTAAAAAGACTGACTGCAAATGTAGAGCAAATGGAACTCTCATACACTGGTGGTGGTATAATCACATTGCAAGACAGCTTAGCAGCTTGTTAAAAGATAAAACATACACCTACAATATGACCCAGTTATTCCTCATCTAGGTATTTATCCAAGAGGAATGAAAACATATGAAATGAAAACAGGCATGGTGGCTCATGCCTGTAATCCCAGCACTTCGGGAGGCTGAGGTGGGAGGGCTGTTTGAGGTCAGGAGTTCAAGACCAGCCTGGACAACACAAGACCCTATCTCTACCCTCCCCCCCAAAAAAATGTAAAAATTAGCCAGGCCTTGTGTGTTGCACCTGTAGTCCTAGCTACTTGGGAGGCTGAGGCAGGAGGATTGCTTGAGCACAGGAGGTTGAGGCTGCAGTGAGCTATAATTAGGCCACTACACTCCAGCCTGAGTAACAGTGAGACACTGTCTAAAACAACAACAACATAGTTTCACAAAAAGATTTGTACAAGAATGTTGCAGCATTTTGTTTTTTTTAATAGCCCCAAACTGGTAACAATCCACAAGTTCATCAGAAGGTAAATGGATAGACAAATTGTGGTATATCCACACAATGGAATACTATTCAGCAATAAAAAAGAATAAGCTATTGATATATACAATTACACAATAAGTCTCAAAATAATTATTCTGAGTGAAAGAAGCCATACCAAAAACACATACAGTGTGATTTGATTTATATAAAATTCTAGAAAATGCAAATGAGTCTATACTGATAGTTCAGTGGTTGCCTGGGGATGGTGGGGGAGGACATAGAAAGCAATGGATTACCAAGGGACACAAGGAAACTTCTGGGGGTAATGGATACATTCATTATCTTGATTGTGGTGATGGTTTCACAATAAATACATATGCCAAAATTTATCAAATTGTATATTTTAAATGTGTGCAGTTTATTACATATCAATCATACCTCAGTAAAGCTGTAAAAAAATTACTAGGCGTACCAAAAACAAGACCAAATGAGAGAGAACCAAGGGGAGAATAGAAAATGGAAACAGGTTCACAGGTGATCTAGATATTGGAGTTATTAGATGTAGATTTTTAAATAAATATGTTGACATGGTTTGGATCTGTGTCCCCACCCAAATCTTATGTCAAATTGTAATCCCCGAGGTTGGAGGTGGGACCTGGTGGGAGGTGATTGGATCGTGGGGATGGTTTCTTGTGGTTTAACACCATCCCCCTTGGTGTTGTCACAGTGAGAGTGAGTTATCTTGAGGTCTGGTTGTTTAAAAGTGTGTAGCACCTTCCCGCTCCCTCCCTTGCTCCTGCCCTGGCCTTGTGAAGACATGCCAGCTTCCCCTTCACTTTCCACCATGATTGTGTTTCCTGAGGCCTCTCCAGCCATGCTTCCTGTACAGCCTGCAGAACCATGAGCCAATTAAGCCTCTTTTCTTTATAAGTTACCCAGTCTCAAGTTGTTTTGTTTTGTTTTGTTTGAGACAGAGTCTCGCTCTGTCACCCAGCCTAGAGTCCAGTGGCACAATCTGGGCTCACTGCAACCTCCGTCTCCCAGGTTCAAGCGATTCTCTCACCTCAGCCTCCCAAGTAGCCGAGATTACAGGCGTGTGCCACCACACCTGGCTAATTTTTGTATTTTTAGTAGAAATGGGGTTTCACCACATTGGCCAGGCTGGTCTCAAACTCCTGACCTCAGGTGATCCGCCTGCCTCAGCCTCCCAAAGTGCTAGGATTACAGACGTGAGCCACCATGCCTGGCCAAGTATTTCTTTATAGCAATGTAAGAATGAACTAATGCATACGTTCGAGAAGATAAATAATTATTAAAGAATATTTAAAAATAATATTTTCAATAAAATAGGAAGGAAAAGGTGGGGAGTATTGTTAGAAACCTCAAGTCTAAAAAAAGAGAATAAAAAACATAAACTGAACAATAAAATAGCTAAATTCAAGACTCTAGTAGATGAATTCAACAGCAGACGAGAACTGCAGATAAGAGGCTTTGTTAACTAAAAGTTAGCTCAGTAGAAAATATTCATATTGAAGGACATAGACAAGGGAGAAAAAAGTAAGATATAGAAAACGGTATAACAGACACATGAGACCCAGTGAAACAGCCTAATATACATGATTCTGGTGCCCCAGAAAGACAGCAGAGACATTGAAGCAGAAATAACATATGAAGGGATAGTGGTCAAGAGTGTTCAAAAAATGATGAAAGATTTCAGCCACAGATTTAAGAAGTCCCGTATGACCTGTAAGCAGGATAAATACAAAGAAAACCATGCTTGGTTCCACTGTAGTAAAACTGCAAAAAGCCAGAGTCAAAGAGTAAATCTTAAAAAAACAGTCAAAGGAAAAAAGAAAAAGATATATTACCTTCAAAAATAAAGGCAAAATAAAGTTGTCTTTTTTTTAATAAGCACGCCAACAGAATTTTTACCAGCAGACCTGCACTAAAGCAAATAATAAAGCAATTTATTTGGGAAGAAGGAAAATGATACCAGATGGAAGCACAGTAATGCAATAAAGAATAATGATCCTGGGAAAGAATAAATAGGTGGGAAAATCTAAATCTAGATCCTGTAAGGACTAAATGCCTGTCCTTGGAGTACCAAGTAACGGTGCGGCATGCGCTGTTCATCGTGAGCTGAGTTTATCTAATCCACGAAGTCATAAAGCTGAATGTGTGCAGCTTGCATTGCATAGCAGCTGTAAGAATAAGCTCGCTCAGGTCCAGAAGGTACAAATAATTGCCCGGGTCAGCAGCTCAAACTTTAATGGTATCCACTCCTACTTTTTTGCTACCTCTCCCTCAACTCACAACTATGGCTTCATAGTGAGTTCCCTCTGCCCACTTAATAGACGATGAAGAAAAATCAATCTATTGTTTACAGAAGGGTCATCAGATGGAAGTGTATGACCACTGCACTAAGTTCCATGCAGAAATGGGCCCAGAAGACAGTAGTGAAGGGAAAGCCTCCCAGTAGACAAATTTTAGCCAATCTAGTTGTCTGCTTTGCTTTGGAGGCAAGATGGCTTAGGGTGTGGCTCTACATTGACTAATGGGTAATGGGTAATAGATTGTGTGGCTGGTCAGGAACTTTGGTCAAAGCCAGAAGACTGGTGACCAGGAAGTCTTGGAAAGAGGTATGTGGACCGAGGTCCCAGAATGGGCACCACATGAAGATACTCATGTATCATGCACATTCCCATCAGAGTCACCCACTGCAGAGGAGGCTTTCAATGATCAGGCTGATGAAATGATCAATTCCTCCTGTGAATGTCAGCCAGCTTGTTTTTCCCCTACCCAATCCTTCCCCAGTAGGTACCCGCCACTGGGGCTCATATGGATGCCATTACCATTGAGTTCCCAAACTGCTAAATACTAGAAATAACCAACATTGAATCCCTGACATTGCACCATCCACAGGAACCAGCCAGCCCCCTGGAAATAGGTTGATGCTAACTTTGTATCACTCCTTCATGAGGCGGCTATCAATTTGTCCTCTTAAGAATGGAGTCCTTTGGAGTAACTAACAGAATTTTATTATTAAAACAAACAAACAAAAGAAGAGTGGAGTCCTATTCCAGATACAGACTTGCTTTCCCTACTTGCACTGCTTCTGCCAGTCCCACTGTTTGAAAATTTCCAGAATGCCCTATTTATTGTCATGGTAACCCCTACAACATCATCTCCAACCAAGGAACTCATAATAACAAAAGACCTGTGGCACTGAGTTTATGCCCAGAGAATCCACTGGTCTTACGCTGTGCCTATCGCTCAGTTGCAACTGTGTGGGTGAATCTGGGAAATGGCCCACTGAAGGCTCAGTTATGGCACCGAGTGGAGGACAGAACCCTGTGAGGCTGGGGTGCTCCCCTAGACGATGTGGTAGATACTTTAAGCCAATGGCCAAAATATGGTGCTGTTTCCCCTATAGCCAGAATACATTGGTTCCTGTTCTTTGAGAGAGTATTCCTGGAGACTCAATTTATTTGTTCTGAGGGAGATGCTGGAGATTTGAAGAGTGTGGAGAAGGCAGGAAATAATCATTTAGGAGTAGAATGGCTGGGTCATATGGGAGACATGTCAAGAAGCCGCCAAGCCTTTTTCAGTATTTGCTCTGCCTTCCTGCCAGTGCTTGGGTTGGTCAGTCTTCTTGATTTTAGCCAATATAATGGGTGGGAGTTGGGTCCTTTTTTTTCAATATTTTTTGTTGTAGTAAAATACAGATAACATGAAATTTATCATCTTAACCACGTTTTAAGACAAAGTCTTGCTCTATCTCCCAGACTGGTGTGCGGTGGTGCAATCATAGCTCACTACAACCTTGAACTCCTGGGGTCAAGGAGTCCTCCCACCTCAGCCTCCTGAGTAGCTAGGACTACAGGCGTGTGCCACTGGGCTTGGCTAACTTTTAAAAATTTTTCTTAGAGACAGAGTGTCACTCTGTTGCCTAGGCTGGTGTCCAACTCCTGGCCCCAAGAGATTTTTCCACCTCGGCCTTCCAAAGTGCTGGGATTACAGGCATGAGCCATGGTAAGTGTTCTCTCTCAATCACTTTTTTTTTTCTTTTTTTGAGACAGAGTCTCGCTCTGTTGGCTAGGCTGGAGTGCAGTGGCACGATCTCGGCTCACTGCAACCTCCATCTCCCGGCCTAAGCAATTCTCCTGCCTCAGCCTCCCAAGTAGCTGGGATTACAGGTGTGTGTCACCATGCCCGGCTAATTTTTGTATTTTTAATAGAGACAGGGTTTCACTATGTTGGCCAGGCTGGTCTCGAACTACTGACCACAGGTAATCTGCCCACCTCGGCCTCCCAAAGTGCTGGGATTACAGGCGTGAGCCACCGCGCCCAGCCTCAGCCACTTTTAAGAGAGAACACATCTTGTTTTCACTCCATTGGAAGCTGAAGCCTCTTACTGGCCAGGTTGGGCTTCTCGTGCTGCCGAATCCATAGGTGTCAAAGGGGGTCACCGTACTGCTCAGGTACCCAGTTACCAAGGGGAATTGGCTGCTGCTGTGGAATAGGGGTAAAGAGAGTTCTATCTGGACCAGAGCACTTACTGGGGTGACTCATAGTTCTTCCTGTCCAATAGTGATGGTCAGTGGCCACAGTGGTAACCCCATAAAGATAGGGCTGCTAAGGGCCGGGCACGGTGACTCACGCCTGTAATCCCAGCACTTTGGGAAGCCGAGGCGGGTGGATCACGAGATCAGGAGATCAAGACTATCCTGGCTAACATGGCAAAACCCCGTCTCTACTAAAAATACAAAAAATTAGCCAGGCATGGTGGTGGGTGCCTGTAGTCCCAGCTATTCAGGAGGCTGAGGCAGGAGAATGGCGTGAACCCAGGAGGCAGAGCTTGCAGTGAGCCAAGATCGCACCACTGCCCTCCAGCCCGGGCGACAGAGTGAGACTCCGTATAAAAAAAAAAAGACAGGGCTACTAAGAACTTGTATCTTGTGGGGATGAAGATTTGGGTCAGCCAAGGAGGTAAAATCAGAGCAGCAGAGATGTTGCTTCCACCAGTGGGTGGAAGAAGGAAGCCAAAAGGATCAACATCAACTTAGGTCTTGTGACCAGCAAGATAGAGCTTTTTTTTCCCTTCCCTTTTTTTCCTGTTACTTTATATGAAGAGCAGCGTTGGTCGCTAACATTATTGCTTTGGCTCCTATTGGGAGTATGATTGAACTGAAATCACCAATAATCCAGTGGCTGATGGGACTTTGTGTTTCCCCTGGGTGGGGGTCATGGGATTTATTCCTCTAAGCAAGGGACAGAAATGCTTTTTGTCCCTCCTGATCCATTCTCTATCCTTCTCCTGCTTCATTTATGCCCAAGCAAGCTGACCTCTACAGACTGCATTACCCCAGCTCTCTTATCTTCTGGCTTCTGGTTGGATTTGCCAATGCAGGCCCCAGCAGGAGACTGGAGGTGTGGAGGAAAGGTGAGTCATGGGATTTATCCTGATTTTGGCAGTGGCTGCATGTCCCCGTAGTTCCTATGACACACACCCTCTTCCATGGTCTCAACTCCAACATGGTTCTGATAGCACAGCCCTGCTCCTCGCCCCTTGGTCTCCCTTTGGTGCTGGGGTCTGGGTGCCTTACCATCATCGTCGGTTCCCTTAGCCCTGCCCACCTCTTGTTAAGGGGCCCTTCATTACTGCTCTTTAACTAAACCCTCTTTCTGTGCCACATCCTTCCTACCAGGAGTCTGACTGGTCCTGGGACCTTTAAGAATTCAGCTTTGCCGAAGCACAAAGTTCAAGGTGGGAAGAAATGGTAAGAAACGAAGTGTATAGGGCAGGCGCAGTGGCTCACGCCTATAACCCCAGCATTTTGGGAGTCCGAGGTGGGTGGATCACGAGGTCAGGAGATCCAGACCATCCTGGCTAACACACGGTGAAACCCCATCTCTACTAAAAATACAAAAACAAAATTAGCCAGGCATGGTGGTGGGCACCTGTAGTCCCAGCTACTCAGGAGGCTGAGGCAGGAGAATGGCGTGAACCCGGGAGGTGGAGCTTGCAGTGAGCTGAGATTGCGCCACTGCACTCCAGCCTGGGTGACAGAGCGAGACCCCATAAAAAAAGAAAGAAAGAAAGAAAGAAAGAAAGAAAGAAAGAAAGAAAGAAAGAAAGAAAGAAAGAAAGAAAGGAAGAGAGAAGGAAAGAAAGAAAGAAAGAAAAGGAAAAAGAAAGAAAGAAAGAAAGAAAGAAAGAAGAAAGAAAAGAAAGAAAGGAAGGAAGTGTATAGGGAGAGTGGTCAATTATAAGAAGCTTTGGATGCTGTGATAACGTCAGCTACAAGGCATCGGGCAAGTTACCTAACCTCCCTTACCCTCAGTGTCATCACCTATGGAATAAGGGCAATCATCAGACATGCCTTTTGGAGTGCCTATGAGGATCAACGTAGAGAACACACATAAAGCACTCAACACAGTGACGGCCACAGCCAGGGATCGACAAATCTGAGCTGATTATTGTTAGGGATGGTGGCTCACGGCAAGATTTTAAGCAAGGAAGTGATCAGGGCCAATTTAGTAGTTCAAGAAGTTACACTGGAGGAAATGTAGAGAAGCGGTGAGGTTTGTCAGAGGCCACATGAAGTGCAGCAAGACTAGAGGCAGGAATACCAGTAAGGAGACTACTGCACCAGTCTTAGCAAAATAATAACAAATAAAATACAATTATGAGAATCACCCCAATAAGGAATTAAACTAAAAAAGAGGAAGACATGGAATACAAGAAACAAGAGTTCTGACGCAACACCTGGGGCCTATAGATAGTTGTGTTTTGCTGAAGCATTGAATGTGAGGCTGCCCTTCCCCCAGTTCCACCTTCCATTGACTGAGATCCAGGCAGAACCCTCCTACATCTCTCTCTCTGCCACCTCCCCCGTCTTAATTCCTGATCATTTGGCTTTTTATTTATTTATTTTATTTATTTATTTATTTATTTTTGAGACAGAGTCTCACTCTGTTGCCCAGGCTGGAGTGCAGAGTCATGATCCTGGCTCACTGCAACCTCCGCCTCCCAGGTTCAAATGATTCTCCTGCCTCAGCCTCCCGAGTAGTTGGGATTATAGGCACACACCACCACACCCAGCTAATTTTTGTATTTTTAGTAGAGACAGGGTTTCATCATGCTAGCCAGGCTGGTCTTGAACTCCTGATCTCAAGTGATCTGCCCTCCTCAGCCTCCCAAAGTGCTGGGATTACAGACATGAGCCACCACACCTGGCCAATTCCCGATAATTTGAATGTCCATGTAGAGGATCCTTCCAGGACCCCAGCCTCTCAGTTCCTACCCTCCTCTCCTCCAATGAGCCTGCCCTTTATTCTCCCTTCGCATCTCATCTCCCTAGCCTTACCCTAGACCTCATCATTACCAATGACTGCAGCCTTTCCACACCTAAATAACCATTCCACACCTGCTCTTCTCCTCAAACCTCCAAAATCTCCTCCCCTCTCCTCACGCTCAGTTGATAATTTTGCTTCCTATTTCACTGAGGAAATAGCCATCAGAAGAGAACTTCCACATGCTCCCACAACTATGCCTCACACCTGCCTGTTTGGTGCCCATATAAAATTCCTTCCCCACGTTCTCTGCAAAGTCATCCCCAGAGACCCTGATTTCATGGGTCTGAGGTGTACTAATGGCGATTTTTTTTACAACTTGATTTTTTTCTCCAGGTGATTCTAACATACATCCAAAGTTGAAAACTGCTGCTATAGATGAATGACTCCTGCTTTGTCTCAGGCTTACTCAAGAAAACTGCCCCAACTGTTGTCTTCTCCCTCCCCCAGCATCATCAATGTTTCCCTCTACTGGCTCATTCCCATCAGCTCACAAACATGCTGTAAATTTCCCCACTTTAAAGAAACCTTTGCAACCCCATTTCTCCCTCCAACTCCTCTTCACAATAAAACTGCCCTAAAGGGCTGTCTCTAGTTGCTGTCTATAATTCCTCTTCTCCCCTTCTGGCTTTGTCCTACAGACCCATCAAAACTTTCACCAAGGTCAACAAATGACCTCCTCATTGCTACAGGCAACAGCCAAGTCTCAGTCTTCAACTTACTTGGCCACCAGCAACACGTGACATGGTTGATCACTCTTCTCCCTAGAATGCTTCCTCTAGAGTTGGTTTCTAAGATGCCACATTCTTCTTGTGGGTCCTTCTCAGCCTCCTTTCCTGGCTTTTCCCTGTATCTGACCTGTTAGTGTTGGAATGCCCTAGGACTCAGGCTTTGGGCCTCTTCTCTTTAAATGTTCATTCCCTTGGTGAGCTCAACCAGTCTCATGGTATAAACTACCAGCTAAATGTTGACTCCTAAAAGTGTATTTCCAGCTTAAGCTCCAGCCTCCTACATCCAAGTGCCAGCTTGACATCTCTTTTGGATGTCCAATAAGCATCTCAAACTTATCCTCCCAACCTTCCTCATGTGAGTAACAGCAGCCCCATGCTTCCAGCTGGGATCAGGCCACATCTTTAGGGCCATCCTACCTTCTGTCTTTCTTTCATACCTATGGGCAATCTGAGAGCAAATCCCACTGGCTCTACTTTGAAAATATACTCAGAATCGAACCTTTTATTCAAAACATACTCAGAATCCAGTCCATCTTATTCAAACCAGCCATTGCCTCCTACCTGAATGGTGGCACTGTCCTCCTAACTGGTCTCCCTGCCTTGAGTTAAGGGCCATAGACTGTGTCCCTCACAGTCTATGCTCAGTATGGCAGCAGACTGGCCCACTTACATGAATATCAGATCATGTCTATCCTTGCTCAAAATGCTACAGTGGCTTCCCATCTGATTCAGAGTGAAGGACAAAGTCTTTTTTTTTTTTTGAGACGGAGTCTTGCTCTGTCGCCCAGGCTGGAGTGCAGTGGCGCGATCTCGGCTCACTGCAAGCTCCACCTCCCAGGTTCATGCCATTCTCCTGCCTCAGCCTCCCCAGCAGCTGGGACTACAGGCGCATGCTACCACGCTGGGCTAATTTTTTGTATATTTAGTAGAGACAGGGTTTCACCGTGTTAGCCAGGATGGTCTCGATCTCCTGATCTTGTGATCCACCCGCCTCGGCCTCCCAAAGTGCTGGGATTAGAGGCGTGAGCCACCACGCCCAGCCAGGACAAAGTCTTTAAATACCCGCAGAAAGCCCTGTACAACCCATCCTCTTCACTGCCCCCTACACATCGAGGCCATTATCTCTCCGACCTCACAGTCCATCAGCCACATTGCTGTTCCTCTAACAGACCCTGAAAATCAAGGGACGTTGTACTTCGTTCCCCTTCAGCTCCCATCCTTCAATTAAACTTTTTATTTGGGGATAATTATAGATTGACATGCATTTGTAAGAAATAATGCAGAGATGTGTATTTTTTGTCCAGTGTCCCCAGTGGTAACATCTTGCAAAACTATAGCACGATATCACAAGGAGGAGAGTTGTGTTGGTTTCCTGTAGCTGCTGTAACAAATTACCACAAACTGGGTGGCTGAAAACAAGATAAATCTATGCTCTCATAGTTCTGGAGATCAGAAGCTCGAAGTCAAGGTATAGGCAGGGCTGTGCTTCCTCTGGAGACTCCAAAGGGAATCCGTTCCTTGCCTCTTCTAGCATCTGGCAGCTGATCTAATCCATCTTTCTGTGCTCTGCCTTCCCATCACCTTTTCCTGTGGGTCAGTGTGTGTGTGTGTGTGTGTGTGTGCGTGTGTGTGTGTGTGTGTGTGTGAGAGAGAGAGAGAGAGAGAGAAATCCCTAACAACACTGGTGATGCCATTTAGGGCCCACCCAGATAATCCAGGATAATCTCCTCTCCAGATCCTCAAGTTAATTATATCTGCAAAGACCTTTTTTCCAGATAAAGTAACATTTAGATGTTCTGGGCACTAGGATGTGGACATATTTTTGGGAGCCATTATCAGCCTGGCACAAGAGTGAAGATTCCGGCCGGACGTTTCCAGTCTAAGAGAGCTCCTTAGACTGCCCTCTCATAGCCACACCCAGTTCCCTCCCACCCTGTCCCCTCCTTAACTCCTGGCAAGCCTTAATCCGGTCTCCATCTCTCTAATTTTGCCATTTTAAGAGTGTTATATAAATGGAATGATTGAGTATGTAACATTTTGAGATTGGCTTTTTTTCACTCAAAATGGCTTTTTCACACTTTCAGTTAACTCAAAAAATTGAAATAATTTTTAAATAATTTGGAGGTTCCCCTGTGTAGCTGTGTTTTGTTTCTTTTTATTACTTAGTAGTATGCCGTGGTATGAGTGTGCAACAGTTTATTTTGGCTATTAGGAATAAAGCTGCTCTGAACATTGGTATGTAGATTTTTGGGGGAACATGAGTTTTCCTTTTTCTGGGATAAATGCCCAAGAGTGCAATTGCTGGGTTAAGTGCATGTTTGGTTTTATAAGAAACTGCCTAACTGTTTTCCAGAGTGCTGTACCAATTTGCATTCCCACCAGCAATGTATGAGTGATTCAGTTTCTCCACATCCTCGCCAGCGTTTGCTGTTGTTACTGGTTTCTATTTTAGCCATTCTGAGAGGTGTGTAGTGTAACAGCTGCTGATGTTGAACATCTTTTCAAAGGCTTATTTGCCATCTGTAGGTCCTGTTTGGTGAAGGTCTATATGTGTTTTTTGCTCATTTTCTAATTGAGTTATCTGATTTTTTTCTAACCTCTGAGATTTAAAACTTCTTTATAGTCTAAATACTAGTTATTTGTCGATAAGTAGCTGATACATATTTTCTCCTATTTGTGACTTTTATTTTCATCCTCTGTCACAGAGCAAAAGTCTTCACAAAACACAGGTTTTTTTTTATGAAATCCAATTTATCAGTTTTTCCTTTTATGGATTGGCCGTTTAGTGTCAAGTCTAAGAATTCTTCACTTGGCCCTTAGCCCAAGATCCCAAAGATTTTCTCTTATATTTTTTCTAAAAGTTTCATAGTTGGTTTTTTGTTTTAGTTCTTTTCTTTTCTTTTCTTTTTTTTTTTTTTTTTTTTTGCAACAGGCTCTCGTTCTGTTGCCCAGGCTGAAGTGCAGTGGCATGATCATAGCTCACTACAGCCTTGAACTCCTGGGCTCAAGGGATCCTTCCACCTCAGACTCCCAAGCAGCTAGGACCACAGGTGCATGCCATGACCCCTGGCCAATTTTTTCTTAGAGATGTGGTCTTGCTCTGCTGCCCAGGCTGGTCTCAAATTCCTTAGCCTCCTGAAGTGCTGGGATTATAGGCGTGAGCCACCATGCTTGCCCTACAAGTTTTATAGCTTAATCTTCTACATTTGTGTCTGTGATCCATTTTGAGTTAATTTTTGTATAAGATGTGAAGGTTAGGTGTGAAGGTTAGGTGGAGTTTGTTTTTTTTTTTTTTTTTTGCTTTTGGATGTCTGGCTGTTTCAACACCATTTATCGAAAGGCTATCTTTCCTCTATTGAATTACTCTGAACCTTTGTCAAAAGTCAGTTGGGCTTATTTGCATGGGTCTATTTCTGGGTTCTCTCTTCTGTTCCATTGATCTGTGTGTCCATCCCTTTGCTAATGCCACATTTGTCTTATTACTGTAGCTATATAATAAGACTTAACATGGTGTAGAGTGATTCCTCCCACTTTATTCTTCTGTTTTTAAAATATCTTGGGATTTTTAGTTCCTTTGCTTTCCATGTAAATTTTAAAATAATATTCTCTTTATCCACAAAAACTCTTGCAGGGATTTTGATAGGAATTGAATTAAACCTGTATATCAATTTTGGGAGAGTTGACATCTTTACTATGTTGAATTTTCCAATCCATCAACTTGCTATGTCTCTCCATTTATTTAGGTTTTCCTGGACTTCTGTTACCAATGTTGTGTAGTTTTCAGCATGCAAGTGCTGTACGTGTTTTGTTAGATTTGCACTAAGTATTTCCACTTTATTAGACAATTGTCAATTATAGTGTATTTTCAATTTTAGTATCTACTTGGTCATTGTTAGTATACAGAAGTATAATTATAATAATTTTGTATCCTTTATCCTTTTATTTTATTTTTATTTTTATTTATTTATTTACTTTTTTGGAGACAGAGTCTCGCTCTGTCACCCAGGCTGGAGTTCAGGGACATGATCTCGGCTCACTGCAACCTCCGCCTCCCAGTTTCAAGTGATTCTAGTACCTCAGTCTCCCGAGTGGCTGGGATTACAGGCGTGAGCCACTACGCCCAGCTAAGTTTTGTATTTTTAGTAGAAACGGGGTTTCATCATATTGGCCAGGTTGGTCTCAAACTTCCAACCTCCGATGATCCTCCCGCCTCAGCCCCCCAAAGTGCTGGGATTGTAGGTGTGAACCACCGTGTTTGGACTCCCTTATCCTTTTATATCTTGTGGTCTTGCTGAACCTATTTATTAGTCCTAAGAGGTTTTTTGTAGTCTTATTGGTGTTTTCTGTGTAGACAATCATGTCATCTGCAAATAGGGACACTTTTATTTCTTCTCTATTATCTCTGTGACTTTTATTTCCTTCTCTTGCCTTGCACTGGCTAGAACTTCCAGCAGCATGTTGAAGAAGCATGGTGAAAGTAGACATCCTTGCCTTTCCTCGATTTTAGGGAGAAAGCATTCAGTCTTTCACTTGTCAACCTAGATAATAAACAGAGAGGGAGACTCGCTGAAATAAAATGATATTTATTTGGGAATAGAGCACTGCAATGGGAATATGCACGCAATAGCAAATTATGTGCATATTCAGGGAAACAAAGGAAGCCTAAGGTTTTTTGTTTTTGTTTTTGTTTTTGTTTTCAGACGGAGTCTCGCTCTGTCACCCAGGCTGGAGTGCAGTGGCGTGATCTCGGCTAACTGCAAGCTCCACCTCCCGGGTTCTCGCCATTCTCCTGCCTCAGCCTCCCAAGTAGCTGGGATTACAGGCACCTGCCACCATGCCAGGCTAATTTTTTATATTTTTAGTAGAGACGGGGTTTCACCGTGTTAGCCAGGATGGTCTTGACCTCCTGACCTCGTGATCCACCTGCCTCGGCCTCCCAAAGTGCTGGGATTATAGGCGTGAGCCACTGCGCCCGCAAGACTAAGGTTTTTAAAGGAAAAATGAAGAGAATTAACATAATTGTTTTGAGATAATTATCCTTGGCTATAAAAATCAATAACAAGGGTGGCCCCAATTTGAGATTGGACAGGCAGTTGGCAAGTGGAAGTCCTCACAGAAGTATTTGTGTGTGTGTAAGGTTACAATGGGCTTTGTGCAAGGTTGTGGTTTTTGCAGTCTTTTGTGATAGTTCTTGTTATCAGGCATTGTGGGTGAGAATTCTCCCTTAGTGGCCTTACCTGGCTCTGTTTGTCAGGGTTTTTAACACACATGACTCCATTTTGATTCTGATAATTTTCACACACCAGTAAGTATGATATTAGCTCAAAGTGTTTTGTAGATGCCCTTTATCATGATGAGGAAGTTTCCCTCTTTTCCTATTTTTCTGAGAGTTTTTTTTTAACATAAAGAGTTGCTGAATTTTGTTGAATGCTTTTCCTGCATTGCTCAATGTGGTGTGATTTTCCTTCTTCTATCTGTTAATACGGCAGATTACATTGGTTGATTTTTGAATATTGAACCAGCCTTGCATGACTGGAATGAACACCTCACATATTTTTCTTGGCTGTTACCTATTTCTCCCATTTGATTATAAGTTCTGACTGGGCAGAAACTTTTTCTCATTTTGTTCAGTGCTGTATTCCAGTGCCTACAACAATGCTGGGCATATAGTGAGGACTCAATACTTATTTGCTAAATAAATAAATGAACAGAAGAGAGGTGAACAGAATCCCCAAGGCTGTGGTGAAGGGAGACTCCAGGATGACAGCTGTGGGCAGCCAGTCTGATGGGAGATGATGATTGTGGAGGAGGCTGTGCCTATATGGCGGCAGAAGGTTTATGGAAATCTCTGTACTTTCTGCTTAATTTTGCTGTAAATCTAAAACTGCTCTGAAAAATAAAGTCTATTTAAAAAAAAAAAAAAAGCTGATCATTAACTCCAGGGAAAACAAAAGGGATCCAGGAAAAAAAATACTCATAGTTTACTATCTGGCTCAGCCAGGGAGGGGAAGGTCCAGGTTGTGGGGCTGTAAGCTCATATGACTGGGGAGGGGACTATTTAAGAAAAGAAAAACACTAAATCAAAAATAAATCTGATTTAACCTCAGAGCAATTTCTGAACATTTTTTCTTATTTATTTATTTTTTTTTAGAAATAGGGTCTTGCTCTGTTGTCCAGCCTGGAGTACAGTGGCATGATCAAAGCTCACTGCAGTCTCGAACTCCTAGGCTCAAGAAAATTTTCTGGAATTTTTGACCTGATCTGTGGGGATATTTGAGGGACCATCAGGAATAGAGTGGGAGGTGCTGAAAGTCTTCCGGAAGCAGGCCCAAGAGCTCCAGGAGGTATGGCAGCCAGCCAGAGAGGTTAAGAGCTTTGCCTGCCGGTGCCCCATGGCCCAGGACAAGCCCACACCTCTGTGAGCATCTCAGAGCCTCCGCCTCAGGCATGCCCCTTGCTGGCCTTGTTTCCCACCCCAACACGCTGGTGGGTCCACAGGCACACTGCCCACTGTTCACACCCGTGACAGCAGCTCAGGCTGCTCCTCACAAGACAGGATCTCTCCTACCCTTCTTGCCTACCAGTAGTGACTCAACGGCCCCTCAACACTCAGCACCAAGGCTGCCTCTTCTGTGAAATGTCCCCACCCTCCAGCTCCCACTCCCTTCCCCAGAGGCTGCCAGTTGAGGGGGAAGAAGTCTGACACATGTGGATTTGAATCCCAGCTCTGCCACTTTCTGGTTATGTGGCCGCAAACATGTCACAGATCTCCCTGGGCTCTGTGTCCTGTCGTCTGTAAATGTGAATAATAATGTCCACCCTGCAGGGCCATTGGAAGATCAAACACTTGCCACAGAGCCCAACAGGTGGTGGGTGAATAAACACTCTTTCCATCCTTCTAGCATGTTTTCCCTTTTTTTCTTTTTCTTTGAGATGGAGTCTTACGCTGTCGCCCAGGCTGGAGTGCAGTGGCACATGGCTGACCGCAACCTCCACCTCCCGGATTCAAGCGATTGTCCTGCCTCAGCCTCCTGAGTGGCTGGGATTACAGGCATGTGCCACCATGCCCCACTAATTTTTGTATTTTTAGTAGAGGAAGGGTTTCGCCATGTTGGCCGGGCTGGTTTCAAACGCCTGACCTCGGGTGATCTGCCCGCCTCAGCCTCCCACAGTGCTGGGATTACAGGCATGAACCACTGAGCCCAGCCTTCACTTATTATTTTTTTTAAACTTGGTAGAATACACATAACATACAATTTACCATCTTCACTGTTTTAAGTGTACAGATCAGTGGCACTGAAGAAATTCACAGTGCTGTGCAGCCACCACTGCCATCCACCCACAGAATGCTCCTCATCCTGTGAAACTGAAGCTCGGTGTCCTCATTGCACTGTTACCCCCCCTCCCCCAGCCCCTGGCATGTCCCATTCTACTATCTCTCCTCTGGCATTTGGCCTGGCCTCTGTGATGGCACTAGCCCCTTCTAGCTGGTGTTGCCAGTTGTTTAGAAGTCTTAACTCCCCCGTAGGTCAAGCGGCATCTCATTCATCCTCACCCCTATTACTGAGGCACATGTTGATAATAGAGGTTCGAGAGGAAAATGCAAAATGAACGAGAGAATGAGCAGAGAGAGGGTCATGTGTGGGTTCATGGTTAAAGGCACATAGCTGTGCGTCTGATTTTATGTAGCAGGTGCTCAGAATATATTGAAAGTCTAAATGATGATACGAGTGGTTTTTGTAAATGTTTAGTTATTTTTTGAATAGGTGAAATATTTGAAATTCAAAAATGTACAAAAGAATACACAGTGGAAAGTCAGTCTTCCCCCAACCCAGTCCTCCAGCCTCACCGGAGGCAACCACTCTGCCCAGTTTCTTCTGCATTTTTCTGGAGGAGTGTACACACACCACATGTGCACACACTCACACGTGTGCATGCACATGTTCACACAGCACATGCTCACACACTCACATGTGGAAGCATGCTTTATGTACTGTTTGCACATCTTGCTTTTTCTCATTTGACAGATCTTTGGGATCCTTCTAAGATCAGTATATGGACAGTTTCCCCATTGTCTGATAGCACTCATTGAATGATAAATTTATCCTGTCACCGTTTACAGCTGTCACAGGATTTATGTCATCTGTCACCTGTTGATGACCATGCAGGCCATTTCTGAATTCTTGCTATACAAGCCGTGCTGCAGTGAGCAGCCTCAGACGCTCACGAATGACTGAATGACTGAATGCCTGAACGTGACCCCTAACCCTATAGCCCAGTCTAACCCCTGCCTGGTCTCCCTGGTCCCCAAAGCACCCCACCCTCCCAGGACTCCCACCTGCACCCACCACGGCTTGTGATCTTCCTCTTACTCCGTGCCAGGCACTGTGCTAGGCCCTAGAGTGTTCAGGCTGATGGGCCCCAGTCCTGTCCTCACAGAGGCACAGCTCAGAGGGAGAGATAAATGAGGAAAGAGATATTTAGAAATCAGGTTTGAGTGCTGGGATAGACCTGCCGCCCTAAATTTATGTCCCTCCCCTGACACCTGGGGAGGCACAGACTTATCCTTGATAACCTTATCCCCAGTCCAGGCTCTCAGGGCCAAGGAGGAGAAAGGGAGGCTGTGGGGTGTGGGGCCAGGGTCAGAGGGGACCGAATGCCCATCTGGCTGCTCTGCCCTGCACCACCCGGGCCAGGCCTGTCTGTCTGATGCTGCCTGTGCCCATCGACTCCCCACTGTGTCTTGGCTGCCTGCTCTCCTTCTGGGCCCGCTCTGCCAATCCCCATGACAGGACCCTGCCACCTCACTGCCCTCCTCACTTTTGAAACTAACTACCTGTCTCATTGGAAGGGTTTTTCCACCCTTATTCTGCGAAGTTAACAGCTGGTGACAGTGGGAGGGGAAGGCAGCATTAAGGCCATTCAGATGGTGGGGAGAGGGCAGACACTGCCTATACACAGGTTATCCTCGGCCCAAGGGAGTGAAGCCAGCGCTGACCTCCGGGCACCAGGGGCTGGGTCCCAGGAAGCCTTTCAAGCTGCACCAAAACCCACCATGCAGAAGCTCTCAGCCTCTCCCACTTCACTGGACAATGCTCTCCCCACTCAAAATACCCACCCCACCTCTCCCTTCCCTGCCACACCTGCTGTCCAAGCACTGCCTCCAGATTTGTTTCCTGGGGTTATAAGACGCTGCACCTCCAAAAACCCCTCGTTCAAAGGGAAGTGTCCCCAGGAAGGACAGCAGGGACTCCTCCTTACCATGGACTCAGGCCTCTTCATGAAAACGGGTAGAAGAATCGGTTTTGATGAAGGGCATTAAGTAAGCAAATGTGGTTAAAATGTCCATAGCGGGTCCTTTGAGTAGCCAGAGGTGTAAGAGTGCCTGGGGTAAGGTTCCTGAAGGTAGAAACACAGGTGCTGGGGGAAGGGGCGTGGGAAGGCTGAGAACGTCTTCCTTGGGCCAAGCCAGGGTCAGTTTCCTTCCTGTTTGATGTCAGCGTGTTTTAAAAGGGGAGTAAAAGCACAAATCATAACAGCCAGATGATGGAAGCATCCCAAGTGTCCCACAGTAAATGAATGGACAAACAACGGTGCAGTGGCTCCAGCCTGTAAACCCAGCACTTCGGGAGGCCGAGCTGGGTGGATCGCCTGAGCTCAAGAGTTCGAGACCAGACTGGGCAACATGGCGAAACCCCATCACTACAAAAAATACAAAAACTAGCCTGGTGTGGTGGTGTGCACCTGTAGTCCCACTACTTAGGAGGCTGAGGCTAGAGGATTGCTTTAGCCCAGGAGTCCGAGGCTGCAGTGAGCCTAGATCATGCCACTGCACTCCAGCATGGGCGACAGAGTAAGATCCCGTCTCTAATACAATAACAACAACAGGGGTGTATACACACAGTGGAATACATTTCGGCCTTAAAAAGGAAGAAAATCCTGACTCGTGTTACAATGTGGATGAACCTTGAAGACATTGTGTGAAGTAAAATAAGCCAGCCACAAAGGCATTATATGAGGTACATGGAGTAGTCAAATTTATAGACAGAAAGTAGAATGTGGTTGCCAGGGGACGGGAAGGGGGAAGGGGGAGTTGTTGTTAGATGGATACAGAGTTCCAGTTTGGGATGATGGAAAGAGTTCTGGAGACTGGTTGCGCAACAATGTGAAATACTTTACAAAACCTAACATACGCTGCAAAATGGCTAAGATGGTAAATTTTACATTATTTTATCACAATTAAAAATTTAAAACATGCCGGGTGCGGTGGTTTACGCCTGTAATCCCAGCACTTTGGGAGGTCGAGGCGGGCAGATCACCTGAGGTCAGGAGTTCGAGACCAGCCTAGCCAACATGGTGAAACCCCGTCTCTACTAAAAATACAAAAATTAGCCAGGCATGGTGGCAGGTGCCCGTAATCCCAGCTACTTGGGAGGCTGAGGCAAGAGAATCTCTTGAACCCAGGAGGCAGAGGTTGCAGTGAGCCGAGATCGCGCCATCGCATTCCAGCCTGGGGGACAAGAGCAAGACTTCATCTCAAAAAAAAAATTAAAAAAATAAAACAAATATTTTCAGATGAAGGAGGATAGGAAGATACCAGAAAGGGAAGGGGTGGAAAAGCTCTGTCTCTGCCTTGGGCCTGCCCATAACAGAGACAAAACCAGGCAGTGCAGAGCCCAGACCCCAAAATACTCCTAGTGTTGAGGGTGTGACCTGGCCTGGGGAGAGGCTGGATATCTGCGGGGGCAGAGGCGGGAACCTGAGGGAGAAGGACCTGACCTTGACCTCAGCCTCAGACCATGGGTCCCTGCTGCCTGCCTGCCTCCTACTGGGGGCCTGCCAGGCCCACCTGACCCCAAATGCTTGGCAGGCTCCCTGCCCGCTGGCTGCTTAGGGAGGTGCTCCCACTTCCCCCGCCGTTGCCTGAGCTCTCTAGGGCTCCTTCACTCTGCAGGTAAGCTGGGGTCCCCCTCTGTGCTGGGCACTGTGGTAGCTCAGCCGTGTGAGGCGGGGCCCTGGAAGAGCCCATGAGATGGCCAGAGCTGGGCTTGTCTGGCTGGAAGCTGGGAATAGGCTTCTCCAAGCTGCCAGATTTAAGTATTGAGTACATAAAAGGAGAAGATTGGCATTAGTGAGAACATCGCCCTGAGGCTTGATGGACCCAAAGCCTCCCAGGGTGTGTGCGTTTTGAGGGGGTGGGGGGTGCACATGGGTGTCCGGGACCTCGTCTAGGTAATGTCTGCAGCCACATAGGATGATCTGACTGAATCTGTGTGAGCACAACTGTTTGTGTGCCTGTGTGTGCGCGCCCACGTGCATGCGCGTGTGTGGTCCTAGTGTAGGTGATGTCTGCGGCCACACAGGATGCTGACTGCGTGTGTGACTCGTGGGCGTGCAGATGCAAGCACAGACCTACGACACATCTGTGTACAGGCTGAAGATCACAACGGGTCTGGCCAGGGCCCGCCGAGGGCCTCCGAGCTGGCGAGCACACCGACGGCTGGATGGGGCGACGCTTCCTGCTCCGGTCCCTAACTCATTATTAAGCTCCTCGCTCTTTGCAGACGCTCCCTGCGCCTCCCCCGCTCCGGGCTGCAGCGGCGCAGGCGCCGGGCCGAGCCGAGCGCCGAGCGGGGAGCGGGCGGCCGTGCTCCGGGCCGGGGTCCCGGGGGAGCAGGTGAGCGACCCGCGCCGCGCGGCCCCCACGGCCCTTGGCGAAGGCGCCTCCCGGCCGCGCTGCGCCGACGCCCCCGCCTTCCCTGCCTGGCAGTCTCTGCTTGCCTCTGTTGGCATCCTCCTCCTCCTCCTCCCCCCTGCCTGGCATCCCCCTCCTCCCCCTGCCTGGCATCCCTTCTCCTCCCTGCCTGGCATCCCTTCTCCCCCTGCCTGGCTTCCCCCTCCTCCCCCTGCCTGGCTTCCCTTCTCCCACTGCCAGGCATCCCCCCTCCTTCTCCTGCCTGGCACCTTCTCCTCACCTGGCACTTCCCCTCCTCCCTACCTGGCATCCCCTTCTCCCTTCCTGGCATCTTCCTCCCCTCCTCCTTTCCAGGTATCTCCCCCCACTCCTGACTCTTTCCGTCCCCCCGCCTGGCACCTCCCTCCACCCCCACCCCAACCTCGTACCTCTTCCTCCTACCCCTTCCTTGCACCTCTTCCCTGACTGGCAGACTCCCATTCAGCCCCTCTGTGACACCACCTCCTCCCCATCGCTGCCTGGCATCTTCCCCTCCTTCCCTCTCCAGTACCTTCCTATCCTCCCTCCACCTGCATCTCCCCTCCTTCCCTCGTCTGGCACCCTCCTGCCTGGCACCTTCCCCTCCTCCCCCTGTCTGGCACCACCTCCTCCCATTGCCTGTCACCTCCCCCCTGCCGAGCACTTTCTCAACCTGCTCCTGCCTGGCATGCTCTGCTTCCTACTCCCCCTGTCTGGCACCTTCCCTCCTTCCCCTGCCTGGCATCCTCTCCCTCCTTCCCCTACCTAGCACCTTCCCATCATTCCCCTGCCTGGCACCTTCTCTGTCTCCACTTGGCCACCGTCTTCCCTGGATACCCCTCTCCTATTCAGGTTGTCCCTCTGTCCCCCACCTTCCTGCAGGGCACCTCCCCCCACCCTGGACTGGTAGCCCCTCCCCTACCGCATCTTCCTCTCCTCATCCTCCCCTCCCACTCTGTCTCCCGGACCCCACCAGCTCTCCCATCCCCAGCACTCCCTGTCTCCAGCCGCCTCCTTCCTCATCCCCTTTCCTCCCAACCCTGCTCAGGATTGATCCATGGGCAGCAGCCCCTTTTGCTCACATGGCTTAACCAGACCCTGAGCCACTCCCAAGCCCCACCTCTGTCACCCACACCCCGCTCCTACAGCACTGCTCTCTTCTTAGCTCCCATGCCCCACCGTCTGCTCAGGGACTTCAGTTCATAAGTTGGGTCCTAACCCAACGAGCTGGAGGCCTTCCTGCTCTTCCAGCAAGGAAGGAAGCAGGGCAGGACAGGACAGAGCAGGTACTAGCAGGGACCAGGAGGGAGGCGCCTAGGCCAGCTGGTAGTCATGGAGCAGGCTGACTACCTGCCTGCCACCTCTGGAGTCCCTCCATGCCCCTGGGCTCCAGGGCCATCCCAGTTACCATCCTGACCTGCCCTCTGGCCTTTGCCTCCAATGCCCAGCTCTCTCCCTCCAACCATTGCCACACCCCCAAAACTGGCCTCTCCAGTCAGGGCTTGGGCTCTGCCTGGGGTCCCTGCTCTGTCTTTCAAGTTCTTTGTCCCGCAGGACCCTGGGGCCGGTCTCTGTCTGCTTCCCACACATACTGCTCCCACCTGCGCCCTGCCTTGTGCCACCCCAGCCCCAGCTGGCCCATGCTGGTTGCCTCCATCCTAGGCCCTTTTTCCTGCAGTGTCCTGGCTTCCTCAGACCTCCACTCCGGGGAGTTTGGCTTCTTCGCAGCTTCCCGAGGCCTCCTTGAATCTACTTTGGGGCTCAGGGTCTGACCTCTCCTTTCAGATCCTCAGAATGGCCCTTGGTGCTGCAGGCATGGTGGGCTCCGGGCCCAGGCACCGAGGGGGCACTGGATGACTCTCCAGGTGCAGGACCCTGCCGTCTATGACTCCAGGTCTTCAGCACCCACCCACCGTGGTACAGGTAGGTGCTTCCTCCCCTGCCAGCCCAGGAGCAGAAGCTCTGGGGCCCCATGGCGAGTCGGCCAGCCCTCGGCTCCTGCTCCCACCATATGGCCCCCTCCCGGCATTTCTGCCCCCAGCTGGACTCCTTAGTGCCCATGGCAGGGCCTCTCTGTCCCTCTCCCCACCCCTGCTGACACCTGTCATTAATGTCCTTCCCTCCATCCCACACTCCCTTTCCTGCGTGTCCTCTCACCTCCTGGTGTCCTTAGGTCCTGCCTCTCAAAGCCTTTCTGAGCCAGGGACAAGCTAGCCTGAAACCAAGTTTTGGGTTCATGTAAGCATGGTCTGGGCTCTGGCATGCTCTACTTCCTCCCCACCTAGACAGCCAGACAACACCCCATCTCCTCTCACTGCGTACATGAAAAAGCATGCACATACGTGCACATGCTCACATGCACACACACCACATGCTCTCTGCGAGCTGGAAGGAACCTGCTGATTCCTTGGCACAACTTGTGCTCAGAAACCTCTAAAAACCCTGCAGGGCCCCAGGCAGGGTTCCGCTTGTGGCAGGAGGGAGGTGGCAGCCGTCTACTGCACAGCCCGCAGTGGGAGCCAACCCTGCCCTGCCCCAGGCGGACCTCTAGCTCTGATGCACTCTGGGCCATTGCTTGCTTGTAGGGCCTTCCTAAGCCTCCTCCCCAAGGAGTGAGAGGAAGATGGTCTGCATTTGTCCGCATCAGTCCCCACTTGTCCAGAAGGACACACTGAGGCTTTGGGCAGAAAAGCCACCTGCCCCAGAGCCCCAGCTGGCATGGTAAGGGGTCGGAACTGAAGTCTGGTCTGAGCTCTGCCTGCCCAGCCCCACCCATCATCATGCTGGCTGGCCTCACTGGTGGGAGGCACCTGGCAACAGGGTGGGTACTGGCAGGGCCTCAAGGTATGTGGAGCCCAGTCCCTGTCCTCAGGGCCTGCGGCCTTGGAGAGCAGCCTTGACAATTGGGCACAAAGGGCCACAGACCACACAGGCCTCAGAGCACTGAGGAGGGAGACATCAGGAAAGTCCTGGAAAGGTGCAACTGGAAATGGCCCAGAGGAGCCTGAGGCTCGGGGAGGCCTGGGGCTGTGGGCAGAATGAGAGTGCTTTCTCTGCTTCTCCTTCCTCAGAAGTGGGCAGAGGAACTCATCCTCCTGCCAGGCTGCTCTGAAGGCCAGGGACAGCCCCGTTCCCCTTCAAACTCCCCCAGTGCCCCTCCTCCTCCAGTGAGGTGCAGGCCCAGGGCAAAATGGGGCAGGGCACCGGCTGCTGGGGAAGCTGGCCTGGCCCAGAGGATCCAAGCCACACAGGGCAGCAGCAGGCGCCAGTCACCTGGTACCCATCACCAAGGAAACACACCTGGTGGCGGCATGCCCAGCCCCACACCTGAAGCCCCAGTCCACCTACAGGAAAGTCAAGGCCTCCAAGCAAACATCCCACCCTCATCCCCAACACCTCCCCAGCACCTGAGGTGAACTGGGGACTGGTTGCTCAGTTTGTGGTGGTTGGTGTTATAGCTGAAATTCATAAAGAAAAGGTGAGAACTAGTATATTAAACCAAGCACTCTACAGTTCTGGGGTGTCTGAGGGTAGAGGCCAGGTTGAACGGGGGGCAGGCTGATGGGAGGCAGCTAAGCTTCCTGGAGGGGTGCACCTGAAGTGGTCCCCCACGTGGAGAGTCCTCCTAATATTTGACATGCCCTTCGTTAGGCCCTAAGGGGCTCCCCAGCAGCAGTCAGAGGGAGCCTTGGGCTGTTCCAGACCTTTCCTGAAGGGTCACTGCAGGATGGGCACAGGGGAAGGAGGGCAGAGGAGGCCTGTGAAGATTGGAGCTGGAGCCCTGGGGCAGTAGGTCCATCCTAGTGACACCTGGCCCCAGAGTGACCCTGGCCGTGAGTCAGAAGCCCCAGCTCCAAGAGTGACAAGGTGGTGGAAGTTTGGCATCTTATCTCGGAGTCGCATTCACATGCAATCGGCGGTGTGCGTTGCAGGCTCTTGACAGCCAGGCAGGCACTTGGGCATTTGGATGCTGACAGGCCCTGGTGCTGGTGCCTAGGCGTCCGTCCTCACCCCAAAACTGGCGGTGTGACTGCAAGTGAGTGCTCATGATTAGTGACAATTAAGTGGTGGAGATAATGAGCTAGAGGTGTCACCGGGAGGAGGCTGAGCCACCCATCGGGGATGAGTGGACTTCCCTCAGCTGTGGCTGGACTCCTAACCATCTGGAATTGCTGTACCAGAGGGGCCAAGCTGAGGCCACCGCCTGCCTCTGACGGGTACTTGGCTGAGGAACATCTTGTAGGGACCATTGCTGTGTCCCCCTGTGCTCCTTGCTAATGAGGGGTGTGGGAATCCTTGGTGACTCATAAAGGACCGTAGAGGAGGGCTGATCACTTCAGCCAGGCCCACATTTTGGGATAGCGCGTTCGGTTTCTTGACTTTCCAAGCTGTGACACCGATTCTTGGCACTCTACACTTACTTCCAGGGATTTGAGAACGTGCCTCATGAGCGTGTGCCCCACACAGGCCTCCTACTGGAATTTACAAACTTGGACCATCTCCCATGTGAACCTTTTTCCCAGACTGAAGATCGTTCTGGGAAAATGCCCTAGAGTGAGGGACACTGTGCCATAAGGGAAGGAGAGGAAGGCACAAGGAGGTGTTCTTATGCTCCTCCTCATCCTGAAAAGGGTTTCAGGTAGTTTGCAAAGATACATATAGTGAGGAAACTGAGACAGAGATAAAGTAGAGAAAACATGGTGTTGCCTAGGATGTGGCTACTGCACCAAATGCAAACCGTGAGGCCCAGAGACCCCGATGCCAGCAGAGAAGCAAGCAGTTACATGATTTACACTGTGCATGAGATAAAAATCAAACAACTTGCTCAAATCACGTGATTTCTGGTCCCGAGCCACTGGGAGGTCTCTCCTGTATGAGGAAATGAAGGGGATACCATGTGACAAAGTTACGCAATGTTCTCAACAGTGTCACAACTGCTTCCTAGGGCTAAGGCAAGGACCAACACAATACTCCCCAGCCATAAACCTATTGGTAATATTGCTTAACCCAAACTTAAAATTTGGAGCAACTAGAGGAATGCATTGCTACCTTCAGGAAATACCCTCTTTCTCTTTTGTAAGAGACAGAGTCTCACACTGTTGCTCAGGCTGGAGTGCAGTGGTGTGATCATGGCTCACTGCAGCCTCGAACTCCTGGGCTCAGGCGATCCTGCTTTAGCCTCCTGAGTAACTGGGACTACAAGTGTAAGCCACAATGCCCCCTAGCTTTTGTTTGTTTTGTTTTTATTTTAGTAGAGATGAGGTCTCACTGTATTTCCTAGGCTGGTCTCAAATTCCTGGGCTCAAGCAATCCTCCCACTTCAGCCTCCCAAAGTGTTGGGAGGCATGAGCCATCGAGCCTGGCCAGGAAATACTCTCTATATTGATATTTACAACAATGTTTCTGATAAATATCAGGCAGCAGGAAGGTTTATTTAAAATTGGAAATTAAGTACAGAGTCACATTCTCCAGGTAGGGGTAATATCCTTATAGGAAATAAAGAGCTCCTTAAGCACACAGGCCCCACAGGTGAGTTTGGGTATGAGGAGGGACCAGTCCTGGTCTTTCCCCACAGGTCCTGAACCCATGGAAAAACAGGCACAGGCATCAGTTAACTTAAGTGCAAGGAAAGTCGAGCTGAAGAGAGGCTTGAACCTGAGGCCCAAGTGTAGAAGGCAGGTCCTACTCCCTAACCTGGGTTTGCTTACCTGGGCATGGGAACAGAAGGAGATGATCTGTGTCCTAAAACAGACTCGTCTAGAAGAGGAACGCTGGCCACAGGGTAAGCAGCCTTGCCTTCAGCACCTTCACCCCACCCGCCCTGGAAAGGGATTGTGCGGCTGGTGCAGGCCCTCACCACCTCATCAGACAAAGCCTCCTCCCGCAGGGAAGAAGGGTGGGGAGAGGGCCAGGGTCATTCCGGTATCTCCTCTCCTGGGAATACAGTACATGTTTCCTTGTGAACACATGAAGACAAGGGAGTAGGGCCCCTCTGCAGTGGGGTGGATGGGCCACATTGCTAAACAGTGATATTGAGGCTCAGGTCCAGACCTGAAGTGACCAAGTCCACCCCCTTTCTTACCTCTCCATTGGAACAACTGCCACATCCTTTTATTTGATTTTATTTCCTAGATAAGTGTCAATTCCATCTGCTTCTGATTTCCCACGTCACTGCCCTGGTCCACACACTGTGATCTTCTGCCCCCATCTGAGTGCCGCATACTCAGCCTTGTCCCTGCATCAGACCCCAGCCCAGCACAGTAACCAGAATGGGCTTCCTAAACACAAATCTGATTTGTTCCGCCTTCCACTTCCTAGTGGCTTCATTCTTGTGCCCTCACTCAGGGCCCTCACACATGCTGTTCCCTGCACCTCCGACACCCTTCCCAGCTCCCTTCACCTGGCTAACTGCACTCATCCTTGAAGCCTCCACGTCAGTTCCACCTCTTCCAGGGAGGCTTTCTCCCACCCGGCTTGGGCGTGAAGGCCGACCCAGTATCTTCTGTCTTGCAGCACCTACCAAAGAGGCTAATACTGAGTTGCAGGGCTCCTTAAAGGCATGGCTGCATCTGTCTTGTTCCACACAGTACAGAGAAGTATTTCTTGAATGAATGAGCAAATGTGTGAGGCAGTGGACAGAGAGGGGGTGGCTCTACGGCTGATTCTAAAATGAGCCCCAGATCCCTCTTGGTGCTGTCAGCCTCACCTTCTCTACACCACCACGATGCAAGAGTGGGCCTTCCTTGCCTGCCAACCTTGTCCTGCTGTTGCCTGAGCTGCCCCGTGCCCCGCGCCTCCCTCCTGTAACTCCGTGGTTGGAGGAGTGCTCCAGGCTCATTCCCTCTTCAGTTATTCCTATGGTGAGGGAGAATGTCACTCCCTCTGACCTTGGGTTTGCCTTTTGGAGTTGCAGGGAGAAACCCCTTTCTCCCTCCAAGCCATCTGACCATCTTTCAACATTTGGAGGCAGCTTTCGCACAGGCTCTGTCTCCGCTTGGAACATCCAGCTCTGGCTCTTTCAAATATTCACAGCCTTTGTGCCCCCTGGGGAGCGCTGAAGACCCCCCAAGGCCATGGCCCACACTTGGAGCCACCTGTGCCTGTGCTAGAAGGTGAGCTCTCCCTTTCCAGCCAGGCAGATGGGGAAGGGGTACTCAGTTTTCTGAGTGACATGTCTCATCTGTAGAATGGGACATCAAGCCCTTCTATAAAGAAGCAATGGTGATGGCGGACCTTCTGCACAATGCCTGCGTTCACCGAGCGCCCCTCGCCACTGCAAGTGTTCACGTGGGATGCTGAGCTCTGTCCCTGCTCCAGGTGTCATCTGTGGACCCCAGAGCACCATCTAATGCCACCAATGCCTCCCTTGGTTGCAGGTCCCAGCCTGCCATTCATGCTGCCCGCATACGCCACTGGCGACCACCCAGACACCCAGAAGTCCATTCTTCCTGTTCCATATCTGTCAGCCCCAACATGGAGCTATCTTAGCTTTAGCCCATCTTTCCAGCCCACAGCTCCCATCCAGCCTGATGCAGTCTGCAGATGTGAAAGGCCTGTCTTCTTTGCCTTTCATAAAGTTTTTAATTGGAAAAAAGAAAAAGTGAGCCAGCAGGGCGCAGGAGAGAGCCCTGTGGTCCCTGGAGATGGCTCAGGGTGGGCTGGCAGCTGAATCCACAGCAGGGGACTCGAGGGTGCGTAGGCTTGAAGGAGGTGCTAGTGGGTGGGAAGGTGTCCCCCGTGGGGGCCTAAGTAGATGCAAGAGAAGCTGAGCTCCAGCTTCAGGTCTACAGCACCCACTCCACTCTGCCCAGCAGGAAGCAGCACTGTGCTTTTGCCTTTTCCTGCCTCAGTTTCCCTTCTAACTCCCCCTTCACCATCACCTCACTTGCATCTTACCCAGGCCTCTTCCTTCAGAAGAAAAGTCTGTCTTTGAGACACTTTAGATCCATTCAGTGGGCAGGGATGTCTCCCCCCGCCACCTGCCATCACAGCCCCCACCTCAGATTCAAGAGCAGCTGCCACAAACACAGTGACCTGCAGGAAGTGAAAGAGTGAAGTGACTGGGGGCAGAGTAATAGCAGCCAGTAAAGACTGAGGGATCATTGTGGGCTTTGAGAACTATTTCAAGAATTTTAGGCCAGTCGCAGTGGTTCATGCCTGTAATCTCAGCACTTTGGGAGGCCAAGGCAGGAAGATCGCCTGAAGCCAGGAGTTCAAGACCAGCCTGGGCAACAAAGCGAGACCTCATCTCTACATTAAAAAAAAAGAGAGAGAGAATTTTATGTGGTTTAATTTATCCTAACCACAACACTATAAGGTAAGTGCTGTTATAATCATCATCACTCCAGATAAGGAAACTGAGGCACAGGGCATGAAGGAACTTTCCCAGTGGTCAGGGCAAGAGTCCCAACTGGGGTCTCTCCACCACATTTAGCCCTCAGAAATTTGCTGTGCCCAAACCTCAGGGGCCCTCACAGGGACAAGACAGCCACCCCTTTATTCAGGGTCTCAACCCATCCCCTCCTCTTTTGCCCCCAGCACTGAGGCTCAAGGTCAAAGGCCATTTATCATCTCACACACAGCCTGTTCCACTCATTGACTTTCACTGCTGTGTCTAGGGTCATTTGAGTTTGTAACCCCTAAAATAGGGAATGGGGAGGAGATGTGGCAAATCGGAGGGCTCTCGCCCCTCTGAAAAGGGGCAGCCCCTCCTCAGCTCCACCGATTGTCTCTAAGTGGACTGGTGGTCTGGTCTTGCCAAATTTCTCATTTTTTAAGAGATTCTGGAAATCTGGCTTTGATGTGAAATCTCTCAGTCTTTAAGGTTGGTGCCTAATTAAAGTGTTTAGGACACAGTGAGGGCTGAGCAAAACCTATCTGCCCTGCCCAGTTCGTAACACTTACCTTGAGCTTTCCTTGCCTGCCACTTGTCCCCTGTCCTCCCTTCTATCCCCCAGCCCAGAAAACAAACCAGCATTTCTCCCTGAGAACTCAGGGCCCCCAGTTTGAGAAACACTGCATTAAGAATTGCTGTCACTTTATTTATTTATTTATGAGACAGGATCTCAGCTCCGTCACCTAGGCTGGAGTACAGTGGTGCGATCATGGCTCACTGCAGCCTCAACCTCCTGGGCTCAGGCAGTTCTCCCACCTCAGTGCCCCAAGTAGCTGGAACTACAGGTGTGCACCACCATACCCGGCTAATATATTTAAATTTTAGTAGAGAGGAGTCTTGCTATCTTGCCCAGGCTGGTCTCAAACTCTTGAGCTCAAGCAATCCGCCCACCTCAGCTTCCCAGAGTGCTGGAATTACAGGCTTGGGCCACTGCACCTGGCCTGCTGTCACTTCAATTGGCTTCTTGTCAACAATGAAATTATAAACAAAATGCAGAGTCTTTTCAAAAACTTGAGGACCCTCCCCCTAGAACAGATCTGAATCCCAGTTTGAGAAGCAGTGCTCATAAATCCTCATGATGGCTGCTAATGGGAAGGGCAGGGGCTGTTGTACAATCCCTCTCAACTTGTCTGTGTCTTAAACCTGGAGTACCAACCCCTGAGGACTTTGCAGTACATTCGATAACGAATGGGGGAGCAGTCAGATAGTGACTCAGAAAGAACACGGACCTTATGATCAGAAAACAGGAGTTCGAGCCTCACTTTCGACATTAACTCGCTCTCCAGCTCTGAGTCAGTCTTTAAAGAACTCTCTACGCCTTGTGTTCCTGTCTTTAAAATGGATATAGTAATAGTCATCCCTTCAGTTTCCTGGAGTGTGGAGAGAACCAAATTGGATAATGCATGTTGAACTGTTTTGTAGGCTAAGCTCCATGAAGCTCTATGTGTTAATTTGGAGGTGTTTGACAAAGTGTTTCCCTATATCTTTAGGGTATGATACATAAACGTGGGCTGGATGCAGTGGCGTGCCGGTAAATGTTTAACAACTGGCTCTTGGCAGGACGGGGAGTGGGAGCAGAACTCCGGTTTGTATCGTTCGCCAATTCCTGTGGTATAAATACCACTAGCTGGGTGCAGTGGCTGGGCCTGTAATCCCAGCGCTTTGGGAGGCCACTGCGGGAGGCTCGCTTCACGCCAAAAGTTCAAGACCAGCCTGGGCAACAAAGCAACACCCCATTTCTACAAAAAATTTTAACAGTTAGCCAGACATGGTGGCATGCACCTATAGTCTCAGCTACTCAGGAGGCTGAGGCAGGAAGATGGCTTGAGCCCAGGAGGTCCATGCTGTAATAAGCCATGATCACACCACTGTACTCCAGCCTAGGCGATAGCCAGACCCTATCTCAAAAAACAAACAAACAAACAAAAACTCCCATATTGGCTGATGTTAAGCTGCTGACATGACACACTAGCACATTGCTAGCTGGATGTTAGTATAATTGGGCAAATTTGCTAAGAATTGAAGAAAGACGAAGCCCCAAAGGGTGTACATTAGTCTGGAGAGAGAGAGCCTTGTCTTGCTTCCTGTCCCTTTCTCAATACATTCAGCAAAGATATAGATGCAGGTTGATGGTCACACTCACTGGATTTGTAAATAACACACAGCCAGAAAAGATGGTGAATATTTTGGAGAACAGAATTAATATTCAAAAGCTGTCAACATTCACCTTCTAGGAATTATGGGCTAATTCTTAGAAGATGAATATTAACAGGAGTAAATGTTCCGTGTCCATTCTTGAGACAAAAAGACAACTTTACAAGTAGGGGATAGGGAGACATGTTTTGCGTAGAGTAGAAAAAAAAAATGGCTGGGTGCGGTGGCTCACGCCTGCAATCCCAGCACTTTGGGAGGCTGAGGTGGGTGGATCATTTGAGGTCAGGAATTTGAGACCAGCCTGGCCAACATGGTGAAACACTGTCTCTACTAAAAATATAAAAATTAGCTGGGCCTGGTGGCACGTGCCTGTAATCCCAGCTACTCAGGAGGCGGAGGCATGAGAATCGCTTGAACCCAGGAGGTGGAGATTGCCGTGAGCCGAGATCACGCCACTGCACTCCAGCCTGGGCAACAGAGCGAGACTCCGTATCAAAGAAAGAAAGAAAAGAAAAGAAAAAAATTGAGGTTAAATTGACAATAAGGTCAATTCAACTCCACAGTGCAACGGGTGATTACCAAAGAGTGATAAATTAATGGCCATGATGACTTTACTCAGTACTCTGTGACTTAAAGAGAATTTTCACATATGGCAAATCATTACTATTTTGCTATTCACAATAACCCACTGAGAGAGGTAAGATGATAAATACCCACTGATGAGGAGACCGAGATCAGAGAGGTTAACGGTGACTTGGCACTTTTATCCTCCTGTCAATGGATGATGGAATAAAGGCTCAAACTCAGGCTTTCTGACCTGGGTTCTGCCCTGTGCTTTGCACCCTGCTTGGAGGCCTTGCTTTCATCGGGCAAACCAGAGGATGTTCCAAGGGGAGGCCCAGGTGGTAGGTGGACTAGCAGGCAGGTCTCGTGATGACCGCCCTGGGAGTCCTGAAGAGCAGAGCTGTGGGGGTGTTGGGTCACTAGGGCCGCCCCAACAAAGGACCGCAGACCTGGCAGCTTAAACAACAGAGATTCCTGGTCCCAGCGTCGGAGGCTGGAAGTCTGAAATCAAGGTGTCAGCGGGGTTGGTTCCTTCTGAAGGCTGTGAGGGAGGGATCTGTCTCAGGCCTCTCTCCTTGGCTAGAAGTTGAGCATCCTCTCCCTCTGTCTCTTTACATCATCATCTCTCTGTGCAAGTCTCTGTGCCCAAATTTCCCTTTCTTGTAAGGACACCAGTCCTATTGGATGAGGGCCCACCCTAATGACCTCATTTTAACTTGATTACCTGTTTGAGGACCCTCTCTCCAAATAAGGTCACATTCTGATATATTAGGGGTTAGGACTCCAACATATGAATTTTGGGGGACACAGTTCAACCCATAGCAGGGGGACTCTGACAGGTGCCTTCAGAATTTGGAGATGTGTCTAACAGAGGAGCGAGATGGTCGGAGCCTCAGGGAGCTGACAGGCATTCAAAACCCTGGGCTATCCCCATCACAGGAAGAGCCAACGCCCTGAGGGACAGGTCGACTCCCTGCCACTGTCCAGTCCTTGGGCCCCTGGGCTGCTAGAACACTAATTCCCCACCTGGCTCCATGAAGAGCCACAGGGCAGCCTCCAGCCTCCCCTTCTGGCAGTTACCCTGGGCAGTCAGTATGCCAGCTTCCCAGCTAGTCCCGGGCCTGGCCCCACAGTCTGCTCCCCCTCCACCGCCACCACCGCTTCTGCCCCATGCTGGCTGCCAACACTGCCTCCAGCAGAGGCTTGGGCCCAGCTCCACTGGGCTCCCCAGAACTCCATGGATCCCACCATTTACCTCCTCACCTCTGCATCAGGGAGAAGGAGGTGGCCTGCTGAGGAGTTAGGTCTTTAGGGGGTGATTGCCTCCGTCCTCCAGAGGAACTCCCACAGTTCCTACCCCAGGTGCTGACCTGGCCTGGTCTGGTGGCTTCTTGTGTGAGACCATCTTCACAGCACTCACCCTGGGCTTCGGGATGGCCTACAATCATGCTCTCCTCTTCCCACACCCTGTGCCAAAAGCCACTGCCATCCTGGGGCACTTTCCAAGGCAGGAGCTGACATTAGCTCCTCTCTGTTTTGGGGCAAAATCCTGACTTTGACCGGGTGCAGTGGCTCACACCTGTAATCCCAGCACCTTGGGAGGCTGAGGCAGGCAGATCACTTGATGTCAGGAGTTTGAGACCAGCCTGGCCAACATGGCAAAACCCCGTCTCTACTAAAAATATAAAAATTAGCCAGGTGTGGTGGCAGGCATCTGTAGTCCCAGCTACTTGGGAGGCTGAGGCAGGAGAATCGCTTGAATCCGGGAGGCAGAGGTTGCAGTGAGCCAAGGTCACGCCACTGCACTCCAGCCTGGGCGACAGAGTGAGACTATGTCTCAAAAAAAAAAAAAAAAATCCTGTCCTCAGGAACCTGACCTTCAGACCCAGTGGCTGATCATTGCAGGTCAAGAGAATGGCAGGTGCAGAGGTCCTGAGGTGGGCAGGGACCCAATGAGTTTGAGGACCAGATAGGGACTGGTGGAGCTGAAGGCACCCACAAGGTGGAGTCACCCCTGTGAGCCCTGGCAAGGAATTTGGATTCTGTCAGAGCTGTGAAACCATTGTCAGATCTTAAGCAAGGATGTACTATGGTCCTCACTGCATTTTTTAAAAGATCACTCTGGCCATGCTGTAGAGAGAGACAGAATGGAGAGATGGGACGATCAGTGCAGAAGAAAGATGGTGCTGGCCTGGTCCAGGGTGATGACAGAAAAAAATGCAGAGACCAGTGGGCCTGAGAGATCAGAAAATGGTGAAACCAATAAAATTTGCCTATGGATTAAATAGGAGGGCCAAGGGAGAAGAAGATGTTCATAATAACAACCATGGAACAGCATGGAAAATGGCCAGACCCTGGAGCTGGGCTGAGGGAATTGGATGGCTTAAAAGATATGGCGATGTAGATGGGCAGGATTGAGGTTTGGAGGGATAACAGGGACATTCTCCAAGGTGGAACCTGGGGAGGGCAAAGACAGGGCTTTGAGGCTGGTGAGGAGGCCCCCTTGGTGAAAGTGGTAGGGCCTTGGTGGACACATGGACATCCTGCCTCTCTCTCCCCTCCCTCCCCAGCTGCCTTCCAGGTTTGAAGGTGTGGTTACAGCTTCGGCCTTGATTTAGATCCCTCAGAACACCCCTTGACATTTTTTTAATTAAAAAAAAAACATTTAGCAGGAGTGTCTGGCACATTCCACTTCTTCCCATCAAGTCTGCCCACAGTCTCTGGGCTAGGATCTAGTCTAGACACAGGCTACCTGGATGAAAATCCCAGCTCCACCCCTACTAGCTCTGCAACCTTACACCAGTCACTTTGCTTCCTTAGGCCTCAGTTTCCCCACTTGTAAGGTGGGTTAAGGATTGTACTCGCAAGGTAGGGTGACTGTGAACATTAATTGAGCTCAGAACAAACAGTGGCTGCTCCCAGTAAGAGTTGTGTGTGCTGGCTTCCCTGTTACTAGTTTTAGCCTGCTGGGCTCTGCAGGGCACCTGTCCTGCCCTTTCCACTATTCATGACTCTCGCCAAGATAAAGCATGAATCTTGGGTGCCTCTCCCCTGACCTTCACAGAGGAGCCCAAGGAGGCACAGCCCCTGAGACCCACAGCACCCCATGCCAGCCTTGGGCATCCCACCCAGTTGGGGCTTTCCCTGGCTGTGCTCAGGGTCTTGCTTAGGTGTCGCTACTCTGAGACACCTGTTGGGGTAGCCCTGCCCCACCCTGTTAGGGGCCCCTCCTCCCTGCTCCCGTGGGGCCCTAAGGACACACCTGGCACAAAGCCCTCTATCCATCTTGTCTTTCTCGATGACCACCAGGTCTTAAGGGCAGAGGCCATGTCATGCGTGTAAATGGGCAGTACTTCCCAGGAGCTGCCCCAAAAGAGGTGCTCACTAAACGCGTAGAGGACAGAAGGCAGAGGAGCGCATGGGGTGGGAGGAGGCCCTACTTTTCTTCGGATGCCGTTACCAGCAGTTCCCAAACCTCAGCTTTTCTAGGCCAATAACTGGCCTTACAAAGTCTTTTTAAATTTAAGTCCCAAAGCTGGGCATGGTGGCTCACGCCTGTAATCCCAACACTCTGAGTGGCCAAGGTGAGAGGATTCCTTGAGCCCAGGAGTTGGTGATCAGCCTGAGCAATGTAGCAAGACCTTGTCTCTACAAAAAAATTTAAAAATTGGCCGGGCATGGTGGCATGTGCCTGTAGTCCCAGCTACTCAGGAGGCTGAGGTGGGAAGATAGCTTGAGCCCAGGAGGTCCAGTGAGCTGTGATCACACCACTGCACTACAGTCTAGACGACAGAGCAAAACCCTGTCTCAAAAAAAAAAAGGTTGAAGTGCAGTGGATGTGCTACGTGTGGTGGCTTCTGAATGTCTCCCTCCTGTCCTGCAGCCCAAGCTGCAGCCCCCACAGCTCAGTTGCGGGGCCACAGGCTTCCCACGGCATGACCCCTACATGCTAACAACACTTGTGGCTGCTCTCTGCCCAAGGAAGCGTCCAGTGGCTTGAGTAGACCCCACACTTCCCTCAGGGCTCCCAGAGCCACCATAATTAGCCACTGTGAATGATCACCTGGCTGGCTTCTAAGAGCAGCAGCTCGGCCCTCGCCTGTACCCGTCATGCCGTTTGTGATGAGCCTGCCGCTGAAGGGCTCTGAGAGCTCCCTGGTTCCACTGCGCCCCACCCTAGCTGGGGGTTGGTTGGCAGCAGGATCATCCAAGTCCGGGAGATAAGGCAGATGAGCAGCAGCCAAGGCCACAGGGAATCCAGGCTGTGGGACAGGCAGGCAGGACCACATGGGAAGCTGATGTTAACAGCTGCTGCTCATTAAGTGTTGACCCTGTGCCAGGCACTGTGCTGAATTCTGCACATGCTCAACCACATTTTAATCTTCACATCCACCCATGCATCATGTGAGGGACCCCCAGTTTTGCAGATGGGGAAACTGAGGCTCAGACAGGTCAGGTAACATGATTAGGGTTATGGTCACTCAGTGGCTGGGTGGGGTTTGAACCCAGAACCAATTGACCTAAGGGCTGTGGTTCTCAACCCTGGGGCAATTTCACCCTCCAGGGACAAGGGTCAATGTCTAGAGATACTTTGTTTGCCACACTGGGTAGAGGATAGAGGCCAAGGATGCTCCTGACATCATACAGTGTGCAAGGCAGCTCCCACAGTAAAGAATCGTCCAGCCTGCGATGTCAGCAGTGCCAACTGGAGAAACCCTGTTCTAGAATCCAGGCTAGGAGCCATCACACTGTGGACTGCAGAGACCCTGCTCAGGGCAGTGGGTTCAGGCAGGGGTGGAGAGCACAGCCAGCCTTAGTTACAAGGATTTGCTGAGAGCACGCCCCAACATCTGCCACCTCCCCACCGCCCACCCCTTGGTGAGTCTTCATGAGGCTTCTTGGTGCCACTGTAGCCATTTGAGCCCCAGAGTAAAGTCTGCTGAGTTACTAGTGTGCTGTGTGGGGACGGCAAGATGCTGAGCTTACTGTGAAGTCCTTGGTCATGGACAAGCCTCACAAGCCCCATCTCTTTCTCAATCCCACTTACGTTTGCCTGGTTCTCCAAGAAATTGATGGTCCACTCGGCCTAGACAGAGCCTGTTGCTGTTCTCATCGCTTCTCCTACCCCTCTTAAGGGCCAGTTGGATCCTCCAAGTTCTCCAAACCTAGCACCAAGTGGCACCAGGAAGGCAAGGTGAGGTGGTAGGGGGCTGTCCGAGGGCACCGCTTGGCTATGTCGGGGTAACGACATGTTCCCAAAGGATAGCCGACTGAGGTCCAGGTAGGGGGCGGGGTGGTGTGTCGCCATGGGATTCAGGTGTGTATGTCGCACAGGAGTTACACTTGGTTGTGAGGACCACAGAAGCCAGAGGAACAAGGGGCTTGTTCCAAGTTTAACTAGCATTCATTTTTTTTTCTTGTTTTTGGCTAAAAAGTAATATTTCCACAGTAACAAAGGGAACCTTCTCAAATTTGAAATTCATTTCAGACACCTTGGTAGTAGCACATTTTCTAGAATTTGTATTCCCAATGTTTCGAACAATCAGCTTGAGATTTTGAGGGGTGTGTTTAAAAGGATAATTAAGGGTAATTCAGCTTAGCTCTGCAGGCTTCCAGGGATCTTGATTTCCTTCTTTAAAAGGCAGGTGTTTGGGGAAGGTGGGGTGCGTGTGTTGGTTAGTCTGTCACTACCCCCAGCAGGCAAGCTTTAGCACGGGGATACTGGGGAGGCAGCTTGGGGTAAAGGAGAAAACCCAGGGACCTTGAGGACAGGAAACCTGATTTGCAATCCTAGCCCCACCCTGTGATAGCACAGTGAATTTTGGCAAGTCACACAACTTCTTAGAGCCTCATTTTCATTATCTTTATAATGGGGACCCTGCCAGGAACCTGATAGGGTTATCTGTTGGGATCAGACAGGTTACTGTGTGTGGAAGTGCTTGGTCAATGGTAAAGTCCTATACAAATCTAAGCCGATGTTATTACTCCTATGATAACAAGTCTCGGCCAGGCGTGGTGGCTCACGCCTGTAATCCCAGCACTTTGGGAGGCCAAGGTGGGTGGATCATGTAGGTCAGGAGTTCAAAACCAGCCTGGCCAACATGGTGAAACCCCGTCTCTACTAAAAACACAAAAATTAGCTGGGCATGGTGGTGCATGCCTGTAATCCCAGCTACTTGGGAGGCTGAGGCAGGAGGATCGCTTGAATCCAGGAGGCAGAGGTTGCAGTGAGCCAAGACAGCGCCATTGCACTCCAGCCTGGGTGACAAGAGTGAAACTCCGTCTCAAAAAAAAAACAAAACAAAACAAGTCTCAGGTTGTAACCTCAGCTGGCATTTGGAAATCTGTGCTGAAGATCCTGAACGGGCTCGGAGTGGGCTCTCTTCACCTCCACCCATCACATGTTGGAGGTTCTGCCATGTGCCAGGTACTTGGGATTTAGCAGTGAAGAAAACAGATAAAAAGCCCTGCCTCCTTTAGAAACACACACACACACACACACACACACACACACAGCCCCTACCTTTTTGGAGCTTACATTCTTTTTTTTTTTTTTGAGACAGAGTCTCTCTCTGTCACCTAGGCTGGAGTGCAGTGGTGTGATCTCAGCTCACTGCAACCTCTGCCTCCCCGGTTCAAGCAATTCTCCTGCCTCAGCCTCCCGAGTAGCTGGGACTACAGGTGCCCGCCACCACGCCCAGCTAATTTTTGTATTTTTAGTAGAGACGGGGTTTCACCATGTTGGCCAGGCTGATCTCGAACTCCTGACCTCAGGTGATCTACCCACCTTAGCTTCCCAAAGTGTTGGGATTACAAGTGTGAGCCACCGCACCTGGCCTGGAGCTTACGTTCTAATGGAGAAAAAGAAAAGTTAGGCATCAATGTAAGGGAGTAGATGATATAGAAGGGTGGAAGGGTAGGGTCCTGTAGGGAAAGTGGAGGGGAATAAAAGAAATGGGCGTGTGGAGGGAGAGGGCTTGCAGTTTTTAATCAGGGAGACAGACTGTGCCTCATTGAGAAGGAGACATGTGAACAAAGGCTTTTGGGAGGTGAGGAGTCCGCCATGTAGATTGCCAGAGGAAGAGCATCCTGGGCTGGCACGGACCTGGAGTTTCCAAAGCACCACAGGGAGCCCAGAAGCCAGGGCAGAGAGAAGGTGGCGGGGGAGATAGCAAGAGGTGAGAGCAGAGGGGACAGGGAGTAAGGATGAGACCAGATCCTGCAGGACCTTCAGGACCTTGGCCCTTGCTTGGAATAAGATGGGAGGCCCGGAGGGTTTAGAGCAGAGCAATGCCATAATCTGACTCCTTTTTACTTTTCTTTTTTTTTTAGGCGGAGTCTCACTCTGTTGCCCAGGCTGGAGTGCAGTGGCGAAATCTTGGCTCACTGCAACCTCTGCCTCCTGGGTTCAAGCGATTCTCCTGCCTCAGCCTCCCAAGTAGCTGGGATTACAGTTGCATGCCACCACACCCGGCTAATTTTTGTATTTTTAGTAGAGACGGGGTTTCACCATGTTGGCCAGGCTGCTCTCGAACTCCTGACCTCAAGTGATCCACCTGCCTCTGGCCTCCCAAAGTGCTGGGATTCCAAGTGTGAGCCACTGCGCCCGGCCTTGACTCCCTTTTTAAAGAACCTGTTGCCATGTTGAGAACAGACTGTTGGGGTGAGGCTGGAAGCAGGCTACCCAGTAGCCGTGGTTTGGATCTCGGGCGGCATCCAGGGAGAGGTGAGAAGCAGTGGGCTGCTGGGTCCAGCAGCCTTCAGAGTGGATGTAGGGTGTGAGGGAAAGGCAGGGGTCCAGGGTGTTCCAAGGTGTGGGCCTGGGCAGCTGGAAGGAGGGAGAAGACTGGGCGGAGGATGGGGTTTGAGGCAAAAGAGCAGGAGCTCATTTTGGACCGACCATGTTTGAGTTGTCCACTGAAGACCCAGGTGGAAATGCCAAATAGGTGATTGGATAGATGCGTCCAAGGATTGGGAGAGAGGACCGGGCTGGAGGAAACTGGGAGCTGCCGACATACGGGTGGTGCTGGACGTGATGAGACCGCAAAAATGATGAGATCTCCGAGGAAGTGAGCGTGGAGAGGTGAGGAGGACCCAGGCCTGAGTCCTGGCGCTCCTGCATGGAGAGGGAAGGAGAACTGGATGGTCCCCGGGGACTCAGAAGGAGCAACCCGGGAGGCAAGAGGTCAGCCAAGAGGGGGAAGTGTCCTCCCTCCACGGGAGGAAATATTTGAAAGAGGACAGAGTGTTGTGACTTTGCCGGGTGCAGTGGCTCACACCTGTAATCCCAGCACTTTGGGACGCCGAGGCAGGCGGATCACAAGGTCAGGAGTTCGAGACCAGCCTGGCCAATATGGTGAAACCCCATCTCTACTAAAAATACAAAAATTAGCCGGGTGTGGTGGCGGGTGCCTGTAGTCCCAGCTACTCGGGAGGCTGAGGCAGGAGAATCGCTTGAACCCAGGAGGCGGAGTTTGCAGTAGATTAAGAACTGACGGCAGCATTTGCCAATGTGGAGGCTACCGGTGGCCCTGCCAGGAGCATTTCAGTGGAGCAGCGGGAGCTGCATCTGACAGGATTGGGATTCAGGGAGAATGGAGGAGCACAAATGAGACAACTCTTTTCAGAAGTTTTGTTGCTACTGGGCAGCAACCTATAGAATAAGTAGGGTTAAGAGAGATTGTTTCAGGAGGCTGAGTGCAGGGGCTCACGCCTAAAATGCCAGCAGTTTGGGAGGCTGAGGCGGGAGGATCACTTGAGCCCGGGAGTTTGAGACCAGCCCAGGCAACATAGTGAGACTTCGCCTCTATTTTTTAAAACGTAATAAAAAATGAAAGAAGAGCGCTTATTCCAATGGGGATATAACAGTACTTGTGCATGCTGCTGGGGGAACTCCAGGGGAGAGGGGAATGTTGATGAAATGATGGTGTGGGAGAGAATTGCTGGAGCAGTGTCCTTGGTGTGGAGGAGGGACGGAGCTGGCACACGGAGGCACGGCTGGCTGTAGTCGGGAGCACAGATAGCTCATCTGGAGGAACGGGATCAGCTGCTGGCAGGCAGAGGGTGTGGTGGGAGGCTCTGGAAGTTCTTCGGAAGCTTCTTTTTTCTCAGTGAAGGGGAAAACAGGGGCACAAGCTGGGAGTGAGGAGGATGGAGGAGAGGTTGGAAGTCAGAGGAGGGAGAAGCTGCAAAAAACTCCTGTCGGGGTGTGGGAGCGGGCATATTTGTGACTGTGCTGTGAGAAGAGTGGCCTGCCGGGCAGCACAATGCCAGCTGAGCTCGTGCCGAATCCACAATGAGACCGGGTGGGGTGGCTGTGTGTCTTTCTCTGGCCACATTCAGGTGCGTGGTTGCAGGGGAGGAGTTGGTGAAGCTGGATTTACCTCTTAAGAGAGTCAAGAGTATATGCAAGGGGTCAGGTGCAGTGGCTCATGCCTGTAATCCCAGCACTTCAGGAGGCCAAGGTGGGCGGATCACTTGAGGTCAGGAGTTCGAGACCAGCCTGGCCAACATGGTGAAACCCTGTCTCTACTAAAAATACAAAAAGTAGCGAGGCATGGTGGTGTGCACCTGTGGTCCCAGCTATTCAGGAGGCCGAGGCACAAGAATTGCTTGAGCCCAGGAGGCAGAGGTTGCAGTGAGCTGAGATCACGCCACCTGGGCAACAGGGCGACACTCTGTTTCAAAAAAAAAAAAAAAAAAAAGCCAGGCGCAGTGGCTCATGCCTGTAATCCCAGCACTTCAGGAGGCCGAGGCAGGCAGATTGTCTGAGGTCAGGAAGTTTGAGACCAGCCTGGGCAACACGGTGAAACCCCGTCTCTACTAAAATACAAAAAATTAGCCGGGTATGGTGGCAGGCACCTGTAGTCCCAGCTACTTGGGAGGCTGAGGCAGGAGAATTGCTTGAACCCGGGAGGGGGAGGTTGCAGTGAGCTGAGATCGCGCCACTGCACTCCAGCCTGAGTGACAGAGCAAGACTCCGTCTCAAAAAAAAAAAAAGTACATGCAAGGGAGGTTAAAATGGTCAGTTGTGTGTTATGTGTCACTGTCAAAAGAGCCAGGAGATTCAATGTGTAAGAGCAAGCTGTGGGGAGGGGTGCAGAGTGGTGAAATGAAGCAGAGGTTCCAGAGGAGTCGCAGGATTTGGAGGTCAGGGAGCTGGACAGGGTGAACTGGAAAGAGGAAAAAGAGGAGATGGTGGTCAGCGAGTAGGGTGCATGGGACTGAAAGTGGGGGGCTGCGGTTGCTGCAGTGATCTAAGAGATGACCTTGGGAGTGCATGGCTGAGGGAACAGGGAGGATCACTGGAAAAGGAGCTGCCAAGGAACAGAGAGGCCAGAGATGTCTGGAAGAGCATGCAGCAGGCTGGACAGGAGTGGTGCTCCGGAGAGTGACATGAGCCAGGAGCCAGAATCCGCACGAAGGAAGCCTCCCTAGCTGGGGGTAAGATGCAGAGCCAGGGCTCTGGAAACAGCAGTGAGGGGCAACGGGGGGCCATACCCACCCTTAGGCCAGTGGTTGAGCCACTGCTGGAAGGGAGCCTGGCATCTGCTTCTGGAAGGCAAAGAGGATGCTTCCAGAAGAGGTGGAGCATGTTGGAAATGTTCCTTAGGACAGACAACACAGTAGGAGGGTTTCAGGGGCTGGGGAGAGATGGCAACTGTAGGAGGGTCTAGGGCCTTGTGGGGCTCAAAGTGCAGGAGTTGAGGGGGTCTGGGGCTTTCTGTGGTGACTGATGCAGTTGGGGATAAAGGGCAGCATGAGATTGAACCTAGTGCCCTCAAGGCCGAGGGCAGGTCGAGGGCTCCCCTGGCCCCGTGGTGCAGAGTGGAAGGTGCAGTGTCAGACCTGCAAGGACAGCCGGGCGGTAAGTCCACGCAGCACTTCCACGGGGGTTTTATTTACACATCCCACTGCCCGCTGCCATTTGATTTAATATTCCCAAAAATTTGTTTAGAAATGCAGATGGACTTTTTGTTAACTATTCACTTCTCTTCACTCCGGTGACACCCAGACCCCAGAATGCAGTGATTGGCAGGAATCCCCCAAACACCTGTTCAGAGCAGTAGCTGAGGCCCGTTCCTGCCTCACAAGTCCTCAGAAGCTTCCCGAGGTGAGGGGCAGGACGCTGGGTCACCAGGATTGTCCTGACACTGTCATGGGGAGCTGTTAGCTGCAAAAGACAGAGATGAGAATTGGAGGTGCCAGAATGGGGCTCCCCTCACTAAGAAAGAGGAGGGCTGGGGCCTGGGGAACACAGGACACACGTGGAGACAGCTAGCAGGGTGGCCAAAGCCTCCCCACACCAGGCAGGGTGGAAGAGGCAGGGCCCTGGCCCAAAGCCCTGGTGAAGCGGGCAGCACTCTGTGCCTTGCCAGCATTTCCAGAGGCAGAGGTTGGAGGGAAGGCAGCAGCACCCTCATGTCACAGATGAGGACAGAGCTCCAGGGAGGAAATGGCATTCCCAGGGCCACACAGCCCGACATGAGCAGATCCCAAGTCGACCAGAAGCCACAAGGCTGCCCCCCAGATCCCTGGCAGCCAACATCTGGATGCAGCCAGCATCTGTAGAGAGATGGGAAGGTAGGTAGGATGTCTCAGACATGCACTGGGTGACTCCCCTGGCACCTCAGGCATTTGGGACACAGCTGGGGCAGGGCAGGAGTGGGGCCTTAGCAGAGCCAGGGGATATTATGGGGATGGGTGGGCTTCCCAGCCCTGGCTGCCTGTTAACCAGGAGGCCAGTGGAGCCAGAGATGGCTCCCACACACCTGGGAGGAGGAGAGGGAAAGACTGGCTACTGTTTGGAGTCTCAACCACCCTATGAGTCCCGAGGCCATGCGATCCCCTTGTGTTTGCCCTGGGTTTCAGCCACATCTAAGCCACTGAATCTGGCCAGATGTGCCAGGTGTTGATCCGGAGGGAGAGGAGAGGAGAGTGAGGATGGCTCTGAGTGACCCATCCCTCCCTCCAGGGGCCATACAGCCAGCAGGTCAGGGCACTGTCCAATTCAGGGTCCCTGGATGTGGCCCTATTGCCCGCCAGGCAGAGCCACACCCTGGAAGGTAGGAGAGAAGTTATAGCACCCCTCAGGATCCCATGTAAACATCATCCCACAGCCCAGCCCTGTCCTTGCAGAAATGGGGACCAGGCCTGTGTGGCACGTTTTTATGGGGTGTGTGACCTGCTACAAGCGACCACCTCATTAATGGGGAATAAGAGAAAACCCGCTGTGAATCCAAAATGTGCCTTCCCTGTGGGCCAGCGGGATGCTCCGATCCCAGCGGCCCAGCCCCGCTCTCCTCCTGCCACCAGCAGTTTATTGTGTTGTGTGTGGTGGGAGGGGTGTCAAGGAGCATCCCATTAGACTGAGGAATCCCACGCAGGCAAAGAGAGGAAGGAGGCCTCATTCATTCCACTAACCTTCGCATGCACCTGCCTGCCGCACAGGACCCTGGGGACCCCAAGGTAAGGCCCACACTGCTGTCTGGATGCTGAAGGTGGAGGGGTGAGGGCTCAGCCAGGTGTGCGTGACAGGGGCAGAGCCACCCAGAGAGAGCTACTCTGAGGGGAGGACGGAGGGAGTGAGTGGGAGGGCCGCGTCCCTGAGGACCCCATAGAGGAGGGGGTGCTGAGCTGGGACCAGGCCTCACTCATGGTGAGCAGCCCCCACTCACTCGGTGCGGGTCTGCTTCCTGGCACAGCTCCGTCGCTCTGCTCCCTCCCTCTGTCCCCCTCCTTCCTCCCAGTCTGCCTTGGTTCCTGCCTCTGTCTTAGGAAATTCTTGGATTTCAGAGCTGGAAGGGCTCTAGGAATGCTCTGACTTAAGCCTCTCCTTTCACTTCTGAGGACACTGAGGGACAGGGAGGTACAGCGACTTGCCCAAGGTCGCACCATTATTTTGGTGTCCTAGTTTTTCTTTGTTTTTTGCTTCTATATATTGCATTTGTCTCTTTCGTGTATGTTTGCAAAAGTGACACAGAAAGACAAAGTCACACAGAGAAACAGCCCCCTTGATAGCAGCAGAGAGTGTCGGGGGTACAGAAACATCCCAACACAAATAGGGAAGTGCACAGCTGCCCTGGCCTGGAAGCAGCATGGGGGCAGCCAGGAGGAGGAGGAGGAAGGTGCCTGATGCCCCTGGCCTGGCCTTCGGAGCGTCCCCTCTGCTGACCGTCACCAGAGGCGGGGGTTGAGGTACAGTCTCCCCTCCTCCCTCTCTGGAGCTGGGCGTGACCCCAAGGACTAGCCAGAGGTCCCCTGGGGCTGGTGCTTAGCCCGGGCAGGTAGGCTGGATGGCGGAAAGTGGGGCCTGGTTTAGGGATGGCCAGAACACCGAAACCAAGGCTTTGTGGTCCTCAGAGCGCCAAGTGGTCTCACTTTCTCCCTCTCTCTCTCTCTTTCTTTCTCTCTCTCCCTCTCCTCTCGCGTTCTCTCTCTCTCTCTCTCTCTCTCACACACACACACACACTCACTCAGGCCGCCCCAGTGAGGGTGATCGTATTCTCCTAAGGAGAGCTTTATTGCTGGGGGTGTAGGGAAAAGGGAATAGAGGAAAGAGCTCTCTCCCAAGCAATCCGTTCTCCCTCCAGTCTCGCTTCCTTTGTTCCTCCCTTCCCTTCCTCCCTATCCCCTCGCCAGCTTCTCTTCTCTCCTTCCAGCCCCTTCTTCCATGTTCCCCGCTCTCCCGCTCCTCCTGCCGCGCCCCCCGAGCGGAGTCCCGGTGGTGGGACCTTCACGGAGGGCAGGAGGGCGGGACTGCGGCTGGGGCCCGGCCTAGGTGGCCATCTTCCCGCAGGGAAGGAGTTAAGTCTCTTCCCCGCATCCCTCCTCCCTCCGCCGCCTCCCCGGCCGCCGCGGAGTCCTGCAGCTGGGCCCCAGGCTGACCTTCACCGGGAGGGAGGCCGCGGCGCGCATGCCCAGGCCGGGGACCGGCGCGGGCGGAGGGAGGGGCGGCGCGGGCCGGGCCGGCCCGAGCCCCCCCAGCTCCCCGGCCGCCGCCCGCTCGCTCGGGCGCGGTGGGGGCGAGGCGGCCGAGCCCGTCCCGCAGGCCGCGGCGCATCTCTCCCTGCGCGGGGAGCGGCGCTTTGCCATTTGGTGCTGGTGGTGCTTCAGCGAGGGAAGGAGCGATGGGGGGACGGCAGGGGGGACTGCGGCGCCGGGCGCCGGGCGGCCGCCCTCGCCCCCGACAGGCGCACGGCCTGCCCCAAGTGCGGCGGGCGCCCTATTGCGCTGGGAGGAATCCAGGCTCTTCCCGGGCCTCCTTCCCACCCGCAGGAGCCATCGGCGGCGTGGCACACCGAGCGCCCTTCTGGGGTTAAGCCATTGGGGATCCTGGCCTTTGTGAGGAGGGAGCCCTGGCCCGGGCCCCCACATTGGCACCGCCCCAGCTTTCTGGTCTGAAGGCTCCTCCTGTCGCCCACCTAAAGGCAGTACGCAAATGTGTCTGGGCCTGCCTTGTGAATGGGGCCCACCACGGGATGTGGAGGTGCTCAAGGTGTGCCTGTGTGTGCAGAGCCATGTGGCTTCCTCGACCTTTTGGCGCTTGCATTGGTGTGTGTGCCTGCTGTGTGTGTGTTGGGAGGGTATGTGTGCAAGGTGTATCTATTGTCTGTGTACACTTAAGGATGTCTCCCAGAGGGGTGGCTCAGGAGGGGGCTTATGTATGGACTTGGGTGAAGCTCACCAGCTCCTCCACAGGGGCCTCACCATAGCCCCTCGTCTAACTACCTCCTGCAACCTCTTCCACCACCAAGACCAAGCCCGGGATCTCCCAGGCCCTGCCTCAAACTTCCCAGCTACCCAAACTGGAGTGCCCAGCATCGCCTTTGCTGTCTTCTTTTCCCAAAAGGTCTCTCCAATAGTTGAGAACACTGAGCTTTAACAAAGCCTAGGGGTGTCTATCTCCAACCCCCAGAACCTCCAAGGCCTGTGGTTTCCCATGCCCCTGCTAGACACACCCGTGGTGGGTAGGGGTGCCCATGGTAACTCACACCATCAGGTAAATGGCAGAGTACCAGCTCCATGCATTGGCTCATTGAGCTTTGCAAGCATCAGGTATCTGGGGTGCTGTTGAGTTCCTGTGCCCAGGCATGGAGGAAGAGTGGGAGTTAAAGATCAGTCTCTGACCTTATGGGGACCTTAGCCTCTCTGGGAAAGCGAAGCTAACGTCCTTGAAGCACAGTGCACGTCAGGCCAGTCCAATGCCAATTCATGGTGCTGGGTAGATGGCAATGAGCATTTGGAAAAGAGAAAAATCTTTGCATACAAGTAGGACGAAGGAAGGCTTCCTGGAGGAAGTGGGGCCTGGGCTGGGCTTTAAAGAATAGGTGTGATTTGGACAAGCAGAGGGAAGGCAGTGGGCAGGCAAAGGGCATTCCAGGTAAAAGAATCGGGGGCAGGGGCTAAGAAATGGGAGTGAGCGGGGATTCTGGAGGTTAGCAGGCAGACTGGGCAAGTCACTTCCCCAGGTTCCCAGCAGCATGACCTATGGCAGACAGAGGCAGGCCACCCACCCATCCCCACCGTGTCAGGGCCCAGGCTCTGTGTGTGGGGGTGTGTGTGGGGGAGTCTAGGCTAAAGCCCTGGGAGAGATTTGGTAGCAAGGGGATCTCTAGGTCCCCTTTCAAGCTGGGGGTGGTGGACGAGCATCCTGGACCCGATGCCCTCCCTGACATTTGAGATTGACAGTGGGCACCTAAATGAACAGTGACAGCCAAGAGCACAGCCAGGGCCAGCAGAAATCAGGCTGCGGGCAGAAAGGACCCCCTGGGCAAAGGCATTCTGAAGGGTTTAGGGTCAGTACCCTTCAGTCTTCAGGGCCCAACTTCAAGTAAGTGTTTCAACAAACTCCCCTAGGCACTAGGCTATGGTCCCGCCCTCACCTGGATTCTCACAGTGAGGCCCCAGCAGACCCCCAAACTTGACCCAAGGGGCCTTGTTCCAAAGCCCACGGGCTCCTCCCCAAGAAGGAGGAAAAAGGGGCGTGGCCTTTGGGGACCTGGGTAGGCCCAGGACTCCCAGCCTGGGTATGTCAGGATTTGCCCCTCCTCCTTCCGGTCCCTCCTCCACTCCAGGGACTGCCAACTCCTTCCACACGCCCCTTCTGGGGCTCCCTTGCCACCCCACCCCACACCCCAGCCTCAAGACCCCTCTCTTTGGGGTCTTGAGGCCGGCCCAATATACCCACTATACCCAGGCCAGCTGCCCCAACTCCTCTGGGTCCCCTAACCCCACTCCACCCCCACCCCAAGGAAACCAAGCCCGGCTTGCCTCGTTCTCTCCACGCACCCACCCGAGCACCCCCCTGGCGCTGCGCCATTCCCCACATTCATTCTCTTCCTGTTCTCATGAGCACAATCCCTGTCCCTCTTTCTGAAATACTTCCCCTATTGCCCTCACTTTCTCACAGAGCGGCAAACAAAGACTCACATACCCAGAAATAGCCTCGCACAGAGCTGAAAGGCACAGGCCATGTCCTGCCACACACGCAGGCGCGCGCGCACGGAGGCTGTCGTGGAGGGAGGCACACATACAGGGCGTCTGTCTGCACGCACATAAGCTGCCACGCCACAAAAGGGCGCGGACACACACGGCGTGTGAGACAAGGGCACACACAGCAGTGGACGCAGGGCCACGCCGCCGCCCGGGCACACCCACCGCCGCCGGCCCCGGGCAGGCGCGAGGCCTCGCGGGCCGGGCTCCCCCGGTTCCTGCCAGCGAATGTTTCCCTGCTCGGCCTGCCAGGTCTCTGGGGAAAGGGCCTCAGAAATGCAGCAGGAGCCGCTGGGGGAAAAGTTGGAACTGACTGTTCCCTGCCTGGCGCGGCCGGCGAATTCCCTGACGGAGAAACTATTTGTGGCGAGAGCCGGTGGCCGGCGACCCCCCGCCGCCTCCCCTGGCGTCCCCTCCCCGCGCCGCCTCCCGCGGGCCTCGGCGGCTTCGGGCTGCAGCACTGCTGCCCAGCGCCCGCGGCCGGGCTGGTCGGCGCGCCTCGCCGCTTATCTGCGCTGTTTGGACAGCGGGCTTGGAAAGGCAGGCGGCCCCGTCCCCGCCGAGTCAACAGGCAGACCCCGGGCCGCCGGACTATTTCTGTCTTATCAGTGCAGGAATGCGGCAGCCGCGGCGGCGGCGGCGGCGGCGGCGGGCGGGCGGCGGCGGCGTGGGCCGTGGGCCGTCAGGGCAGCCCTGAAGGGGCCCCCTCCCCACTCCGCTCGAGTAGAAGTGTGAGAGAGCCCAGCAGGACTCAGAGGGGAGAGTTGGAGGAAAAAAAAAGGCAGAAAAGGGAAAGAAAGAGGAAGAGAGAGAGAGAGTGAGAGGAGCCGCTGAGCCCACCCCGATGGCCGCGGACGAAGTTGCCGGAGGGGCGCGCAAAGCCACGAAAAGCAAACTTTTTGAGTTTCTGGTCCATGGGGTGGTGAGTGGGGGAAAGTTAGCGGGGGAGGGCAAGCGAGCTGGCTCGGGCTGAATGGAGGGCTGATCGGGAGGGGCCGGGAGGGCGCTCCCGCTCTCCCACCCCTCTAGTGGGGGGCGCCATGGCCCACGGCCCGGCCCCGGGACTGTGCTGGCGCCCTGGCACCCGAACACGTCGCCAGGCGGCCGGCCGGGTCTGACGCGAGGCGGGGAAGGGAGGCGTTTGCATGGCTCTTGTCAGGGGCGGGGGTGGGACTTGGGGACTCTACCCCCCAAGTGGGGGGTCCTCGCTGTAGCCGACAGGTTGACTTTCGTTCTTTTCCTTGTGGGCCCAGGTGTTGCCCCTGCCCTGGGGGTGGGGGTGGGGGATGGGGACATGGCAGAGGCTGGGCTGGGCTGTGTGTTCATCCGTTGGGACAGTGTCACTGTTTGTGTCTCCGGAGCAAGGAGCAGGTGACCCTGGAGGCACTGTAGCGGGAAGCTCGCAGGCTGAGCCACCTCTGCATCCCAGCGGGAGGGCTCTGGAGCTTCTGCCTTAGGGTGGGGGAGAGGACCGCTCTAGGGACTTAGCCCAAGTTAGGGGCTCTGAGGGTCTCCTTGGCGGACTCAGCCACCAGAAGCTGATGTCCTTAATTCCTCGAAGGTGTGAAGGAAGGACTGGAGTTGGGGACATGAGGCCTAGAGACCGAAGGGACAGGGGAGCACTGTCCTGCCACAGGCAGGCTGTGAAGGCACGTGGGAGCCCGGGAGGCTGGAGCTGAGTCAGTAGGGCCCGGCTGGGAGGGGTATGGAGGGGTGGGGAATGGGAGAAGCAGGGGCTGCGACTCTTGGGATGGGTGAGGGAGTGGAGGCCCTGTGTAGAGGAAGCTGTCGGGTTTACCATGGCCAAATTTGGTTGTGACCCCAAGGAAGACACCCTCTCAGTAAGGCCAGAGTCCCTAGGATTTTGGCCTTTCATGGGGATGGGGCTGGTGGCGGGCACAGCTCTCTGGGGGCTCTGAAAGCCTCCCTCTCAGGGCCTCTTCAGCAGATGAGCCAGTATCCCTGGCCTTGGTAACTGGGGAGAGCAGCTGACAGGAAGAGGGGGCCTCCCTGGAGTGGCCTGTCCTCCAGCCCCAGGGACCCCTGGGGGTAACTTCCCAAGGTGTCCATGTCAGCTAGCTGAGTTACCAGTCCTAACCTGGCTGCTGGTGGGAGCCCCTTTAAAAAGGCCCATCTAGTGGGGAGAGGCTGTACACGTGGACTGTTTTTTTAATCTGGTCAACTTAGAGCTTCAGTTCTTGAGTGGCTGTGAGCCCCAGTGCCCCACCTAGCTGGTGGCCAGGCCTGGGCTCCATTCTGGGCTGCTACCCTGGAGGCGTGAGTGACAGGGTCAGGTGGGGTGAGGGAAGCAGACACATGGACAGGCAGGTTTCACTGCAGGAGAGATAGGCAGAGACAGCTGCTGACCGAGGGTGGGAGGACATTAGGGTTAGACACAGAGCCTGGAGGACCAGGAGGGAGAGGTAGCAGTTGGAAGGAAAACAGCAAGCCCAAGGGGGCCCCTCCTCGTGCCTGGGGGTGAGGTGGGTGGTGTGTCCATGTTAACAGTGCCAGGGTCAGCATCCCCTGCCCTCCGATCTTCTTCCTGCTTTCGTGGTCCCAGTCCCCATCCCACCCCGCTCGTTCTGTTTCACAGCCCCTGAAACTCTCTCTGGCCCTCCCCATCTCCCTTCTGGAGTCTGGACAAGTGGGGTTTGGAACACTTCGCTCGATGCATTTGCATCTCATTTACACCCCATCTGACCACCCAGGGGTAGTGGCAAGGGAGGAGGAGCCGCCTCCTCTCAGTCTCCACAGCCCCCGTGAACCCTGACTGCTGACCTCACTGGGGTGGGGATGGGAAGAGGAGGAGGTGACTGCTGACCTGGGCAGACAGGAAGGGAAATGTGAGTGCAAGTGTCACTGCCCTGACCCACCCCAGGCCCCCTGGGCAGCCCACCTCTAACACCTCTAACACAGGATTCTCCCAATCAGAGAATCCTGGCTGTGTCTGGGGCGCCCCGGCAGGCTGCCCTTGCCTGCCCTGCCTCCAGCCCTCACCCTGGGAGCAAATTATGGGGGCAGCTTGGTCAGCGAAGACCCTGGATGTGAGGACTTGGAGTCAGCCGAGGGGAGTGGGGTTTGGGACCCAAGGGTCAAAAGCAGGGACACAGGGAGCAGAGTGGCTGAGATGAGCTAGTGAGTACCAGGCAGAACCGCCCAAGAAGTGAAGCCTGAGAAGGAGGAGCAGGAGGAGGAGCAGAAGTCGGAGCAGGGAGCCGGGTACCGGACCTCAACCAAGCCGCAGAGAGCAAAGCCCTGGGCCCCCAGGAGGCAGCCCTTCAGGGGCTGCCTGGGCCAGGATGAGCTGTGTGACCTTGGCGAGGTCATTTTTCTCCTTGAGCCACAGTGGCCCCATCCGTCAAGTGGGGATGAAAGGACCTGCTCAGGCTGTCTTGCAGAGGAGCATGTGGATGTGAACATCTTTGAAAGGTTGAAAGGCGCCATTAATATTCATTTTTGCGGTACCTTCCGCAGCCCCGAGGCTCGCAATGCCCTGTGCGGTGCCTGGCTTCAGTTAGCTTCCTGCAGCCAGACGCCAAGCCCCTCCGCCAGAGCCGCGCAGATTCCGGCGCCCCTGCCCCTCCTACCCATCGCTCCCACCCATCGCTCAGCGCTCAGGGTCACCAGCCGAGGGTCTGGTGGGGGAGGGGAGACGCCGGCTCACCGCGCCTGGAGCGGGGGGCCCTGGTCTGACCCACGGGCGCCCGTTTCTGCTTCACCCCCGCCCACCCCCAGCGCCCCGGGATGCCGTCTGGAGCCCGGATGCCCCACCAGGGGGCGCCCATGGGCCCCCCGGGCTCCCCGTACATGGGCAGCCCCGCCGTGCGACCCGGCCTGGCCCCCGCGGGCATGGAGCCCGCCCGCAAGCGAGCAGCGCCCCCGCCCGGGCAGAGCCAGGCACAGAGCCAGGGCCAGCCGGTGCCCACCGCCCCCGCGCGGAGCCGCAGGTGAGTGGGAGGCCCGGCGCGGAGGGGGCGTGCAGGGGCGGGCCCTGGGGGACCCGCAGGGACCAGGTAAGCGAGTAGCGGGGATTGGAAGGGGCGAGGAAGAATGATTAGCAGGGAGCGAGGCTTCCCGGGTCGGATGCCCTCTGGGGAGGTGGGCTTAGGGGGCACCGGCCTGATTCTTTTGTGTGCCCACGGTAGAGACAGGCTGCGGCCGTCGGCAGCCGGTACAGCTTCCCTGCACGCTCCCCTCACCCTTCTCCTTGTCACCTGCTCAGTCCTTCTCTCCACCCATCAGGTTCTGGGTGATGCTTCAGTCTTTGGGGTGGGGGCGGGGCTTCCAGTGGGACTGAGGGCAGAGCTGTAGGACTGTGTTCCCCAAAGTGTGGTTCTCCGCTGAGCCTTCCTGCCGGCCCCAGGGCTGTTTCAAAGCCACTCCAGATTTTCTCAATGGGACTCTCTGACCATGGGGGTGGAGCTTGGGCATTTGCCCTGTGGGTAGGTGGTCTCTACCCAGTCCTGCTCTTAATTCTTAGGTACTCTGGCCCAGGTCTGCTCTCAAGCCACCAGGGCCAGCCCATTTCCTTGCTTTCCTCCAGTAGCTGGTGGCACCCTCAAAGCCCCTGCTGGCTCCTGGCAACAGCAGTGCCCCTCTGGGTTTCAGTATTTAGCCAAATACACATGCTTTTTTTGCACAACAGATGGGTTTCTATAAAAGGTGTAATATCAATTTTACCTCATTATTATTTTTTACACATCGGGGAAAAAATCACCACTTATAGGAATCCCATGATGAATTCTTTAGTAAAGTGCATCGTCATTTTGTACAGCAAATGGTAATTCCCTGATTTATCTTGTATAAATGGAGAGTTACACATAGATAATCTGTTTAAAACAAGCCAGACCTTTAATGAAATCCGCTTGTTAGCCTTAGATTTCTGCATAGGGAGGGGGCAGTGCTTGAGAACACCACACGGGGGCAGTATGGAGCTATTCTCTAGGCTGCGTTTTCATCTCTTGATCAACCCGCCAAGGTTTTTCTGGGGGTTTTTGGGTTAGTTAGAAGCAGCTAGTGGGTCAGAAAGAGCCCACATCCAGCTGCTACTACCCCGGGCCTAGTCAGTTTGGCCTCAGCCTGAAGTCACACCCATGCACATTCTGGGCGCCTATGGCTGCAGCATGTCCCTCACCCTGTTGCCAGGTAGTCCCAGGGCATGAGTACCCCCAGCCCATCAGTGTTCTCTTCCAAGCCCAGGGTGGCTGGAAGGGGTGCAAGTCCCGCCAGCTTCACACCATCACCTCCCGCTCCATGGATAGGAAGGAGTTCGTCTCTCTCCCTCCCTCTGAGCTTAGGCCCCTTTGGACAGGGCACCCCCTGCTTTCCAGAAAAGGTCTTCAGAACCTGGCTTCCCTCTCCTTTGTCCTCCCTCATCCCCACCTTTCCTCAAACACGTCTGCAGCTCGCATCTTTTGGCAGCACCGCCCCCACCAGCCAGTCCCTCCTAAGTCTAAATTTCTCTGTCCCTGAGGATGTGGCAGGGTAGAAGGGGGCTCCCAGGCCAGAGAATGGATGGGTCACTCCTGTGTCCTGAGAGAGGACAGAGCACCAGTTCCACACACCACCGTCATAGCCCTTGGGCGGGCAGACAAGTGGGCTGTGGGAACCCCAGCCAGGCGGGCGGAGATGTCGGGATAATTTAGCAGGTGGCCTCGTTACTCCCAGATCTGTCGCCATGGTAACCTGGTTTTTTCTTTAAAAAATGTACAGTGCCAAGAGGAGGAAGATGGCTGACAAAATCCTCCCTCAAAGGGTGAGTGCCTTTCACAGCAGCCCCCAGCCCACCCCCCACCCTTTGCTGCTCCGCCCTCCCCTCCCCCCTCAGAAGCAGAGCTTCAGCGTCACAGTCACTTTCACTTTTTGTTTAAAAAAGCTCATTAATAAGTGAGGCTCCGCAGGCCAGAGGGAGGGGGTGAGGTGGAGGGAAGCAGCAGAGCCACTGGGGCCAGAACACAGGGGCCTGTCAGGGGGTTTGATCCAAGTGGTACTAAGACATAGAGCTGTGGGACCAGGAGGGGGCAAGAGCTAGGGGATCCGAAGCTGCCAGGCAGAATGAAGGGGATAGAAGGTGGCCAGAGATCCTGAGCATCCTAAAGAGACCCAGGTCCAGCTGGGTATGGGGACAGTACAGTTGGGACAGGTGTGGGGGCTGAGCAAGGTGCCAGCAGAGAAGGAAGCACCGCTGTCCAACTGTCTCAGGGACTGAGCCCCTACTAGGCACTTTGCAGGGGCCCAGGGGAAGCCCAGCAGGCATATGATATGGACAATGGCAGGATGAGGAGACTAAAGGCTAGTGCTTGCTGAGCTCCACTGTTGCTACCTCCTCCCCGATGATGAAACACAAGGCACTTCCTAAAGGGAGAAGCAATTGTTATCCCTACACAGCAAGGCCCCTACTGCTGGATAATGGCATCCTGGGGAGACGTCCTGTTCCCACTGTCAAAGCTACATGCCCAAAAGTAGGATGGCTCCCCCGACATCTTTTGTACCCTAGGATTGTACAACATGCATACATTCCATGGTACAACCCTGGACTTGAGCCTCTGACTCCTGCCCTGCTCCTCCTTCTCCAGATTCGGGAGCTGGTCCCCGAGTCCCAGGCTTACATGGACCTCTTGGCATTTGAGAGGAAACTGGATCAAACCATCATGCGGAAGCGGGTGGACATCCAGGAGGCTCTGAAGAGGCCCATGAAGGTGCCTTAGTTCGGGGGTAGGAAGGGGACTCTAGAGTCGCGTGACCAGGATGGGGAAGCAGGATGGTCGGGGTGGGAGCACACAGCATTCGCCCGGTTCTACACTCTATTTCTACAGCAAAAGCGGAAGCTGCGACTCTATATCTCCAACACTTTTAACCCTGCGAAGCCTGATGCTGAGGATTCTGACGGCAGCATTGCCTCCTGGGAGCTACGGGTGGAGGGGAAGCTCCTGGATGATGTACGTCCCGGCCCAGGTCTCTCCAGGTGTCCTGGGGTGGGCATGGGCTGCACTGAGAACAGAACAAGGTGTCTGCACTAAGGGCTAGGGAGTCAGCCCAGGCTGGGTTGGGGGCAGGCCTAGAGACATTCCAAGTGCAGAGGATTTCATCTAAGCCCACTGCCCTGTCTGCTGCCAACTTGGCCTCCTTCTGCTCCTCCCACCTCGTCCTTGTTCTGCCCCCATGGTCCCTGTTGCTCTCCCACAGCCCAGCAAACAGAAGCGGAAGTTCTCTTCTTTCTTCAAGAGTTTGGTCATCGAGCTGGACAAAGATCTTTACGGCCCTGACAACCACCTCGTTGAGGTAAGACCAAGAGCCCCTCCGCCCTTGAATTGCCACCCTCCCACAGGCCAGAATCTCTGAAGAACCAGCACAGATTTGGGTCAGGGACCACCCTAGAGTCCTGGGCCCCACCACTCCAGATGGGCCTTTGGGAGACACAGCTCTTCTCTCCTGGACAGTGGCATCGGACACCCACGACCCAGGAGACGGATGGCTTCCAGGTGAAACGGCCTGGGGACTTGAGTGTGCGCTGCACGCTGCTCCTCATGCTGGACTACCAGGTCTGCACCTGCCATGCTGCCCCATACACGCCACACAAGGCCCTCAGGGCAGGGCTAGGTCCCAAAGTGGTGCATCTTGAGAGACCTCCTTCCCCTCCCAAACCTATCCTTCCCCAGGGGCATGTTTCCTCAATCAACACATCCCCCTAGTCCTGAATGGCCTGGCCCTGGGCTCCTTCCTTTCTCTCCCTTTGGTCTAACTTTCACAGTCCCCTTTTCCCAGCCTCCCCAGTTCAAACTGGATCCCCGCCTAGCCCGGCTGCTGGGGCTGCACACACAGAGCCGCTCAGCCATCGTCCAGGCCCTGTGGCAGTATGTGAAGACCAACAGGCTGCAGGACTCCCATGACAAGGAATACATCAATGGGGACAAGTATTTCCAGCAGGTAACCTCTCTCCTGAACCCTGGGATCTGGGGAGCAGGCGGAGTTCTCCAGCAGGGGAAGTACCTCTACCAAGGTAACTACCACCCCTCCCTTCTAGATTCCTGAGTAGCAGAAGCAGTACACAGTCATGGTCTTGGAGCCAAGAGACCGACCAGGATTCTAGTTCAGGCCCTACTGTGGATTAGCTCTGTGCTGCAGCCAATCCATGTTAGCCCCCCCAAGTTAGGAAGACCTGGAAACCCTACAAAGCCAACCGCTTTCTGGAATGTAATATTCTTGGCACTTGGAGTTAGGATCCCCAGGTTCTAGTCCTGAGTCTGGACTCTGGGTAAGTGACTCAGCAATTCTGAACCTTGTTTCCTTATCTTTGAAGTGGAGTGACAATACCTGTCCTATCTACTCTCCTGGGCAGTTAGGAAAATCAAACTGCTGCAAAAGTGATTGAGCAAAATTCCACCAAAACAGAGAATATTCTTATTAATGCATTTAAAAATAAATACGGCAGATAAACCTGAGGAGTAAAAATAGCAGTTGATATTTATTGGGCACTTACCATGTGCCAGGCACTGTCCCAAGCACTTTATGTGTATTAGTTCACTGACTTCTCACGGCAGCCCTGGGAGATAGGTATTCTTTTCATCCCCACTCTAGAGATGAAGACACTGAGCCCTGAGGTGTTAACTTGCTCCAGGTTGCATAGTAAGTGGCAGAGGCAGGACTGATACATAAGCAGGCTGACCCAGGGCCCGCACTCTCAACCCCTGCCCCACACTGACCCACCCCCTACCTTGTCAGCCATACCGGTGGCTCCACCACCAGACCAGCCCACCCCAATCCCATCCCCATGCGCACTGAGGAATCAGACTTCCTCTCAGCTTCTTGTGGCCTTTCCAGAACAAAAGGATCTACAGCTGCATGATGATCTCTTCAAGAAGAGTGATCTCTCTCTCCCCAATTGTCCTGCTTCAGATTTTTGATTGTCCCCGGCTGAAGTTTTCTGAGATCCCCCAGCGCCTCACAGCCCTGCTATTGCCCCCTGACCCAATTGTCATCAACCATGTCATCAGGTGAGGTGGCCCCAGCTTGCTTCTCAGACCAGGGAATGATCTCGTTCCTGCCTTCCCTGCCCCTCCCTCTCCTCCCACTCCCATCTCTTCTCCCTCCCTGTTGGATCTGCCCCAGCCCCGGGGCCCTGGGGCCTGTATGGGGGCATCGTGGACACGAAGGGCTGGACTTCCCTGGCAGCGTGGACCCTTCAGACCAGAAGAAGACGGCGTGCTATGACATTGACGTGGAGGTGGAGGAGCCATTAAAGGGGCAGATGAGCAGCTTCCTCCTGTCCACGGCCAACCAGCAGGAGATCAGTGCTCTGGACAGTAAGGTGGGGCCCAAGCCCAGAGCTGGAGTGGGACATTAACCCAGACATGATAGAGGAGACTTTTCTGAGACCAGGGTGTGGTTGCAGATGAGCAGTCTGGGTTAAATTAAAAAAAAAAAAAAAAGAGAGACCAGACTCTGGGCCAATGGGACACACATGGCCCTTCCATGCTGCTTGGAGCTGAACCTCATTCCAAGTTTAGTTCTGCCCATCCCCTCCTCCCCTGGGACTTCAGAGAAATCAGGGGCTCTGAGGGGTTGTCCTTCACAGAAGAAACCCCCTCTCCCTCCCCTTCCCACCCGCTTCCTTTCCCCTCGTCTCCCACATCACCACAGCCAGGTGGAAAGCATCTATCTTTCTACCTGCAGATCCATGAGACGATTGAGTCCATAAACCAGCTCAAGATCCAGAGGGACTTCATGCTAAGCTTCTCCAGAGACCCCAAAGGCTATGTCCAAGACCTGCTCCGCTCCCAGAGCCGGGACCTCAAGGTGAAGAGGGAGACTCAGGGAGTACTGGAGTGGAAGACAAGCACAGTGGGAAAGAGAGTAAACGTTGTACTCCAGGGGCAGGTGAGGGGATTCAGGGCTCAGGGCTCACCCCACGCTCCCTCCCAGGTGATGACAGATGTAGCCGGCAACCCCGAAGAGGAGCGCCGGGCTGAGTTCTACCACCAGCCCTGGTCCCAGGAGGCCGTCAGTCGCTACTTCTACTGCAAGGTACGCAGGGACCCTTGCCCTGAGGCTTCCCCATCCTCAACTCCAAGAGAAACCTCCCTGTTCAGCTCGTGGGCAGCCCTCGCAGCTCCCCACAGTAAAGCTTCACCACACTGCCTCACCATGCAATGGCCCTCCCTGCTCCCAGATGCTCTTTCAGGGCAGGCGGTGTCAGTAGGTGGGATTGTCCTGATCACTCACCAGAACACTGACACCTGCTCCTGTTCTCACTTCCTCTAAAGATCCAGCAGCGCAGGCAGGAGCTGGAGCAGTCGCTGGTTGTGCGCAACACCTAGGAGCCCAAAAATAAGCAGCACGACGGAACTTTCAGCCGTGTCCCGGGCCCCAGCATTTTGCCCCGGGCTCCAGCATCACTCCTCTGCCACCTTGGGGTGTGGGGCTGGATTAAAAGTCATTCATCTGACAGCAGCCGTGTGGTCATTGGAAACTGGGGAGGGGAGGGGGAGGGGAGGGGGAGGGAAGAAGGTGGGGAGGCAGTGGGTCCCTCGGGACAACTCCCCATACCCTTCCCTTGGATTCTTCTCCTTACTCAATTTTCCCTAGACCTAAAAACAGTTTGGCAGAAGACATGTTTAATAACATTTTCATATTTAAAAAATACAGCAACAATTCTCTATCTGTCCACCATCTTGCCTTGCCCTTCCTGGGGCTGAGGCAGACAAAGGAAAGGTAAGGAGGTTAGGGCCCCCAGGCGGGCTAAGTGCTATTGGCCTGCTCCTGCTCAAAGAGAGCCATAGCCAGCTGGGCACGGCCCCCTAGCCCCTCCAGGTTGCTGAGGCGGCAGCGGTGGTAGAGTTCTTCACTGAGCCGTGGGCTGCAGTCCCGCAGGGAGAACTTCTGCACCAGCCCTGGCTCTACGGCCCGAAAGAGGTGGAGCCCTGAGAACCGGAGGAAAACATCCATCACCTCCAGCCCCTCCAGGGCTTCCTCCTCTTCCTGGCCTGCCAGTTCACCTGCCAGCCGGGCTCGGGCCGCCAGGTAGTCAGCGTTGTAGAAGCAGCCCTCCGCAGAAGCCTGCCGGTCAAATCTCCCCCCTATAGGAGCCCCCCGGGAGGGGTCAGCACCAGGAGGGGAGGGGGGGTCAGGGCCAGCCCCCGGGGGCCCTGGGGGTGATCTCTGTGGTGACAGGGCAGGATTGAACTCCTGGAAATGGACTGGAAAGAAGGCCTGCCAGCCAGAGATGGCATTCATGCGACAGCGGTTGAGGACTTCGGGCCCAGGCCTTGTCCACACGGTGGTAAGGAAGAAGAGAGTGTCCACAGGGTGCTTCTTCGAGACCACGTCCATGAGTCGCACCTGGGAAGGGGCCTCTGCTCGCACAGCGAGCCAGGCCAGCCTCGTCCCAGGATACCGTCGCTCTAACTCAGCTGCTGCAGCCTTCACCCCAAGAAATGGGTCTGGAGCTCCACGGCCACCTTCTCGTGGCCCGTAGACCAGCAACAGGGTGAGCAATGCATGTTCTCGTGGCTCCAGGACATTGGCTGCAAAGGCCTCGAGGAAAGCCGGGGCTGCAGCAGCTTCAGCCACCAGGAGTGGCAGCACCAGCTGCACTCGGGTGGCCTCAGTGACATAGGGCATAGGTAGGATTTCCACCCGGCTCAGTGGCCGCAGCAGGCTGACCCTGCGAGCCAGGGCCCGCCGGTGCCCACGCTGTGTCACACATTCCAACAGCAGGTCCAGGGTGTACTCCATGCCCCGTGCTGGGTCGAAGCGCCGATAGCCGTTGAGCAGTCGCTGCTTCTGGAAGCGCAGGCGGGGCTGATAGCGCCGATTGAGCTGCTCCAGGGCAGTCTCCAACGCATCACCCACGTCCGCCCTGCTAGCCCCCTGTAGTGGGCACTTGGGAGCCCCATCTGCACAGGAGAAGGTGTGCTGCTCTGTGAAGTAGTCCCAGCCCAGCACCTCAAAGCGGGAGTGTGGTGTGAAAGGAGCAGGGAGCCCAACGGGCCAGCTCAGCCCTGCCTCCCCTTCGGGGGTCAGCACGGTCAGGTTCCGGATCTGAGCCTGGGTTGAAGGGAATGCACCTCACATTAGTGCCAGCTCCAGGATCCTACCCAGCTCCAGCTGCCTGCGCTCTGAGATTCAAACAGCTGAGCTCTGTCCTAACTCCATCAACACTTAGTGAGAGGTCCCTTGCTAATCACTGCATCCCTTGTACATTATTCTTCACCTCTAAAATGCAGACGGAATAGGAATCATACTCACCTTACACAAATGCCATGAGAAGGAGGTGGAAAATGTGCTTTTTGCACAGGTAAAAGTATCTTGAAATAGAAGCTCAACAGCCTTTCTCTCCTATACCCAAAGGACTCACATCCTCTTCATAATCACACCCTTGTTTTCATCTATACTCCACCTCTGCCAAGCCCGACATTCAACTTGAGAATTCTCCCTTCTACCCTTGGGCTTTCTTGGGACAGTTCTAGAAGTAAAGAAACTTCAGAGTTTTTGCCTCCTCAGTGGACAGGCACTATTGAGGAGCTAAAACTATTCTGTCTGAACACTGTGCAGAGCTTCCTGATCCTCAGAGTCTACTTGCAAACCCCTTTAGCTGCATTCAAGTTGTGCTGGGAGCTTACCTTATGATTGCTTTGGACCCCCAAAGACCTTTGTCCCTGTAGTTGCTTTAAATTTAAGTATGGTCGGCCTCTTCCTGCCCTGCCATTATACAGGGCCTAGCCCAGCCCCACTGCCAGCTGCTCGTTCATTGCACGCCTGGACATCTCAGGCTCTCTCTGACCCTCTGACTGCGGTCCTCTGCCCACCTGCTCCTCTTCAGCTCACCTGCAGTTGTTCTATTTCACTGTAAGCCCGCTCCAACTCCAGAGCGCTGAAGCGTTTGTGGAGCCGGTACATGAGGGTACCTTCGGAGACAGGGTGCACGGCGAAGGCACTCAGGAAAGCCGAGCTCCCTTCCTTCTCAGGGTCCCTATTTTTGGCCAGTTCAAATGAGCGATACTGCTGCCCCTAGAGGGACAATCAGACCAATCAATGACACACACAAGAGCTGCCAGTCCCAAACCGCCCTTAACCATACTCAGTGTTCACATCTGTTAGCACTGCTGCGTTAGAACAGAGGACAGAAGAGGCACCCTTTCCAGCACCTCGCTTAACCCCAGTTCTTTCACTGCCCACATTTTGGAAAGTAGAAAGCAAGTAGGCAACTAAGGACACTCTCGGCTACTCTCAGTGCATTGCTTACGGGCTAGCCCTGCTCTGCAAGGAGCCATCACAGAAATAACATATTAAAAATAATAATAATGATACTTTCTTCCCCCAAAGATTCCCATTGTTCTTCAAGGGAATGAATGACACAAGCCAGAAAATCCTCCCAATACTTTGGTTTGAGAGGATGAGCCACCTCTGGGTTCTTCCACTCTTCTCCAGCACAAGAAACAGGGCAGCTCTCTGGGCTGGAAAAGTGATCACCTCACTTCTCTGGGGAGTAGCCATCTCTAAGACATGCCCACACTGCCATAACTGAAGTGTGGATGTCGGGGGAGGTGTGGAGGGCAGGGGGGCAGGGGAGGACTGGTGAGTAGGAGCACCCTTTGGTCTTGCTTAGGGGTTCCTAACAAGATACTACTTTTGATAGCCCCAGGTTCTCAGATTGCCAAAGGTGAGCAACGGAGGGCCCACAGAGCGGCCAGTGGCCAGGAAGGGGGAACAATGGCCCCTAAGGTGCTGCTGGGAGGAAGGCCAATCACTCATCCCCCACTAGCTTATCAGGGACTGGGACTGACTTGAAAGAGCTGTCACCTGGTGCTGTGAGACACAGCCGACGCCCAGAGAGTCAATGAGGCAGCGTCCAAGCCACTCGTCAGGACGGGCACTGAGAATGTCTCCTCGGCAGCCATCCAGATGTGGCCGCAGACGAAGCAGGAGACTCCGTGACAACAGGTAGCCAAAGCCCCCATGACAGTACCGGGCCTGCTCGCCTGCGCCAATGAACTCCTCTGCCCGGCCTAAGTACAGGTCTTGGTTGATGCTGAGGTGGCCAGCAAGGGCTGCCAGGCGGGGGGCCTGCACATATGTGTCATCCTGCATGATGAAGAACCAGTCGTAGTCGGCCCCAAAGTGTGTGTGAAGGTGGCGCAGGGTCTCTGACATGAGCCAGGCGGGCCGCTCATCCCCATGAGACACCACCTGCATCCCTGCTGGAGCCCGGGCCCCCCGCTGCCCAGTGAAGTAGAGTAACCGAGGGAAGTGATGGGCCACCGTACGGTTCACAGCCACGGCCAAAGTGGACAGTGTAGCTCGGGAGGTCAGGACAGCCACCAGCAACCGCTCACGGGAGCCCAGCTCTGTCTGGATGTACCGAGTCCTGTGGAAAGACCAGTGTGCCAGGGGTCAACTCCCTAATCTTTAGGAACCCAGCTTGTTCAGAATATACATCCCCCTCTAGGAGTGAGTTGGGGCTGAGAAGGGAGAAACTTCCTTCCTTGTCAATATTAATTAGGTACTGAACTGAGTATCCACTAAGTAGCTGACACTGGAATTGATTTGGGAGGGGAGGGAGTCTACCAAGGATAGATTAGGTAGGTTAGATGCAATTCCTACTCTGTTCAAGAACATCGAACCCTGGCTGGGCACGGTAGCTCACGCCTGTAATCCCAGCACTTTGGGAGGCCGAGGCAGATGGATCACCTGAGGTCAGGAGTTCAAGACCAGCCTGACCAACATGGAGAAAGCTCGTGTCTACTAAAAATACAAAATTAGCTGGGCGTGGTGGTGTGCACCTGTAATACCAGCTACTCGCAAGGCTGAGGCAGGAAAATCACTTGAACCTGGGAGGCAGAGGTTGCAGTGAGCCAATATCGCACCATTGCACTCCAGCCTGGGCGACGAGAGCAAGACTCCCGTCTCAAAACAAAACAAAAACAAACAAAAAACATCGAACCCTAATTTAACACCAATGAATGTGAGACTTTCTAAGACCTAAGAAGGAGGGAAAAAACAGAAAGAAACCATGATGGAAAGTAAGCCAGAATTGCTCCAAGTCGCCCGACGCCGATTGCCAATGGAAAGGCAGAGGCAAGGATTTACACCAGCCCAAAACAGGGCCAGTTTCTGGGGACTATGCACACACGTTGCTCTCACCTGAGCACCTTCTTGTAGGGCTTGTTGGGGTCCCTGTAGTAGGGGACAATCCGGGGTTTGAAGTCTTCATCATTTTGGTCTAGCCGAGCTCTCGAATCTGGATTCTGTGGCCCTCCTCGGTCCCCTACAGCCTCGACACAGGGATCTTCTCCCTCCCCCTGGATCCAGGAAACCCGCAGGAGGCTCAGGCTGCACCCCAGAGACAGCCCTAAGATGAGGGGAAGGGCTGGCCGCAGCAGAGCCAACAGGGAGCTCAGTCGCATGGTGGTAGGCCCTGCCAGGTGGGTGCCCCAGGGGCACAGCCTCAAGGATCAATGGATTGATGGGCACCAGGCCAGTAGTAGGCTTGCAGTTTTAACCAGAGAACCTGGGGTCAATGAGGCCAAAGACAGAGCAAGGCCGGCTGGCTTCCAGGCCCAGCATCCCCAAGAAGATTGTCCTGTCTTCACAACTCCTTCTGCCTGCTCTTCAACTGTGAAGGTGTCGGAACTAACCCCCAGCCAAAACGGTAATAAATGAAACAATCAATTTCACTCACACTGGGATTATGGTCTGTCTTCCACTAAAAAGAGGAGGAAGTAAAACTCAATACTGCCAAAGCTAACCCAAAAAGGAACACTACACACATCTGCAGACTGGGCCTAAGTCAACAGATGACAGCAAGCGATAAGAGGTAAGGGAAAAACACACGATCCATCAAAACAACAGCCCCCAACCAGAGAAGCCGGAGCCTGCCTCAGTGGGCCTTTCCGGAAGAATGCCTGCCTCTGGCATCGGTCCTCAGGCGGGCTACTGAAGGGGCTGCTGAGCCACTGCGGCAGGCCCGGTGGGCACAAGGGAAGGGGCCAGAGCCTCTTTCTACTCTGCTCCCCGTGTTTGAGAAGACGCAACGGCTACAGGAACCCCTCCTCCCACTCAGGAGCGGTCTGGAGCCACTCGCATGGCACACATAAATTCTGCCCACCCGAATGAGGTAGATCGGTGACTCAGCACTGACAGCCTCTCAGGAGCGCCATGGCCGATGGAGCCATCTTGCAGGGCATTCTCCTCGGAACCCCAGCTGCTGAGGAGACAGCAGGCGGGGACTGGAACTCTTACTGTGTGCGAGCGATTCGGTGCCTGGTTTTACCAGGGCCCCAGGGGCCAATTGAAGCAAACCAAAAGCAAAGAGAGAGCACAAGCAGCAACTAGAGACAATGCCAGGGTCCTGGGAACGCAAACAGAAGCGCGGCCAGCTTCCGACAGGACCCCTGCGCTACCTCTCGGCGATCAGAGACCAAGTCTAGCCCTAGAACGAAGGCCCGACGCGAGTCTTCGCCGTTCGTCTGAAAACAGAAATAAACTGGCCACGTCACCGGGCTGCTGAGAAGGGGGCTCGGGAGACCAGCTCGGGTCGTTCTGCGAGGCGGGGTCGGAGGTCGCGGCCGGGAGACTGGGGCACAGACCTCGTTCTCAGGCCAGTCGGCGGGAGCGGAGGCCGCGCCAGAGACAGCATCGAGGCCGCGAGCGCAGGACCAGGAGGGACGCCCAAGGCCCTCGGGGAGGAGGCCCGGGTTTCAGGGCCGGGGGCCGGCGGACACCGGATAAAGGACGGCCGGGGTCTCCCGGCGTCCCGGGAGGGGGCGGGGCGGAGGCGTGGGGACCAAGAGCGGCGTCCCGCACGCGCCTGGCAGGGAGCAGGGACGGGGAAGGGGGAACAGACCCCAGTGCCCGCTGAGGCGCCGGCTCCGCCGCTGCAGCCGCTGCCACCTCACAGCCCCTGTCCGCAGCTTCCTCTTCCGCTGCCTGTCAGTCACCCGTCTCTATGGTGACCGCATCCGGCCGCTCGCTCCGCCCGCGCGCTCTCTATGGTCGCTCCCACGGTTTCTCAGCACCGCGCACCTCCTCGGCTGGGATCCGGGCTGCCTGGCCCCAGCCGGCCGCCCCCCGATAAGACGCGTTCGCCCCCACATACGCGAATCCAGGCAAATCCAGAGTGGACCAAAGCTGCCCCGTAACTTGGGCTGAACCCCATCTGCCCTGGAAAAAGCATACCCCCACCCTCGAGAGCGCTTTTCTCCCAATTGGCTGTGGAATCCCATCAGCCTTTCAGTTGCCTAAGAAATGTTTGTTGTTTGCCAGGCACGTACGTTCATCTAAGGATGCTAAGTTCCGGGCATCTTCGTGAGTGCTGGGTAAACAAGTGGTGGACGAGATGGGCATGGTCCCTGCTCTCAGGGAACTGAAAGCTGAGGGAGACAGGTAATAAACACGCTTGACATGGCAAGAATAAAACAGGTAGAAATCCCAGTCTGATAAGTACCATTGCAGAAAAGCACAGAGTCCTGTGGAAAAACTAAACAGAAAGTATTAAATTAGACTGGGAATTTGGCAATGCTGAGATCCAAAGGTTCAGGAAAAGTTATCCAGACATGAAGTGGACAGTTTTCCAGGCAAAGAAAAGAGCACCAGAATGTCCTGAGAGAGGAAAGAGATTGGCTTGGAGAAGAACTGGGAAGGCCCAGGGCATCTTTGAGCCTGGTGAGGGGAGAACAGCCCAAGGTAAGGCTGGGGAACAGGGGACAGGTAAAGCATTCAGACCACCACAGTGGTTCCCCAACCAGAATGGCACCCTCCCTAAGGAGCAATTTGGAAATGTTCGGGGCAATTTTGTTGTCAAATGATTGGGGGAGAGGAGCCAAGGAGGCTCCGTGTCTTGCACATTGCAAGATGGTATCACACAAGAAAACTGCCCTGATCCCACACAGCTTTCACATGTCCTACTGAATATTCATATTGGTTAAAAAAAAAAACTGGTTATAATCATCTGATGTGCCTGTGTCTTATATACAAAAAACAAAGTAATCTTGTAGGGGTGTAAAATGTGCTGAATTTTTAAGGAATGTAACCACCATGTTAACAGAAGGAAGATTATACTTTGTTGTGTTCAGGAATTTATTAGGAATTACTCACCATTTTGGAGAACTGGGTCACTGATAGCAGTGTTATTCATAGCGTTCAGTCTGCATTTGTACTGTCACATTCAAGGTGCTCCTATGCATAACTACTAGCATCTGACTAATTATGCTTTCTAGCATACTGAAAAGTATTATCTTATTATAAAGGATTTCCTTTTATTCTTTCTGCTTTGGTTCAGACACTATAATTTTTTTTGAAATTATGTATGTAGTTAGGCTATACTATCTATAAACTTCATTTCACAATAGTAAATGGGGAGTTATAAAAATGTTATTAAAATGGAACATTGGGGCTGGTAAAGTTAAGAACCACTCAAGAATATCTTGTATGTATATCTTATAGATACCATTCTAGGAGTATATAAGATAGAACTCACTGATATTGCCTACCAGCACCTGTTATCCCTGTTTTAGTCTCATCGTTAGACTGCAACTGAATCTGTTCTCATCAGCTGGCACATGATAGGTTGTAAATGATTTGTTGGAAGAGACTCTGGGAAACAGCAGATACACTTAGCTCAAGGTCAGAAGATTTCTAGACCAGCGCTGTCCAGTAGAAATCTAGTGCAAGCCACAAATGTGAGCCATATATGTTGTTTAAAATTTTTTAGTAACCACATTTTTTAGAGTTAAAAAAGGTAAAATTAATTTTAATATTTTATTGATTAGATATATCCCAATCATTTCAACATGGAGTCAATATGAAAAATTATTGATGACATACTTTACATTTTTTTTTATATGGAATATTTGAAATCTGATGTGTATTTTACACTTAACAGCAAATCTCAATTCAGACTAGCCACATTTCAAGTGCTCCATAGCCACATATGGCCAGAGGCTACCATACTGAACACTGCAGGTCCAGATCCTTTTCAGTTACTAAGTTCCTAGGTAATTCTCCAAGAGACATTTCCTTCCTTGGGTCTCCGTTTCTTCATAATTTAAACAGAGTCTAAGCCAAATGTTCTTGTTTCCAGCACTGATCTTCTGTGATTTTTTTCAAATTTAGCCAGTCCCTTTCTCCTCTCTCTTTACTCACCTCCTTTTCTCCCCCATTTTCCCATTTCTCTTTCCCTATTTCTTCTCCCCTCATCCCGAGTTCTTTTCTCTGGCTAAACCCAGGGCGGGGTGGGCAGGGGGAGGGATGGTGGCTCACACCTGTAATACCAGCATTTCAGAAGGTCGAGGCAGGAGGATCTCTTGAGCCCAGGAGTTTGAGACCAGCCTGGGCAACATAGGAAGGCACCATCTCTATGTAAAATTTAAAAACTGTAGCCAGGTGCAGTGGCTCATGCCTGGAATTGTAATCCCAGCACTTTGGGAAGCCAAAGTGGGCAGATCGTTTGAACCCAGGAGTTCCAGACCAGCCTGGGCAACATGGCAAAACCTCATCTCTGAAAAAAAACACAAAAATTAGCCAGGCATGGTGGTGCTTGCTTGTAGTCCCAGCTACTTGGGAGGCCAACGTGGGAGGATCACTTGAGCCCAGGAGGTCGAGGTTGCAGTGAGCCATGATCGTGCCACTGAACTCCAGCCTAGGCAACAGAGCTGCCCAGAGCTGCTTGTCACCTTAGTTTCCTGATCTGTAAAATGGTAATAATCCTCACCTCGGAGTTTGTTGGGGGTGGGGAGTTTAATGTGATGGCATAAATGAAAAAGCATAATAAATATTGTTATCTGTAACCACACATTTTTAAACGAGGCTGGGAAAGGAGAAGCATATTTCTCCCAGGAGGCACAGGCGCTTGAATCTGTTTCTTTGTTGTGTTTTGTTTTTTGAGACAGGGTCTTGCTCTGTTGCCCAGGTGGGAGCGCAGTGGTACGATCTCAGCTTGCTGCAGCCTTGACCTTCTGGGTAACTGTGACCGCAGCTATGCGCTACCACGCCCGGCTAATTTTTGTATTTTTTTAATAGAGATAGGACTTCGCCATGTTGCCAAGGCTGGTCTTGAACTCCTGAGCTCAAAAGATCCACCTGCCTCCACCTCCCAAAGTGCTGGGAATACAGTCATGAGCCACCACACCCAGCCAAATGAGTGCTTTTTATGTGATCCACAATCATAAATAACTTTTTTTTTTTTTTTTTGAGATGGAGTCTCGCTCTGTTGCCCAGGCTGGAGTGCAGTGGTGTGATCTCGGCTCACTCCAAGTTCCACTTCCCAGGTTCACGACATTCTCCTGCCTCAGCCTCCCGAGTAGCTGGGACTACAGGTGCCCGCCACCATGCCTGGCTAATTTTTTGTATTTTTAGTAGAGACAGGGTTTTACCATGTTAGCCAGGATGGTCTCGATCTCCTGACCTCGTGATCCGCCTGCCTCGGCCTCCCAAAGTGCTGGGATTACAGGTGTGAGCCACCGTGCCCGGCCCATAAATAACTCTTTTGCTTCATACAGAAGGGTTTTACAGTCATTTAACTGTATTCTTTTTGTAACTATATTCCCATTTTACAGAGGAGAACATGTACTTTGCCCAAGGCCACACAATGAAGCATAGAACTGGGGTTATGCTCTTAATTATGCTATGCCAAGTGAGGTCTCCACCTAGGTACCCCAGCAACACACGAAAGTCACTTCGTTTAGGGCACTTAATTTCATGGTGTCAAGGTCTGTTTTTTTTTGTTTTGTTTTTGTTTTTTTAGAGACAGGGTCTAGTTCTGTCACCCAGTCTGGAGTGCAGTGGTTTGATTATAGCTCACTGCAGCCTTGAACTCCTGGGCTGAAATGATCCTCCCACTACGGCCTTCCAAAGTGCTTGGATTACAGGTGTGAGCCACCACACCCGGCTTGTTTACTTTTCACGTGTTCCTTCTTTATTATGAGCTCCCTGAGGTCAGGGAGTGACTTTGCACCATTGCAACTCCAGCACATATATCTGAGCCTGACAGATAGTAGGCACTTCGTTGGTGGAGGATATTCTAGGAAAATGTATGTTCAAAGGCATGCAGGTGTAAAATAGCATGCTTAATCTCCGAACTATTTAAGTAGGTAAGTTCTACTGAAGTATGAGTTTGAGAAGAAAAACTAATTCTCATTGTTTGAGTCACGGACTGTGGGCGAAAAGGTGCCACATTTGGAGAATATGCTCACAGGGAGCAATAGCTTCCTTTGCTGCCCCAAACGTCACTGATGGTGAGGCTTCTGCTGCACAGGAGCCTGGAGAAGTAACAAAGATCACAAAGGGCCTGCCTTGTACTTGAGGCTAAACATTTGGAGTTTACAATGTAGGTAATGTGAAGTCCTTGAGAGATTGTATTTATTTTTAAACCATCCAGCCCAAAATGTCATGTGAGAGATTTTAAACAGTGAGACTCAAAGGGAAAGTAACGGGCCCGGTAGCATGGCTAACTAATAAACAAATCTCAGCCAAGGGGCCTTTTTATCTCGGGGCCCTTTCCACCAAACTTGCATGGCTTCAGTGGAAACCTAACAATTCGGCAGCGGGGAGGCTAAGCGGCCGAGGTTCCAAAACAACGTCTGGCACCTTCTAAAAGTTTAACAATGAACCAGCCTCTAAAATTAAGGTTTAATGAAACCAAGGCGCTTTCTTTCGTGAAGGAATTCCGTTGGCAACATCTTCGCAGCGATGCCCCGCTTTCTGGAACCCCTGCCCAGCGCCCCCTTCATTTTAGTCCTCCCCTCACGCTCCCACCTCTCCTCTCCCATTGTTTCGACCTACTCCCGCTGAGGCAAGCTGGGAAGTGTAGTTGCACGCCCTGCTGCCTGAGTCGGTTAGGTAGCTCTAAAAACTCGTAACTCCACAACAGTTCAATGGATTTTCGAGAGGTGGGGTAAAGCCTGGAAGGCTCAGCCGGTTTATCCAACGAGCAATCTGGGATTTGCAGTTTCCAGCGCCCGAAGTGCGCCCGCTAGCAGAGAGCTCTTGGACTCTAATCCCACCCCCTCCCCGAGCCTCGCGCATCCTGATGGCGTCACGCGGCCCCGCGAGGTCTCTGGGATACATAGTAGTCCTCAAGGCGGGTCTCACTCTTGGCCGCTGCAACTTGAGGACTACACTTCCCAGGAGGCAGCGCGGCGGCGCGCCGAGAACCACCCGAGGCCGTGATTGGCTGGTGAGCCGGCCGCACGCGGAGGATCCTAAGGAGCAGCTCTGTTGCGACAGAGGCCGAGCAGCGAGGCCCAGTGAGTTAGGGGAAGGGGAGCTGTAGGGAGAGGGTCCCCGCCGGTGAGGGGGAAAGAGAATTAGAAGAGGAAGCAGGGACGGGGTTTGGATGGAGGGCTCTGCGAGGGGGAAGATAGGGCTAAGGGAGAGAAGCTGACGGGCGGGGTGGGGGAGGACCCGGGGGTGACGAGCGTGGAGACTCGGAGGGGACTCACGCGGGCGAGGACGAGTGCGTCCCGGCAAGAGGCTGGGCTCGACGGCCGGGTGATGTGGAGAGGGACGATCGAGAAGAGGCCCGAGACGGACGGGAGGAGGAAGCCCGGAAAGTGAGGCGGCTAGCTGAGTGCGGAGCGCCAAGTTGTAGGGAAACCGGAGACGGAGACCTCCGCTGAGGGGCAGAACCTGGTCCCCAGCCGGAGGCCCTGAAAGAAGGAGCGTTTCCAAAGTGAGGCAGTCCGTGGGGGACTGGTGCCTGTGGGAAGAGATGTTAAGATTAGAAGAGCCGCTGAGAATCGGCATTGGTTTGAGAGACCCTGACCAAGTTGGAACAGACGAGGCGGGGGCAGGCCAGGGCATCAGAGGCTTGATGTTGATACGAAGATTCCTGAGAGGGATGGAGCAGGGCCCAGGCATTCTTACTAGTAAGTTTAGGGTTTGGGGGTATCTGTTTGCCTTCCTTCAGGCTCCCTGAAACAACAGTAACCTACCCCTGTGGGTCATCATCATGCCCTCCGACCTGGCCAAGAAGAAGGCAGCCAAAAAGAAGGAGGCTGCCAAAGCTCGACAGCGGCCCAGAAAAGGACATGAAGAAAATGGAGATGTTGTCACAGAACCACAGGTGGCAGAGAAGAATGAGGCCAATGGCAGAGAGACCACAGGTGAATTGAGGGAGGGGTGAGTTGGGGATGGTTGCTAAGACTTAATGCATGCCCCAGCCAGAGTTGGAATCTTGATGCTGGGGACAGTGGAGAATGTATCTGGTGTCATGCAACTTTTCATGATGAATCAAATCAGTAGAGTTGGAATTTGTGCCACCCTGTCATTGCGCAAGGAAGCCGAAGACGAGGTTCTCACATACTCAGTGGCAAGCGGATGTGAGAGTTGCTGAGCTGCCTTGCTGCTCTATTAGACTGTGAGGAGGGGGTCAGTTCCCTGCCCCTTTCTCAGTTTGCATTTCTATGCATGGTGACCAATGTGCCAGGTTCTTTGCTACATTATACAGTAGGCTTGTCCTCTCACAGGGGCAGTGGCTCTACCTACAAGAGAGTAACTTATGAGTTGTTTTACGGGGTTTTTCCTGGGAGAGAGCTCCCTTTCTGTTATTTATATTTTGGGAAATATTTATTATTTCTCAAGTGCTAGACATGGTGCTATACACTGAGGCACTACCGTCTTCCCTCCAAAAACTTACCGTCTAGACTCGGAAACATGGCCATATGCGGTAAAGACTATTCCAGGCCCTTGGCAGTCCAATCCCAGCCCTCTTCCCTGCCCCCTGAAAACTCCCTAAACAGCCTTCTGCTCCATCCAGACTATTTATTATCTCTTGCATAGTCACCACATCTCTGTCCTTTCACACACTGAATTATAATACCATCATGTTTTTGCTAGCTACATTTGACATTTCTGTCAAGGCCCAGCTCAAGATAGTGAAGCGTCTCTCAGTCAAACCTGACCACAGTATTTCCATTCTCTATACCCTTTTGCTGTCTTTTAGTGTTACTTACCTTTTTATGTTGTATCTCCTGTTTCTTTGTCTAAATTGTTTCATCTTTGAGTGCAAGGATCCTGTCTTGGGTTTTTTTTTTATGACTTGCTTCTCAGGTAGACACTAAGTAAATGTTTGAAGAGGAAAGGAGAATTAGTCTGCAAGTTGTAACAGATAGGCGTTCAGAAAAGGGGGAGTTAGAAAGCGATTAGAAAGAGCAATAAAGTCAGGCTGTGGGGAAGTTTTATTCCTGGCCACAGTAGTGGAGGACAGAAGTTATGAGTGATGGGAGTAAGTAAACAGATATGGGAGGACAAAACAAGGGCAAGCAGGGTGTCGGGGCAGCTCTGTGTCATCGTGCACTCTGTAAAGTTTGGGAAACATCTGAGTGCTCAGCAGGATTGGAGCCTGGTCCTTCAGGATGTTTACCTTTGTGGAGAGCCGAGTCTGTCTCACAGCCATCTTCCCAAACTGCTTTTCTATCCGCAGAAGTAGATTTGCTGACCAAGGAGCTAGAGGACTTTGAGATGAAGAAAGCTGCTGCTCGAGCTGTCACTGGCGTCCTGGCCTCTCACCCCAACAGTACTGATGTTCACATTATCAACCTCTCACTCACCTTTCATGGTCAAGAGCTGCTCAGTGACACCAAACTGGAATTAAACTCAGGCCGTCGTTATGGCCTCATTGGTTTAAATGGAATTGGTGAGGCCTTGGAAGGGGCGGTGGGAGGTATCTCTCCTTAGCTCATCTGTCACTCACAGGTATTTATTTAGCATCAACTGTGTTCAGAGCAAAGCATTTAGAATAGGGATGGGAGACCAGATTATGTCCAGGGGAAAGGAACTAGCAACGCAGAGCAGTATGTGTTATGTACAGGTTGAGTATCCCTTATCTGAAATGCTTGGAACCAGAAGTGTTTCGGATCTTGGAATATTTGCATTATACTTACCGGCTGAGCATCCCTAATCCAAAAACCTGAAATTCTCCAGTAAGCATTTCCTTTAAGCATCATGTGAGCACTTAAAAGGTTTTGGATTTTGGAGCATTTTGGATTTTCAGATTAGGGTGCGTCCACCCTGTACCACATGAGTAGTTACAGCAGGTGCTGGAGAAGTTGGTCAGGGGCGTGTGAAGCTGTGGTAAGTGAAAAAAGCTTCAGAGAAGGGGTGGGGCAAGAATTGGAGGAAAGTTAGAAAGGAATCCCAAGAATGGGGGCTGGCAAGATTTGAACGAATGAAGGGAAGAAAGGTCCTCAAAAAAAAAAAAAAATGGATGAGGTCCCAGTTTGACTGGGGTGGAAGAACTAGTGGTGAAGAGGGATACGGGAGTTCACTGTACCAAGCGTCTGCTGCTCTCCTCTCTCAGGAAAGTCCATGCTGCTCTCTGCTATTGGGAAGCGTGAAGTGCCCATCCCTGAGCACATCGACATCTACCATCTGACTCGAGAGATGCCCCCTAGTGACAAGACACCCTTGCATTGTGTGATGGAAGTCGACACAGAGCGGGCCATGCTGGAGAAAGAGGCAGAGCGGCTGGCTCATGAGGATGGTAGGGCTCCAGACCTGGGCATAGGGGTGGGCGTCCTCCCAGAAAGGCCCCCAGGAGCCTCATGGCCATACACTGTCCACAGCGGAGTGTGAGAAGCTCATGGAGCTCTACGAGCGCCTGGAGGAGCTGGATGCCGACAAGGCAGAGATGAGGGCCTCGCGGATCTTGCATGGACTGGGTTTCACACCTGCCATGCAGCGCAAGAAGCTAAAAGACTTCAGTGGGGGCTGGAGGATGAGGGTTGCCCTTGCCAGGTGAGTCCCTCCCTCCTTCCCTACCCCCACAACTCCCCCATCTCTCCAGTGTTTAGTGTTCACTCCAGTGGAACTGTTTGGAACAGGAGTCAGTGGTAAGTGTCAAATGAGACATGGACATCTGCAGTGTGGAGGGGGTTGTTGTGTATGGGCTAGAGAGAGAGCTTCCTGGCTGAAGTGGTAGAGTGACTCAGTTTTCTATTGGATTCTTAGCACCCAGCACAGAGTTTAGAGATCCTAGGGGTAGTCCTAGGTAAAACGGTGGAGTAGGTCTGTTTCTGTCCTCCCACCGGGATTCCCTTTCCACCCTTTTTGTACTCTGGTCCTGCTAATTCCAGCTGTAAAGATAAAATGTTAGACGGCTATTATGATAGCTGTCGTTCTTATTCTCTTGTGGCCTGGACTCAAAGTGAGTTTCCATAGACCAGCATTCCCCCAATAATCCCCCCAGAGTCACTAAACAGGTAATTCCTTGCCCCATCATTCTCTGTGAAGGGAATTTATAAGACTTGATATACTTCTCTAGAAAGTTGCCTGCATGTGCCTTAGAGTATAAGCACAGTGGTTCCACATGCTAGCAAGGATTAGCTGCCTCCGGTTCACCCAAGGAGCTTTTAAAAACACAGATTTCTGGTTTGGGAACCAGAGCTTTAGAGTCTATCCCTTGCTAGACTCTGGCCACCCCACGAGATAGGTCCATCTTCAGACCTTCAGATAGGTCTAATTTGTTTTAGCAGTTTATTTCCTCTGTATTTTTTTGTCTTCTCCGTAGTCTCCAACTTCAGTGCACAAGGCTCATAAACTCATAAAGACTTCTACAGCCTTGCCTCGAACTGTCCTTATATGCTTCTGAGCCCCGTATTCTACTCTTTAATCTCTTCTCTTCGACTCTTGTTTCTGTCCTGCTTCTCCTTTTCCCTCTGAGGTATAGAGCCTAAAATTGATTTCAAGACTCAAGCCAGAAGCCTACTCAGAATTGCATGTAGCAGGCAAGTTTGTCCCGTCCTGTGTCACATCCATTATAATTACGAGGTGCTTCTGTCTCCTTTACCGTCCTTCAGAGCCCTCTTTATTCGGCCCTTCATGCTGCTCCTGGATGAGCCTACCAACCACCTGGACCTAGATGCTTGCGTGTGGTTGGAAGAAGAACTAAAAACGTAAGAGGGTGGAATGGGGGATGTGAGCGGGCAGGTTCCAAAGGGGGAATCTAGAAAATGGATGCCCAGAAACTGCACTGATGTTAGAGCGGTGAGAAAGGAACTGAAGGAAGGACAGAGTTCACTTTCTTGGACAAGCAGTGAGCACCTTTAGGGCTGTTTAAGGCTGGCCTTTTCTTTTGATTGTTTTTCTTTAGTTTGAAATTTATGAGCTTTTTTTTTTTTTTTTAAAAATCCTTGTTGGTTTTGTCCGTATTTCAAATTCAAGATCTTAATTAAAGATTTTTTTTTTCTTAATTGTATAAAGCTAAAAAGAGGTCTTCCATCTAAGATCATGATGCAGTGACAAAGGAGAATATAGCCAATATGGTCATGGTCCTACAGCTAAAGAACTGAATAAGCTGGAATATTGTACCAATTTTAAAAGAAGGCTTTTAGTGGTACAGTGACTTAGTACCTTCTTTCAAAAAGTAAAGCATTTTGTTTTTTATTGTGTCTGTACCAGTTCTTCCCACCCACAGTTTTGGATACATTCGTGGGTGTATTTGTGTACATACACGTTTCTGTTTACTATCACTGTTACTACCGTCTCCATCCCATTCTGTTGAAAATTAGAACAGAAGATTGAGGAAACTCAGGCTGTCTCGCCACACTGAAAGGCGTCCAAATACCCTTACAGTTAGATTGTCCAGTGGTGGCTTAGGTGCTTGCTAACAGCCAGGAATTGGACAACACATCTAAAAGGTGCTTAGGGATGAGGATGGGCCTGACTTTCAGTTCACCTGTTGTCAGCTAGCTCCCATGGTTGAGCTCTTCACTAATTGGTTCTTTGGCTTTACAGTTTTAAGCGCATCTTGGTCCTCGTCTCCCATTCCCAGGATTTTCTGAATGGTGTCTGTACCAATATCATTCACATGCACAACAAGAAACTGAAGTATTATACGGTGAGTGGGCCTCGGCTTCTTCTGGTAATCTCTGTGCATACCAATTCTCTGAAATTCTCTTTAAAAAAAAAAAAAAAAAAAAAAAGGCTGGTGTGGTGGCTCATGCCTATAATCCCAGCACTTTGGGAGGCCGAGGTGGGTGGGTCACTTGAGGTCAGGAGTTCGAGACCAGCCTGGCCAATATGGTGAAACCCTGTCTCTACTAAAAATACAAAAAAATTAGCCAGGCGTGGTGGCAGGTGCCTGTAGTCCCAGCTACTTGGGAAGCTGAGGCAGGAGAATCACTTGAACCCTGGAGGCGGAGGTTGCAGTGAGCTGAGATCACACCACTGCACTCCAGCCTGGGTGACAGAGCAAGACTCCATCTCAAAAAAAAAAAAAAAGCAGACCTACCTATTAGCTCCTTTCTACCTATTGCTATAAAAAGATATGGACAAGGAGTCCTACCACCTGTTTTATTTTAATCCCAAAGTCATTGCTTTCAGGCCATAGGCCATGGATTGGCAGCCTGTGCACACAAGGTGTATGTTTGCCTTGTGGCAAAGAAGTTGACTTTTCACGGTGACCAGGCAGGCCCTGCTCTCATCTGCCTTGCCTCTTTTTTTCTGGAAACAGAATCTCATTCCGTCACCCAGGCTGGCATGATCTCAGCTCACTGCAACCTCTACTTCCTGAATTCAAGCGATTCTTGTACCTCAGCCTTCTGAGTAGCTGGGACTACAGGCATGCACTACCATGTCTGGCTAGTTTTTGTATATTTAGTAGAGACAGGATTTTGCCATGTTGGCCAGGCTGGTCTTGAACTCTTGACTTCAGGTGATCTGCCCGCCTCAGCCTCCCAAAGTGCTGGGATAACAGGCATGAGCCACCACACGAGGCCTCCCTCTGCCTTCTTGAATGCCTTCTTAACTCTGCTTCACTGGAGTCTACACATTTACCCCACCTCCCATGACCACAGGAGAATGGGGGTCAGGATCTCAATAGCCCACTGTTGTGCCTTGCCTTTTCATTTTATATTTCAAAAAGCATGTAAGAAACTAACGATTGATGTCCTCTTCATTCATAGTCATAGGAGTATTAGTTTTTAATATAGCCTTCCAGAAACTTCATGTATACTTGCACACATTTGTAGAAAATGTCATGTATACGTAATCTTTTTCTTTTTATACAATTGCAGCTTTTTTTTTTTTTTTTTTTTTGAGATGGAGTCTTGCTCCGTCACCAGGCTGGAGTGCAGTGGCGCGATCTGGGCTCACTGCAACCTCCACCTCCCAGGTTCAAGGGACTCTCCTGCCTCGGCTTCCTGAGTAGCTGGGACTACAGGCGCGTGCCACCACACCCAGCTAATTTTTGTATTTTTAGTAGAGATGGGGTTTCACCATATTGGCCAGGATGGTCTCCCTCTCTTGACCTCATGATCCGCCTGCCTCGGCCTCCCAAAGTGCTGGGATTACAGGCATGAGCCACCGCACCCGGCCTCTCTTTTCTCGAGATGGGGTCTGTCTCTGTCACCCAGGCTGGAGTCCAGTGGCGTGATATTGGCTCACTGCAGCTTCTGCCTCCCAGGTTCAAGCGATCCTCCCACCTCACCCTCCCAAGTAGCTGAGACCACAGGCACATGCCACCATACCCAGCTAATTTTTATATTTTTAGTAGAGACGGGGTTTCGCCATGTTGGCTAGGCTGCTCTCAAACTCCTGGCCTCAAGTGATCCACCCACCTCAGCCTCCCAAAGTGCTGGGATTACAGGTGTGAGCCACTGCACCTGGCCACAGTTACAATTTTAATAATCATTCTGTAGGTTGCTTTTTTAAATTTAGTATATTTTGGACTGCTTTCCATGTGAGTATATATAAATCAACCACAATCTTTTCAGTGACCGCACAGTATTTCGTTATGTGTTTATCCTGTAACTTGTTAGGCCCTTTCTGATGGATATTTAGCTTGAGTCCAGTTTTTGTTTGCAGATAGAAACCATGGTAGTCCACTTATGCAGGGTTTGTCGGCTTCTAAATCTGAATGGTCTGTTTTCCCCTCTGGAGACAGCTCTTGTAGTCTTTTGTGGGGCTTCAGCCTCTAGGAGGTGGTATTGGAAGGCTCTGAGCCTCGTGACGTCTGTATGACCATGATTTTCAGGACTATTCCCAGTGCCACAGGTGTCTTTCTAGCTAACCTAAGGATTTGCGCTGGAGCCTGGCCCTGGCTGGGCTGAGCGAGGGGCATAGAATTGAAAAGACTCCGATTTGATGTTAGGATATGCTTCTGTAATGCACGTCCTCTCTTCTTACTGCACAACCTTAGAGCCAGGGCCAAGTTAGTGCCATCCCTCATCCCCCTAAACTCTGAGTGAGAATCCAGGATTGAAACCCAGGTTAAAGCTGCCCGCCTTACCTGGCACATTTCCATGCAGGGTAATTATGATCAGTACGTGAAGACGCGGCTAGAGCTGGAGGAGAACCAGATGAAGAGGTTTCACTGGGAGCAAGATCAGATTGCACACATGAAGGTAGGGAGACTGCAGAGTCAGGCTCATGGCCTCCTGTCTGAAAGAAGCAGGGGGCTCGGACGAGGGCATTTCGAGAAGCGGTAGTGATGGAGGAGGTCGGGAAGAAGTTAAGATCACCATTTTTACCCTGGATTGAAGATGAATTGTTGAGCGCCTGTACATACTCCAAGCTCTCTTTGGTCTTTTTTAGAACTACATTGCGAGGTTTGGTCATGGCAGTGCCAAGCTGGCCCGGCAGGCCCAGAGCAAGGAGAAGACGCTACAGAAAATGATGGCATCAGGACTGACAGAGAGGGTCGTGAGCGATAAGGTGGGGTGTGATTGGGTGGGGTGTGATTGGGTGGCCTAAGGTGAGGTGGATAAGAAAGGAGCCAACTTGATAAATGCCCTCTTTTCTTCCTAGACACTGTCATTTTATTTCCCACCATGTGGCAAGATCCCTCCGCCTGTCATTATGGTGCAAAATGTGAGCTTCAAGTATACAAAAGATGGGGTAAGTTCAGGGCAGGGCATGGGTGGCTGGGGTGTATCTTAGGGTGAGTGGCAGCTCATGGGAGTTGCTCCTGTTCTGTGCTGACCACACCTGCTAGCCCACGTGCTCTGGGGGATTTTCAGGTGTGGCAGCTGGGGTGCCTCATCCAAGGCTGCTCGCGGGCCCTTCTTCGTGTATATGGAAAGAAGACTACTCAGCTGGGTTGGTGGGCGGAGGCAGTGGGTGAGACGGGGTCTGCTATGAGTGCTTCCTCCCGCTACTCTCCCTTCCTCCTCTCTTGGTGACTGGGAATTCAGCGGGCTTGGTCTGCTGGTCATAGCAGATCTGTATTCTAGCCTTGTGTCCACATCTCTCTCATCCCCACCTCAGCCTTGCATCTACAATAATCTAGAATTTGGAATTGACCTTGACACACGAGTGGCTCTGGTAGGGCCCAATGGAGCAGGGAAGTCAACTCTTCTGAAGCTGCTAACTGGAGAGGTACGGTGCCAAGGTGGGCGTGGATCCCTCTAAGATTAGGCCTTGCAATGGCTAAGGAAGAGGGGAGTGATGCAGGGGCTACTACTTTGGGAGGGCCTGAGTACCCTGGTGGTGAGTGAGCCATCTGGAGGGGTGGAGCAGCAGACAGGAGAGGGGGAATGTCTGGTTGGACAGTGCTGAGGCAGGGGGCTGTTTTACTGGGACAGGGATAGGTAGGGAGGAGTCTTAGAGTGTGTGTGTGAATACATGTATGTGTTTAAGCACGTTTCTATTTTCTTTTTTCTTTCTTTTTTTTTTTTGAGGCGGAGTCTCGCTCTGTTGCCCAGGCTGGAGTGCAATGGTGCGATCTCAGCTCACTGCAACCTTCATCCCCCGAGTTCAAGCAATTCTCCTGCCTCAGCCTCCCAAGTAGCTGGGATTACAGGCACACGCCACAGCTAATTTTTTTGTGTTTTAGTAGAGATGGGGTTTCACCATGTTCATTAGGCTGGTCTTGAACTCCTGACCTCATGATCTGCCCACCTCGGCCTCCCAAAGTGCTGGGATTACAGGTGTGAGCCACCGCGCCTGGCTCATGTTTCTATTTTCAATCAGAGCATTTAGAATATAGGAACATCTGTGCATTTAGGGATGCTGCAGGTTCTCAAGTAATGTCATTTCATTAATATTGATGAAAAATAGAAATGATTCCCAGCCGGGGCCACCTTCTTTGTGGAGTTTGCACTTTCCCTTTAACGTCTACATGGGTTTTCTCTGGTACTTCAGTTTCTTCCCACATTCCAAAGCTGCACCTGTCAGGTTACTTGGAACGTCTCAGTGGTTCCAGTCTGAATGAGTGTGGGTGTGTGAGTGCATCCTATAATGGAACGGTGTCCTCTTCAGGGCTGGTTCTTGCCTTGTTCCCTGGGTTGTGGGATGGGCTCCGGCCGCCCATGATCCTAAACTTGAATAAGCAGGTTGGAAAATGATAGAATGAATGAATATAAAATATTGTAAAAGAAAAATTCATAAAGTTTATGATAACCATACAAATGCAGTCAGCAAACCAGCCACATTCGTGATTATTTTTGAACTGTGTGGTGGTAGGAGGTGCTCCTCACAGTTTTCCCTTTGCAAACATTTATTCCTTGGTTTAACCCACCACTCTTACAATTGCCATCACTCACTGATTCACCAAAAATTGGGTAAATATCTTACCTTGTTTTTATTAATCTTTCTTAAGTGTATGTATAGCTCACATGTATTTTGATGTTGAATATTAGAAGTGACTGGGTTTTTTGGCCAGGTGCCGTGGCTCACACCTGTAATCCCAGTGCTTTGGGAGGCCGAGGCAGGCAGATCACTTGAGATCAGGAGTGTGAGACCAGCCTAGCCACATGGTGAAACCCCCTCTCTACTAAAAATGCAAAAAAATTAGCAAGGTGTGGTGGCGGGTGTCTGTAATCCCAGCTACTCCAGAATCTCTTGAGCCTGGGACGGAGAGGTTGCAGTTAGTCAAGATCTCGCACTCCAGCCTGGGCAACAGAGCGAGACTCCCTCTTAAAAAAAAGAATCTTTGGATCTTTATTTAGAAGTTTGGTGATCTTTTTTTGTGACCAAAAATGCTGCAGGAACCTAATTCTGGTTTATATCAGTTAGCCTGTGGCAAAATTAGTTTTGTTATATGTTGTTTCGCTTAAAGTGAAACTTTAAAATAGGTTCTGTTTCTAAGAACCTATCGATGACAGTGACAACTTTGAGGACTTAACTGTTTTTAATTTTAGAAAATGTATGTTGCACCTACACCCAAGTCCTTTGTTATACAGCATAGTGCATTCAGTAGACATTTCATAACTACTTAAATTGTATCTTTGCCTCTTGAGAACATCTGCTTCAGTACATCTTCCTACATATTTTTAGAGTGGCCAGAATAGCAGTGTGCGAGTTGGTGACATATTCTTTTTAGGAAGTTGAGTCTTGTTCAGTGTGAACATGTGTTTGTTTGCCTGCTCTGCCTGTGTTTCTAACTGGGCTTCCTTTGTTTCATGCTTACGTTTCTACTTTTTTCTTCCTAGCTACTACCCACAGATGGCATGATCCGAAAACACTCTCATGTCAAGATAGGGCGTTACCATCAGGTACAGGCCTGGGGTTGGGATCCGGGGAATTACCCAGGGTATAGGAAGGGGCTGTATCTGGCTGAGTTCCAGCCAGCCGCCCCCACCCCCTGGCAGGAATTCCAGCCTAGGTGGCTCCTACCTGCTTCTTGAACCCAGAACAGGTGCCTGGGATAGAAATAGGAAGTTACCTAGTAGGGTTTATTTTGAAGCGGGATGGCAGTCACACCCGGGTGGCTTCCATTTTTCCTGTAGCATTTACAAGAGCAGCTGGACTTAGATCTCTCGCCTTTGGAGTACATGATGAAGTGCTACCCAGAGATCAAGGAGAAGGAAGAAATGAGGAAGATCATTGGGCGATACGGTCTCACTGGGAAACAACAGGTCAGTAAAGGAGGGTGTGGTGAGGATGCCAGATAGCTGGCAGACTGTGGCTGGGTGGGTCAGGGGATACTGTCCTGGCAGCCTGGGTTTGGAAGCTGTCCAAACCAGAGTCTCCTCCATTTGATTCCCCTAAGAACCTACTACCTTTTCTTTACTCTAGGTTGTTATGTAATGGAGCATTTTGAGGGGGCAAGGATAGCGTGCCAGTCTCTGACATGCCCTTGTGCCATAGTGCTTGAGGGCAAAGGAACGTGTAATCTAGAAAACAAATTTCTGGATTCAGATCTGGAAGGATCCAATTCATTAAGATTTAATTGCCAAGAGAGCGAGAGGTGTGGGCTTAGTAATGGCAAGGGCTTCAGGTTTCCGGATGAGTCTCTTTCAGGCCTCAAGAGACTAGTGGGTCTCTCTGAGCCTCACTTTTTATAAATGGCGATGCTAATGGAGGAGCAGGGAGAAATGAGGGAGAGATGAGCTGTGCTGTTTGGCGGGGATAATGCCAAGTTATATGTAGGTCACGGTTCTACTCAGGTGAGCCCAATCCGGAACTTGTCAGACGGGCAGAAGTGCCGAGTGTGTCTGGCCTGGCTGGCCTGGCAGAACCCCCACATGCTCTTCCTGGATGAACCCACCAATCACCTGGATATCGAGACCATCGACGCCCTGGCAGATGCCATCAATGAGTTTGAGGGTGGTATGATGCTGGTCAGCCATGACTTCAGACTCATTCAGCAGGTGAGGCCCTGGCCAGGGGGTGAGGCACAGCAGAGAGCTTCTAGGGGGTTGGGTAGGGTAGTCATGGCATGTGGAGGGTGCATAATACCCGCCTACTGAATTAAGAGAAGGGGCTCAGAGTGTAGACACAGGTGGTGAGGACCAGTTCTTATGCCTCTTTGGGGCTACTTAGAAAGCCTTAACTGAAACACTTCATTTCTTCAGTAGCTATCTGGAGATGTCAACCAACTTAGCATTTTGGGCCCAAATGGGAAAGAGAGTTGGGTAAAAAACAGGGTGCTTTTACTACTGTCCCAAGATTCTTCAGTCCAAAAATAGTATTCTAAGGAGGATTTTGATTAGACAGCTACCACAGTCATTTGAGAAAAAGTTGTTGTTCATTCCTCTGAAGCTCTGGGGAAGATGAGAGGTGGAGAAAAGAAGGCTGAGAGTGAAGCCTCTGAATAGATCTAGGCCCTGCCAGGGAGCTGACAATAGGAGTGACACAGCAGTTCCTGGCTTGGAAGGCTCCAAACCTGATGATGGTACCCTTGGGTTAGAACATCCCAAATAACTTAGAAGTAGTGAGACAGTGAGTTGGATATGGGTTTGGGGGGCGGAGTTTTCTTCCTAGATGCCCCTCAGGACAGTCTGCTGGGCAGAGGCAGGGACAGTGACTAGCCCAGGATTAAGTCCAGGTTTTGCTTTCTAGGTTGCACAGGAAATTTGGGTCTGTGAGAAGCAGACAATCACCAAGTGGCCTGGAGACATCCTGGCTTACAAGGAGCACCTCAAGTCCAAGCTGGTGGATGAGGAGCCCCAGCTCACCAAGAGGACCCACAACGTGTGAGCCCTCTACCTGGGTTCAGGTCAGGAGCTCCATCTGGGAACTAACAGCTGCTAACCTGACCAGCCGCTCAGGACAGGACCCTGGGGCTACACTCCTGCATTGCTGCAATACTGCTCCCCCAGCCCCTCCCCTGCCCCTCAACCTGCCTTAGCTGCACTCTCTTACCTACAGCTGGACAGTACCTGTCTGTTTCCTGTCCTCCTTCCAGTTACATCTGTCCATGTCTGGACTCGGCTGGCCGTTCCCTCCAGCCCCTTGCTGGTTATCTTACTCTGAGTGTGATGCAGTCAGAGGCACCTGCGGGTTAGCCCAAGGGCCCAAGCCCTGGATTTGGCCCGCGGAGGAGCTTAGGATCCTCGTTTTCTGGGTTTTGGTGATGTTGGAGGAGTACCCCCAGCCCACCGCCCCGATTCCTTTTTGCTTCTGGTTTGGAGCTCCGGACCAGGACCTTCGTCCTGGTCAGTTTTTAAATAATTATTTAGCAGTGTAACTTTTAGACCTGCGTGACATCTACAAAGCGCCCAATAAAGAAAGAGGAAGCCACGGTCCCTACCTTCCTTCTCAGGTCTCTGGGGCCTTCTCCTCCCTGCAGTGCCAACATGCACTGCCAACAGCAGGAGCTGGATCCAGCGTCAGTGTGTTGATGGGAACTGAAGACTAGTCCATAGGAGCTGGAAGAACTTTCTCCCTTTACTTCTGATTTGAAATTGTACCTTTTCTCAGGCCTGTGATTCACAGACTTTAACATGAATCAGAATCACCTGGAGGGCTCATGCGATCAGATTGCCAGATCTCGCCTCAGCGTTTCTGGTTCAATAGGTTTTGGGGGAGACCAAGAACGTTAACATTTCTAGCAAGTTTCCAGGTGATGCTGTTGTTGCTGGTCTAGAGACTATTTTGAGAACCACTGTCCAGGAGCGTGGTTTTCTGATTGTGACCTGAGGTTCTGCCCCAACTGCACAGCAGTTGGGCTGCTTGTTAAAAATGCAGGCCAGGTGCGGTGGCTCACACCTGTAATCCCAGCGCTTTGGGAGGCTGAGGCAGGTGGATCACTTGAGCTCAGGAGTTCAAGACCAGCTTGGGAAACATGGCAAAACCCGTCTTTATGCGCCTGGAATCCCACCTGCTCAGGTGGCTAGGGTGGATGGATCGCTTGAGCCCAGGAGATGGAGGTTGCAGTGAGCTGAGATTGCACCACTGCATTCCAGCCTGGATGACAGAGCAAAACCCTGTCTCAAAAAAATGCAGACTGGCCAGGCATAGTGGCTCACACCTGTAATCCGACTGTAAGCTGATCACCTTGGGAGGCCAATGTAGGAGGATCAATTGAGCCCAGAAGTTCAAGACCAGCCTGGGCAAAGTAGAGAGACCCCTTCTCTACAAATAATAAAATGAACCGGGCATGGTAGCATGTGCCTGCGGTCCCAGCTGCTCTGGAAAGAGGAGGCTCACTTGAGCCCAGGAGGTTGAGGCTGCAGTGAGCAGAGCGTGCCGCTACACTCCAGCCTGATGACAGACCGAGACACTGTCTCAAAAAAATAAAAAAATTCAGATTGCTGAGCATCAGACCTATTGATTAATCGCATTTGGTAGAATGAGAGAGGTGCAGAGATGGCCAGGAGTTTGCATTTTCACACCAACGTCTGTGAACCTCTCTTCCTATTGGGATACAGGAAATTTTGTATTTTTACCTGTCCACAGCCATAGTTATCATCACTGTTGAATTCACTTCCAGCCCAGGGCTCTGCATACCTTATCTGGGTCTTTTGAACTTCAATAGCATTTCACCAGTGGCCATCCTTCCTGGTGTGGATTCATCACTCTGCCTCTGAAATCAGCCATCCCTATGGGAAGACACAGCCATGATTTTTCAGTACTCATAATACAGCCAGGACTGGTGGGAGCAACTGTCCCAGATGGTGTTTAAACCCCTTAGGAGCTCATGATCTTGTTGGAAAGCCAGTAAGACAGAACCATACAGGACACAAATTAGATGCTAAATTGTGATTTAGATAGGAGACAGAAGTATTCAAAAAGGAGGGAAATTTCTTGTGAGTAGCTACCCAGAAAGGTGGAATTGGTGTGCTCTCACTTGAAAAATGAGTAGGATCTTCTCAGATGGCCACAAAGTCCAGGAGCTGCCCTGGGCAACAGGGACAGGAGCCTCCCTTGAGACACTGCAGCTGAGACAGACGGGAGTCCTCTGACCCCAGAGGGTACTGGCTTGACTGCTTTATGCCTTAAGTGGGGCCTGGAGCAAAATGGCCCAGGTTAGTCTGTCCTGAGAGTCCAGAGCCTTGGTTCAGGGGAGAATGGCATCTGGAGAGTGGGCTGCTGGGATAATGGAGACAGTGAGGGACAGAGCCCCTGATACTTAAGGAAGTGCTGGATATTGCTAAGAATTCAGGTAGTCTCGGGATCTCCAGAGTCTCCATGCTAGGACAGGAGATCTTCAGAACCTGGAGGAATGGAAATAGTCTAGTCAGCTTATTTGTCGAGAAAAATGTCAACCTTGGTAATTTAAATAATGCTTTAAAAGTCCACAAAATACATATTTCTAAAATTAGCAGTGCCTTGTTTTGGATTGAGAAGTGGCCTGTTAATTCTCTTAAACCTTAGCCCGTAGGATGTGGCCAGCCGTTCAGAGCTGGGTGGAGAGGTAAGTTGATGGAGGGGTTGCAAGCTTTAACACAGCCAGCAGGTGATGCTGGTCTTTGGAACCCTTCTCCCACCTCTCAATTTGTAACATCCTCTTTCCCCCCAAGCCCCTATACCTTTCATATTGCTCCAGGTTTCTTTAGTCACAGCGTTCGAGGGCCTGAAGTATTTGTTCCCCCATAGGTGCTAAGTGAGACAATTGACTTTCTCCATTTTGCAGTGGGCTTTTCTTCCCTTTACTGCTAACTCCCAAGACCCCCACGTCTGCTTTTCTGGTGGAGCTTCTCACCTCCTCCAGTGGTCTTCCTCCCTGTCAGCCTCTTCACCACCTGGGGAGCTCCTGCTATCTGCATCTAGTCCAGGCTCAGGCGTTTTGCTCATCTTCTGCCTTCAGTCCAAGCCTCATTATACACCGCTCACACTGGTTCCACTCTACCTTTCACACCGTTTCTTTCTCTCATTCTTCGCAATTAAAGGATACATCCTACAAGGATACATCCTACAATGGGTATATGAAGGATACCCTTCATATACCCATTTGTACCAAGAAGCGGCCTCTAGCTACTCAAGCCCTCCTCACCATGGGTACCACCACTTTTAGCCCCTTCACCCTTCTCTGGTGGTTTGATGTGAACCAGTCTTGTCTCTTCAGCTCCACTGGGGCCCAGTGGGGGAGGGAGCTTGCATTCCTTCTGGAGTCTCCAGCACTCTGAGCTGTGCTGGCACCTGTGTGCTCCGTGATTACAGGCTGGTGGGCTGGAGTTGCCTGAACTTTTAACAAGTGTGTAAATACACTGGGAGATGGTTGGGTGGGGGAGGGGACCTGGTGAAGGGTTTCTTAATTCAGAGGGATTACTTGTGGGAGAGGAAGGAACAATTAGTCTCTTTTCAAGGTTAGCCCAGAGCATGTTCTGGATTGGGATTGAGTCACGCCCCTTACCTCCCACCCACCCCCCCCCCACCCCCCACTCTCCCAGGTGCATGTCCCCAGCCACACCTGGTGGGGCAGCTGACTTGATAAAAAGTAGCTCCGAGGGGGTGGGCGAGGGCTATTCGAGAAGCAGGAGGATGAGCGCTGAGTATGGACAGCGGCAGCAGCCCGGGGGCCGTGGGGGTCGCAGTTCTGGGAACAAAAAGTCCAAAAAGCGCTGTCGGCGCAAGGAGTCCTACTCCATGTATATCTACAAGGTGCTGAAGCAGGTGAGTGCATAGCAAGGATGTGTGTGAGGGATGCCCTCACAAAGCGCCTTGAAAGGGCACTGGCTGGAAGCGGGGACCCTGAGGTTAGTGTTGGCACTGGGGCAAGTGGCTCAGGCAGGCCGGGCCCCTCTTGAGGTGGTGGGACCTGGTTTCTGAGGTCTCCACCTCTCTCAGGATCTTGGGCACTGGTGATAGGAGACAAAGCGTGCTCCCTGCCACCCTCCAGAAGTTTACGGGAACGATATGAGATAACGTGATTAGGTGGGACATAATTAAAGGACAAGAGGACCACACTTTCTATGCCAGGCTGAAGGTGATCAGGTGCCAAACACATTATGATACAAAGTGTGTTGGTGGTGACCGAGAAGAGGAGTGATCAGGGTGAACTGGAGTCTTGGGGAAGGTCTTCTGGACAAGTGGCACTCAGTTCTTTGAGGGGCTTAGGGTTTGTCCACCTTATAGACAAACAGCTTGAGGCCCCTAAAGGCTCCATGGTGTTCCTGCATCACATGGCCTGACAGTGGCAGTGTCCCAGTTCCCCTGGCTCTGGGCAAGCCCCTAGCATCCTTCCTGTGTGTCCCTCTCCCCAACACACTGGGGCTGCAGGTGCCCTATATTCATGCACGAAAAGCAGCTACTCCCAGGGCTTGGAACACTGACAATCAGTTTGTCTGGAGGATCCAAAGCTGCTGCTCAGCAGGGCCAAGGCCAGGAGGAGGCGGGGGTAGCCATGTGTTGCGGTCTCCAACCTGCTTGAAACTCTTACCCCTCTGTTAGAGCAGGCCCCAGAGGTAATGCCTGTCTCCAGTCCAAATCCCATTAGCGGTTTTAGTGAATTGACAACCTGGGTGCCTGGGAATGCTCTTGTGGGGTTGGGGGTGGGTGGGTCCAGCACTGATATGGGTTGGCTGAAGAGATGCACCAGAGGACAGACTCTGGTGCCCTGAAGAAGGTGGGGTAGGAGTGGGTATCGCTGAGCCCTGTGTCTTAGCCTGATTTTGAGGGGCAAAAATTGCAACTGATGGGTGGGACAAGGCCTGGACTCGCAGAGGAGAGTGCTGCTGAGGGCCAACCCCTCAACCTCCTGATGTGGGTGAGAGCTCTTAAGGAGAACGGGGTTTGCTGACAGCAGAGGGGGTTTGGGCAGAACTAGCCTTGTGCCAGGTGCAGATTTGCTGCTGGCAGTGGAGACCAGAGGTGGCAGGGAGGGCGGGTGGGACAGAGCCTCCTGGTTCTAGTGCTGTCTCCATCTCTGACTCTATGTAGGTTGTGGGACAGTCACTTCTCTCCCACTTCACATCTGACCAGGTCTGCCTACTCACATTTTAGAACTGCCATCAGTTCCCATTTGCTTTACTAGAGATCACTTAGTTCAAAAGCTTGTGTGACAGAAGAGGAAACTGAGGCCCAGAGGAAAGGGCCGTATTTGAGGTCGTAGTGATTCACAGTACAGCTGTGGAACAGGACTCCTCTCCTGGTCCGGGGCTGCGACTGTGTCACATGGACAGGCTCACTGGTTATGTGCTCCACCAAGTTATATGCACAAACGTTTTGACACTACAGTCCCGCCTCTGGAAATAACCTTCCCTATGCTCACACAAGATTCAAAGATGGGCATTTACCATAGCACCACCTAATAGCAAAAACAACAAAAAACACCCCAAACCCAAACCCCGAATATTCGCGAAGAGAGGAATGGTGATAGGAAGTATGATACATCCATACCGTGGAACACTATGCAAATGCATCAGTGAAACCAGCAAGATGCATGTGTAACTGGTCCCGTTTGTTAAATATAGATGCTTGTGTGTGCTCATACAAGGAACTTAATCATGTTACCTCCTGCAGTCGAAAACTTCTTTTAAAAAACTTGGATATACCATAGCAGTACAAAGAAAACACAAATCCCTATTTCCATGACTGTTGGCCTCTGGGAAGGGGCTGGTGAGGAGCCTCCTTGCCTTCTGCCTCTGGCTTCCTAGAGCCCCCAGCTCAGGGCTAAGGCTTGCAGTGTAGGCAGGACCCCCCCTCCCCTGGCCCCTTCCATTAACCGAGTGGTGCTGCCCTCTCTCCAGGTGCACCCTGACATCGGCATCTCTGCCAAGGCCATGAGCATCATGAACTCGTTTGTAAACGACGTGTTTGAGCAGCTGGCGTGTGAGGCTGCCCGGCTGGCCCAGTACTCGGGCCGGACCACCCTGACATCCCGAGAAGTCCAGACGGCTGTGCGTCTGCTGCTGCCTGGTGAGCTGGCCAAGCACGCTGTGTCCGAGGGCACCAAGGCTGTCACCAAGTACACCAGCTCCAAGTGACCCAGGGTCTGACAAAAATAAAGGGTGAACTGTTTCTGTGCACTGTGGTGATTTGAAAGAAGGGTGTGTGAGGCCAGGGTGTGGTCTGGAGCAAGGGTGTCCTCACTTCAAGGCTACCGCAGGTGGAGAAGCACTTCTTCAGATGTCTTAGAAACTGCTTTCTAGGTGTATCCTGTGAGCAACGTGTGATAGCTTTGTAAACATGCGAATGTTCTATTTGGTAGTGAGCTGAAATAGGACCTGGGACTGGACTAGCATCTGGATTTACCGCCAGCTGATTCCCTGTTGGGGCCTGAAATTCCTCCTGTGTGGTCCTCTTTCAGGCTGTGTCTTCGCAATGTCATTTCCCACCAACTGTCATTGCGTCCTATACGACAGGCACTGTTGTGTGAAGGGGCCACACAGATCAAGATATAAAAACTGAAGGCCCAGACCGGCTTCTAAATAACCTGCTGAGATCAGTATGATTTTTCAGTTTCCCCTTTATTTCGGAACAAATCAGTGGGGATGTTTTTGAAACTCCTAACATCCCCAATTTTATTTGGAAAAATTTGAAACCCACAGAAAAACTGCAAGAAGCACCATGGCCACGCCTATGTCCTTACCTAGATTTACTGCTCACCACTTAACCACTTGCTTTTCCTGTCTCATGCAGCCTCTGCTTATCTTGTGGGCACATGACCCATAAATCCTCTTCCAAGCTTGGACAGGATGAAGGGGTGGGATTTAGACAAACCTCCAATCCTTTGTTCCCTTTGTAATTGGACAGACCTGGCTTGTGGTCGCTTTCATCTCCACATACTGAAAAGGCATCGCCTTGTAGTAATAGCTGACGTTCAGCGGCAGCTACCTAGGTCATGTGTATTTTCTCATACCTCGAGCCTCACCTTGAGGTTCTGTGAGCTGAGGACTAATGATCCACGTTTACATTCACAGCTAGCAAGGGGCAGGCCCAGGAGATCTGGCTCCAAAGTCTCACTCCTGCCCACTCTGCCCTGTGTTCACACCTTGCCCTACCAGGCATGACCCAGGCCAGCAGGAGCCAAAGCACCTGGGAGCTTGTTAGAAAGGCAGGCTCTTGGGTCCCCCCTCAGATCTGGAGCAGAATATGTTTATCTATCTATCTATCATCTATCTATCTATCTATCTATTTTTGAGACAGAGTTTCGCTTTGTTGTCCAGGCTGGAGTGCAGTGGTGCCATCTCTGCTCACTGCAACCTCTCCCCATCCTGGGTTCAAGCGGTTGTCCTGCCTCAGCCTCCCGAGTAGCTGGGATTACAGGCATGTGCCACCACGCCTGGCTAATTTTTATATTTTTAGTAGAGATGGGGTTTCACCATGTTGGCCAGGCTGGTCTTGAACTCCCAACCTCAGGAGATCCGCCTGCCCTGGCCTCCCAAAGTGCTGGGATTACAGGCATGAGCCACTGCGCCCAGCCTGGAATCTGCATTTTAATGAGACCCTCAGGTAGCTCATAGGCACCTTCGAGTTCCTCCTCTTTGCTCCTCCTTGCCGCTATCTCCCTTCTGTCCCTTTCCCTGGCCCTGTTCCTCTTAGATTTACTTATTCATAAGCCTCGACGTGACACTGAGCCAAAAAGCTCACCCCAGCTGACCAGCCTTAGGCTGCTAGCGGTATAATATTTTGTCTTTTAGGAAAAATTATCTCCTGAACTTGTAGCAGTGACGGGAGGTGGTACCCACAGGTGACCAAGTGAGCCCCAAGCATGCAGAACAGCATCCACTATACTTTCTAGCATGATGCTTCACACGGGTCTGGCTCATGGGAATGGTGTGAACTCTTGGCAGGCCCCAGGGAGGCAAGCATGGTTATGCTCACTTTCACCCAAGGGGGCAACTGGGACTTCAGGGCCTTCTGACTCCAAATCAGTGCCTTTCCCCTCCACCACACGGGCTTCCCCGTGCTGTCATCCAGAGAGTGAAGGAGGGCTGTGGGGCTCAGGAGGCGGGGGCTGAGAGAAGGAACAGAGGCCGCTGAGAGTGAGAAGCTGCGGTGATGCCTTGTTAGGGGGTAATGTCTTTAGGACAGATGTATCCAGAGCGCCAAAGGTTTCAGGGGACTTCAAATAGAAACTTATTTTACTTGTTCCTTACAAGAAAAATGGCCAAAGTTGGACAACATGTTCTGCCCTAAGCTTCCAAAGTTTGCTCTGCGGGAGCCTGCAGCCACCCACCCACAGTCCCTTCAGCGCGCTGCTTCCAGGACGTCCTCCGAGATAAATGTCCCCGATTCTGCACCCACCAGCTCCCTCGCCTCAGCCCTAGAACACTGGTACAATGGGTCAGAACTCTTAAAACCAGGCTGTTCTGCCCTGTGGCCCTGGAAGTCAGGGAGCCACAGAGGTTCTATGAATTCCACCACCAGCAAACAAGGGGCAGCGTGGAGGAGTGGACACAATGTCTGAGGGGTGAGTGAGGGGCTGGAGTGGGGCTCCCAGGGCAGAGAGAGCAAAGGACAGAGTACCTCCTTGGTCCTGAGAGGCTGGGGCAGAGTGGCGATTTGGGCACTGGGCCACCCCAGCTGCTGCTGCTGCCCTGGCAGCTTTCACTGTGGAAACTTCCCTCCGATGGTTAATTCCAGAACCAGGGCTCTGCTCTGGGGAAGGGTCCCTCCTCCACATTCATCCCTCACCCCCACTTCCCACCCACCAACCCATATCACTGCAGCATCCGTGGGCTGCCCCACACCTTGAGGGCCCCACTGCCCCTGACTCCCAAAGACCCCTTCCTTACCAGAGCCCCAAGCCTGGGCTGGCTTTCCCCCAAACCCCCAAAGGTCATGCCCATTCTCTCTGCTAATCCTACAGCGGAGCCCAATCCCACACTCTCCCTAAGACCAGGTCGGTGTCCACTCATTGCCCTGCGGGCTCCTTACCTCATTGAAGTCCATTTAGGAGCCATGAGTGACATCACACCTTCTGGTACCCCGAGCCCACACTCCTCAAAAGGCCAGGCTGCTCCGTCTCCCCACTCCTCCGTGGCTCAGAGCACGCGGCACCCGCCACCCTCTCCCCAGAGCTTACCAGCGCCTCTGGGAGTCCTCCCACGTGACCCTGCAGGAGCTGCTGGACCAAGAGCAGCCTCTGCTCGAACCTGTGCCCGACCGGGAGCGGCAGTCCTTCCAGTACAGGCTCGCATCGCTCTACCTGCACTACCTGGGGCTGCTGCGCCGCTTCGACACCGTCTATGACCAGATGGTGCAGCCGCAGAAGCGGCGGCTGCTGCGACGCCTGCTGGACGGCGTGGCGGGCCGCGTGCTGGAGCTCAAGGACGAGCTGGTGCACGCCGACCTGTGTGAGAACCACTGCCTGGACCGCGTGCTGCAGGATCTCAAGCTCACCCCAGTATGTGTGCGCAGCCGCGAAGCCACGCCCCCAGCCAGCTAGCGGGAGGGGAGAGGTGGGGTGGGACCGGCCTTGACCACCTGGGACATAGAGCCATGCCCTGGCCAGCTTGGGGTCGGGTTGGGTAGGGATGGGGCCGACCACCCCTGCCTACCCGCCACCCCACGGATATCCCTGGTGTTGGGACACCTGCTAGGAGAGGAAGGAGGGCAGAGAAGATCAGAGGATGGGGTTTGGCCTTGTAGGAAGGGCTTCAGGAACCTTGGCGGTGGGGGGTGTGCATGGAGGTACTTAGAGGTTGGATGGAGTCAGGGTGAGGTCCCCTGCATGACTGGGAAGACCTACGAACCGCAGGGAATTGGTGAGGAGAGTCCTTTAGAGCCTCCTCAAAGTGTGGTCCCTGGACCTGCAGCATTGACATCACAAATGAGAAACTCTGCATCCCTAACTCACTAAATCTGCACCTGCATTTTTATCAAGACCCTCCAGTGATCTGTGTGCACGGGCAAGTTCTAGAAGGCTGTTCTAGAGCACAGAGCTTCTGCGGGGCCTCCAGTCCGGCTCAGGGTTCAGTAACTGCTTCATATCCAAGACTATCTCAAAGTTTCCCCAACCAGCTGCAGCAGTGCGCTTGGTTGGGGGTGGGGGCACAGGGAAGATTCCCCAGGTCCTGTCATTCTGATGTAGTAGTCTGAGGAGGACCTAGGAATCTGCATTTAAGAGCTTCCCAGTTGATTGTGATGCACAACCAGGTCTGAGACCACTGCCACCTACCATGAGACTCCAGAATTCAACTCCAGCCAGAGGATGGGGGCAGAGGAAGAGAGGAATGACTCTTGGGGGTATCTGCCCCATTACCCTTTAAGTTTAGTCAGGACTCTAAAATGGAGGAAAACCGTGCTGGGGGTGTGTAAGCCCCTAAAAATGGTAACGGATTGGCCAGATGGCTCAGACTTTTGATTCCTGACCCTCCTCCCCCAACATTGCTCCAAAGGCTGACCTGGAGGTTCCAATCCCCAAATACTTCCTGCTGGAGCAGTCCACCACTGTGCGGGAGCGAGGGCTGATACTGGCCGAGATCCTGTCCAGACTGGAGCCAGTGTCCTCCCAGAAGGTAAACGGGGGTGACACCCTTCCAGACTCTTCCATACCCCATCTCCTGAAAGACTCCAGAATGCAGAGAGGCCCCTCCCTGCTCTCTACCAGAGTGCCCTTTAGGTAATCCCTGGCCTCCTTCAAGGCTGTTTTTGTGCTCATGGTAACCCTCCAACGCCAAGACAAGACTTGGCCTCCCAGATACTCTGGGAGGATGGTGTCCTGGTGCATCCTTTGATGGCTGGTCTCCCAGCGGCCCACCCTGGATGCAAGCTCTCCCTCATGTGCTCCTGCTCTTTTGCCCCTGCTCTGGCCAGAGCGTTACAGGAATGCACCGGACTGAGGCCATAATTCTAGTGCAAAAGGCAGAGCGGGCCAGGCAAGGCCGGCTTCGAGCCACCTTCATGCAAGAGATTCGAAGAGATGAGGAGCAGGATCGGAGGATTCAGGAGGATGGATGGCACAAGTTCAGTCAGGGCCAAGCAGCTGTCACCATACAGAAGGTAACCCTAGGTGCCCAGGAGGAGGGCCAGGGTAGAGTCACCTCATTCAGGAAGCCTGCTGGGCTCAGTAATTGATCACAGGAGTGCAAGTGCTTGGATTCTGTAGATTTCAGCTCACTGCAACCTCTGTGTCCTGGGTTCAAGCGATTCTCGTGCTTCGGCCTCCTGAGTAGCCAGGACTACAATCCTTTGACAATACGCCCAGCTAATTTTTGTATTTTTAGTAGAGATGGGTTTCACCATGTTGGCCAGGCTGCTCTTGAACTCCTGACTTCAAGTGATCTACCCACCTCAGCCTCCCAAAGTGCTGGGATTACAGGCGTGAGCCACCATGCCCAGCCCCCACAACTAGATTCTAAACCAGTCAGTACTTTAATCAGTCAGCAAGCATGTATCTTACTCGTTTATTATTTAATCTACATCTCTATTTTCAAAAGGGTTTGTAGTAGGATACCTTAAAAATCCCAGAAACAGAAGGATCATTAAAATTAGAGAAGAAAGATCCATAATAGAGTAGCAGAACAGAATAGATGATCACTCCAGAAACTCTTAAGACTGTTGAAAATGAGGCACTAAAATGTATCCTGCTGAGGCTGGAGCATTGCTTGAGCCCTGAGCAATGTGGCAAGACCCCATCTCTTAAAACAAGAAAGGATCCTGAGCCTCCTGGAAACTAAGACAGAGGGAAACTTGATCATGATGGATTAATTTGATAACTGATGTGATCTGAGCACCCCCAAACTCTGTGCCTTCTGGGTCACCTTTTAACATGGAAATAACATAATTTCCATAATTCTATCCCCTGTCTCACCTCACTGCAGAAAGCCCTTCTCTGCCCTAAGGTTCCCCGAGCATTCTTACCATCCTGGTTGTCACACGTCTCCTTTGCTCTGGACAGCCACTATGCACCTCTCTGGGTCAGCCTCTGCTGTCGGCCTTGATGTGTGAACATGGCCTCTCCTACCATTCCTTAAAATGCTGCTAACACAGGCTGACTCCTGGTGGTAGTGGTTAACAGCTTGACCAGAGACTGGAGGAGCCCCGGGAAAATTCCAGTGCAGGAACAGACCACTTTCGTTCATGCAGGTGTCACTGCCCCTAAGGCCACTGGCCCTGCTCTGTTGTGGAAGCCTCTTGCCACCTTTTCTTTCCAGGAACTGTTGACCTGGGGTGGGCCCTCTTTCTCTATCAAATCAATCTCCCCTGCCTTCCTCTCTCTCTCAAGTCCCAATACCTCAAAAACCTCTGCCTTCTAGCCCACTAGAGAAAACTTAGAACTTCCCACCAAAAGACAAAAGCAGGCAACCAACTAACAAACAATAGTGATTCTATGAAGATATATCATCTGCAAATGGGATAGATTCGTGCATTACTTATCAGTACACTGAGCATGCTGGTCTGAGGCAGGATGACTGTGTCAATGTCTGGCTTAGAAGGAGGTTCTCGACAGCAGGGCTCACTAAAGCAAAGAAGTCAAGAAGGAGGATGGACCCCAAAGATGGAGTCCCACTTCCCCTGTAGACCAAAGCAGATCATTTTGTACCTGTTGCCAGACATCAAGAGTACAGAAATATTGCGTGCTGGTCTTAGAGTCATCCAGAGCACTGAGAAAAGGAAAGAATATATGAAGGACCCAGTCATGGCGGGCCTGGCCTGTGGTGGTCACAGGAGTGGGAGGACGAAGCCCAGATGAGAAGGGCAGGAACCAGTCCCTGCTCCTGGAGGTGCCAGGAGGCAGATGGAAAGCACTGGCTGGCCCGGGCCCTGACTCTGCCTTCCTCTGCCCAGTGTCCCCACCCTCTGGCCCCACTAGCACTCAGTGATCCTGGAGTCTGAAAGTAGCTGGGCCTGGGAGAAAGAGGACGGGTCCAGCTCTGCACAGATGGGGTCTTGGGCCTGGGAGAGGTCATGTCCAGTCTCCGGCCTCAGTTCCCTTGGGTCAAAAATGTAGGATTAACTGAGGAGCTCCACAGTCCCTGCAGCGCCAGTGTCTATGTGCCTGGGTGGAATCAAGTATTTATTCCAACTGCTCTGGGGATTCTGAGGAGGGGGTGTAGGGAATGTGTAGGGTGCTTGAGCTCTGATCTGTCCCTCAAAAGATAGCAAATCAGGGTGGCGAGGGGAAGAAGAAATCCCTGGGGGGCCCTGGGGCCAGTTGGCTTGAGTGCCCACCTGAAATCACCCTGTTCCAGGCTGTTCGTGCTCAGTGTGCACCTGAGCAGGCTTGCCCAGGGCTCCTCCCCACCCCACCGGAAATCTCTAGTGTGACCCTCTCGGACCCTCTCTGAGAGACAGGCTGCTGCAGGGTGGAGAGTGTGTCCTGTGTGTCCCCTACATCCCTCCGCCAGGTGTGGAAAGGCTACCTGCAGAGGAAATGCACTCAGCAGGACCGGCGAATGGAGATGGAGTTCATTGGCATGGTGAGCTCAACCTGCCCACCATGGTGGGGCCTGGAACACAGGGCTGGCCAGGGCAGGGTCCCCACCCAGAGCACAGTCTTCTTCCAGCCCCACAGTGCCCACGGTGCTCTCCTCTCAGGCCAGGTGGAGAGCCTGGGAGAGAAAGAGGCAGGACAGAAAAGCCCCCTGGCCATATCCCTTCACACCCTTTTTCTTGTAGAAATCCGGCCCCTGGCAGCAGCTCACCTGTGGAGCCATGAGGGGCACTGTGTAGAGCATCCTGGACCCCATGTTCCCACCCCCAGCTGGAAGGGGCTGCAGGGGTGGACCCCAGAGGGAGGAGGCTATAAAGCCAGCAGGAGCAACCCCACTGCCCCCCGCAAGCCTCTGGCAGCCACGGGGAGACACCAGGGGCTGTGTTGGGTGGGGACACACTCCCCAAACCAGGGCTTTCCAGGCCATGTGCCTGTGTGCACACACGTGTGCCTGGCCAAAGTGAGTAGGCCTGGCTCCTTGAATCTGTCTATCCCCTGTTCTCTGTCCTCTCACCCAGCTGGTCTCCACTGACTTAGGAAAGGCAGGCCAAGCCTGGAGGGGTGGCGGGAGCATGCTCCCTGGGGGAAGGGCTTTGCCCCAGGCAGATCCTGTGGAGGCCTGGCTGCCAGAAGGAGCTGGGGAGGGGGCTGGGCTGGGGACTGGAGGGATTGGAGGGAAGGGAGCCTTCCCAGGTCTGGTGACATCTTGGCAGGCTGGGAGGCTACCACTGGAGGCTTGGGGCCTTGGGAGGAAGGAGGGGCCAGGGGCTGCTGTGTGGGAGTGGAGGTCAGAGACTTGTTGGGGGGCCAGAGGGCTGGACCCCCAGGAGACGAGAGCAGGCTGAAAGAGGCAGGGGTTGGCTTCAGCAGGGAGGGGTCCGTGCACGGCAGTGGGTGAGGAATGAGCCCGGCCACCCGGGCCTATCAACAGTGTGAGCTCAGCGTTTTCAGTAATTGTCTCTGTGCAGAGTGATATTTAAAATACATTTGGGAGCCAATGAGGCGGGAAAGTGGCTGCGAGAGCGGCTGCCAACTTGGCCGCGGGGCGGGGGTGCAGGCGGGGGCTGGGGCCGGAGGCTCCAGGGGAGGGTGTGCTGGGGAAATTGGGCAGGGGACAGCCTGGATGCATCTAGCAAACTCATTATTAGAGTAATTTACACAGACGAATTCGGCTCCAAACACAGTTTCTCCCGATGCAGGCATGCCCGTTGTTCCGTGTGGGTGTGTGTGCGAGGCCTTGTGTGAGCGTGGTGTTGGGGAAGGAGTGGGTACAGGCGTGTGTGCCCGAGGCTGGGGGCTGCATCCAGACTGGATGCTGGTTCCTCCCACTCCTGAGCCCCTCAGCCTCTCTTCCACTCCCCCAGCTCCCCTCACCCAACCAGGTAGAGCACCTGAGCATCATCTCCCAGGCACGCCTTGTGGAGGATGTCCGGAGGCTCCGCCAGATGGAGAAAGAGGAGGAGTTCCGGGCAGCAATGGTGAAGGCCCATGATTCTCTGGTAGAGACAGAGGGGCCTGACATGAAGGAGAAAATGAAGGAGCAAATCCGACAGTGGTTTATCGAGTGCCAGTCAGTGTCCTCAGCTGACCCTACCCTCCATCCTTCATTCCCTTCGCTCAGGGTCCCTCAGGGCTGCTCCTGCCCCATCCCCTGCATGGGTTCTGCCTTCTAGTCCAGATGGGGCCTTTTCTCCTCTACCCCCAGGTCCCCAACACACTGCTGACCCTCTTGGTTTCAACAACTTTGGGCCCCCAGTGTACAGGACCATCTCCACACCTGACTTCTCAATTCCACAAGGGAGAGAAAGTGCCAGAATAGGGTGGGGAAAGCACCCATGGATGCCCCCTGAGTGATCTGTCCTCCTGTTTGTAACAATCCATTCTCCCACCTCTCCCTCTGTCACCCTGGTCCTTTATTTTTCTCTGGTGTTCTCCATCCATCCACCCACCCTTTTATCCGCCTCTCCATCTACCTATCCATCCATCCACTCACCCGTCTACCCAACTGTCTATCTATCCTTCCATCTGTCCATCTGCCCATCCACCCACCCACCCTTCTACCTACCTCTCCATCTATCTACCCATGCATCTGCCCATCTGCCCACACCCCCTTCTACCCACCTCTCCATCTGTCTATCCATCTGTCCATCCACCCACCCACCTACCCACCTCTCCATCTCCCCATCCATCCATCCACGCATCTACCCACCCTTCTACCCACCTCTCTGTCTATCCTTCCATCTGTTCATCCACCCACCCACCCTTCTACCCACCTCTCCATCTATCCACCCATGCATCTGCCCATCTACCCACCCACCCTTCTACCTACCTCTCCATCTATCTATCCATCTGTCCATCCATCCACCAACCCTTTTACCCACCTCTCTGTCTACCTATCCACCCATCCATTTGTCCATCCATCTATTCATCTTTCTGTCCAATCATCTTATGTTCACTTAGTGACCTTACCGGCCGGTTCCCTGATTATCCGGATGCGTCTTCAGGTGGATCCTACTCAATTTTTGCAGACAAAACTCCAGAACAGGTACCCTGTTGGAGGTGGGGCAGATGGTTTTTTGTGGCAGGTGGAGCCTGAGGCTACAGAGAATAGCGAGTGGTGGGGGGTAGGGGGTCAGCCTCAATGGAGGCAGAGGTGGCTGGGGGAAATGCAGGCAGCTAGAAAGACGGCATGGGGAAGAGGAGCAAGGAGCAGCTGCGGCTGGAGCAAGCATTGTGGCTGGGAAAGGAAGGATGTCTGGGTAGACCTCAGTGGCTCCAGATCCCGTGGCCCAAGAAAGAACAGTGGCTCTGACCAGAACGCTCCTTCTTGGGCACCCTTTCTCCTTGGACCCCAAAGGAGTCTCTGCATGCTCAGCTGTCCTGACCCCATCAGTTACTCTAGGCCTAGGGAATCCTTGGTTCACCCTAGTATCAGGCCCTGAGCCTGAGAGATCGCCAGCTCTCTTCTGTAAAACCCAGGGCTCTCTTCTGTAAAATCCCCTTGATCTTCTCTGAAATGTCTTGTGTCATTGGTCACAGGTGAGAATGGAACTGGAAATGCAGGTGCAAGAGAACAGAAAAAAGGAACAAGAGAAGAGCAAGGAAAAAGGAAAGGATGAAAAAGAGAAGAAGAAAGGAAAGGAAGAAAAGGCCAAGAAGGGGGTAAGATACCTCTCAGATGCATGGTGTGAGGGACAGGGAGGAGAAGGTGTGGGGGAACTCGTGGTAGGAAGATGGGTTCAGGTAAGATTAGGGCCAGAGTCTGTGCTAGGCAGAGGTGAGGAAGTCAAGGTCAAAGAATGTTTCTATTCTAGGAAGTGGATGCGGTGTTGCAAGTGTTGCCATCCAAATTTATCCCTAGGATCTGTGCCGGGCATGAAGAATACTTAAGTAAGAGGGGAGACGGCTGGGGAAGAGTGTCTGTGCCTTGTGGGACCCGGGGCCCTGGGTCCTGCAGAAAGTGGGCGTCTGCCACATGGACCATGAAGTGGCAGTGTGGGTGTGTAGGCGAAGGGGACAACACCAAATGAGGAGAGGGAGGTATGGTGTGCTTCTTCAGGTGGGGGCGTTACAGATTTGGGTCTGAATCCTGTGGCCACAGGCCTTGGGGTCAAGCCTATCTGCCGTCTGGGTAGAAGCAATGCCAGGCTGGTGGGTGGGGACAAGGCAACCAGCCAGGGCCTGGCTCCTGACCTGTGTGCACACATGTGTCTGTGTGCACGTATGTGTGCATGTGCTTGTGCACGCATGAATGCATGTGTGTATGCACCCGGCACTCTGACCTTCATGCATCCATCCATTCTCTGTGGTCAGATACATGGAAGAACCGGTGTGAGAGCATACACCCCAGTCAGAATTATGACTCCGAGACCCTCCGGGAGGAGAAGAGGAAAGAGGTGGAGCTGGAGATCCGGATACAGGTGTGAGCACAGGGTCAGGGCTTCCCTGCAGGCCACCACCCTGTACCCTCCCCCATAACCCACATTTCCAGCCAGATTCAGGCTCCTCCCCACCCATTTCTCTGCCTCTCTCTTGTCCTGAACACCCAACCCCAGTCCCCAGCTCATCCTCGGTAGACTTTGCTGCCTCCATGCATGGTCCTAGCTCCACCTGCTGCCCACGTCAGTTCCCACCTTCCTCTGCCTCCCCCGGTCCCACTTTCTTCCAGGGCTGATGCAGCAGGGGTGTGGAGGGTATGGGAGGGGCTCGGAGCCAGGGTGTCCACACCCCACCACCATCCTCAGGAACCCTCTGATGACGTGTCCCACCCATGCCGTGGGCTTCAGGAGTGTTCAGTCATGTGATCTTTCACACAACCCATGAGGAAAGTACCGTGGTTTTCCTGATGGTACACATGGGAAACAGGCTAAGCAGTTATGCAATCATTTAGGTCACAAAGACCTCAGCGGGGGATCTTCGGTTTGAATTCCATCTGGGGGCTTCTCCGCATGTTGAAGGCTGTTAAGAACAGGGCTCCTGAGAGAGCAGGAAGAGGATTAGGACTGGGTGTGAACAGGTGCCAGGAGGGAGGGAGGAATGCAGAGGAATGTTCAGGAAGGCATCAGGGCTGTCCCTACTGCCTTCATCAGGCTCACTGGGCTCTTCTGTAAGGCTCTTCCCCTCCTTTCCATCCCTGCCTGCCTGCTCCTCTCCCACCTGTCCTCCCAGCCCCAGGCCACCCCGCCACACCTCGGCTGTCTCCCCTAGGTGGATGAGCTGATGCGTCAGGAGCTGAGGAACCTCCGTCTGGCTGTGGACAAGGAGGAAGAAAGACCCTTGAGGGCTCCAAAGGCAAGATGAGGGGCTGGGGCTGGGCAGGGGAGGGCACACAGGGGAGGCAAGGAACAGGGCACAATGACCTATGCGCTCGTTTCCAACCAGAAAACACCTGGGAAGAAAACTGGGAAAAAGAAGGAAAAAGATCTGACCTCAGACAGGTAGCAGGACCCTGTCGTGCACACTTTGCGTGGTGGTGGTGGTGGAGTAAGTCCCAGTCCAGGGACCTGACTGCAGGTCCTGGCTCTGCTGCTGTGAGACCTTGGGAAAGTCACTTTCCCTCTCTGACTCCCTGGCCTCGTTCACCAAGTACCTGCCCTGCCAAACTCACATGATAGCCGTGGGGATCAAGCAAAGGCACAAGAAAGGGCTCTCTGTACGTGAAATGCAGAGCGAGATCTCAATGGAGTTTATAATCAGGTCATTGCTCTCCACTTCCAGATCCTTCCTCCAACCTTTGCCTTAACCAGCTCTGTCTGTGCCAAAGTCATTTCCCCCTGGACTTCCCACTCTGAGACATTAAGGGACTTGTCAGTGGTCCCTTCCTGCTGACTTGTCTGGTAAAGAGAGCTCACAAGCGCCTTGACGTCAGCTGCTTGAATTTAATGTCTGTCTCTCCCAGGAGCACTCACGTCTTAAATGTAGTTTCTAAGAAGAGGGCAATGCTTAACTCAAATGACTGGATTTCTAATGGTGGACCTTTGGTCAGGGGGCAGACTCATGAGTGTCACAGAGGCCCCTGTCCCCCTCACACCCCTCTTACAGAGCACCCACTGCGGGAGGCTTGCCTCCTGGGACATTGATTTGGTGCCATACCTGATTCTGCCTGTTTGCAGGCACTGTAGATGTTTTTGACCACAGAATTGTACAGGAGAACCACTGATACCCTGTCTTCATGACAACAGCCCCCATCTCTGCCTCCATTTCCCTGTGTTCTCACTTGCTAATGTCCCTTGTGGTGGGGGGGGGGGTCTTCCTGTGCCATCCTCTGCCAGGTCTGTGGAGTCTCTGTACGAAGAGCTTGTTATTTCTGGCCTTCTAAGGAAGAGTGAGTCAGTAGCATTGAAAGACTACATAGGTGAGACCCCTCCCAGAATGCCTGTTCCCACTCTGTGGCCAGGTGCCAAGGCTCCCCTACCCCCATCCACCAGCCCCGCCTTCCCTGTGGCTGATCACCTGATTGCCACTCGGAGAGGGTGCCTGTCACTCAGTGGCTGCCTATCGCCACAGGTGACTTCCTGTATCTTGGATCCACTCTGAGTTTGGCGAAGAAGTTGCCCATGCCATCCCTGTTTGACATACGACAGAATGTGGCTTTGTATGCGGTCCTTCGGCTTGGTGAGAGGCTCTGGGGGTGTGAGGAGCTAGCTCTGGGCAGGCAGCCCTTGGGGTGAGGGCTGGGGTCAGGGTAGGGTGGCTGAGGTGGACATGTCCAGCCTGGGCCTCCAAGCCCCAGGTCCTCCTGCCCTGCCCAGGCCCTGCTGGAGGTCACACCCAGATTGGGCCACTCCAGAAATCAGGTGGGCCCTTGACCTGCTGAAAGAGCCCACACTGCCAGCCCTTACTCAATCCCAAGGGACAACCCAGGGTCTGTTCTGCTCCCAGAAGACCACCAGCCCTATACCCCCTGAGCTGAAGAGCTTTCTGAAGTGATTTATCCCATGCCTTCCTTTTTTTTTTTTTTTTTTGAGATAGAGTCTCAGTCTGTCGCCCAGGCTGGAGTGCAGTGGCACAATCTCAGCTCACTGCAAACTCCACCTCCCGTGTCCCGTGCCTTTCAATTCCACCACTCATAATCCAGGAGTGGAAGCAGATGGAATGGAAAACAGAAAGGGCGTTAGTGGGGGTAGCAGGCTCCTCCCAGACCCATGCACAGCTCCTCATACTGGAGACTCCTAAGCCATTCAAAATGTCCTGCTGCCACTCCCGGCTCCCAGACCTAGTGGACTAGGGGACCTGCTGGTGTTGGGGAAGGTAGTACGCCCTGTGATCTGCACCTCCTCCCCCAGCCCCAGGCCCTTGGCCTGACCTTACGCAGTCATCTCCAGCCCTGATTCCTGCTGCTGACCTGTCGCCTGGCTCTGGCCCATTTCCTTGCTCTCAGGCTCCCCGGATATCCACATCATGGCCCCGCTCATCCGCTCCATCCTCCTGGTGGGCCCCTCTGGCATGGGGAAGAAGATGCTGGTCAAGGCAGTGTGCACAGAAACTGGCGCCAACCTGTTCGACCTGTCGCCGGAAAACCTGCTGGGCAAATATCCTGGCAGGAATGGGACACAGATGATGGTGCATATAGTCTTTAAGGTCCGGAGCCCCCAGCTTTTGGCATTTGTGGTTCTCAGACCTGTGGCAACAAAGGAGGGTGGGCTTTGAGGTCACGTCACCCATCAGCCTACTGGGTATGATTTCAGGTGCTGAACTGGTGAGGTCTCCCTACCAACCGGGCTAGGAGCTTGGGTTCCCCCTGCAGCCCCTGTGGTGGGGGAATGAAGGGAAAAGGGAGGACACAGAGCAGTTTCTTTTCATGGTAGGATGAGACTGAATATGCAGCTCCCCCATGGGGGGCAGTGACTCAGTTTACCCTGAGGTGTGAGGTATTTGCAGCAGCAGGCTGGGAGGTGGGACTTCCAGGTGTGGGGAGTGGAGACTGGGCTCCAAGGTCAGCCCCTGCTCAAGGCTGGCCCTCATCCTGCCTTCTGACCAGCAGGGACATGACCCTTCTCCAGAGACATCTAACATCTGATTTCTACATTCTGACCCATCCAGGTAGCCCGACTCCTACAGCCCTCTGTGATTTGGATTGGAAGTGCTGAGAAGAATTTCTATAAGAAGATCCCCAAAGAAGACAAGGAGGTGAGGGAGCATGGATGTGAAGGCCGTGTGGGCAGGTAGCGTGAGCTGGGGCTGGGCTGGAAGGCCTGGGCTTGTTCAAGTCGCTCCAAACCCCAACCACTGGGGCCTTGCACATGCCCCTCTACTCCTCACACCCAGTTTCCTTGTCTCAAAGCAGGATGGGCAGCCTCCTCATCCCGCTAGGGCTGAGGTGAGGCTGAGGGTGGGGTGGGCTCTGAGAACTTGGGAGCCCCATACGCTGGGCCACTGTGCCCCAGCCCCACCACTCCTCCCTCCTCCCCTGGAGCAGATGGACCCAAAGCGGATAAAGAAGGACCTCACCAAGGCCTTGCGGCTGCTGACTCCCGGAGACCGTGTGATGCTGATTGGGACAACCTCCCGGCCGCAGCTGGCCGAGATGCGGGGTCTGTGCCGGGTCTACGAGCGGATCCTCTTCATGCCCCGGCCTGACTACGCGTCCCGCTATGGTGAGGCCTGGGGACGTGGGGACGGCTGCGCCTACCAAAGCCTGCCCACCTCCCACCCCATACCCCATTGCTGCTGCGAGCCCTCACCCCCACAGCCAGGTCTTCTGGAAGGGCTGCTGGACAAGCAGCCCAGTGGCCTGGGTCGTGGCTTTGGCTCTGTGGACGCAAGCAGGTGGTTTATGTCCTCCGAGGCTCTAACTCCTCGGGTTGAGTTGGGAGGATGACCCTTGCCTAGCTTGAGATCCGGTACCTTCCCTGGGGAAGGGGAGCTGATGGACGTGGAGCTGCTCCCCGGAGCACAAAACTCCTTCCAGATCCAGGCGGGGGCTGCTCAGGCCTTGTTGCCCCTCCCTGGTGCCCACTGCCCCTCCAGGCCCCATGTCCTCCACATGCCTGCAGTGCTCTGGAAGCGTATGATAGAGGCCCGGGGCATCCAGCCGACCCAGCACCTGGACATCAGTGCCCTAGCCAAGGTCTCCGATGGCTACACGCCGGGTCACATTCTTCAAGCCATCCAATCGGTGCTGAGTGAGCGGCGGTTCCTGCAACTGTCCAAGCGGCCCCTGGTGGCCTCCGAGTTCCTGGGACAACTGGTAAAGCTGGATCCAGTGTACAGGGAGGAGGAGGAGTCCCTGAAGGTGAGGTGGCAGGGCCAGGGGCTGTGGGTAAGCAGCGCCCTTGGGGAGTCAGCCCCCTGAAGCACACCTCGGACCCCTCCCTCTGCTCCCACAAATTACCAGAAGACAATCAGTGGAAATGTGTGTGGAGCTCAGCTGGGAAGGGAGCAGGAAATCACCAGGAAATGCCAAGGCTTCGGGGCCATCCCACCTGGTTTCCCTGAGGGTGGGAGCTTGCAAGAACCACCGAGGTATCAGGAGCCCTTTGTGGGTTCTGGTAGCAGCTGCCACCCACCTTTCCCACCCCCGAGTCAGTGCCCCTGCCAAGGATGGCCTTGGGAGTGCAGGAGAGAGGGCTGCAGGTGTGGAGGGAAGAGGGCTTGCCCACTAAGAACGGCTGACATTGTACCTGAAGCATTTGGTGGGGAGCAAGGGAAACCCCAGCACTAATAGGACCCCCAAACCCAGGAGGAGAGGAGAAGAGGCTGCTGAGGAAACAATCTGTAAAAGGGGGAGGGGTGAGGTCAGGATGGGTCTGAGGGCCTTACCACTCCTGTGCCCACCAACCCAGGACTGGTACTTCAAGACCCCACTGGGCAAGAAGAGCATGAAACACAGGGTGGACCAGTTGGAGGCCGAGGAGGCCAAGCTGGACAAGGAGAAGAAGAAAAGGAAGTGATGGCTAAGGCTTGCGGGCACCTGAGATTAGTGGCGTGGGACAGGGCAGTGGCCCAAGGGTAAAGGGATGGGGCAGAGGCATAAATGCCCAGATGACTTGGGAACAAACTCTTCTTGTCCATCCATGTCCGTGTCTTCCCACCCTTCCCTCTGTGCCCCCACCTGTGCCTGGTGCTGTCTAGCCCACACCTCTCTCCTGGGCCCTGGCCCTTGCCAGCTCACTGCCACCTCCTTGCTCTGCCTCCTAGATCCCTGTCCTCAGCCCCCACTTCCAGGTCTTCATCTCCTTGTCATTGTCCTATCCTGGCTCCCTGAATCTCTTCCTCCTTGAGGTATTTAAGGGAGAAAAAATAGGAAGAGGAGAGAGGGAAAGAGAAGAGTGGGAAGAAGGAAGGTCTGCAGTCAGATAGAAAAAGCACAGGTCTGGAAGTTAACTGTCCCTGGTTCTAAACGCACTTGGCACTAACTCCCTGTGTGACCTGGAGAGTGCTTTCCTGTCTCTGGGCCTCAGTTTTCTTACTATAAAGCAGAGAGAGATTGGACCAGGAATTTCTAAGGTCCCTTTTACTCTAGGGTTTGACTATTCTAGCAAAAGTGTCTGGGAAGTCAGGGCAGAGAGGTGCTTGGGGAGCGGCGGGGGCAGGATGGGAAGCAAGGCTCAGCAGAGGTGTGGGGAAGCGGTAGGGCTTTGTGACTAGGGTAAGGGCTGCTAGTAGACCCAATGCTGCAATGGACATGGGAGAGCAGCATTGGATCGACCCAGTTTCTCAGAGTGGCCTTCATCTCTTTCCTCTAAAGACCTGTCCCCTGGCACTCTGCCTGCCCCAGCTGTGCACTGCATCCTCTGACCACAGCCTAACCCTCAGGGCTCAATGGGATAGAGCCTCCTGCCCCTGGGGTGGGAGTCCATCTGTGGGTTTCCCCTTGCTGGGGAGGGAACAGCTCAGGGGAGAACGGGGTCAGAGAACTTAGGGAGCAGGGGCAACCATACCACCAAGGGCTGGGGAGCCCCAGAGTGTTCTCTTGGAAGAGGCAGACCCATGGACCATGTACACAGTGTGTGGATGAAGGCCAAGGTGTGTCCACAGGTAGTAAGAGACAACAGGAGACCTGAAACTATAAAACCCCTAGAAGAAAACATAAGGGAAAGCTCCATGATATTGGTCTGGGCAGAGATTTCTTGGATATGACCTCAAAAGCACAGGCAATGAAAGCAAAAGTAGACGAATGGGATTGTACCAGACTAAAAGGTTTCTGCACAGCAAAGGAAATGACAGAGTGGAGAAACAATCTACAGACTGGGAAAAAAATATTTGCAAATCAAACATCGGATAAGGGGTGAATATCCAAACTACACAAGGAACTCAAACTACTAAATAACAACAACAACAACAAAATACCCCATTAAAAAATGAACAAAGGACTTGAACAGACACTTCTCAAAAGAAGACATACAAATGGCCAACATATATTGGAAAATATGTTCAACATTAGTAATCAGATAAATGTGAATCAAAAACCACAATGAGATATTATCTCACACCTGTTAGACTGGCTATTATTGAAAAATGGAAGATAAGTGTTGGCAAGGATACGGAGAAAAGGGGACTCTGCATGGTTGGTGGTGTTGTAAATTAGTACCATTTTGAAAAATAGAATGAAGGTTCCTCAAAAAACTAAAAATAGAATTACCTTATGATTCAGCAATCCCACTACTGGGTATATACCCAAAGGAATTGAAATCAGCATGCAGAAGAGGGGTCTGCACCCCCACGTCCACTGCAGCGCTACTCACAATCGCCAAGACATGGAAACAACTGGTGTCCATCAATAGATGAATGGATTTTTAAATGTGGTGTATCTGGAGGACATTGTGCTAAGTGAAACAAGCCAGGTGCAGAAAGACAAATACCGCATGATCTTGCTTATTGTGGAATCTAAAAAAGCCAAACTCATAGAAGTAAAGGGTAGAATGGTGATTCCCAGAGGCTGGGGGCTCAAGGGAGGTGGACAGGGAAAGGGAAGACATTGGTCAGTGGGTATGATGTTACAGGTAAATAGGATAAGTTCAGGTGTTCTATTGCACAGCAAGGCGACTGTAGTGAATAATGATGTACATTTCAAAATAGCTAAAAGAGGATTTTAAATGTTCTCACCACAAATAAATGGTAAATATCATTTGATAGATGTGATAATTACCCTGATATGATTACACATTATATACCTGTATCAAAATATTATAGCCCCATAAATATATACAATTATTTGTCAATTAAAAATGAAACTTTTTAAAAAGCAATTGATTTAAAAAAAATTTTTTTAAGCCAGCGTGAGCCAAAGGGGCAAGACCAATGGGGCTGGAGCACCTCAAGCCCATGGTGGGCAGTGGTGGGTCAGAGCTGAGCCCGAGGGCCTGGTTTCTCATCTTCTTTCTCTCTTTTTTTCCTTTTGATCCACCCGGCCCCCAAACAAAAGTCAGTGCCTGAGTAGACAGAGACATTTCTCCTTTCTCACTCTCTAGTGAAGAGACCCCATGTAACCACAGCAGGGGAGAGATGCCACCCAAGGTCATCCAGGGAGATGGGGGGGTTGGCATCAAGGGCGAGCATGGGGAGTTTCTGTGGCTGCCTGTGGGTTACGCTCTGTTACTCAGGCACATGTCTGTCTAAGGGAGCCCCCTGAGGGGTGCCTCACACAGCGAGGGCAATCTGTGTCACTACTGTGAACTCCTCCCTTGGTTTGGGAGTGGGAAGGTGCAGGGCTAACAGATGACATTTGGAAGGGCAGGAAATATTATCTGGCACCCACAGGCCTTCCCAGTGGGATCAGAGCCCAGGCTGCTGGAGGCCGATTTGGTGAAGCAGAGGAAAAACAAGAAAGAGCTCAAGGCCCTGGGTTCCAGTCCTGGCTCTGCAACAAGCTCTCTGCGTGATCTTGGGAAATTCACTTCCCTTTACTGCCGAGATGACGGACTGGGCAGCATGGTCCGGGTGGTCCCTTTCCACCTTGAGGTCATACAGCCCTGGGGTGAAGCTCAGGGTTGGCGGGCTCAGGCCTCACTTGTTCTCCTGCCCCTCCCTAATTCCCCCACCCGGCCTGACTGACAGCTGGGCCAGTCAGGGCTATTTATGGCTTTGCCTGATGTTGTGCTCCCCTGCGCCTCCCATGCTGGGCCCCACCCAGCTCGGGCCCAGCACCCACCTGCCCGGTCCACCAGCAACATCGCTGGGAGTCGTGCTGCTTTGGCTCTCCCAGAACAAGCCATGCCCTGGGGAAAGAACTCCTCTCCCCACTGGGGACACCATCTGGGGTGCCTTCCCTCTGCCCCGGCCTGCCGGATCTGGAGGCCCCACTCCCGCCCAGCCTGGGAGCCCCCTCGGCCATCACCACTGCTCTGCCAAGACATGGCCCTGCAGAATGCCCTCTACACCGGGGACCTGGCAAGGTTGCAGGAGCTGTTCCCCCCGCACAGCACAGCCGACCTGCTGCTGGAGAGCCGGGCTGCAGAGCCTCGCTGGAGCAGCCACCAGAGGGGTGAGGGGCATCTGGGGGGTGCTGAGAACCAGGGGGCTGGGCTGACTGCCTCGGCCACAGAGGTCCTAAGGACTTGAGGGAAAGGAGAAGCCCCCGGCTGTTTCTCCCCGACCTCAAAGCTTGCCCAATAGCCTAAACCTTGGCCCAAGAACACAGTCATGTGGAGCCCAGAATAGCTCCTGCTGGATGCGTGGCCAGGTCAGCCTCAGAGCGTGGGACACAGGGGCCTTCTGTCTGTCTGTATTTCCCTCCTGCTCTCTCTCTCTCTGCCTTTGGCATATACCTCTCCTCCTCCCCACTCCCCTCTCCCCGCCCACATGCTCATGAGTTGGTCTCCAGAAGAGTGCAAGGGGCAGGGAGAGCCCCTCGATGACAGACACCCCCTCTGTGCCAGGCTGGTGGAGAAGCCCAGCAGAGGGTCTGAGGAGCACCTCAAGTCTGGCCCGGGACCCATCGTCACCCGCACAGCCTCAGGACCTGCCCTTGCCTTCTGGCAGGCAGTGCTGGCTGGGGACGTGGGCTGTGTCTCCCGCATCCTCGCGGACTCCAGTACTGGCCTGGCTCCTGATTCCGTCTTTGATACCAGCGACCCAGAGCGATGGAGGGATTTCCGCTTCAACATCCGTGCTCTGAGTACGGGCCGGGGCACTGGGGGGTCTCAGTGGGAGAGAGGGGAGGCTGCAGATGGAGCTCTGGGCTCCCTCTTCCTGCCTCTGCCCACCTCACCCCATTGGCTGGAAGGTCTCTGCCTTCCCTGGGGATCTGAGGCCCACGTCTCCCCTCCCTAGGACTCTGGTCTCTGACATACGAAGAGGAGCTGACCACCCCACTGCATGTGGCAGCCAGCCGTGGCCACACGGAAGTCCTGCGGCTGCTGCTGAGGCGGCGAGCAAGGCCAGACAGTGCCCCTGGGGGCCGCACCGCCCTGCACGAGGCCTGTGCTGCAGGCCACACTGCCTGTGTTCATGTGCTGCTGGTGGCAGGAGCCGACCCCAACATCGCTGACCAGGATGGGAAACGCCCCCTGCATCTCTGCCGGGGGCCTGGCACCCTTGAGTGAGTGACCCCTCACCCCAACCCCCAGTTCCACTCTGAAGGGAAGCAAAGAGGCCTTCTCAGGGAGGATGGGGGAAAATGTCAGGGACCTGGGACAGAGCAGTCCAGGCTTGGGGCGTGGGTCAGGGTGCAATTACTTCCCAAGCCATCCACCCGTTGACCCCATGAACTTTGGAGTGGCCTGGACTTTGGACAGTTTTCTGGTCTCCCAGGGGTGGAGGGAGGCTGTGGCAGGGGTGCAGTTGCATGGCCCGCATTGGGAAATTGCCTGGCTCCATTATGGGGAGGTGGTGTTGCTTAAAGCTTTTGAAAACACTTTCTGAGCTTATCCTATGTTCCAGGCGCTGTGCTAAGCACAACAGCAACTAAGTCCCTGAGGCCCTGCCCTCAGGGAGCTTACTGTCCAATGATCCAGACAGGGAGTAGAGGATGGTGGCCCCAGTGAGGACCTGCCTGGGTCCCTCTGGGTAGGGTCTGGTTTTCCATGACAGGTCTAGAATCTCCATATTGGTAGGGCACCCTCAGATCATGGGCTCAAGGGACTCTCACTAACTAAACTCCCAAGAAACTGATGAATACACCCAAATGTGCCAATGTATCATTTATTGTAGGGAATAGTCCTTTGCAGTGACATAAATAATTGCAACCCATGTGTAAGGAACGTTGTAGGATGGGATCCCAATTACAATTTTGTGAACTAACTCTACATCCTATAGAGGCCCTCTCTCTACTGACTGCACACCTGCAGGTCTTGTCTCTTGCCTCTGAAAGGTGCCAAATTATTGACCCTGGGGTTCTCCTTTCATGGACCCTCTCCTTCTTGTTAATCTCATCAGCCTCTAGAGGATTCCATAGGCTTAATCATACTATGGTTGAAGATGTGTTCTTTACTAGCGTGGCCCAGTGGAAACCTAATGTGAGCCATATATGCAATTTAGAGTGTTCTAGCAGCCCTATAAAAAAAATGACAAATGGCCGGGCACAGTGGCTCACACCTGTAATCCCAGCACTTTGGGAGGCTGAGGCAGGTGGCTTGCTTGAGGCCAGGAGTTCGAGACCAGCCTGGCCAAGATGCCCAAACCTTGTCTCTACTAAAAATACAAAAATTAGCTGGGTGTGGTGGCAGGCGCCTGTAATCCCAGCGACTCGGGAGGCTGAGGCAGGAGAATTGCTTAAACCTGGGAGGTGGAGGTTGCAGTGAGCGGAGATTAGATTGCGCCACTGCACTCCAGCCTGGGAGACAAAGTGAGACTTTGTCTCACAAAAAAATTAAAAAAAAAAGACAAATATGTAAAATTAATTTTTAAAATGGTGGTAAAATATACATGAAATTTGCCTTTATAACCATTTTTTATTTATTTATTTATTTTTTGAGACGGAGTCTTGCTCTGCCGCCCAGGCTGGAGTGCAGTGGTGCGATCTCGGCTCACTGCAAGCTCCGCCTCCCGGGTTCACGCCATTCTCCTGCCTCAGCCTCGCGAGTAGCTGGGACTACAGGCCCCCGCCACCATGCCTGGCTAATTTTTTGTATTTTTAGTAGAGACGCGGTTTCACAGTGTTAGCCAGGATGGTCTCAATCTCCTGACCTCGTGTTCTGCCCGCCTCGGCCTCCCAAAGTGCTGGGATTCCCGGCACGAGCCACCGTGCCCGGCCTTTTGTAACCATTTTTAAGCGTACAGTTCGATGGCATTAAGCACATTCATGTTGTTGTTCAACCATCGCCACCATCCATCTCCAAACTTTCTCATCTTCCCAAACTGAAATTCTAACCCCATCAAACACTAACCACCCACCCCACCCTGTCTCCCAAGCCCCTGGCAATCACTATTTTACTTTCTGTCTCTGAATGTGAACACTCTGGGGACCTCACATAAGTGGAATCATGTGGTATTTGTCCTTTTGTAACTGGCTTATTCCACTTAGCATGATGTCTTCAGACTTCACCCATGTTGTCCCATGTTTCAGAATTTCCTTCCTTTCTTTTTTTTTTTTTTTTTTTTTTTGAGACGGAGTCTCACTCTGTCGCCCAGGCTGGAGTGCAGTGGCGTGATCTCGGTTCACTGCAAGCTCCGCCTCCCGGGTTCACGCCATTCTCCCGCCTCAGCCTCCCGAGTAGCTGGAACTACAGGCGCCCACCACAGCACCCGGCTAATTTTTGTATTTTTTAGTAGAGACGGGGTTTCACCGTGTTAGCCAGGATGGTCTCGATCTCCTGACCTCGTGATCCACCCTCCTCGGCCTCCCAAAGTGCTGGGATTATAGGTGTGAGCCACCACGCCCGGCCGAATTTCCTTCCTTTCTAAGGCTGAATAACACTCCTTTATATGTGTATAGCACATTTTTATTGAATGTTTATTCATTCACCCATTGAGGGACACTTGGGTTGCTTCCACATTTTGGCTATTGGGAGTAATGCTCCTGTGGACATGTGGGTACAAATATCTTTGAAGCAGGTTAAATTAATTATATTTTATTTAACACAACATATCCAAAGTGTTATCATGTTGACATGTAATCAATATAAAATTGAGGCCGGGCGCAGTGGCTCACGCCTGTAATCCCAGCACTTTGGGAGGCCGAGCCGGGTGGATCACCTGAGGTCAGGAGTTCGAGACCAGCCTAGCCAACATGGTGAAACTCTGTCTCTACTAAAAATACAAAAATTAGCTGGACATGGTGGTGGGCACCTGTAATCCCAGCTACTCGGGAGGCTGAGGCAGGAGAATCCCTTCAACCCGGGAGGTGGAGGTGGTAGTGAGCCAAGATTGTGCCACTGCACTCCAGCCTGGGCGAAAGAGGGAAACTCCGTCTCAAAAAAACAAACAAGCAAACAGACAAAAATTAGCCAGGCATGGTGGTGCACACCTGTAATCTCAGCTACTCAGGAGGCTGAGGTAGGAGGATCATTTGAGCCTGTGAGGTGGAGGTTGCAGTGAGTGGAGATCACGCCACTGTATTCCAGCCTGGGTGACAGAGAGAGACCTTATCTCAAAAGAAAAAAAAAGAGAGAGAGATAGGGTCTCTCTCAGTCACCTAGTCTGGATGTCCAGTGGTGCGTTCATAGCTCACTGCAGCCTCAAACTACTTGGCTCAAACAATCCTCTCACCTCAGCCTACAGAGTAGATGGGACTACTACAGGCCCACGCCACCATTCCCAGCTAATTTTTTGTGGAGATGGGTCTCACTTTGTTGCCCAGGATAGTCTTGAACTCCTGGGCTAAAGTGATTCTCCACTGCACCTAGCCAGCTCTGTTTCTGAAGAAGAAGAAGAAGAAGAAGAAAAAAAGGCAAGCATATAACACACCGCATCTCAGTTAGGATTAGCCACATTTCAAGAACTCGATAGCCACAGGTGGCTAGTGGCTACCACTGGATAGTGAGGTTCCACATAATCCCACATTTTTAGTTCTGACCATGTTCCCACCAGCCTCCCTGAGATCACACCCAGTGATAATCCTTCCTTCCTTTGTGAGTAAACAAATGTATTTTAAAATTATTATGGAGACTTTTAAAGATATAGAAAGTCAGACAGGATAATGAAATGAGCTCCCACAATCCATCACCCTCTATACCTCCCACTCCCCCTGCCAAGTGTCGTCATTTTGAGCTCTTACGATGACAGGTTTTCGGGGGTTGTCTCACGTGCTGCTCACAACCACCTCGGAAGGTGGAGCTGTTATAATTATCCCCATTCTACACACGAGGGAACAGGAGCTCAAAGAGGCCAAGTCCCGTTAGCCCTGAAGTGAGGCACACACGTTGCTGTGACTCCCTGTGCTTCTTGCCATCTTGGAGTAAATCCAGTTGGCCAATTTCAGTCTTTTTTATTTTTTATTTTTCTATTTTGAGAAGGAGTCTCACTCTGTCACCCAAGCTGGAGTGTAGTGGCATGATCTCGGCTCACTGCAGTCTCCACCTCCCAGGTTCAAACGATTCTCCTGCCTCAGCCTCCCAAGTAGCTGGGATTACAGGGGCCCACCACTACACCTGGCTAATTTTTGTATCTTTAGTAGAGACGGGGATTCACCATGTTTGCCAGGCTGGTCTCAAACTCCTGACCTCAGGTGATCCACCTGCCTTGGCCTCCCAAAGTGCTGGGATTATAGGCATGAGCCACCATGCCCAGCCAATCAGTCTTGTTCTTTATCCCACTGCCCCATTTCCATGTGTGCCGACTGTCAGGCCCCACGCCCCCTTCCTCCTCCAGTCCCAGCATGCAGATCCCCCAACAGTCCTGTTGCCCCTGAACCCAAATAGCAGCCCTACCCCTACTAGCCATGTCAACTTGCATGAGATCCTCAAACCTCAGTTTCCTCCTCTGTGGCATGAGTGCCTTAAGAGAGCCTACCAAGGGAATGTAGTAAGGATGAAATTAGCTACAACACGTAAAACCCTTAGCAGGCGCCTGTTCTAACCACTCATGTGATAACTGCTGGTGACGTTTATTCCCACGGATGATTTAGTGGATTATCCCAACAAAAAGTATTTGGATTTTAAAGGACACTGTTGGCCAGGCACAGTGGCTCATGCCTATAATCCAGCACTTTGGGAGGCCGAGGCAGGTGGATCACTTGAGGTCAGGAGTTTGAGACCAGCCTGGCAAACATGGTGAAACCCCATCTCTACTAAATACACAAAAAACTAGCCGGGCATGGTGGTGGGCGCCTGTAATCCCAGCTGCTCTGGAGGCTGAGGCAGGAGAATCGCTTGAACCTGGGAGGTGGAGGTTGCAGTGAACTGAGATTGTACCACTGCACTTCCGCCTGGGCGGTAGAACAAGACTCAGTCTCAAAAAAAAAAAAAAAAGAAGGGCACTGTTGATCTTGCAGAATGGTGCCAGGATGACCAGTGATGGGCAGGATGGAGGGTGGGTGGGGGGAGACAGAACCAAGAGCCACCCAAGTGTGTTCCTGCCAGGGGTCCGTGCCCGCTTTCCTCCCCACCACCGTCTCCCCCCAATAGGTGTGCGGAGCTGCTCCTCAGGTTTGGAGCGAGAGTGGATGGTCGGTCCGAGGAAGAAGAGGAGACCCCTTTGCATGTGGCCGCCCGGCTTGGCCATGTGGAGCTGGCAGATCTGCTTCTAAGACGGGGGGCATGTCCTGATGCCCGCAATGCCGAAGGCTGGACCCCACTGCTGGCTGCCTGTGACGTCCGCTGCCAGTCCATCGCCGATGCCGAGGCCACCACCGCCCGCTGCCTGCAGCTGTGCAGCTTGCTGCTTTCAGCTGGAGCAGACGCTGATGCTGCCGACCAGGACAAGCAGCGACCCCTGCACCTGGCCTGTCGCCGTGGCCATGCAGCTGTCGTGGAGCTGCTCCTGTCCTGTGGTGTCAGCGCCAACACCATGGACTATGGGGGACACACGCCCCTGCACTGTGCTCTGCAGGGCCCAGCTGCAGCCCTGGCCCAGAGCCCCGAGCACGTGGTTCGGGCTCTGCTCAACCATGGCGCCGTCCGTGTCTGGCCAGGGGCCCTCCCCAAGGTATGGGGGCTGCAGGCAGCAGGAGGGCCACCATGGTGAGGGGACAGGGAGACCTAGGCCTGTGCTCCGGTTTGCTTTGGAATGTGGCCTGTGCACATAGATTGGTTCCTTCTGTCTGTCTTTCATTCAGCATGTAAGCAAAGCCCAAATAGGGATCAAGGTGAAGACACAGATCAGTGGGAAATGTGTGTGTGTGCATGTGTGTGTGCATGTGTATACATGGTGTGCGTGTGTATACATGTGTTCATGCACGTATGTGCATGTATATACTGTGCATGTGTGATAAAGGCGGACTGGGGGCAGTGGGGCCAGATTAGATAAAGGATCCAAAAAGACAGAAGAAGTCAGGGCTGATGTGGGTGGTGGGCGTTGTTTAAGGGTCTTCATCAGCACAGCAAACTGATGAAAATAGCACTTGAGGAAGCTCCCACTAGCAGTGGGATCAGTTCAGTGACAGTTGCAGGAGAGGCTGTCCAAGGGAAGAGGGTGAGCCTGTTTCAGGAGGCTCAAGGTCCCCTGAATGTCTGTAAATGGACATGGTCCCACTTTCTGAGAATCTAATAGGACCCACAGCCCCCAGAACAGCTGCCACTGTCCTGGCACCTGTGAACATGTCTTTCACTGTCAATTTCAATTTATATCCTACTTTATCTTAATTTCCCCTAAGTAGGTTCAACTTGAAGACCTGTGCTACTGATGCCCTGTGAGGGGGCCTTGCCCCATGCTGTGTCGTGTCTGGAGGGGCATAGATAATGTCATGGAGGGCGCTGGGTCTGGGATGGGGACATCCGTTCTCAGAGGAGATGGCTCAGAACTGAAACCACCCTCTGAGTAGGCAGGTCCCCTCTGGCTCAGCCCAGAGTGTTGTCCCACCCAGCCTTGCCTGTCCTGGGACCACCCCTGCTATCCCAGCCTCTCCCCTTTGCTCACAAACCAAGAAGCATCTGTCTGGATTCCTAAGCAAGACCAAATAATTAAACAGCCCAAGAGTTCGGCAGATTGGTCTCCCCTTTGGGAAAATACAAGAAAATCAACAATTAACACTAATTAATCTCCTATTAACACTAGATAATTAGGAGACAAGCAATTCCCTGTAATCTGACGGCAGCTCTGACAGCTAATGATTTCCCTGGCAGGCAGGGGCGGGAGGAGGGCCCGGCGCAGCGAAAGGGTTTCCTGGGACCCCACAGCCCTGCTCCACCTCTCAGCCTGTCTCTGGGACCAAAGGGGCTGGCAGAGCAAAGTACCCCATTTGTCCCTTTCCATGATCTGCAGCCCTGCCAGCTGAGGGGTTTCTGTCCTCCCTGCACAGAAGCCTCCACCGCCCATCTGTGATGAAACGCCAGCCCCCGCTGGTTCTCTAGGAGCCACCACTTTGGACTTGGTGCTCAGGGGACCTGGATCCAGGATGTGACTTTGATGCTTGTTCGTGTGGGTGTAGGCAAGTCACTGCATGTGATACAGCCTCTCCCTAACAGGATGGAAAGCTGTAGGAGAGCACTGGGGAACAGTCGGAGCAAGCACAGCCTTGACTACACACCAGGCACTGCTCTAAGCTGTATTTCCTGTTACAGGAGTTCCTCAGTCCTCCCAGCAACTTCTGAGTTCAGTGGTGACTAGGAGTGTAGGCTCTGGAGCCAGACACACTACCTGTGTGGCCTTCGGCAAGTCGCTGAATCTCCCTAGGCCTCAGTTTTGTCATCTGTAACATAGGGATATGATACTATGCCTTCTTCATAGGGTTACTGTGAGAAGAGTTAATACACATCAAGCCTAGTGCTTAACACTTGTTAGCTAGTGTTGTTCTTGTTATATAATGTATGAGAAAGCACTTGGTAAGCTGCTTGGCATCATCCCAATGAGGGTATCATTGGACATGGGAGTGAAGCAGGTTGATGTAGCTGCACGGGCTTCCTGGAGGAGGCAGGACTGGGATGGGCAGTTTTGAAGGGAAGGAGGAGGAAGAGGCAGGCATTCCAGACACAGCGAGCTACTTGAGCCCAGTGCAGAGGTGGGGATCAACATGGGCCAGGAAGGACAGAGACGGGCCTGAGGGGCAGGTGGAGAGGAGAGTTGGAGAGAACCAGCCTGCTCTTCCCTAGCTTGGAGGAGGAGTGAGGAAAAGAGGCCTCCCGGGACAGACTGATGAGCACTGCTCAGATGCAGGGCTAGAAGCAGAGGCCCCAGGTGTGTAAAATGCTTTCTCCAGGGACCCCTGGAAGGCCAGGCCTTCTGCTCCCACTGCTCATTAGTACTCTCGTCTGACAGACAGAAGGGTCTCCTCTCCTTGCAGACAGAGGCTGTTAAACCCCCACCGCTAGATGCAATTGTGTTTGGCCACATGTGGGTTGTGTGTGAGATGCTGCCTGAAAGACAGTACTTAGCTGTTTTCAGATCTCAAAAGGCTCTGTGGCCATCGCCTGCATAGATGCAGTGAGAGTGGAGTGCAGTGGAGGAGGCACAAATCTGTTTTAGGTACTGAGTTCAGGCACAAGCGGGTGTCTTAGTGCCAGTGTCTGTCAGGCCACTTTTCTGACCATGTGGACGGTCTGTCCACAGGCTGCTTCACTGCGTGGCTTGCCCGCTTGCTGCACTGGACCACCACCTCAGAGACATTTCTTGGCCACTCCATCTAGGACAGTGCCCTCCCCAACCATGCTCAGTCCCCTGACCCTCCTTTTTTTTTTCTCTTTTGAGACAGGGTCTCATTCTGTCGCCCACACGTGCGGTGGCACGATCCCGGCTCACTGCAACCTCTGCCTCCCAGGCTCAAGAGATTCTCTTGCCTTAGCCTCCCAAATAGCTGGGATTAAAGGTGCATGCCACTACCGTCCGGCTAATTTTTGTATTTTTAGTAGAGACAGGGTTTCACCATGTTGGCCAGGCTGGTCTCAAACTGCTGACCTCAAGTGATCCACCCACCTCGGCCTCCCAAAGCGCCAGGATTACAGGCATGAGCCGCCAAACCCGGCTCCTTATTTTTCATTGCAGCAGCAGATCTGTGAGTGATGACTTCTGTGTTTATTATGTTTTCCCTCTGAAATAGAAGCTCTTGGATGACGAGGACTTTATTTTCCCCACTGCTGGATTCGAAGTGCTTGGCACATAGTAGGCCCTCAATAAATAGTTGCTGAATGAACCAATGAAAGCATATATCTGGCTCCAACTAGGTTCCACCCCTGGTCCTACCAAATCCTCTCCTGCTCCTGCAGGCAGTCCATCAGCCTCAGGTTGCCTTGTCCCTTCTCCCTGAATACCCTCCAGGCTCTGGGGTTCCCTTGCCTCCAGAGCCCAGTCCTCCCTCTGTGAGTCCCCCACGCAGCCCCACCCCACTCCCTGGCCCCCTCTTGTAGCTGTCTCTACCCTCACTTGGCATTGGATGGATTCTGTGATCTTTTTATCTGCTCAGGAGCTCCAGCCACAGGTCAGGGACCCCTTCCAGCCTGCAGAAAACCCAGCCCAGAACCTTGTAGAGGCAGAGAGGAGAGCAGGATGGTGGTGTGGTTAAGGGCAAGGGGTCACGCTTCCAGGCCTGGACTGTGGGAACCACAACTTGGGCAAGTTACTTCTCTGTACCTCAGTTTCCCTTGGCTGTAATGAAGGAAATGGGATAATAACATGGGATATTAACAGTCCATCCCTTGCAGGGACAACAGTGAAGAGTTCATACATGTCAAGTGCTAGAAAAATCATCTGGCCTGAGTTATGCACAATAGAAAGGTTAGCTGCTGTATTGGCTTCCTGGATCAAATGAAGTACCACGAACTGGGTAGCTTAAAGCAACAGAAATGGAGTTCCCTTACAGCAGTGGAGGCTGGAAGTTTGAAATGCAGATGTGGGCAGGGCTGGCTCCTTCTGGAGCTTCTGAGGGAGAATCTGTTCCATGGTGCTCTTGTAGCTTCCAGTGGTTTCCCACAATCCTTGGTGTCCTTTGACTTGTACATGTGTCACTCCCCTCCACTGTCTGCCTTTGTCATCACGTGGCCTTCTTGTCTGTGTCCGTGTCTGTGCCTCTGTTTTCTCTTCTTATAAGAACACCAGTCATATTGAATAGGGCCCACCCTAATGACCTCATTTTAACCTGATTAACATTTGCAAAGACCCTATTTCCAAATAAGGTCCCATTCATAGGTACAGGGGGATAGGTCTTCAATATATCTTTTGGGGAACAAAGTTCAAGCCACAACAACTATTCTGGAGCTGTCTGGTCACTGTGTGGACTGACTGAGGACCCAACATGTCTCTGCCTCCCGCAGGTGCTGGAGCGCTGGAGCACGTGCCCTCGGACCATCGAGGTCCTGATGAACACCTACAGTGTTGTGCAGCTTCCCGAGGAGGCCGTCGGCCTGGTGACTCCTGAAACTCTGCAGGTCAGATTCCAAGGCCCTGAACATAGAGCTTCTCATCCTGGCCCCAAGACTCCCACCCGCTAAACCGCAGCCCCCCATAGAAAGTACCCAAAGACGCACTCATGTCCCAGAAGAGAGAACTTGCAGAGTGAACACTCAAACATTCATTGTTTCTAATAGGTTCCTTCCGGTAGATGCCCCACCCCTCACCAGCCTACCCTGTGAGGAGGAGCCGCTGCTACCTGTCTGAGGCTGCCCCTCACTGAGCCCCTTGTTTTGCCCCCAGAAACATCAGCGTTTCTACTCCTCCCTCTTTGCCTTGGTGAGGCAGCCCAGGTCGCTGCAGCATTTGAGCCGCTGTGTGCTCCGCTCCCACCTGGAGGGCAGCCTGCCCCACGCGCTGCCCCGCCTCCCCCTGCCACCGCGCCTGCTCCGCTACCTGCAGCTGGATTTTGAGGGCGTGCTCTACTAGGTGAGCCCCGGGATCTGTGAGCAGTCACAGCTGCTTGGGGTCCAGGGATGGGTGGAAGGCAAGAGAAGGGTTGGGGAGGGCCCTAGCCGGAACCGGCCCGTCCGCGAACCACCAGAAGCCTCTGAATCCAAACCTCTCCTTCCAGATGTCCACGGCCTTTTGAGAGGGCCTGAAAGCAGATGCCCCAGCCTGCAGAGGGCGCGCCTCTGCACTAACTCAGGCCAGGTAGCCCTGGCAGCAGGAGGCCCAGCTCCGCAGGCAGGTGTGGATGCTGCAATTCCCAATGCAGAGAAGTGGACCGACAGCGGCAGCCGGGTGATGTCTGATGAAGACACACTCCTACTGGGGCTCTCCTGAGGCCCCCTTCTAGCCTGTGCAAACCCTGTATGTGCATTAAAAATCTCCAGGTCTGTGTTTGGTGCTGTCTCCAACAGACCTTCCTCTGAACTGGCTCCCTTGCAGGGGAGTCGGGATGGGCGGACTGACAGGGGCTCCCTGCCTGCCCCACGGTTCCAGCTGAATCACCTTCCCCTTTGGCATCAGCCGGCTGCTAAGGGGTCCCAGGCTTGCCAGCTCCATGAAATGACAGAATGACCGCCAGGTGAGAACGCGTTTGAAAAGGCCTAAAGGAGGTGCAGGGTGCACATGGAGGCAGTGCAGAGAGTTGGGCAGGAAGGCACAGGAACCCTTGGGGTAGGAAGGTGAGGAGGCAGGAGAGCCACCCGGAAGGAGGGGCATGTGGGGTGGCCCATCGCAGAGGGTAACCATGGCTCAGGTGACAGCGAAAGGCCCAGGTTTAGAAAAACAGAACCAGTTCTGCCTATTGCCTGACACGGTAGGTCAGGGAGCACCAGAAGCATGCCTGGTTCCTGCCTCTTTTATCTGCTCCTTCCTTAAATTTAGCTCTGGCCTCAAGAGCGCTGAGTTGAAAGTTCCATGACACAGGTTCTGGTCTTAACTCTGCCATTAACTTGTGGAACGTAAGTCTCTTCCCTCTCTGGGATCACGCTTCTGCATCTGTACAAAGAGAGGGAGGAGAGTCCCTGAGGGTCATTGCAGTATCAGGATTTTCAGAACCTGCCAGAGGCCCCAGCAGCCGGGAGCTGCCTGCAACCACAGGCGAAGGGCAGGTGGTCGGGACAGAGCAGCCAATCAAGTGCACCGTGATCCCTGACGTCAAGGGTCGCTGGACAGAGTTCCCCCAGGCGGCGGAGTGCGCACGCGCTGGAGCTCGCGACTTTCCCGCCAACCGGCACTAGCGAGGCGACGAAGGGCGGGGCCAGGAGGGCGCGAAGGGACAGGGGGCGGGGCCTGGAGGGCGCGAGGCTTTAGGCCGCGCGGACCAGAGCCCGAAGCCGGGTTAGGCGTTGAGAGGCGGCTGAGGAGAAGCGGAGAGGAAGTGAGGGGGCCCGGATTCCCACCCTGGCCTCACGGACCTTGGGCTGACCGGTCTGTCTGGCTTCAGGTACTAGGGCGCGGCTCTGGGACGCGGGTGCGGGTGGGCAAGCGGTGGAGGCTCCTCGCTGTGGAAACCCCAGGCGGACCCCGACCGCACAGGCCCCACCTCGCGGGCAGGAAGCGGCTGCCCCAAGACATGGGCGGGAACCTGGTGCGCGAGGCCCACTCCTGTCGAGGGCCTGCGGGGCGCCCCGTGGAGACCGCGGCTCGGGTGGGGGTCCCGGGGGACGCCCTAGTGCTCGATGGTTTGTTCCGCAGCCGTTCCAGGGCCTGCTGCGTTCAGGCACCGCCGCACGGGGGCAAGGCCTGCCCTCCAGGCCCCCACCAGGGTCCGCTTGCGCGGGGTAGCCGGAGCGCGGCGCACAGGAGGAAGCGGCAGGTGCTGCCGAGCCCGGGGAGAGACGTGCGGGATGGCGGGTTGGCAGTCGGTGACAGGGAAACCTGCTCTCTGAGGAGGTGACATTTAGCCTGAGACCTGAGTAGAGCAGATCAGTAGGAGTGGCAGGACGGACCGTCCTGGCTGCGGGCGTGGGTCGGGGGGCACCTGCGGCGGTGGTCCAAGCCAGAGGTGGTCGCGGCGGGCGAGATTCGGGATCCCTGGGAAGAACTGGGGGCCGCCGCTGGGGGGGATGTAGGGGGCTGCAGAATAGCGCTGTCTAGGGCGACTCGCAGGTTTTTGGCTTGGACCCCTGGACGGTGGTGCCAGATGCTAAGATGGGGAAGACGAGGAAGTAACGGGAAGCAGAAGGCCGTTGCTGGGGAGATGGCACGGGGGCCGCCTAGGAAGCATCTCAGAGGCTGTGGCCCTTGGCACGGGGATCTGGGGCCAGGTCGAGCGCAGGTCTGGGTATCATGCGAGTGCGGGCTCGCTGGTGCGGGAAAGAGTTTGGAGCTCTGCTCCCAGGGAATCCCGACTCCCGCAGATGACTTGCCCGAGAGAGTCCTGTTGGTGGATTTTGATGGAAATTCTATTTGATCGCATCCACTTGGTTCACTGTGTGCTTCCGGGTCCCCAGGTTTTAGGTGCTTCATGCCCTGCTGGGAACGAGACACGCTCCTGCCCTCAGTGAATCTTCAGTCTAGTCTGAGAAACAAGGGTGTGAACAACCAGTTAGAATACAAGGGGCAATAGGATGAATGCAAGATAAACGTGGGAGCAGGAGCTGGGGGCATGAAGAGGAGGGTGAGGAATGGGGTTGAGATCTGGGAGGGCGTCCCAGAAGAAGGACCCTCCTCTAAAGTGATAGGAAGATGGGGGAGGATTTCTGGCCACATCTGGAGAGCCTGCGATCATGGGATGCCTTTTTAAGGACGGGGAAGGGAAGAAAGGCGATGTGGAGTGGTGGCTGTGAAGGGGCTGTGCACAACTTCACATATTGTCCCCTTAGCGGGGCAATGTCAGGAGGGTCCTCACTGGGGTTAGACATTCAGACTCTTGCGAGCCAGGGCGCTTCCTCCCCAGCCTCCTGGCTGTTGGTCCCGCGGGCCCAGAACCTCTCCTGGTAATTGCTTTTCGTAATGTGTTTGCTCCAAACCAATTTCACGCCTCCGTGAGGACTCCGCCCTGCACTGAGGCGCGGACCTCCCCACCACCAACCTACCCGCGTGTGAACGCGCGGGCTCATACATACGGTACACATTTAACACAACAGAAATACAGGGTTCGGGTACCGGGGCACACTAAACATACTTAACCCTCCACTCACGCACACTAGACGTTAAGACACTCACGTACAACCCCCCGTCCCCAAACAGTGCATTCACAGTTAAGCATCTAGAGGCGTCCCGCGCGCTCGCCCTTGGATGCTCCGTTAGTGGTTTCTTTGCCCTCGGCGCGTCTCCTGGACTGTCGCCAGGGGGCGCTGCAGCACCCCGCACCTCCTTCGCCGTGCCCGCAGTTGTGCGCTGCTGCCACCAGAGGGTACCCGCGGCCAGGCCCGACGCTGCCCACCATGAGAGGACTTTCTCTGGCCAATGAGTGGATTGGAGGTATAGATTTGTGGTCTTTGACTTGAATACTTTGTTTTTTTCTTAGCATCCTTGGTGCTGGTTGGCAACACAGGTCAGGCCAGATGATGAGGCCGCGGTGGGCACAGAGGGTAGATTAAAGATAAAATTCCTCTGTAGGAGCATTTCCCAAATGTCAGAGAATATGGACAAAGCAGCACTTTCAGAATTCTGTTTCGGACAATGAGACCAGGTACTTGCCCATAATGCGTCTGTTCAGGAATTCAGTAGGAGAACCATAGTTTTTTGCTGGTAAAGAAAGGAGCTAGCTCTGTTCAGATTTGACAGAGGTAAGGTCTGTACTTGGTACTGATGAGAGAGTGAAGTAGTTTTTGGAGTGCTCTGGATTTCAGGGAAAATGAGTCCCCTTCCTTTCTTCGCCACTCTACTCTTTGTCTATTTAGTGCAGGAAGAACTCATTTTGGAAGATGTTTTTTCATATTCAATTGACTCTTGCCCTTGCTTTTTGACTAGACAAAGTTGTTTTTTTTTTTTTTTTTTTGAGACGGAGTCTCACTCTGTCGCCCAGGCTGGAGTGCAGTGGTGTGATCTCTGCTCACTGCAAGCTCCGCCCTCTGGGTTCACACCATTCTCCCGCCTCAGCCTGCCCAGTAGCTAGTACTACAGGTGCCTGCCACCACACCTGGCTAATTTTTTGTATATTTAGTAGAGACGGGGTTTCACCGTGTTAGCCAGGATGGTCTGGATCTCCTCACCTCGTGATCCACCCGCCTCAGCCTCCCAAAGTGCTGGGGTTACAGGCGTGAGCCACCACGCCCAGCCCTTGTTGTTCTTATTTGTAAGACAGGGTCCTGCTCCATCACCCAGGCTAGAGTGCAGTGGCACAATCTCTGCGCACTGAAGCCTCAACCTCCCTGGCTCAAGTGATCCTCCCACCTCAGCCTCCTGAGTAGTTAGGACTACAGGCATGTGCCACCATGCCTGGCCAATTTTTAAATTTTTTTTTATAGAGACGGGGTCTCACTATGTTGCCCAGGCTGGGCTTGAACTCCTGGTCTCAAGTGGTTCTCTCACCTGGGCCTCCCAAAGTGTCGGGATTACAGACATAAATCATTGTACCCAGCCAGAGTAGATATTAATCACTCTCCCTCACAGATGGAGATGTCAAAGAGGGGTCAAGGTCACAGGGCCCAGTGAGGGGTCAGAAAAGGAATTTGACTCCAGGTCTTTTTCCTTTAGCCAGTGCTTCTTTCCATTTACCATGTGGCCTCAGTTCTATGTTCTATGAAAGGGCAGGGAAAGGAAATGGGTTGCTGCAGTTGCCACCATGTATGCCAATGTTACGGAATGTCAAGGACTTCACAGAAGTCACACTTCGTATCTCTAGCATGGCAAGGGAACAGATAGAGGATATAAATGGGTTATGAAATACAGTATCTAACAAACACAAACCACACCAGGTCAGTAGAAGTACTTAAGGTCTCACCTGCCTCTGTTCAGAATTGGTGGCCCACTGGGATTTGTTGGCACTAAGTTTTAAGTATGTACTTCCTGGCCAGGCGCAGTGGCTCATGCCTATAATCCCAGCACTTTGGGAGGCCGAGGCAGGCAGATCATGAGGTCAGGAGTTCGAGATCAGCCTGGCCAACATGGTGAAACCCTGTCTCTACTAAAAACACAAAAATTAGCCGGGCATGGTGGCAGGCGCCTGTAATCAGAGCTACTTGGGAGGCTGAGGCAAGAGAATCACTTGAATCTGGAAGGAGGAGGTTACAGTGAGCCAAGATCATGCCACTACACTCCAGGCTGGGCAACAGAGCGAGACTCCATCTCAAAAAAAAAAAAAAAGTAGGTACTTCCTGTGCCAGCTTGTGTAGAGAATCCACTTTACTGAGTATAGTTCTAAGCAATAAGCTCTTGGCATGAACTAGGCGACATATATCTTCAAGATCAGAGGGTTATTTTATTTATTTATTTTTTGAGATGGAGTTTCCCTCTTGTTTCCCATGCTGGAGTGCAGTGGTGCGATCTCGGCTCACTGCAACCTCCACCTCCCAGGTTCACGCGATCTCCTGCCTCAGCCTCCCAAGTAGCTGGAATTACAGGCATGTGCCACTATGCCCAGCTAATTTTGTATTTTTAGTAGAGATGGGGTTTCACTATGCTGGTCAGGCTAATCTCGAACTCCTGACCTCAGGTGATTCACCCACCTCGGCCTCCCAAAGTGCTAGGATTACAGGCATGAACCACCATGCCCAGCCCAGAGGGTCTTTAAGACATTTTTTAGAGACAAGGTCTCCCTCTCTCACCCAATCTGGAGTACAGTGGTGTGATTATAACTCACTCTAACCTCCAAATCTTGGGCTCAAGCAATCCTCCTGCCTCTGCCTCCCAAGTAGCTGGAGCTACAAGTGTGTGCCACCGTGCTTGGCTAATACAATCAGAGGGTCTTTTAATCTTGAGTCCTTGACATACCAGAATGTGACAGGCTTCTTAAAGTGGCCTTTTATTGAAGGGACTGGTGGAAGAGAGATGTTTCAATATATATCCTCTTGAGCTTTTGGAATTTGGTACTATGTGATTTTATTACCTATGTAATAAATGAATGCAATTACTTTTAAAAATGGTTCTTCCTTCATGCCTTATTTGGCTGATCCTGTAACTGCTCATACAGGTTTAATTTCAGTTTTGTAGCCCAAAGTTGCCTCAATTTGTCAAGTCAATAAGCCTCTGTTATGTATCCAACACCAATAAGCCCTCTCACTTTAAAAATACAATATACTTTTGAAGCTTCATCTTGCATGTTGGTATGGTAAAGTGCTTGGTTAATTTAGCAAAGGGGTGTTCTGAAGAGTATCTTTAGACAAGTTCTTTAGTAGTGAGTTGGAGTTAAGCTAAGGCACCTCTTCTTTCTCCATTGTGACATCTTACCACCAGATTCGTTTCTTAGAAATTTCACTGGTTTAATGTGGAGCCCAAGGTAGATCAAGACTGAATGGAAATGACACTCTTCTCTGTTCACCTCTCTGATGAATTGTCAGTTAAGGCATAACCAAAAAACTCCCTTATTGAGTCCTGCCCCCTTCCTCAGTCCACCCTGGTGACAGTGTCTTTCAGGTACTGATTTAAATACATCAGCCTGACTTTAACAGTGTTCACTAGGCTAACACAACACTCCTGATTTGGGACAAATGTCACTGAGACCCAGAGTTCCCTCCTGCCCTGCTCTGTCTTGGCCGGGCAATCCTGGAACTTGTGTAGGTTTTCGTCCTCGCTGGAGCCAAATCACTTCCCCTACCTAGACTGCATCTTCCTAAACTTGCCTGGCTTTGCTGTTATCAGTTTTAACTAGCTTGGCTCTACCCAGCCTCACCTGAATAACAATTTCCTTGTGACCAGATGACACTCACTGTAGCTGGCCAGGCTTGCCCTGTGTCCTGAAGCTTGAGTCACTCTTCTGTTGACTTGCCTGCCTTGTCTCTTTCTTGCCCACTGACCTGAGGTGGCTATCAAGCCAAACGGTCTGACTTTTGCCTCTAGATTGACAACTCTACTGCTGGGAATTGGGAGGAGGAGGAGGACGATGGTAAAAGGCGCCACCATTTCTGTGTCTCAGAAGGGGGGAGGTGAGAGTCATCTGCAATTAGCGGATAATTAGCGCTGCTGACCCTTGGGGCTCATCAGCGCTCCTGGGGCCAGCCCCCAGCAATCAGCCAGGGCAGGTCGTGAGTGTCAGGCCCAGGAATGAATAGGGCTCATCAGCGGCGCTGGAGCTGGGGAGCCAATCAGGGAAAATTAATAGCAGAAGAGAAGGAGAGAGAGCGAGGGAGGGAGACAAGAGATAGACAGACAGACAAGAGATACAGATAAAGGAAAGACATGAGAAAAATCGAGTAAGAGGGACTGGGATAAGGAATGAGAGATGGGAAAGAAATAATCAGAGGAATAGGAATAGAAACGAGGACGGGAAAGGGAAGAGGGGTGGGAGGAAGAAAAAGAATGTAAAGGACGGGAGAAAGATGGAGGGGAAAGGTCAGAGGAATGGTAAGTACTTGGCATAGTGTGGGCACTCAAGGAAATTACCCACCGAGGCAAGAGAAAGGGACTAGGGGAAGTTGGAGATGGAGGAGGGAATGAGGAAGACGGTGAAGAGCCAATGCCAAGAGAATAGAGACCAGAGGCCAGAGTGCGAATGGGGCAGATAGGAGGAAAGGGGCCCCCGTAAGAGTGGCCCTAAGCCGCAGAACCGGGCGGGCCCAGCGCGCCCCCTGTCGGCCCCGCCTCGCCTCCCTCAGCCCCGCGCTCTCGCTGGAGGGGGCGGTGGCCGTGCTGTCCCGCCCGTCGCGCCGGAGCTTGCTCTGGGGACCGCCACAACGTCCGCTCCACGGGCAGGGGAGGGGTGTCGGAGCTGGGAGGCACGCCGGGGAATGACTTGGGGCCCGAAGGAGGGCGGCGGCCCGGAGCAGAGGGGTGCTGAGGTCCGGCCCCGCTGCCTGTCCCTGCTGGTGCGCCCTCTCCGCCTGCCGCCCGGTGTCCCATCCACGCTCGGCCCCGCCGCCCCATCGGAGCCTGGGCCACCTCCCGCTTGCCCTCCTAGCCGGGCGGAGCCCGGGCCAGGTGGGCTGAGTTGGGGGGGTGGACTGGGTGGAGGGAAGGGGACCGGCCCAGCAGCTGCCGCCGCCTTCTCGTCGGCCGCAAACTTTCACAAAGCGGCGTGTCCGGCCTCATCAATCTCCATTAATAATAGTTGGTTGGGCCGCGGGGGGCGGGTGGGGGTCCCGGGCCGGCCGGCCGGGCCGCTGGGAACGGGCTCTGCGGAGGGAGCGGGAGCCGGGCGCGGCGGCGGCGGCGGGCGGAGGGAGGAAGTGAAGCGTAATTTGAGGAAGATGGATGAGTCCGGAGGGCGACACCCCCAGCCCGCCCGCTCGCCCGCCCCCTCCCTCCTTATGAGAGAGAGGGAGCGCGGCGCCGGAGCCACACTGCGCCGAGCCCGCGCCCCGCCGCCACCTCGGCCCGGGAGCCAGGGAGCGAGCCCTGCGTGTCCGCGCGGGGCGCCCGAGCCGCGGGGCGCACGGAGGCGCCCAGAGAGGAGCGCCCCGGGGCGGCCGCAGCTCCGAGCAAGATGCAGCGGGCCGGAGGCGGTAGCGCCCCTGGGGGCAACGGCGGGGGCGGCGGCGGGGGCCCGGGCACTGCCTTCTCCATCGACTCCCTAATCGGGCCGCCGCCGCCGCGCTCCGGCCACTTGCTGTACACCGGCTACCCCATGTTCATGCCCTACCGGCCGCTCGTGCTGCCGCAGGCGCTGGCCCCTGCGCCGCTGCCCGCTGGCCTCCCGCCCCTCGCCCCGCTAGCCTCTTTCGCCGGCCGCCTTACCAACACCTTCTGCGCGGGGCTGGGTCAGGCTGTGCCCTCGATGGTGGCGCTGACCACCGCGCTGCCCAGCTTCGCGGAGCCGCCCGACGCTTTCTACGGGCCCCAGGAGCTCGCCGCCGCCGCTGCCGCCGCCGCCGCCACTGCCGCCCGAAACAACCCCGAGCCAGGCGGCCGACGCCCAGAGGGTGGGCTGGAAGCTGATGAGCTGCTGCCGGCCCGGGAGAAAGTGGCAGAGCCCCCACCACCTCCGCCTCCGCACTTCTCAGAGACTTTTCCAAGTCTGCCCGGTAAGTGCTAGGGCCGACCAGGGCTGGCGGGAGGCCGGTTCACCTGGAAATTCCAGACAGGAACCTGCTCGGAACCTCGGCACCTGCCTGGAGCCTTGAAGTCCCAGACCTTTAGATCGCGCGCAGGTTCTGACTCCAATTCAGTTCCAAATACAGCCTCTTTAGATTCCAGAACCCCCGCCCTGCTCTGTCCCCATAGCCCTGAAGGCTAACCGAAGACTTTGCAGTGCTACCTTCACATTAGTGCCTTTCCCTCGGCATCCTAGCCATCAAGCCTTGGCCCTGTCTCCTTTTCAGAATTCCTTCATTTTTTTCCTCCTCTGTCAGGGGTAGACAAGCTACAAGGATGGGATTTCCGGGGGCACCAAGATGGGGGTATGTTGAAGCAGCTGTCAGTTCAGCAATGGAGGGCATGTTCTGGCTTCTAAGGAGATCATACTGACCCTAAAGGCTCAAAGGATAGGAATAGGCTCTGTGGATGCAGGGGCAAAAAGAGTGTGGGGGGGGCGGGGTGCGTCTCAAAGCCGTGACTTCTGAATTGGCAGATTCAGAGCTAAGCCTTGAAGAACTGAGTAGGGGGCCAAAGAGAACATTAGCTACAGGAGGCCTAGCACACGCTGGACAAGTGCTGACTAGGAGACCAAGAGAGAGGCTAAAGGCTGGGCTGAGTTGGGTGTGGCCCAAAGATCTAGGGTGCAGAACCCAGCTAAGATTCAGCTGACAGATAATTCAAGGGCCCTGGACCCTCCATGAATGGTGCCCTCTCCATAGAGGCAGGGTGTATTAAACTGAACCTTGTTTAGAGTCCATTCAATTAGAGCCCTCCTGACCTCTCTATTGGTCCTTAACTCCTAGAAGCCAGAAAAGCTTTCTTCTGGCTAGGCAGATTCAGGTGTTCTGAGTTCCAAAGCTTATACAATTTGCTGGGCCCTATTTAAGAAAAATAGGCACCACTTGCAAGTGTGGGGACTCTGATGCTTCAACATCTTTAGTATCAGGATGGAACCGCTTCTGCTCAACCATTCATTGCATCCAGCTTAGAGGTGGAAATGACCCCAGTAGGCCTGGGAGCTGACTTGAACAGAGACAAGAAGGGAATGCAAGAGTGCTTTTGTCCTTTGCCAGCAGAGATAATTCTTGGTTATCAGTTATGGGGCCCTTTCTGACATTGTCCAAAGGGTTAATCACTCTTTCAGACCCCAAAGGCTGCCATGGGTCCTGTCTTCCTATTCTTTTCTCCTTTCGCCCTGACATTTTGCTTTTGGGGATTCAGCTGTTGTTTTCTTTTTTGTACGTGGTTGGATCAGGAAGACCCAGTAACTGAAGTCAGAATAGCATCTTCTAAGGGGGATCATAAGGAACAGATAGAGCAGCAACTGGAAGGTGGGAGAAAATGTCCACAAGATAAAAGGGCCCAGGGCGGGAGCCTGGAAGCCAGCAGGATGATCTTAAGAAAAAAAGATTAGTATGATTGTCAGAATAGGATGGTCCTAAGGCAGAAAAAAGAGTAAGACAGGCCATCAAAGAGATGACTTTGGAGGAGGTAGGACCTGAAGGTGTAACCAGACACACATAGAAAGAGATGAGCTGAAGAGAGAGGATGGAGGGGGGATCCCTTGGTAGCGGGGACTTAGGGGCATATGCCCAAACTGTGGGACAACAAGCAATTTGTCCCACCCTTTCAGGTCTGCTCAGTTCTTATTTTGACCTATATGTATAATGGGAGCTCTTTTCTGGATCATATAGTATATTGGCTATAAAAACAGACATTGAGAAAGAGAGGAATAAGCAGAGAAAAAACAGAAGAGAAATATTGATGAAACAAGAATAGAGGAAAGGACCAGGGGATGAGTTGTATACTGGAATATACAAAGAGAACATGAAGAAGGAGAGGGTTCTCTGCTGGAAAAGGGACTCTGGACTGGACTAAATGAAAAGTGAACTGTATTACTGGACCACAAGTGTGAGTGAGTGTGTGTGTGTATGTGTGTGTGTGTGTTTGTGTGTGTGTGTGTAAGAGTTCTGTCATGAGAGGATTTGGGGGGAACTAAATAAAAATACTAGGGGAATAAGGAAAAGTTTCAACACTAGGAGTAATTTTCTTTAAAGAGTTTTGAATACTGAGAGTGAGGGGAAACTGGAATTTATATAAAATGACAGAGCTTCATCATCCGAGGAAAATGTTGAAAGCAAAAAAAAAAAAAAAAAAAAAGGGAAATTTGTGTTGTTCTTGGAGTAAAGGCAAGGAATTTTTTTTGCCAAGAATAATGGAAAGGAGAACTTACAGAGGAAGAATTTTGAAAAAGTGCTGGAATAAAGGTAATCACTCATGCTGGGAGGAGATACATGTAAAGGGTTTATAGTGGGGAGGCTGGGACACAGTAGTAAGGAGGAGAGACTTCAGAAGAAACATTCAAAGAGCATGAGGAATGAGAGCTCCTATCTGTGACGGCTGCTTCTGTCACTCTCAGTAAACACGCTTCCAACTCTTCCTGGGCAAGCCATTCATATCCACCTTCCCAATCTTGAGTTTTTCCAGAAATCATTGAGAAAAGAAAATGCAATTCCAGAAATGAGAGACATAAAATCAATTTGGGGACTGATGACACATGACCCAGGCTAAAACTGGTTGGAAAATAAATACTCTGTTTTGGGAATTGTATTAAAGTATTTGGAGTGAAATGACAGAGCTCTCTGCTGTGAATAATGGGATTGAAACCTCAACATTAGAAGAATTTGGAGAAATAATGCAATCTTTAAAATGACAGAGGAGAAATTGTTTTCCTTGTGTGAATGAGTGACATGGGTCTGAAATTATTATTAATTTACATTTGTTTAGTGTTTTACAACTGCTAACCCGTTTAAATAAAATCATAGTGTAGATAGGCCAATTTGGAGAATGATTAGTGATTTTCTTTGGGAATTACGGGGACTATTTTTTTAAATTTGTTGAGAGTTAAGACAGGTACCATTCTCAACTAGAACTGAGGAAGGATAAAAGGAACTTTGTTGTGATTTGATTGCAGGAGTAGAAGCTATATTAGCAGATGAAAAGAAATATGATATATAGAAGTAATTGGGTAGAAAGTTATTGAAAATGGTAGATTGAAAAGAATCACAAGTTTGGAATGTGGGAAGCAGTGGGGAAAATTGAGAGAATGTCTTTTAGTAAGAGTAATAAAGAGGAGAGAATTCCGAACTGTTAGGAAAGATTAAAGTGTGACTCAATAGAAGAGCCCAAAGCAGTGCTGGCTAGTAGAGATATATGCAAGCCATATATGTCATTAAAAATTTTTTATTAGCCACATTAAAAAGATAAAAATAGGTAAAATTAATTTTAATTTTATTTAACTCAAGATGTCCAAAATATTATTTCAACATTAATCAATATTAACATTTTAATGATATAATTTTATATCTTCTTTTCATATTAAGTCTTCAAACTCCAGTGTTATTTTACACTTCCAGCACATCTCCATTTGGACTAGCCATGTTTCAGTTGGTCAGTAGCCACAGGTGAACAGTGGTGACCGTATTCAACATGACGGATCTAGAGAGTTTTAAGAACAGAGTTATGTGAAAGTGATGGAGGAAAAGGAGCTTTGAATTGGATAATGGGTCCTCAGTGTATTAGGAATAATGGAGAGAAGAGAGCAGGAAGCACTAAATGACAGGAGAGAATAGAATTCTGTCTTAGGTGGGATGGGCAGAGATTATCTCATGTGTCTGACGGTTTGTGTGAGCTCTGGCTGAGAGTAATCAAAGCTAACTTGCTGTGTGCAAGATGTGGTGCAGATATGCATCAGAGCAACAATGGGTGAAAAGGATGCTATGTGCTGGGCAAATGATGAAAAGAGCCGTGAATGTGGAGAAATGCAGAAAGCTGGGCGCGGTGGCTCACGCCTGTAATCCCAACACTTTGGGAGGCCGAGATGGGCAGATCACCTGAGATTGGGAGTTTCAGACTAGCCTGACCAACATGGAGAAACCCCATCTCTACTAAAAATACAAAATTAGCCGGGCTTAGTGCCGCATGCCTGTGGTCCCAGCTACTCAGGAGGCTGAGGCAGGAGAATCACTTGAACCCAGGAGGCAGATGTTGCAGTGAGCCGAGATTGCGCCATTGCACTCCAGCCTGGGGGGCAACGAGCAAAACTCCATCTCAAAAAAAAAAAAAAAAAAAGGCAGAAGAAAACTTTGAGTTGGAGGTGTCTAGAGCAATTATTCACTCAGGGGAAAAAGAAGATTGGATTGCCTGAATGCAAAAGCTTAGGAAGTGAGGAATGGTAGCTACTCCATATATATTTGTTAGATGGATGACAAAAATGTAGTGAGAGATTGACGTGAAAACTAATAACCAGTATTGGGCATAGTGAAGAAAACATTTGTAGTTTAAGGTTATATAGAAGATATGGGAATATGATGGGACAAACTTGAGACATGCTGTTGTAGTAAACATTGTTTTTTTAAACTAAGCATAAAAAGATTTGCTAATTTCTGAATACAGATTGGCAATAATAATTGAAATCATGCAAGGAGACCAGGGAGACTTCCTAGGAGCCTCGTATTCAAGTGCTGATTACTGTAAGCTAAGCACCTGAATGTAGCTAGGGAACATTTGGATGACCATTAATTAATTTCTGAATAGGTATCCATTATGATTGTTAAGATATGATATTTACTTATGAGAGGAAAACAGAAAATGATAATATGACGTGGAATTAGAGAATTATGTTGTTAGAAACAAGAGGGAGATTTTTGGGGGAAGTGATGGAGATCCAGAGTATGTTTTCCTAGAACTTTTGAGCATACAGTCAGAGTGATTGCTGCATTGACATTTATAGAAAGGCAAATACTGCATTAACTTAATGTGATTGATGGAACATTTGTTTAGGAGTTGTGACACGTGGATTCAATTCTCACCTTTGTCACTCATTAGTTGTATAATTTTGACAAGTCACTTAGTTCAATTCAGGGAACATTTATTGTCTGTCTATTACAGACTTAGTATATTTGAGACACAGTGGGAGATTCAAAGTCACATGACTTCTCTAGGCTTTGGTTTCCTCAGCTGGGCCAAAAGTTTTGGTTCAGATGATTTTTAATGTTCCTTTCAATTCTCTAGGCCTCAGTGTTTAAAGTAGAGCTCTCAACCTGGACTCCACAGACCTTTCATCAGGGGATCTGTTAGCTATGGGTGGGAGAAAATTTATACCTTTATTTTTTATCACTTCAACTATGAATATAGGCCAAAAATCATAGTTGTTTCAGCGTGCATGATGTTTTTGTCAGTGAAAGAAATCACAGATAGTTTGATATACATTTACAGTCTTTGGAGGGACCTTGTTTAATGAATAAAGAAACATGATTATATCACAAGTTCTGTTTTAAACTATATTTTAATATACTTGACTTCAAATGTAATACTATGTATTTTATGTTGTATGTCTAAAAGCATTATTCTAGAAAGTGTTCATAGGCTTTACCAGACTGACAAAGGACTTAAGGGCACAAAAGGGTGAAGAACCCCCTGGATCAGAGATAGACCTCAGGAGTGACAACAGGAAAATTTTATTAGGAGGATTAGAATCACAGGCTAAGATGCCCTGTGCCATAGTGAAAGTAACCCTTCAGGGGTTGGCAGAGAGAAAGAGTCTCTAAGGTGGCACATGTAAATATGGAGATATATATAATAGATGATTAGGAGGAGGATTCTTATACTTGGAGTGGCAGGCATGAGTAGACTATACTGGGAATAATGCAGAGAGGTAATATTTGGAATAATGGGGGAAATATTTTAATTGGAAAGAAGGAAGAACATGCATTGTGAGCAAAGTGCTTTGCATTGAGAGAAATGTTACAATAGGAAGCAAGAATTCTGCCTGGGAAGTAATAGGAAAAGAAAAGTAATGGGAAAAGAAACTGATTTGGAATTAGGAAATAGAAAGAAGAGAAGTAATTGAGTAGATGTATAAAAGAGAGAGAGATTTAAACAGGAATGATGAGAAGGAAAGAATTTGGTGGGAAGAAGGAGGGAATGGGGAAATGCCCTGTGCTGGGGTAGGAAAGAAACTTTGTGTCTGAACCAGTGAAAAGGACAGAGCTCTCTATGCAAGGTAGTGCTCATAGCCGACAAAAGGCCTGGATTAGGAGTGTAGTAAAAAAGAGGCGGGAAATTTTTTTTGGAAGTCTGAGCTTGTTGGGAGAAAGTTATCAGCTTAGAGTACTGTGGATGAAATGCTAATGTGCTAGGACTAATTGAGAGAAAGGGTGATAGGGAGAAGAGATGCTTGCATTTGGTGCAATAGAGGAGTGGCCTACACAAGTTGAATTCAGGTGTAGTAGAAAGAGACAGGTGCTGCAAGCAGTGTCTTCACTGGCCATTATAGAGGGGAAAGCAATGATCCTTATGTGATGAAAAGAATCTGTATTAGAAGTAGAGGGGCTATAGGAACTCAGATGAGGGTTATAAGCAAAAGGCACTGTTCAAAATATGAGGACTGGGAGGAACAGGAAAATACTTCTGACTGGGGATAATGGGAGGCAGATGTCTTGACTGAATTATGGAGAAGATGATATAATAGAAGTAATGGAGAAAACAGAACTCTGTAGTGGGAACAGTGGGAAGAGAAGTAATGCAGAGGTGTCTCCATTGAGGGAAGGAGATGTAATTACCCTGAGTGTAAAGGCAAGAAGTGCTTTGTGCTGCAATTAATAACTATTCTATGAATTATGTGTGGACACTACAAGTACATAAACTGATTAGCCTAAGCAAAGGAAGTGTCTTAGCTTCCTCATCAGTAAAATTAGGGGCTTGAATTAGGTGATCTCTAAGATTCCTTCCAGCTCTACAATTCTGTTTTTATCTATAAGGATATCTTTATTAATGAATTATTTCTTTTAAAAAAGAAAGGCATCCTGAGCAAAGGGCCTGGGGAAACTATACTTTTCAGTGGTGTTGTAGTCATGGAGGAGGAGGAGGAGGTAGCAAGGTAAGATGCATGCATCTTGAGGTGAGATCAGGGCTGGTCTTTACGGTGGAAAAGGCTTGTCTTCTGGGATTGGGGAGGGCATACTCAAGCTATGACTGTGTATAGCTGTCACATTAAATGAGAGAGAGAAACATTTGATAAAGATGGTAGATTTTGTATAGGCCAAATAGATTGGGGATCAGTTGGGACCAACTTTAACTGGTGAGGAAGGAAGCAGTGGAAAAGAAGAGAAGTTGTGTTGTAAAATTGGTTCCTGGCCTTCTATATTGTTTCTGTATCTGGAACAATATTTATGATAGGCTGACATTAGAATTCAGTCTCATCCTAGTATGGTGGCTCATACCTGTAATCTCAGCTCTTTCGGAGGCCGAGGTGGATCACTTGAGTCCATGAGTTTGAGATCAGCCTGGTATAACATAGTGAGACCTTGTCTCTACCAAAAGAAATTTGCCAGGTATGGTGGTGTGTATCTCTAGTCCCAGCTACTCAGAAGGCTGAGGTAGGAGGATTGCTGGAGCCTGAGAGGTTGAGGCTTGAGGCTGCAGTGAGATTTGATTGCACTACTGCACTCCAGCCTGCGCAACAGAGCAAGACCTTGTCTCAAAAAACAACAACAAAAATTCAGTCTCTGCCTGGGTGCAGTGGCTCATGGCTGTAATCCCAGCACTTTGGGAGGCTGAGGCTAGGAGTTCGAGACCAGCCTGGGCAACATGGCAAAATCCCGTCTCTACAAAAAATACAGAAAATTAGCTAGCAGTGGTGGTGCACACCTGTGGTCCCAGCTACACTGGAGGCTGAGGTAAGAGGATCCCTTGAGCCTGGGAGGTGGAGGCTGCACTGAGCCAAGATCATGCCACTACACTCCAGCCTGGGTAACGGAGTGAGACCCTGTCTCAAAAAAAAAAAAAAAAATTCAGACACTTTTTTTACATTAAATGTTAACAAAGAGATGAGGTATAGTGCAAAGGAGCAAGCATGGGCTTTGGTCAGGAAAGCTGGGTACAGATGTTGGTGGCGCACTTTCTTTGTGATCTATAGGAAGTACTCACCTGTACAGTCTGTTTCCTCACCAGCAAAATAAGGACAGTAATATTTACCTCACAGGGTTAAGGATTAAATGCACAGATATTTGTGCAGCATCCTGAAAGTAATAGGTGCTCAATAATTTATCCTTATTGTCCTTGCCTTGGAAATATGTGAGGCGCTTTCCTGGGAATTAAGGTGGGAAAGATCTTGTTACTAGGAATGGTGTAGGATAGGTGACACTCTATGTATTGAAAAGGACAAATATTTCTGGGAGTGATGATAGAGTAGTTCTGTGTTCTTAGAACTGATTATTCGGGGACTGCCAGGAAAGAACATTGTACTGAATCTAATTAGGGGTAGATTTCACATGTGTCTTTGGCTCTTTCTCCCTCTTTTCGGTTTCCCTGTCTCAATTTTGGTGTCCTCTGTAAATCCCAAGCCTGCTGAAAACCCCTTTACTGTGCCTTACTAGGGCCTGTTCTCCCTTTCTCTCCATTAAAACAAAAACAAAAACAAAAACAAACAAACAAACAAAAAAACAAAAACAAAAAAACTCTTCTTGTTTCTTTATCGAAAAATTTCTATTCCCTCATATGTTTCATTTCAATTTGATGTTAAAATCAAAGCCAGTGGATTAAACTAATTCACACTCAGGTGGGTTGAGATTTTTTAAAGTCCAGATGAATTTCAAACTGGTGGAATCTTATGTGGTATTACTATGAATAATTTTATGTGGTATTACTAATTCACACTCAGGTGGGTTGAGATTTTTTAAAGTCCAGATGAATGTCAAACTGGTGGAATCTTATGTGGTATTACTATGAATAATTTTAGGTAATATGGAAACATTAGCGTGGATGGGAGAGTTGTGGGAGTGAGGTGGAGAGGTTTACTTTCCCTGGAGTCGTGTGACCATTGTCTCTTCTGGTTACAGCATTGTATTTAGTCAGAACTCTTTGGGTTGGTAGTGATAGTGGCTCAGCTCTCAGCTAAAATGGGGATTTATTGCTTCTTGTAACTGCAAAATACCTGAGTGGATTCAGAAATGTAAGTAGTGTTGTGAGGTCTTTCTTTTTTGCTCCCAACCTGGCTCCTCTCTCTGTCTTCACCTCATTCTCTCCTTAAGACAGCTTTCTTCATTTAGCTAGAGGTAAGAGAAGGCACAAGCACATGCAGTTCTAAATTTTTATAATCCCAGGTTAGGACCTGAGTGGATTCTAGTGTAAATAAAACCCTGGGATGACTGATTCACTAGCTTGAATCATGACTCCAGGGAGATAGCATATTACAATTGGTCAGAACCAAGTCACATGCCCACCTTTAATCAGGAAGGTAGAGAAATGCTGTTGACAGTCCCACCAAGTAGTGGGTAGTGTAGCGGGGAAGCAGTACCTAAAGGAAGCGGGTACTGCTACTGAGCAAAAGGGGGAAGGTATGCTGGGCAGACAAAAACAACCCAAAACGGATGTCTACCTCAACCAGAAAGAAGGAAAAGAATGGGCCTTCAGCTCCCTTTCAGTATTAGGAAGAAATACTGAAAGGAAATCCTTTGTTTCCCCACTGGCTAGCTAAATAGTGATAAAGAGATCCTGGCAGTGAAGGTCTGAAGAGAGTTCTGTAATGAGGAAGGCAGAGAGAGATGAAGATAGTACAAAAATTTCCATCCCTCAGTGAGGCTTTCTGTTTGCTCTGATACCTATACGAGAAAGAGCTCTATGAGGAATGAGGGAGAAAGTTGTAAACTAGAAGCTAGAGAACATTGAGTGTTTTTGTTTGTTTGTTTGTTTGTTTTTGAGACAGAGTCTCGCTCTGTTGCCCAGGCTGGTGGAGTGCAGTGGCGCGATCTTGGCTCCCTGCAACCTCCGCCTCCCGGGTTCAAGCAATTCTCCTGCCTCAGCCTCCCGAGTAGCTGGGACTACAGGCATGTGCCACCATGCCCAGCTAATTTTTGTATTTTTAGTAGAGACAGGGTTTCACTATGTTGGCCAGGCTGGTCTTAAATTCCTGACCTCCTGATCTGCCCGCCTCAGCCTCCCAAAGTGCTGGGATTACAGATGTTATTATTTTCAAAGTTAGAAAATACACTTTTTTTTTTTTTTTTTTTTTTTTTGAGACAGAGTCTCACTCTGTTGCCCGGGCTGGAGTACAGTCGTGCGATCTCTGCTTACTGCAACCTCTGACTCCTGGGTTCAAGCGATTCTCCTGCCTCAGCCTCCTGAGTAGCTGGAATTACAGGCGGGCACCGCCATGCCTGGCTAATTTTTGTAGTTTTAGTAGAAACAGGGTTTTACCATGTTGGCAAGGCTGGTCTCGAACTCCTGACCTCAAGTGATCCGCCTGCCTCAGCCTCCCAAAGTGCTAGGATTACAGGCATGAGCCACCGTGCCCAGCCAAAAATGCATTTTTAAATAAAAGAAGCACTGACTGGTAAGATTACATCATACAAACCAATAAGGACAAAAGAACGGGAGAAAGATTTGGTGGGAATTTTGTCTCAGGAATGACAGGAAAAGTAGCTTGTTAAAGGACAGGTGAAGTTTGGTGAGTGAAACCTCTCTGATGACAATTTTAAGAATCTTCTCTGAGAATGTTAAGGGAAGATATTAATGATTAGGCTAGGACTCTGTGGTAGTAAGTGAAAGGGATGAGATCTTTTTCTTTCTCTCTCTCTCTCTTTTTTTTCGTTTTTGTTTTGTTTTTTGTTTTTTTTTTTTTTTTTTTTTTGAGACAGGGTCTCACTCTGTCGCCCAGACTGGAGTGCAGTGGTGTGATCTCAGCTTACTGCAACCTCCGCTCTCAAGTTCAAGTGACTCTCCCACCTCAGCCTCCTGAGTAGTTGGGATTACAGGTGTGAGCCAATGTGCCCAGCTAATTTTTTTGTATTTTTAGTAGAGACAGGGTTTCACCATGTTGGCCAGGCTGGTCTCCAACTCCTGGCCTCAAGTGATCTGCCCGCCTTGGCTTCCCAAAGTGCTAGCATTACAGGTGTGAGCCACTGAGTCTGACTAAAAGGGGTGAGATCTAAACTTGGATTTGATAAGAAGGTTATTTATCTAATGAGACATCTGGGGAGAGGGCTTTTACAAGTGGGAGAGGAGGAGAAAATAGTTTACTGGAAAGAATGAAAACAGCATTAACTGCAGTTTTAGGAGACTTGACACCCTGTCCCTCTCTGATTCTAGACCTGACACTCTGTCCCTCTCTGCGTGACTTAGGAAATCATTTAATCTGTCTGAAACTCCATTTTTTCACCAGAAAATAAGGTTACTACCTCTCCTATTACTACTAATAATAGATCTGCTCTACGTCAGTCAACTGCTTGAAGATAAGATAGTAAATGTGGAAAATGTTTTGAAAAGTTAAAGATCATACAAGAGTGCTCTTGGAAATGGCAATGTTAGTATGCCCTGAAAGGAGGTCTGAGCTTAAAATGGTGGGAAATTGCCCTGAACTTGTCATGAAGCTGGGAGGGGTTCTGGATGACAGTGATGTAAAGAAAATTTTTTTGACTTGGAGTAAAGAATGCTAAAGAGTCATAGGAAGAGTGCAGAGAGAGAGAGAGAGAAAATGAAAATGAATGTTTCCAATTATACCTAAAATTATAGGCAGGAGTAGGAGCATAATGGAAGCATGAAATTCATGAGAGTGAGTGAAAAATAAACTGAGAGTGAGCTGGCTGTTTTAAACAATCGGAGAAACTACTGTTTTTGAAAAGAACAGAGAAATAATTCTGTATTGGGCATGATGAAATGAGGATTTAGAAGTGGGAGTGATGGTAAATATGTCTCTTTTTTGAGGAATGACCTGTGTTTCTTCCCACCTTTTGACCCCACCCAAACTGGAACTGGATTCAGGGAGATGAGTAGTTGGCCTGTGAAAATCAGGAAGAGATTCATTGTCCTAAGATGGGCGGACCAGGAGAGAACCTAACCTTTCCTAAGAGTGGTTGGGGCAAGTGTTAGGATAGTTGTTTTTGAAGTAGAGAGAAGATAAGTCAGAACTGAGGGGCTTCTCTTCTATGAATACTAAAGATAATTGATTTCCTACGGTGATAACAGCAGGAGCTGCAGTAATGGGGTGAATGAGGGACAGCACAGGGGCTAGATGAATTCCTGTAGTTGGGAGCATAAAGTTGTCCTCCACTCCCTCTGGCTTTTCCTCCTACTCCTCGGTGCCTCTAGCGCAGGCCTCCCTGCCTAGATGGAGTGAGTCTAGGGCATTGTGTTCTTTCTGCTGGAGAACACCTACTATGGATTCTTTGGCCCTTGATTTCTTCCCTAGCCCGAACTGACCCATTACCGAGATGGCCTTCTTTCTGACTCTGGAGCTGCTCCCCTTCCTCTTGGAAGGAAGGCCCCATGCAAGCACGTCTCCTGGAGCATGAGTGCTGTTCTCTGGAATGAGATTAATGCCCTTGACATGAACTCTACAAGTAATCAAGGTTCAAACCTTGTGATTTCTAGTTTTTAGGATAATAGCATCCACCAGGAGAATTCACATGAACTCTGTTTCCTAATGACCAGTCTGTCCTACCATCACTTCCCCTGACCAGAGGCCAAACTGTTTTTCACAGATTAGACTCAACCATAGGGAACAAGCTGGAAACTCAATATAGTCTTCTTATTACCAATAATATCATCCTCATACATAAAGGACAGAACCTTTCTGTCTGTTTGGCCTACCTACCTAGCACAACAAAATAGTTTACAATTTTAAAATTTTCATTTTGCTGAAGTATTCTCATCAGAATCATTATTTCATTATTTTCCATAGGAAATTTTTTTCATGCAAACCAAAAACTTGCAATTTTCCATGTAACATTTTTAATTCTTATTTATTTATCGTTTTTTGTTCATACCAACCAATTATACTGTCTGCAATTGGAAATTTACTTTTTTTTTCGAGACAGAGACTCTGTCGCCCAGGCTGGAGTGCAGTGGTGCGCTCTCTGCTCACTGCAATCCTGCCTCAGCCTCAAAAGTAGCTGGAATCACAGGCGCACGCCAACACCCCTGGCTAATTTTTGTATTTTTAGTAGAGACAGGGTTTCACCATGTTGGCCAGGCTGGTGGTGAACTCCTGACCTCAGGTGATCCACCCACCTCAGTCTCCCAAAGTGCTGGGATTACAGGCATGAACCACCATGCCCAGCCAGAAATTTACTTTTATGAACATTGTATCTACCAAGTCCAGTTATTCTAAATCAAATTTTGCAAATAGAAATTTTATCAACAAGATTTGCTTCTTGCCAGCCATGGTGGCTCACACTTGTAATCCCAGCACCTTGGGAAGCCGAGGTGGGAGGTTTGCTTGAGTCCAGAAGTTTGAGACCAGCCTGGGCAACATAGTAGGACCCCAACTCTGCAAAAAAGTAAAAAAAATAAAAATAAAAAAGTTAGCCAGCCATGGTGGTGTGCGCCTATGGCCCAGCTACTTGGGAGGCTGAGGCAGGAGGATCACTTGAGACCAGGAGTTCAAGGCTGTGGTGAGCTATGATTACTGCATTCCAGTCTGGGTGACAGAGCGAGCACCTGTCTCAGGAAAAAAAAAAAAAGATTTGCTTCTTTCAATTTTTAGTCAATAGCAAATTTTTATGTGCAATTTTTATTTTTTACTATTAATATTCATTATAAATTGGATAAAAGGAAATATTTTTATTTCTTAGCTAATTCCTGAGAAAATAGTTAGCCGTTTTGAAATTTCCACATTGTAAAGGATCGCACTACTGTTTTGCTCATTCTCTTTCTCTGCCTGTGTCTTTGGCTACTGCAGTCTACAGTGCTCCTTCTCTTGGGGCAGCAGAGAGCAAATGGCAGGGCCAAAATGTTTTGCTTTGCTTCAAATGTATCAGTATTCTAGGGGGAAAGGTAGATGAGGCATTTCTTAAAAAGTACCTTTTGCTTTCTTTCCCCTGATTTTCCCCATATTTTCTCTCTCCCTTCTCTAGACTTTTCAGCCCTTTTATTTTATCTGACTCATCATTTAATTTTTCTGCTATTTCTCTACCCCACTTCTTTCCTTCCCCAGTCTTCTTTCCACCTGCCTTGGCCTTTCCTTCTCTCTCCCACTCCTTGTCGGTCTTCCTCATTGTCCCAGACTCTCCTCTGAGGCATGTGGCTGTATTTTCTCCTCTCGTTGCTTTCTTCTATTGTCCCACCCCATTTCATTTCAAGAGTTGCTTATCAGAGTCTTCAATGTCATGATTATAAAGGCTCAGAGAGAAACTCTTGCCCCTGCCACTCAGCATCCCACTGGGATCAAGTAACCAAGAGAGGTTGTGAACCTGTGCTCCTTGTATGGCTTTAAAAGCAGCACTGAGGGTGGCCGGCTCATGTGGGCTTCATTTTATGGATCTGTCTGAAGACAGAGGGATGGATGATACGATCTCAGGAGGGCCCTGCCAGATCGGGAACCTGGGAGCCTCATCTCAATCATCATCAATTTAGATTTATTGGACACCCCCTGGGTGCTTGGAGTTGTACTAACTGATTTTATCCTTCAAGCCTCGAAGTCTAGTTTCTGCCTTTTTAGCACTGTTTAACATATTGTAATATTGGGCTGAGTTTGTACAAGCCTTTGTTATTCTTTTTGTTATTATTTACTACAAACTATGTTTTAAAAAATTAAAATAGAGGATTTACTAATGGTATTAGGATTGTCCTTAATTTCTTTAAGCATCCTATAGATTTTTAAGATCCTATAGATTCCTACTGCATATGAATTCCTCTCCAGCTAATGTGAGATCTGAGGGCATTCTGAAAAGTGGGAAGGATAACATTCATAGGGAGATGTCTTATGCGCTGGAGCTGGGCGGGGTGGGGTTGTGGGGAATATCGTCGGAGAGGCTTAGGAAAGGAAAGGACAGGGAGGGAAAGAAAGACGGGGAGCACATGCATGAGCATTTGGAAATCGTTTCTTTTATTTAGTCAACAGATGCTTATTGAGTGTCTACTCTGTATTGAGTGTCAGGTCATTTTCAAGACACTGAAGATATTGCAGTGAATGAGAAATATTCAGAATACCTACCTTCACGAAGCTATAGTCTATTAGGAAGAGACAGCCAGTAAAATAAATGAATAAAATTGGTAAAATGGACCAAAGTAACAAATAAATCGGAGAAAGGACATAGAGAGTATCAGAGGGTTTAAATTTTAAAAGGATGACCAGGGGAGGTGTCATTGATAAAGACCTGAAAGAGGTAGGGAATAAGCTAGTGCAAAGATCTAGGTGAAGAGTAGTGTATTCCAGACAGAAAGAGGAATCATGGGCCAGGTGGAGTGTGGAGGACAGAAGCTGGGAAACCAGTTAGAAGATGACAGTGAACCAGGTCAGAGATAATTGTGATGTGGACTAGTTGGAAGCAGGAGATAGGGAGAAAGGATTGGGCTCTGGGGGTATTTTAAAGGCAGCAGCACTAGCAGGGCTTGTAGATGGACTGGATGTGGGTTGTGAGAGAGAGGAGTGAAAAGATGGCATCGAGGTTAGGTTTGAACTCACAGAGGATGCAGTTGCCATTAACTGAGATGGGGATGATGTGGATAAAGATGAGAAAGAGCTGGTTTGGGGGAATGATCTGATTGGAGTTCAATTTGGGGCATGTTAAGTTTGAGTTCTGTGGAAGTGGAAAATAATGGGAGAAGAGACCTTAATGAAATGAAGGAGGAAACCAAGGATGTGAATCTTAGAGAAAACAACATAGATTTGGCTAGGGATGAGATAGAGGGGAAAGAACAGGCTGATGGGAGACATTATGAGGGGCGAATTAGCTACAGACAGGATACAGTTCTTACCCAGATGGGTCTTGATGCTGGGCGCCAGTGAAGCCTGAGCAAACTAGTAAAGAAGAACAAAAGCCATTGGCTGGTGAAAAGCAATGTACAGGAGTGGCATGGGAAGACTGGGGGAGCCCAAACTGGGGCATGCCGCATGGACTTTGAGAAGGTTAGAAGAAACAGGAAGCACTCCAGAAAGAAAAGGAGAGGGATGAAAACACCTTCGAGGTATGAAGTTGATTGGGATGTAGATGGGTGATGTGGAAAAAGGTTGAGAGTTCTGGCCACTAAGGAAAATGTCAGCTGGGCGCAGTGGCTCACACCTGTAATCCTGGCACTTTGGGAGGCCAGGGCTAGAGGACTGTATGAACCCAGAAGTTCAAGACCAGCCTGGGCAACATAGTGAGATCCTGTCTCTACAAAAAAATAAACAGAATTAACCAGGCATGGTGTGTGCCTGTGGTCACAGCTACTTGGGAGGCTGAGGGTGGAGGATCCCTTGAGCCTGGAAGGTCAAGGCTGCAGTGGGCCAAGATTGTGCACTATACTCCAGCCTTGCTGACAGAGTGAGAGTCTCACTCTGTCTCAAAAGAAAGAAAGATAGGAAAGATAGGAAAAGAAAATGTCAATGTGGCTGTTGAGGAAAAAGACCAGGTGTAGACTGCACCTGCGAGGGGGAAGGGAACTTGGCAGGGGGTGGGGCGGGGTGTGCTGAAGGAGAACACCAGGAAGCTCTGACTGCCAGGAGATGTTCTATCTGTGAACACACACACCCTCTTTCTCTAATAAAGCCTTTCCCCGTGCCCTGAATTTAGTTTACTTGGAGTTGTATTCTCAACCTCTGAGTCTGCTTATCTCAGGCATATCTGATATGTGGCCGATACAGGGAGATGCATTCCTACATATAGGTATGCAGGCCTCCTGCCTTTGCACAGTGGACACTTCTGGAAAGGAGCTGACTATTCAGCTTACAGATTATCCATTTTCTCTTGTTCTCCTGCCTATTGATTGTCTTTTGACTTGTTTCACTGCTTTTGGTCCTTTGAGTAGAAAACGGAGTTTGTAAAACTCACTGAAAACATGTGTAATGCATTATTTGCAGTTCTGATATAAACATCATTGGATACAAAGATTAAAACCAATGGTTGAATTAAGTTTTAGAATTGTGTGGATTAAAATGTTTATATGCTTGTGATTACAAATAATCAGTATTCTACTGAATCAAAATTTCTTTTTTACCCTTTCCTTCTCTTCATTTATCCCTGTTGCACTTTTCCCTCTTCCTCCTCCTCCTCCCATATTCCTTCCAGTCCTCCCAGCTGACATCAAGCTTAGGGGCCTCAGGATTCTGAACTTGAGCAGAAAACAGCTGTTTGTGCTGCTCAGGCATCCTTGGATGGGGAAAGGGGAAGGTGGGAAAGAGATGGTTTCATTTTAAGGTCAAGGGTAAGGATTGAAAGGGGATCAGGAGGCCTAAGTAACTGGGAGAAAAAATCTGGCCACACTCAAGGTGCTGCATGGCTGGGAGCCATGGAAATGAGGTTCAGGGACTGCAGATCTAGGGAAGAGGGAGAGGAGGAGACAGAACAGAGGCCATGAGACAGCTCTCGTCAGCTGGGCCAGATGAGGACTCCTAGGAGAAGAGCAAAGGCTGAGCCCTTCTCTCCCCGTCTGTCCTGCCAAGGTCAGTTCTGCATTGCTTCACTCCTCCCCCCAGTGGCTCCAGAAGGATCCCAAGCCGGGTCCCATACTGCTTCATTCTGGCACCTGAGGCTGCGAGGCCTGGCTCTGGAGGGGTGGTATATCACTGCGATGCTGGGCCCTTGGTCTCTAGGTTCCGAGAAAGCTGGGGAGGTGGTGGGTGCGAATGAGATGGGGGTGGTGGGGAAGTTGAGGGGTCATTGTCCACACACTTATTGCCTCCCACACTTTTCCGTAGTGAAATCTGTGCTGGTTAATACCTTTCTTCCCATTTCTTTGTTTTCCCTAAACCTCTTCCCATTCCATATCCTGGACATACCATCCTTCTGCCTCCTGTCCCTCCCCATCTTCTCCTCTCCATGGCTCTCTTTTTTCCTGCTCTTGTCTCCCAACCCCCCATTTCTGGCCATGGTTCCATGGGCCTCCTCCAAACTCTCTTTTTCTTGCTTCTCCCTCCCCATCCATTGGCTTCTTGCTCCTCACAGCAGAGGGGAAGGTGTACAGCTCAGATGAGGAGAAGCTGGAGGCATCAGCAGGAGACCCAGCAGGCAGCGAACAGGAGGAAGAGGGCTCAGGCGGTGACAGCGAGGACGACGGTTTCCTGGACAGTTCTGCAGGGGGCCCAGGGGCTCTTCTGGGACCTAAACCGAAGCTAAAGGGAAGCCTGGGGACTGGAGCTGAGGAGGGGGCACCGGTGACAGCAGGGGTCACAGCTCCTGGGGGGAAAAGCCGTCGGCGCCGCACAGCATTTACCAGCGAGCAGCTTTTGGAATTGGAGAAGGAATTTCATTGCAAGAAATACCTGAGCTTGACAGAGCGCTCTCAGATCGCCCACGCCCTCAAGCTCAGTGAGGTGCAGGTCAAGATCTGGTTTCAGAATCGACGGGCCAAGTGGAAGCGCATCAAAGCTGGCAATGTGAGCAGCCGTTCTGGGGAGCCCGTAAGAAACCCCAAGATTGTTGTCCCCATACCTGTGCATGTCAACAGGTTTGCTGTGCGGAGCCAGCACCAACAAATGGAGCAGGGGGCCCGGCCCTGAATGGGCACCCAAGAACTTAGGAAGGCGAGGGATCTGTACCTGAGCCTGCTCTGAGACTGTCAGGGTTCTGTGGACCAGAGGGGCTGCAACTGTGATTCTGCCTTGAGAGGGGCTAGTTGGCAATTAACCTAGCCCTGGGTGTGCTCTTCCCAGACTCCTCCCAGAACCCGAGATGTGAGCACTTGGCCCTGAGCCTGTTCTAGAGACCTTCAGGACTAGGGTCTTCAAGGTTAAAGGGGCTGGGGTTCTATTGCTGAGGAGCTGTTGGGACTGAGGTGGACTCCTGGGGAGGGGGTGGGTTCTAAGATGCCTAAGGCCTGAAGGTTCTGTGGCAAATGCCCCGGAACAGCTTCTGATGGGTGGAGGGAACAGGCGATACCTAGCCAAGTAGATCGCAGCTCCTTATTTATTTGTGTAAATGTGTATATATGGAGCTATCTGTCTCTGTACGTCTGTCTGCACCCCGGAGAGGGATTGGGAAAGTTGTTTCCTCGATCCTCAGCCAGAGTTCGTCTGTCCTACTGCTTTGGGGTAGGCCCCATCTTGCCTCTCTTTACAAAGAAATGAAATGCAACCGTCACTGGCCTCTGTAGAAATTCTTCAGCACTCCCCCATCTCCCCCACCCCACGTTAACTACCTCTACCCCCATGCTTTTCCACTAGGGCTGCTCACCGCTCGCTCTTGTTTCTATACCTCGGGCTCCTAACATGCCATCTCTTCCTGCTTCCCATTAAACAGGCAAGCTTCTCCAGCTCTGTTTTCTCCTCCTTGGATGAGCTGGAAAACTTTGGGAGAGATTCACTTCACTTCCTGTTGCATTTAGGTGGGGTATGTCCAAGCCATCTAACTTAGGGGGAGGTCACTAATGACTGGGGCACTCATATCACCCGTGAGCTCATGAATAAATTGTTTTCTATGCAGAAGACACGGCAGCTTAGTCTGTCTCTGCCACCCTTTGATATTCCAGATGCAAGGGCCTAGAGGGAAAGACCCACTTCCAGTTTTCTGTTCTTACAGCATTAACTATCATCTCTTCTTCTCCCCTTTGCACCATTTTTGAAGCTTGGGATACCCCTACCTCTTCTGTTACAGAATAAGATTGGTTGAGGGGGGCCACGGCTAAGTGGATGGGACAGGAATGAATTTGTGTGATAGACATAGCAGAGGCTTGGGGATTGGAACAGCATTAGTGGACAAAGTGAACACAGGGAGCAGGGCTCACAGATCCATCTGCAGACAGCAGGCAAAGGGCACAGAAACCAGTGGAAGTTGGTATCATGGCAACTGGGCTTCCTGGGAAGAAATATGACCTGTGTTGATTTGGGAGGGGAGATACAGTAGAGAGCAGAGCCATCGAGAAGAAAAATGGGCTGTGAATGAGGCAAAGAAATTCAGAAAATGAAGGTATTAATGTCAGGAAGGGGAGGGAAGTACAGCTCAAATACCTGGCCTCCTTACTTTCCTTAGAGGGAAAGCTTCTGGCTATTCCTGATTCCTGGAATGGAAGACTTATCAACGTCTCATCACCCTGACATGTGCTGGACACTTCTTATGGCGAGACCAAGACAGCTCTCCTTGGCAGCTCATTTCTCCCGGCTGGTTTGGGCAACCAAACAAAGCAATCTGGAGCCGTGACTGGTCATTAACAATGGTACCACAGTTCTCCAGCTAGGACACACAGAGCTAGGGCAGATCTTCTCTATTTTTTGGCTAATTTCAGCAGGGCTTGAGAATTAGGCTAAAAATATGTAGTCCAGACCAGCCCCATTCCCAGCCTGGTCTAGAGCAAGGCTAAGTCTCCTTAGATTCAGCCTTCACAGGGAACCTACGGGGTTAGAACCTTTTTTTTTTTTTTTTTTTTTTTTTGAGATGGAGTCTCGCTCTGTTGCCCAGTCTGGAGTGCAGTGGTGTGATCTCGGCTCACTGCAAGCTCCACCTCCTGGGCTCACGCCATTCTTCTGCCTCAGCCTCCCGAGTAGCTGGGACTACAGGCGCCTGCCACCACACCTGGCTAATTTTTTTTTTTTTTTTTTTTTTTTGGTATTTTTGGTATTTTTAGTAGAGACGGAGTTTCACCATGTTAGCCAGGATGGTCTTGATCTTCTGACTTCGTGATCCACCCGCCTCGGCCTCCCAAAGTGCTGGGATTACAGGTGTGAGCCACCGCACCTGGCCTGTGGGAATTTTTTTTTTTTAAAAAAAGAGAAGACAAGGGCTACCAGCAACGTGGGTCCAGGAATGGGACAGCAAGAGACTCCTCAGAGAGCCAGGACTCTAACTTAGCAAGTTCTCATCCTTTCAGAACCAGCAGGGAGAAGCATTTCCCCCAGGTCTTCCTTCTGGACTAAGGGATTCAGTCAGAAGGAAAAGCAGGAACTCTGGATTCTGCCCCCAGCTTGGCTTGGCAAGATGGTGGGAGTTAAGGCAGCCATTCTTGTGTCAACCACCTACCTCCTCCCCTTTCCTCACAAGCAAAGCCCAGGCACAAGTCAGTCTATGCTGTAATACAGCTATCTGGAGAGAAGTGCTGCCACTTATCTGCGGCACCCTCAGTTCTTCTCCAGGGTACTGACTCAAGTATCTCCCTGTACATCCTACTGTATGGCCATTCCCAGACTTGTAGGAAAGGGGCAATGCTTATGCCCTCTTTCTGGGTGCATTCTGGCCAGTACAGGGTGTGGCAACAAGCTTACTACATAGAATACTGATGACAAATGAAGAGAGCAGCTAGAAAGGCTACCTGACGGCTGGGCATGCTGGCTCATGCCTGTAATCCCAGCACTTTGGGAGGCCGAGGTGGGTGGATCACCCGAGGTCAGGAGTTCGAGACCTGCCTGGCTAACATGGAAAAAACCCATCTCTACTAAAAATACAAAAATAAGCTGGGCGTGGTGGTGGGCGCCTGTAATCCCAGCTACTCGGGAGGCTGAGGCAGGAGAATCGGTTGAACTCGGGAGGTGGAGGTTGTACTGAGCCGAGATCTCGCCACTGCACTCCAGCCTGGGCGACAGAGCAAGACTCTGTCTCAAAAAAAAAAAAAAAAAAAAGCTGCCTAAAGGTGGGGGAGGCAGCACCCAGTAGGAAGCAAAGAACTCTGTGTCCTCTCTTCAGGGGACCTGTGCTGTGCTGCTGAAAACTCAACCACACTCTGCCAAGGGAAGGCCGAAAGAAAGCAATGCACATAGGAGACTGAGGAATGACCACCTGGGACCCAGGCGAACAGAGGGAAGAAAATCTTAGAACATGGCAAACAATGAGAAGAAAGGGATAAGGAGAGAGCAGAGCTGAGGGACACGCTTGGGAGGGCAGCGATGTAAAAGGGGGAAACAAGGCCACGCACACAGTCTGGTTTATTGGCTCATCATACACACACACATCAAATATGTACACAAACATAAATATTCCAATGTACAAAGTTTACATGGGACTCACAGATCACCCCTCGTCTCTTTCATCCAGCACCCCCAACTTGTGCCGTCCTCTTCCTGTTTCAGGATGAAGGCGTGTGAGGGGCTGGCACTAGGAGGCAGGGATCTGGAGGAGGGAGAGGTCCTGCTCCCCTCTCCTCACAGGCACCTCCGAAGGGTCCTGTCCCTTTTCAATGGCACCTTAGGGCAGAGGGCTAAATCCCTCATCCCTCTCTGCTGCAGCTCAAATCCCCAACTCTCCTTGATCCCTTTGACTCTCCTCCCTAATTTCCTTGGCTTCGTCCTCTCAGCATGTCCCTGCTTCTCCATCTCTGTGTCTGTTCCCACAGTGCCTGCAGGGAGGAGGGTCTTCGGGCCATGGAGTCCTTCTGGCCCCTCTGCCCTCTTCCTGGGCCTTATAGGAGGCTAGGACTACGGTGCAGCTCAGCAGAAGGGTTGGTGCCATTGGCAGGCTCTCTGTTGGGGGTAGGCGCTAAGCCACAGCCCTCCCCAGGGCAGCCATGCTGGATCAAGATGTCTGCACACTCCTGGCTGCCGGCCCGGCGAGCATATGCCAGTGGAGTCAGGCCCCGGGCGTCCCGGCTCCTCACGTCCACCCCATACTGTAGGAGAAAACACATGTTGACAGTTGGCAAGACATGGGAGGAGAGAGATTGGTTGTAGGGGAGGAAAGAAGAGGTTGCTTTCAAAGAACAAGGCTAAGAAGAGCGAGGTCAGGGCAGGCTAGAGGCACGTGACTCACCCAGATGAGCAGCTGCGTGAAGACAACGTTGGCCATGGCACTGGAGAGATGTAGAGCTGTCCGCCCGTCCCCGTCCCCATAGGTCTCATTCACCTCCTCTTTGGAGCCATGTGCCAGGAGCATCACCAACAGCCGCAGGTCATCTTCCACCACGGCCCGGAGCAGCTGCTGCCCCAGTGGCACATCTGAGCTTGGCAGTGGGGCCAGGAAGAGCTTCTGTTCATACTTGGCCCGTATCCAGCGTTCCTTCTCCTCTCTGCAACCACAGGCCCATCAGGGCATGAGCCAAGGAAGGTCACCGAGCAATGGGTGGGGCCAGGAAGGTGGGCAGGAAAGGAAGTGAGCACCCGGGGGAACAAGGAAGAAACAGTGAGAGAAGATGAGATGGAGCAAAAAGGGAGGAGAGAAGCCTTGGAAACTCCAGGCACACAGAGGGGCAGTGGGTAATGGAAAGGGGGGTGGGAGAAGCTGAAAGGAAGGGACACTGAAGGGAGGCCCCCTGGGGACAGTGGGGATGCGGGGGCTGAGAGGGCAGGAAGATTCCAGGCAGGCCCGTGTTGCAGCTTATCTGGCCGTCTGAACTCTCTTGGATTGGCAGTGCTGGAACAAAGCGGGTGGGGGCCTGCACTGGGGGACCACGCACTCCCCTATCTCTCACCCATTCTCCCCATCTCAGAGCTCCGGAGTGGGCGCTCTGCACCACACCGTGATAGGGGCCCTGCGCATGCGCCTCCTGCTGGCCCCTGACCTGCTGATAACGCTCAGAAAGGGCCCGTTGTTGTGAGGCGCCTGAGTGACAGGCACCAGAGCAGGAGGGGCACCCCCAAGGGGCCAACTGCCAAGCAGAGCAACAGACAGTTTTAACCCTTCTAATACCATCACAGCCACTCCAATCTTCCCCATGCTGGGAGCCCCCAACGGTTCCCCCATTCCTGGCCAGCTCCAGGGCACCATCTGCTCACCTGCAGGCATCAGGCCCTGGCTTGGAGTAGCCACCCAAGGCCCCCTCCCAGACGCTGTTGGCGAGGGCATTGCCCATGGCAGTCATGACAGCCAGCAGCTCAGGCGGCCAGTCATCGAGGTCAAGGGAGCGCACCCGGGACAGGTGAGCCCCCAGGTGTCGGTGGATGCCTGAGCACTCAATGCACATCAGGGCACCCAGGTTCAGGCTGGCCCAGTCTGGATCTAGGCAAGGAGAGGAAAATGATATAGCGACAGCAGGCAGGCCACCAGAGCGCAGGACAACTAGGGAAGGCTTCCCTGCCCTCTTCCCTGCTCCCTGATGCTTGCGAAGCTTTCCCTGGGCCATCCCCAGCTCCCAGCCCCACCAGCCTTGCACTCACTGGGTGCATCGCAGTCGATACAAAAGCTGTTGCCGCGGACGGTGCGGACGGCCTGCACAGCCAGAGCTGCGTTCTGGTTCCCCAGTCGAGTCTGTCGCACAGCAGGAGAGACAAGGGGCGGTTGGTCAGTCATGAGGCCCCTTTCAGTCCCACCCCAGCCAGGTGCTCTGTGTGGGCCCAGTCACTCTGTACCCACCTTGTCCTTGGCACTGCGGCAGCCTTGCAGGCTGGCAAGGATCTGGGCCTGCACACTCTGAACCCACAGCTCCCGCTCCTCCGCCGTTGAGGCCTCGAAGTGCCACGTCTGCCCAGTGAGGGACACCACCACAAATTCAAACGACTCCTCTGCCTCTGTTGGGGGGGTGTTTATGCCATCAGGGCTCCTGGCCTGCGTGCACACCCAGGGCATGCTATCGCCACAACTCCACTCACTACCCTGCTCCACTGGCAAGTGTCCTCCCCTAGACCCTTCCCCAGCTGCAAGGCCACACGCTCCAGGACAGCTTGCAGGGGGAGGCCAGAGTAAACCTGCAAGACTAGTGTGAGCTCCCAGTTCTCATTCCTAACCACCTGTGGAGCTTAAGTGAAAACAGATGGGGGATGCAAGATCTTGGCACCCCTGGCACTGCCGGGAATGGGTGTGAAACCAGAGAGGGGTGCATCCCAGAAAGAGCTGAGTATCTGGAGAAGGATGCGACGGGGTGCTAGGAGGCAAACACTGGGAGAGGGTGGGGGAAGGCGGGTGTGGGCACCATCCGTACATGTCAGCTGCAGCCGCCTCATTTTGCAGCTCATTAAACCCAATATTCCTGACGGCGTCAGCGTGGGGCTCCTGGGAGCTGGGCCCCTCCCCCACTACCATGGCATAGACAGGCAGGAAGGGCAAGTGGATGGGGGAGAGGAGGAGAGGTTTTCTACAGGACCTGCAGTATGTGAGCAAATAGGGGCCTGAGGGCATCTGTACTGACAAGCACTGAGGGCTGGACTGTGACCCCAAGCAATGTGGTGAAGCTCCTCCAAGCTCTGGTCCCCCAGGCCCCAGAAGACAGCCGCATGAATCTCATTCCCAATGGTCACTGCCCCATGGGTGAACAATTCCTAACAAGCAGTGTGACTGTGTCCTGGGGGCTGGAAAGACAGCACAGGTGCCTGTGGTAAGGCCCCAGGGTGAACCCCAGTTCTGCCAAGGCCATCCCTGCTTGTAAGTCCTCACTGCATCTTGGCCCCAGGCAGCCTCACCTCAGTGACACCGACATCCCCTGGAATTCCTCCTCTGCTGGGCCCTTGCTCTCAGGGACTGTTAGCAGAACTGCCTTCCCACAGAAATAGAACCGGCGCCTCCTTCCCCAGGCACCACCACTGCGCCTCACCTTGCTTTCAACCACAGCCTTCGAACTACGTGATCTCCATGATCATTTGTGGGGCTTAGTCTGCCGGACCAGAAGGGAGACCCCACGCTATAAGTACTAAGCATCACTGTGTCACAGGTTGGCTAGGTGTCTCTGCTCCCCTGACCCATACGTCTACCCTGATGATTAGAGCAGAAGTAAGAAATTATGAGTCTGTAGAAGTTAAACTTATTTGGGAGCAAAGAAACTCCAATCACCAAGAAGAGGGAGGTTTTGAAGATACTTTGAGGAAAATCTGAGGAGCAGCAGTATAATTAATAGAGGAAGAGAAAGGTCCTATGGAAGAAGGCTTCAGGACCTGGAATTCCTTAGCCTAAGGAAAACTAATGAGAGACTCAGCCAATCTGTACACATGTATTACGCACCTAGTAAGTACCCAGCACTTTATTAAACTTGGGATGACACAAGAGACAGAAAACACAGGTCCTGCCCGAACATCTTAGAGGAGCTATTGATGTAGCAGTCTGCTGTCTTTTACCTTAAGAATAAATGAAGTAAGCCCACATTTCAACAGAAAGGGTTTCAGTTATCAGAAGAACTTTTCTAAGATACCAGGTCTAGATTACCAAAAGAAGTTGTAGAACTACTTTGATTAGCAACTACTAGAAAGTGCTTAATCCATTGAATACAAAAAAAAAAAAAAAAAAGGTGTTACTTTTAGGGTACTATCCCCAAGTCCCACTGCCCACCTCCTGTGCCCGGTTTCCCTCTGGGTCCCCCTAACCTTCAGTAGCACTGCTGGGGCCGTCTGGTCGGGGGGTCCCGGTGCTCTTTTTCCTCCGGTGCTTCTTCCGGTTGGAGTGGGGAGATGGGGGAGGATCCAGCTTGGGGCTGGAACTGAGTACCTCAGCTGGGCCACTGGCTGGTGAGGGGAGAGTTGGAGAAGTGTGGGAAGAAGGGAGGCAGAGGAGGGGAGGGGCGCAGGGCACTGGGAGGAGGAGAGGACCAGTCCTGCCAACTGTAGCTGGGCCACACTCAGGAGAGCCAGACGGACACCTCTCTCTAGGCGAGGTCTGCCTGGGCTTCCCAGTCCCAAAGCTCCCCAGCCTTGGAGGAGGAAAATGTGGAAAGAGAATAGGAAACTTAGGCAGAGCAGGATGGAGGCAAAGGGAGGAAGCTGCCTCTGCAGCCTGGAGGGGTGGAAGGCAGCCCAGGGAACTCACGGGGAGCTGAAGCCCCAGCAGCTCCGCACCAAATTTATCCTCAATCACACTCCCCGCTCCTCACAATTAATAGCAGAATTAGAAACAATCAGGGAGCTGCCTAATTACTGTCAATTAGAGCGCGCTAATCAAGCTCCGTCTCCCACACCCCGCCCGGCGCTCACCACTAAATGTCAAACTTCATTAGAGGCAGACACGCTCCCTCCCTTCCTGCCTTCCTCCTTCCAGACTCAACAGAGGGCCCTCACGCAGGCCAGCACAGGCCACTGGACCGGTGACCCAAGGGAAGGGCCCCTGGCTCCCCTTCTCATGCGCTCCAAGCTCACTTCCCCCAGGGGTGGGCTAGGCATGGATTGGGAGGTGGGGCAGATCCCTGTGCTGGCACCGCCCAGCTCCTCCCTCCGCCCGCCCGTGCTCCTGAGGCCATGGCAGCTCAGAGGCTGGGCCTCAGGGCTCCTACTGGGAGGGCTCAGGGAAGGCCTTTGGGAAGCCAATCAGCTGGGAGAGCACCCATGGCTGGGGTGACAGTGGGGCACCCTGGGTCTTCCTGTCATTACACCATCACTCAGGACAAGGGCATGGAAAGCGCAAGGGACAAGAGAGGAGAGCTGGCTCCATGCCCTTTTGAGCCTTCAGAACTTCAGATCTGTGGTCAATGATGAAAGTAACAAGTAGGGTCAAAAGAAGAAAAGCAGAGAGAGAAAGAGAACAAAGGGGCAAACGGAAGAGCCCTGGAAGCAGGTGGAAGGGGCAGACGGGAGAGACAGTGGAGTCACCAACCCACCTAGGATGGGTGGAGGCCTATCCGAGGGGGACAGCACAGGTGGAAAACGACCTTTCAGGACAACTCCACAGGGACCCCCCAGTTCCACAGTAGCGGGCGAGATGCTGCCGCCTTCGGAACGTGGCTCACATGGCTTAGAGCGCCCAGCCTCCGACCTCCCTACTCAGCCGCTTCCCCGTCCCCCTGCCGAGAGGCTGATGAGCTAACTGCACGGGGGGCTGATGGGGATGCGGGAGCCACCACCAGCGCCGCCTGGGGACGAAGGGGAGGAGGAGCTGCAGAGGGTGGGCCTCTAGCGCCGGCCCCAGGCAGGGCTGCAGGCAGGCGGGGGCTCTGGGGAAAAGGGCTGCACATGGAGGCTGGAGAAGGGACAGTGCCCCTACTCTGCTTCCAAGACAACGTCAGTACTAGCCCCGAAGCAGGGTCTCTCTGACAAGCCCAGGAGGGCCCAGCTGGGCCCAACCCCTTGGCCTGGACACTGTCCCACTGCAGCCTCCCAAGCCAAGAATGCTGCCCAGTTCCCCTCCTCTCTGTCACTGGGGCCCCAGAAAAGGTGGGAAGCAGCAGAGCCACCACTCACCAGGGTGCTGCATGCCTGGGGGCAGGGAAGTGGTGGCCTCACTCCACTGGTCGGCGCTGGAAACGGAGCAGGAGCGCTGGTGCAGCCCCTCAGGGCGCGAGCCAGCCCAGGCCGAGCTGCTGAGGGGGCGCTCAGAATGCAGGGATGCGCTGCTGGCCGAGTGGGGGGCACCTGGGGGCGGGAAGGGTCAGACTGGGAAGGGAGGCCGGGCAGGGGAGGATTCTCAAAGATACTATCCTAAAAATAGAGCTGCAGGGCAGAGCCTGAGACATTCGGCAGGGCACTGGGTTCATCAGGTGGCGGGCCAGCTTCTGGGAGAGCCAGAGGCTGCGCAGGGACCCTGTGTGCCTTAGGAAGCAGCCTGTCCCCAGATCTTCACGGTCCACAGCTCTGTCCCCTCACTGTGGTCCGGGAGCGGGGCGGGGGGTCTCTGCATCAGAGATCTTCCAACTTGTGGAACGAGCTGGGTGGTGCTGACACCCATCGCCGCAGTGCTCCTTGAGGGGCCCCTCCTGGCTTGGGCCCCTGCACCCTCCATTCTAGTCCACGTATGCCATTTGCTTTGCCTCAGCTTTACTGCCATTCTGACGAGAAATAAGTGTATCAAATTCAAGTAATTATGTCTAATTAGTATTAGTAATTATCCTGTTGGGCTGGAGAAAATTAATCTTTCGTTTCCCATCAGGGAAGAATGGCAGAGCCAGGGGGAACCGAAGGCTCTAGGAAAGCCAAGCCTGGGGCAGGCGCGGCGGCCGGCAGTGGAGGGAGGACAGAGCGCCGCACAATTCTCCCACCTCACTCCCTGGCTGAGCCCCTGCTGGAGAGATTCTGGGAACAGCCGTGGGGCCTCAGAGGCCTGTGACACAAGGCCTGAGTTGGAACTACGAGAACCTAAGCTTCCTTCCCCTTCTTCAGTCCACCCAACACTGAGACCACAAAGAAATGGCCCCAGGCGGTCTAAGAACACGGGGGGGGGCCGAACCTGAGGTGCTTCAACCTTGAAGCGGAGGAGCCCGCCAGGTGCTGGAGGTTAGTGGGAGAGCAGAGAAGGGGCCCGGAGCTGGCCAAAGCTGGAGACAGCAGGCAGAGGCCCAGCCAGGGGAAGGGCAGGCGCCAGGTCTCACACCAGCCCTGCAGGCAGCGGGACTGAGGGGAAGCCTACGGGGAGACGGCACCGGGCTGCAGCAGCTGGAAGGTAAAGGAATGGCCCAAGGGGCCACAGCTTTGCTGCTGGGAGACGCCCAAAGGCAGGGAGCAAGTTTTATGTTCCTCTTGTATCTGTCACAACACCCCAAACAGGACCAGACACATAGTAAGTGCTTAGTCACATACGTGCAGCACAGAGGCTACAGGCCGGTCTCCATCTCCAGGCCCCAAAGAAACACGTAGAGGCTGCCTCTTCAGAATCCCACCCACCTCCCGTCCTCTGCCCTCACAGGTCCCGCCTCAAGAAACCTTCCGGGGTGCACACTTGGTCCCTCATTTCTCAGATACCTTGCTTCTCCTCACCCCTGCTTTCATTCCCTTCCAGGTTCCAAATCTTATTCCCCCTCATCCCTAGCCCCATCCAAAGACATCACAGGCCCAACTTCCTCCCCAAGCCCCCGACCCAAAATCCTGAGGGAGGGAAAGTGCTTTCCCTTTTCTTTGTTAATTCTCCCCTCATTACGCCTGCAATCCCACAATCAGTGTGCACTGTAATTGTCGAATTTGATGCTAATGATTAATGAATTAAACATGGAGCCATCAATTAGTCCTCGGAGGATAATTCCGCATAAAGCAGCGGATAATGTAATTACAGTAACAAAGATAATGAGATGTTAACATCGCCTGGTGAGTGAGAGACATGTGGGAGTGTGCACGAGGGTCGGTGTCGGCGTCGGCATGCGGCAGCGGGACGCGGGCTGGGTGGGCACCGTCCGCGAGCTCCTGCGTGTGGGCGCTGTCATTACAGGAGCGAGGGCACGGGGCTGTCTCCTCCATGCCACTGCCGCTCCCAGGTGAGGGATGTCAGGGACAGGAACGGGACAGGACAGCGTCTTCTCGTTTCCCTCGCTCTAGGGAAACAGCCCAGCTGTCCTCTGGCTCCCTGCCGTCAAGGAAAGGGACTCACTTGGGCCTGCTCCTCATTTTTGGAATGATAAGAGAAACCCCAAGCTGACCAAAGGGGTTCCTGGGGGCCGGTGCCAGAGGGCTCCCCGCAGCTCTGACCCGCTCTCCGGGCAGAGCACTGAAGGCTGCATGTGACCTGCCATCAGGCCAGTACAACCCCACGGCAGACTCAAGGTCCCCCACTGGCACAGCCCCATGATGGGTGGTGGCCGGCCTTCTCCTTCTTAGCTTCCTTCCTTCCCTCCATCCACCTCACAGGCTTCCTTTCTGAGCTCAGCGTGGCTTAGAGGAAAGAACATGGCTCTTCAAGTCAGACACAGTTAGGTTGAACCCTAGGTCTCCCACTTACTGTGGAATTTACAGACAAGTTTGTTAGCTACGCCAAGCCTCTGTTTCCTCATTAAAATGGGGACAATAATCTCTACATTAAAATGAGGACCTGGGACCTGATGCAGAGACATCCACTGCATAGGGTACATCTCAGTTGTGTCAGGCCCCTCCCCCTGGCCACTCCCCTGCCTTCGGGCTGGTCCTCGGTGTTTCTGCGAGAGTGGGCCCAGCACACCTGTTTCAGGTGCCTTGCCTCCAACAAGGACCACACCTGGAGGCATCATTGCACCTTCCTTCCCTCTAACCTGGGCTTTCTCAGCGGAGTCCCATCAGCCTTGTGAGTGGGACAATTCTTTATTGTTTGGGGTCTCTCCCATCCATTCCAGGGGACTGGATGTCGTATCCCCAACCACCTGTCCACTAAGTCTGTCACATCCTCCCCTCACTGTGACAAGCACAGGCCCTCTAGGGAGGTGACTCACCCAGCTGCAGACCTGTGCTGCCAGGCGCTGACTGCTGGGACAGGGCACAGGAATGGCACCAGCAGGGCAGCTGTTACTGGGCCCAGGGAACATGAGATCCAATGGTCTAGGACAACACTGGGGATACTGAAGTCTTGGGGGAAAGCAATCGGGAGCCAGGGGCTCTGGAAGCGAGGGAAACGAGTGTGGAAGGACGGACCCTGGAAGAGCATGGGGCCTGGGGGCCCAAAGGAGGAGGAATGAAGCGGCACTAGGGAGTTGCTGGGGACAGGAGGCCTTTCACCTGAGCCAGCACTGTCAGTTGAAAAGGCAAGAACACAACAGCTCTTCACTGGAGTTTCTTGCCTCCAGATCCTGTCTAAATTCAGTCCTCTCTGAGCAGAGACCCACCTCTCACTCAGGCCTGAGAATATGCACCAGGTTGACCTCAGACAGCTCCGTCCCCTTCCACCTCCCCTATCTCCATATGCCAACCTTGGCTGAGATGCCGGCCATGCACCCAGAGGCATGGCCCCCACCCATCGCCTGCCTCGGATCCAGATGCAGAGATGGGCCTAGGACCACCAGCACCACTGCCCAAACATGACACTACTTGGCCCCATCTGACATCCAGATCAACTGCTCGTCTAGGCATTTGCTGTCACCTCAACTAACTCCACGAGGGCTGCATTAGGGCACATGTCTTTGGCTGAGATGACCTTGAAGTGTGATGCTGGCCAGCACCCTGTGCCCAGGCTGAGAAGCAGCCAAGCCCAGAATGCCTGCTTGCCTTGGCTCCAAGGCGGCCACCCCCCAGGCCCCCACCTCAGCAGCCGCCTCACCTGTGCCCCCACCCAGCTGTGTGTTACTCCGCTCCACGGACAGCCCGTTGGCACGGGGGCTGGTGCCCGGGGCTGTGGCAGGTGTGGCTCGGGGCAGGCGCTTCCCTGGCACTTTCACCGTTGTCCGCAGCAGGTCAATCTCCTTGCCGTGGATGTTCTGCATGTAATCCTGCAGGCCGGGTGGGAGAGACAGATGAAGACTGGTTAGCAGCAGTCACTCCAGCGTTGAGCCTTGCAACTCCTAGGTCTCTCCCTGCTGTGGGAGGAGAGGGAAGGCTCCAATCTTGAAAAGCAGGATTCTAAGCCACAGAATGTCTCCGAGTCTGGATTCCAACTCGATCTCCACGGTGCTCAAAGCAGCTCTAGGGGGAGTCTGCCAGGAGGGAGGTAGAGTTGGGGGCGGCGAAGGACCTGGAGCTAAGTGCTGAGGCTCAGGCCCTCAGGAACAACGGCTTCAGAGGCAACAGCACAAAGCAGGCCAAGTGCTGGGCCAGGCTGGGATTTAGGGAGAGCCCCTGGCTGAGGAGGGGAGCGGAGACACTCGGGGACATGGATGACAGGGTGGCCACCAAGCACTGCAGCCCCCACCTGGGCATTAAGAACCTTCTAAAGCCTAGAATAGTCCCAGCCCTTAGGACAGTGTCTGATAATAAACACTTGTCAAACAGTTTAAAAGGAAGCCTCTGATTCTTTTTGCTGGACTTTGGAATACAGCAACAGGTGCTCTCACAGGTACCACCAATTCCCTGGCGGCAGTCATCGTCATTGCCGTCATATCATCTGCCTGTCGCGTGCAGGGTGTTTACCATCCTACAGCAGTGTATTTATACATTCCATGTATAGCCTCGCATAATCTTCACCACCTGAGGGAGGTAGTGCCTGTTTTGTAGATGAAGCAACTGAGGCTTAGAAAGGCTTATCTGCCCAGGAACACACGATTAAATGGTAGCAGAGTCAGATTCAAGCCAAGGTTTTTCAGATTCCCAAGCCTGTGCCCTGTGTGCAGGCTTCCTCCAGCCTGTCCTGGGCCTGGGACTCACCCTGCTTTCAAGTCAGGGCCCCGGAGATGGGGGGCCACTTTGTGCTTGGACTCCCCCCATCATTTAGGGAGCACCACCGCCGAGTGCAGGGAGGGAGGGTGGGAGCCTGCCGCTTCCTGGCCTGGAGCCCTGCTGGGCCTCCTGCTTCCAGCCTCTCCTCCAGAGGCTTCCCTTTAAACTGTTTGACAAGTGTTTAGTATCAGACACTGCCCTAAGGGCTGTCCCAGCCTGTTGCCTCCTGCTTCCCTGTCCCTGTCACTGTCCCTGAGCTCCACGGCAATTCCTAGCCAATGCCCTTGGTAAAGTGGCACAAATTCCTCTCCATGGATCTATGCCCCTTCCTGAGAGAAGAACCTGGGTGGTGGTGCCAGATTTAACTTCTGACTGAATTACATTGATTGGACATAAAGCCGCTCCTCCTTTCCCCTCCGTGAGCACCTCTGGAATATCTGCATCCTGAGGGCGGCCGTGCGACGAGCCTTCCCAGACGCGCTCCTCCTACCCTGAGGAGCCCGGCCTTCACCTTTACCGCACTGGCCATCAGACTGCTTTCCCGCCAGGCTGGCTCTATCTTCTCACCCCGTTAGCTCCAGGGAAAACCGACACTGTCCTCTGCTGAAAAGTGTCCAGGGGGCCTGCTGCCTCTTGGGAAGCAGTGGAAGGGCAGGAAGTCTCACCAGGGCTCCCTCTGGCAGGAATAATGAGGACATCAGGTAGACAAGGAGTCACCTGGTCCCAGGTCACTAAGAGAAGGTGAGGAGGTTACCAGCTAGACGGAGGAAAGAGGCGCCAAACACCAGCCTCCGCCTGCACTTCTGTGGCTGGGCTGGACGTCACCCACAGCTCCGTGTCATCAGGGGAATGGTGGAAAGGCCTGGCATCAGCACGCAGCCTCCCTGCCCAGGTCCAGCCCTGTGGGTCTCGCCGAGCCTGCAGTCGTCTTCATTCTCAAGGTGGCTATGGCATCTTCCCAGGCAGACAGCCCTTCAGGAAGAGGACCAGGGGACTAACCAACCAGAGCAGAGGAGCCACGTTTAGAAGGTGTGTTCAGGAAGGAGCCCACACTCCCTGCCACTGCTGCTCCTGGCAGCCCTGGGCTTACCTATGCCCTCCTGCCACCCCAGTCCTCTGTGAGGGACAGTACCAAGTGCCTGGCCCGAGCACACATGTGCTAAAGTCTTGTTCATTGTCCCAGAACCACAGCACGACATAACCGAGGAATCAGTGAGCAGCCTCCCGCCCAGGCAGGACGTCTTTGACAACCGCTCGGCCCACACTTGGCGGAGAAGGACTCTGCCCACAGCTTGGGGCCTTGCCAAGGTGGCTGGGAAGGAAGCAGACCGAGGAGCCCCTCCTGCCATCCCAGCGTACCTCCATCCATCCTTCTCCAGCACGCTGGGCTGCAGGCCACTGGCCCCGCCGGCCCTCTGTCTTGCTTTCAGCCCAGTGTCCACTCAATGACTTCACTGCCTCACCCCCTCTCCACTTGCATCCCACAGACTCAGCTGCCCGTCCCTGGTCCCCGTCGGCAGTCCCTGTACACAATCACATCTTAGATCGGCTACTACAGACAACAGTCAACAGCTGGCTGGGCCAAAGGCACAGCTGCAGTCCCTCCTTAGGGGAGGGGCTTGGGCTGCTCTAGTTCACAAGGAGGTCACAGCAGCTGCAACAGTTTTCAGGCCCCACGACAGCCCTGGGATGCCCAGGCTGGGACATGGCAGGAAAAGCTGACCCCATGCCAAGAAGAAGAGTTGCAGGGGGGACTCTGTTCGGAGCTAAGGTGCCAGAAACTGGCCTCAGGGGAAAGGACGGCCCAACTTCAGCATCTCTGACGGCACCATCCAGACACTCTGCATTCCCAGGGCAGGCCGGCACCCACAGCCCCGGATTCCACGCCCTCGTGCCCGGGCAACCCTGGAGCCTGGGCCCAGAGGACAGCGGAGAGAAGCTTGAGGAGCATCAGCAGGGATGGGAACCTCAGACAGGCAGCAGCGTTTCCCTCCGTCAGCAGAACGGGGAGCATGGTGGCGGTGGCGGCTGCTCAGGAGAGCGGTCACCACGGCTGCCTTTATTACCCACCATCAAACAGCAATTTCTTCCCCAGCCTCCTCGCTAATTACCCAGCCAGCGTTCTCATCTCGTTTTATTACTGGAATTAACAACGAGTTCAGAGCGTGGAAAGCTATTAAGATGTGTGATTAAGCCACATTCAATTAGTTTCTACAAACAATTTAATTGATGTTGCAGATAGAATTAACAGAAGGTGATTGTGTGAATGGCTCCGCTGGCTGCAAAATGGGGGAGGCTGCGGCGGGCTCTCTTGGGCCGGCGAGAATCGGGCGCGGGGCTCAGGGCTGGCCCACGAACTCATCTTCTGTGTGTCCTGTCTCCCCGGCCCCCATCCATAGGTGAGTCACCAGTCCCGATGCCCTTGGGGTTCAGGCGAGACCCTTGCTGGAGAGGAGAGCCAGGCTCAGCCCAGAGTTCTGTCGGAGCCTCTGGAGTTGCCGGAGCTCCTTCCTCGACATGCTTCCTGCCAGGGTTTAGGGTTTGAAGAGCCCCAGAGAGAAGCGGCTGCTCACAGGTAGGGAGGCGGCCTGCTCATTGCTGGCAACTGAAGAGCATGCTCAGGCTGGAAGGTGGCGGCCAGGGGAGATGAAGGAGGTGAGGTGGCAGCCCCGGAGGGAGGGAAAGCGTGGCGGGGGTGGTGGCGGCGTGACATAAAGTGAAGCGGGCTCTGCCAGAGCTCCACGGAGAGCTGTGAGCGCACGGAGCCACGACCGGCCCTGCCTCCACTCGTGCTTTTGCACCGTGTGTAGCCCAGTATGCTTCGGGGCCTGTGACAGGATCTGGATGCCAGGACTTCCAGGCCTGGCCTTGCAGGGTGAATTCTAAGACTCGCACAGTGCAACAAGTGCGGCATGGAGGGGCACTCCTGGGGGCTCAGACACCCACCCTAGCCCCAGGCAGGCAAGCCCAACTCCCTCCTTACTTGACAACACTCACCCTGCTATTAACTCTTACATGACTCTCTCAGCCAGCCCCAGAGGGAGGTGCTCTTGGCAAGTGCAGAAAAATCTGGGTAATGCTCAGAGCCAAAGTCATGGGTCCAAGTCTTAGCTCAGCCACCAGCCAGGTGACTCTGAAAAGCCACCAACCCCCCTGAGCTCTGCTCTCCAGCTGGCTGTGTTTCCTCTACTGAAACCAAAACCCAGCCCAACCCCACAACCCACACTTTCTTCCACATCCAAGACACCCCTTGCCACTCCTCTTCATCCTCGCTGCCTCCACTGTTGGCAGAGGGCACAGACAGTGCACCAAGCTAGGGTCACATAAAACAGAAAGGAGCAGGTAAGAACTGGGCAAAGGGGGAAGGGGAAGGGCAGCTCCACACAGGTGGGGAAATGGACATTTCAAACAGGCCCATTCCCAAGCTCCGCCACCGAGGTGGGCAGCTGGACATGAGCAGAGGGCACGGCTAAGCTGCCTGGTGTCGGCCGTGAAACACCTCAGGCTGGGACTTAGAAGACGCTGGTGCAGTCTCCTGGCCTCAGCACTCCTACCTGGGACTTCCTGTCTGTGAGTGGCCCTGAAAGCCTTGGAGCCTTTCAACAGGGAAATACTGGGGCTCCCCTTGTCTTCCGGCCCTTCCTTTAGTGTAGGGCTGTGTACACAGTAACAAAGCCTGGTACCCGCAGAGCGCCCTTTGGCCTCCTACGATACTTTCTGCCTCTGTGGTAGGTGCTTTTCCCAGCAGGCCTGGCTGCCTCTCATTGCCTCGCAAGGACTCGCGAGTGGGACAAGGTCTGTGCCCGCGGTGGGGAGGTGGGGGGGTCGGGCGGGAGCTCAGGAGCCGGCTGCACTGAATGCGGGTGCTCCCTCCTCCAGTCTCCCAGGTACCAGGCCCTGCCCTGTGGAGTGAGGCGTGTTAGGAAGGGCGAGCGGCTGACTGGTGTTGTCCCCTGAGCTGAGGGGGAGGACCATTGCCTGAGGATGGTCAGATACCCAGAAGCCCAGGAGGGCCAGGCCTTCTCTGCGAGTTTTCTCCGCAGGGCTGTCTGGGCGGTGCTCTCGGGCCTGGGTGATGGCCAGGACACAGGGACCCAGCACCTCTTGGGTCAGGCCTTCCTGACACCTTGGGCGGATTCAGAGGCAGGCCCAGAGCTTCTGGGCCGGGGCGGGGCAGTGGGGGGCACGCGCTGTGCTCGAGGGGCTTCACAGGAGAACTCATTAGCCCCACAGTGGGGTGGTGACAGAGATGAATTCCGGTGACAGCTGTGTGCTGGAGCCACGCGGTGAGGGGAGGGGAGGAAAGAAGGGTGGGGGAGCTGCACAGGGGCCACTCCAGTCACAACACCCCCCAGCTGGGACACAGGCCACGCGGCCACCAGACCCTCCTAACCACAGACAAGGCCACCCTCGCTCTCCTCCCAGGAGGACTGTCCGAGGCTCTAGCCCATTCTCAACAGCCCTGGTCCTCCACCATCCCACGCCCAGAAGCCCACAGCTCCCCACTGGCACTGCCCAGCTCAACACAACTGCTGGGCAACATCGGCATCCCTGACTAGAAATTCTGTGGAAGTGGCTGAATCCCCCACTTTAAACAACTGGAAAGTCGGATATACAGCTTGACTGCCCAGAGGGCAAGGGAGGGGCCAGCTGGGTCTTGTGCATGTCCCAAGCTGCCAGTGTGAGGTTCCTTCTCCAGGGATGAGCCATTCGAAATCACTAAGGTCTGCTTCCCGTCCGTCCTGGAGCCTGTCTGCTGCCCGCATTCTGTTATCCTCCCTCCACCCCCTCCCCATACTCCCCCAGGAGGCTCCTCCTCCCAGACTCACATGCAGGCTGGGGTGATAGGTGAGCAGCCCGTTGTCACAGAGCGTCACATACTTCTTCTTCCACTCCTTGTTCAGGGACTTGCCGCTCCGCTTTAGCAGGATCCCCTGAGAACAGAGGTCTGATCAGAAACCAGGAGGCAGCCCCCTAGGTCATAGGGCATGAGGAGGTCACGATGTCGTCAGGCAATGCCCTCCCCCCTCCCCACTTCTCCTGGGCCACTTTGAGCAAAGCAGCCTTTAAGGACCTATTGGTGAACTTGGGAAGGCCCTTTAGACCAGTCCTTCCCCAGAACTCGGCTCTCCCCCATCATCCATCAGGAAGCAGCTGGACCGCTGTTCCGGCAGGTGGGCATCTTCCCTCCCCAGTGTGTGGAGCCACCTCGACAGGAGAAGCCTGTCAGGGGTTCTAGACCGTCGGGTGTAGATGATCGGAGGTGTAGACAGTCAGGAGTATAGACGGCCAGGAGTAGACGCTCAGGGGTGTAGATAGTGGCCATCAGTGATGCTCCTCCCCGGGAGGCTCCAAGGGTCAAAACAGCAGAGATTTTGCTAAGTTCCTGGCCTTCCACCCCCTGTGGTAGCTCCATAATAGAGCAGAAAATTCCCTAATTGTCCCAAGCATCCCCCAGACCACCAAGCCAGGCAGCAGGAAGACCCAGCCTTCCCTCCCAGCAACCACACTTCCTGCGTAAGCCAGTGAGACTCGCTGAACGCAGAGGCTGGATGGCTAGAAGAATGAGCGAAAGTGCCACAACGAGGAGCCTGCCCCGAGGACAGGGCCTGGGCCACAGCTGACACCCAGTAAACATATGTTGGAAGAACTGGGGAAAAGCCCCCTAAAACCCTGGCTGTCAGATGACGAATGCAGGAGGTAGACCCCACTAGGAAGACAGAAGGAGACGATGCTCAACCACAGCTGTGGCCTCCTTCCCAGGAGAAACCTACTCCTCTAGTGAGAACCCTCTAAAGATGCTCTCACTGGCTCAGGTTCTCTCCCTTAAACAACACACACAAGGCAACAGCTGGGAATGGGAGGCGGGGGTCATTCAGGACCAGGGAGCGCCACGATGGAGACCAGGGGCAGATCCAGGACCAGCATCACCATCCATGGCCCCCCATCCTCCAAAATCCCCAACTCAAGAGGGCTGAGAAGAGGCAGTGCTCCCTGGAGACTTCAAGGCAAAAATCGCATAGGGGGAAGAGGGGCACAGGTAGATCCACAAACTGGGGGCTGAGTGTGGGGCTCACCCTCAGCTGGGAGAGCGGAAGGGGCAGCACCCCCAGCAGGGACACTTGAAAAAGCGGACTTTGCCCATACTTAGAGGAGGGGGCGCCCAGAGAGGGAAGAGGCCCCGCGATGGCATCTCCTTTAGGAATGGAGGGCCCCGCCAGAAGACAGCCAACAACACAGGGACTAAGAGATGCAGGCACAAGGAAACGGCAGTCCCTAGTCTGCAGCTCGTGGTCCTGATGCCCAAGGGTGGGGGGTAAATACTGGATTCAACTGCACCTTCCTCCTCTAAGTTCTTCCTAATAGAAGGCTAACTCCTAGATGGATGCCATTAGGATAAGAGATTCCCATTTCCTGGACCTCTCCCTCCCCAACAGGAGGTGAGGGGGAGGCCAGAAAGGGCACCCACTTCCAGCGGCCCCAGCAGCTGTGACATCAATTGCTGACTTTCCAGCACGTTTCACATTCTTGCTGCTCCTCCTCCGGCCACACCAGGGCCAAATGCCATTGCTGGAGGTGCGAGCATGCGGGCTGGGAGTTGAAGTACATGGCCATGTGCAGACACATCCTGCTACCTGGCCCCCTTGGCCTGGGAGACCCTATCCTCAAAAGGGGTTTCTGAAAACTAGCGGCACTAAGGGGACCTTCCACAAGGCAAGCGGGCCCTGCCTCGTGGTCTGCGAAGGAGTCTTCCAGGTAGGCTGGGCCTTGGTGACCTGCCTCTGGGTGTGGTATTCCTGTCACTGGCCAGGGGCCAGGTGCACTGAGAGCTCAGAAGCAGTCAGCTGTTCCCCCTCCCGCTGCGACCAGCCATGGCACTAGCGTGCTCGAAGGCTCTAAGTCCCTCAGCTCTGGAGATGCCTTGGAGTCATCCCCAATACCCCCCGCCCCGCCCCCAGCACACAAACCAAAGAAATAACCAAGTGTGAGGGATGGACCCGGCTCCCCGCCCCCGTCCCGACTCCCCTCACCCCACTAGGCGTGCTTCCCTCTCCCAGCCTCTCCCAGCCTTTCCCAGCCTTCAGCAGGAGACTCCACGGCCGGCCCCGCCCCGCCCCGCCCCGCCCCGCTCCGCTCTGCTCCCATCTCCAGCGGCCTGGAAGGTGGAGCCCCTCAAGGCCTGCACTGCGCGCGGTTTCTCCGACAGGGCGGGAAGGGGTCTCTGCACCTCCTTTCCGACACAGACACGTGTGGCTCCTCCCTCCTCGCAGAGAATGTGATCGGGGAGGGGGTCCCTCCTCCACCCTGAACGCCCCCGTCCTCGGCAACGCCCTCCCCAGTCGGAGGCGAGGGAGCCGCTGTAATGACGCTCGTTAGCCGGGGGCGCGGGCGGAACGACCCGGCCGCTCAGCCCCGCCCCACCCACCCGCCCGCTCCCGGGAAGCGGACAGGAGGAAACCCGCCTAGCCCGTGCCTCTTCCCACTCCCTCTCCAAAGAAGCTACAGGGGTTCCTGCTCCCTCCCCGGCCGGCCGGCTGCGCACGGCGGAGCAGGAAGCAATCTGGGGCGGAATGGGAACGGCGCAGAGGCGCGGAGGCGACAGCCCCCAGAGGACCCGTTCCCGCCGCCGCCTCCCTCCCAGCTCCGCCAGCCGACTTAATTGCGGAGTCCGGATTGATTGGGAATGCAAATGGCAACTGAAATGCAATCTCCACTCCCAGCAGGAGCTGGGGGGGAGGGGAAGGAATAGAACCGGGAGAACGGGACAGGAGGGCGGAGCAAGGAGGGGCTGCAGATCTGGCGGGGCTGGACCGGCGGCAGCGGGGAAGCGCCAGGAATGGCCACCAGGCTGGAAGAAGAGAACGGACGCGCCCCGCCCCTAGCGAGCGATCGTTACAGAACGGGAAGGAGCGGGCACCCCCTAAAGGGTGTCACTGCATCAGGCACAGGCCTCTGACACCTGCCCCCAGCTGGCGGCACCACTCTGGGCTGTGCAGCTAGAGGGCCTTCCTACTGATCGTCCCTGAGATTTAGGGGTGAAAACACCCAAGTGACCTACTAACTCTAAGACTGGACCAGAACCCCAGGTTCAAGTTCACAGGGCTTCCTCCCCAACCCAACATCTCTCCTTCCTTCCCATGTGAGGGATTCAGGGAACAAATAAGTCAGCCCCTGATGACCAGTGAGGAAAGGGAGCACGTAGGACCCCAAGGAAAGTGGTCCCATTTTCGTAGTGAATTCGGTGAAGTGTGTCTACACACCCACTCACCGCCCACGCCCTCCCTTGCACTCCCCATCTCCAAGCAGGGAGCTGAGGAGCCTACGCCCAAAGCAGAGGGCGTCACCTAGCAGGGTCCCCCACAAAGGAGGTGCCCGGAGAGAGGGGATCAAAGGAGCAACAGGTTTGTGCAGGGTCTGTCCTGCACAAAGACACACATACACACGCACTCCGCGAACGAACAGGGAAGCCTCTGGCTGCTGTCACTGTGCTCTTGGCTTTCCAGGGGGCCCCCCAGTAGTCTGGCCCAACTGGGGTGGTCACTGCCAGACATAAATGCAATGAACATTTCAAGAGAGGGGTGAGTGGAAACAATACGGATCACCGCATGGGACCCTGTGGGACCCTGCCCTCTGGGACACTACTCTGCTTGGAACTCTTCATTCTAAATGGACTTTCGCTGGGGGTCAGAAACCCCTAGCCTTAACGAATGAATCCTGGTCACACCGACTGGCCCCTCCCCACAAGCAGTCACACTGCCCATGAGTCCCAGCCCAGGAGAGCCACACCTGACGGCAGGCCTTGCCACGCCGGGCTCAGGGGCTCTGGCCACATGAGCCTCCTCTGTGGTCAAAACTTGGCAGTACGGCTGCCTATGTACATGGCCTCTCCAACCACCAGATCCCAAGAAATTCTGTGCCAAGTGCCCCCGTTCTTATGGGCACCCCAGCTCCTCAGGCTCTTGCCCACACACCAAAGACATGCCTCCCCATCCACCCCAGCTGCTCTGGCTCAACACATCAAAGAGACGCCCTCCGTGGGGCAATGCCGTGTCCACTGCAGGAATCCAAGACCGGAGGTGTGGAAGAAGGCAGGCCCAGGGCCCCCAGGACTGACTAGAAAGGAGGTGGGAGAGGTGAGGAAGTGGTCTCTCTACTTTTTTCTTTAAAGACGAACAGAGGCCCTTATTAACAAAACCATGCCAACAGACCTAGCGCTGGACTAGCCCTCAGTATCCCCTTCCACGCAGGCTTCTCGGGTTGCTCATTTTCCTTAGAGAGCCACTCAACCCTCTCCAGACCCAACTCCAGAACCAGCGGGACAGGCGGAGCGCCTGGCTGAACACGGCAGGTAGCTCTCTGCTGCCCTCCGGTGGTGATCAGAAGGTACAGGCAGAGCTCGTGGCCTGAAGGTGGCGGCGCAGAGAAGGTGGCTTCTCACTGGAGAGCCAGTCCCTTGTTAAGGACTCCGCCTAGGAGGGTGGTGCTGGCCTCTGATGCCATCTCCCCCATCACAGAGGCCTGAGAAGAGGCCCTGGGAAGCGCCACATTCCTGGGCCTCATTCTGAGCCCTGGAGCACACGGGAAGGGAGGCGCTGACCTGCTTGATGGGGATGGCGCGGCCGCTCCCGATGCTGTCCACCTTGCACTCGGCAGCCTTCTTCTCCCGGTCCAGGTCAGCACCCTTCCGAGACTGGAAGAGAAAACAAGAGGCGTGTTAAAGAGGCCCAGGGTCTGCCGAGAGCTGCCCACCTGGACTTCCCGGCCTCCCTCCTGCCTCCCTCCTCCTGGGCAGCCCTAGCAGTGGGTCGGGCCGGGGCGGCGGGACGGGAAGGAACTGAGACCACGAGTATTCCAACGGGTTTATTCTTACACACGGCACCATACAGAGCAGCACAGGTCACTGAGCCGGGCCCGCCCCTTACAAAAGAGCAAGGACAGAGAGGCCGAGGGCGCGAGGAGCACGCCCGGGGCGGGGGCGTAAGAGAAGCGGGGGCGAGGAGGTGGACGGTGGGGCTGCTGGTCGGGAGCACAGGGCGCGACAACCGGGAGCGCAAAGTCCACAAGTGAGCGGGCAGATGGCCCGTCTGCGGCACAGACACCACACGGCACGTGGCACCGAGCGCGTCGGCGTGGCCCAAGGGGCACAGTGGATGGACAGAGAGAGGAGAGAGGCCAGAAGAGGCCCTGCACCCTGTCAAGCTCCTGGGGCAGAGTCCACCCGAATGCGGATCCTAGGAAATAGGGGGAGGCCAAAAAGAGGGGGCAAGGCAAGCGCGGCGGCGGCGGCGGCTTCCGGAGCAGGAGCAGGAACGGCAGAGGTCCATGCAGGAAGGAGCAGAGGAGGGGAGGGGCAGGAAAGCGCCCCCCAGGAGCAGCCGGGCCGGGCGGGCTTGGACTCCCCCGCCCCTCTGGGCCTCGTCGCGCTGGCCAGCGCCGGGCGTGGGGCCGAGCTGCCTTCTTCTCCATGCAGCGAGCCTGCAGCGTCCGGCCGGGCCTGGTCCCCGGCAGCCCCCAGCGCGGGCTCCGGCGCTCCTAGCCTTCCCTGGGGGTGGGGTTAGTTACAAAGGTTCCCGTGGGTCTCTGGAGTGGGGAGCTCGGCGGCCGCTTCTCATCTGAGAGCAGTCCCAGGGCCCGGCCCGCCTCCGGCCCCGCACAGGGGGCATGTCCAGAGGTGCTGTGTGTCACCAACTGGTCTTCTAATTTGGAAGGAGTTGGAAAGGCCTTTTTGTTGATGAAAAGTTGGAAACAGTGGCACATATCTGCAAATATCGAAAGAATAAAGATTTTGGCAAGTTATACTCAAGCCCCGCACAAGTCGGTCAGCACCGGTGAGGGCAGAGACCCAGGCGCCTGGGGAGCGGCGGCAGCGGGATGAAGAGGAAGAGGAGGAGGAGGAGAAGGACGAGGAAGAGGAGAAGGACAAGGAGGAGGAGGAGGAGGAGAAGGACAAGGAGGAGGAGGAGGAGGAGGAGGAGGAGGAGGAGGAGGAGGAGAAGGACAAGGAGGAGGAGGAGGAGGAGGAGGCGGCGGCGGGCGGCAGCGGCACCTGCTGGGCAGACACAGGCCAAGCGTCCACCTCAGCACGGAATGGTATGTTCGCCACTCGGCAGCCCAGGCCCCATCCCTCCCGTTCTCCCAGGCTGCCAGGAGCCAAGGGCAGAGCGAGGGGACACAGGGCCACAACTGCAGCGTGGGAGAAAGCAAGGCCAGAGGGAACAAGGAGAACCGGGCAAAAGAGCCGCCGGAGAGCAAAGTGCCACCCAGCAGCTCCACAGGCGGCACCGCCCCATCCCCTCCTGGGCTCCACGGCCCAGACCGCCACAGCCCTCTGCCCCTTTGGCCCAGGGAGGAGGAAGGTGGATGGGACTGCTGCCACCGGGTCCCCAGACAGAAGAGCCGGTTTGGGGGGAGTGGGGTGCAGCCCACCCCAGCCAGATTGTGAGCCAAGAGGCCCCAACCACCAGAGGACCCCTGGGAGCCCAGAGGGGCACCTCCCCATGCGGACAGGAACTGGGGCAAGAGCAGCAACGAAATGAGCACATGAAGTCACAGGAGAGACTGGGGACAGCACAACCATGTCCAGTAGGGGGTCACTAGCCACAGAGCAGGCAGGACATAGGGGCTCGCCCTCGAGCAAGCATGTCGCTGCTGGGGAGGACGATGAGGGAGAAGAGGGGAGGCCCCAACAGCAATGATGAGAGGGGAGGTCCCAAGATACACCCCAGAGACGGACGCGTCTTGAGGCCGTCTCAGGGACAATGGTGCAAGTGAGGTCACCACGGAAACAATGGAAAGAAAATATAAGGTCGCCGCTGTGAGGATGGAGAGAATGGAAGCGCCAGAGGGAAGGCCGTGCCGTGAGCAGCCAGGATGGAGGGCAGCAGAGTCGAGGCAGGCAGCAGAGAGCACAGGATGGCAGGAAGCACGGGGCGCAAGGGAGGAGGCCGGGGACTGGGCATGGGCGGAGGAGAGGGTAGCAGGGCAGGGAAAGGCAGGGGGTGCCCTGGGGTTGCTACAGAGCTTGCCAACAAGGGGAAGGGGAGATTAAGAATGGAACTGAGGCAGCGGATGACTGAGGCACGATGCCAGGGAGCAGGGTGCCCAGGCCCTGGCAGTAGGCACCTAAGGGTCCCGCAGCAGCAGCAGCAGCAGCAGCAGGTGTGGGCTCGAGCAGGCGGCCCCCCCCCACGCTCTAATGTCTCAATGGCCATGGATAGAAAGGAGAAGCTGCACATTTAGGCAGGGTCAGGGCCGGGCAGCTGCAATGTGTGGCGGACCGTCAGCACAGAGTCTCTGTTAGCATGGATGGCCGCGAGGGCAGGTGGCGGGCTTGGGACAGAGGCAGGCAGCCGGGAGGGAGAAGTGAGCTGGGCAGGCAGAGGCGAGGATGAGTGAGCAGGGCTTGGAAGCGCCAGCTCTGTCCGGGCAGGGTCCGGAGATCTGGCCTGGCCGGCCGCACTCGGGCCCAGGCTGAGAGCCAAGCCCTGCTCTCGGAAAGAGGCGCATGGAGTGACGCGGAGGGGCGGGCGCTCTCGTGACAACCCACACGGGGGTTCACCCACCTTTGTCTGGCCCAAGACTCCTGGAACATCCAGCCAAGCCCGGCTGGAGGATTAGGGTTTGGATGGGCACTGTGTGTCGCACATTGGGAGTGGAGAGACAGCAGGCCCTGGGGCCTGAGAGCCAGAGGCCACCCTCAGCCGGGCCAGCACAACAGCCCCCAGGTGTGGGGTATGAGGTTTGTGAGGGGTGAGTGAGGAGCTCACAAGGAGACAGGACAAACCTGAGAGGGAGGAACGAGGCAGCGTGGTGAAGCCCAGGAAAAGATGGCTAAGCCTTTGTTAAACCAATCACAGCGGTGGGTGGAAAGCATGAATTTTCCCCTCGGCAGTGGGGTAACGGAAAAAGAGCCGGAAGGCGGACGGGGAGGCCTGGGCTCTGACTCTAGCTGGGCCAGCTAACCCTCTGTGTCGCCTTGGGCAAACAGCCTTCCGGCCGCCGGTTCATTAGCTGTTGAATCAAAGGGGGTCAGGGGAGTTAGGCCAAGTGAGTCCAGGGATACTTTCAAGCTCACAGACACCCTAAAGGGGCCTAGGAGAGAGGAAGGCGGCGGGGAGGGTGAGTGTGTGCGGCAGAGGGCAGGGAGGACTGTGGGGACAGGGTAAGGGCCGCTACTGGAAACCCCTTGTGGGTGCAGAGAACAGTCTGGAAGACTCTGAGGGCACCGGCAAGGACCCTCGGGAGCCGTGTGTATCTGAGGGAGAGACTGCAGGTGCCGTCTTCCTGACTTGGGGCTGCCCACGCCCCTCCTGGCTGGGAGCTCGGCGCTCAGCCCTGCCTGTGCAGCAAAGGCGGCTGGGCGGGGGAGGAGGGCGGTCACGTACCGTGAAGATGTTGGAGCGCCGCTTGGACTGCTTTCGGATGGGTGTGGGGGTGGAGGAGGCAGCGATGGTCTCGATGCGCAGCTCCCGCTGGCTGATGCTGGGGGTGGAGGGGACTGAGGACGAGTAGTCGCTGAAGGCGCTGCCGCCGCCATTCGTGGCCTAAGGACAAAGAGGGCTGCTGAGGGCAGCTCCGGGTCAGGGGCGGGACGGGCACCAGGCGGGTGCCGGGAATCCCTGTGCTAATGGGGGCCTGGCCGGGGCTCATGGGCAGCAGAGGGGCCACTAGCCCCTACAGATGATATGGGGGGAACATTCACCTGGCCTGGAGGCCAGCAGGATCTACTGTCACCTTGCCAGGGCTGCCCCACTAGGGCAGCAAACCCTCGTCCTGGGGCCCCGGCAGGAGTGCTTCTGGCCAACCAGGGAGCTAAGTCAGAGGCACAGGCTGGTAGGTGGGAATCAGCTGCAGGGCCTGGCAGTGAACAGACTGGAGTCCTGACCTGCAGGTGGTCTGGAAGGAGGTAGAGGGTCACCCCGGACAAACTCTCACATTCAGGTATGTATGTTTAGAGTGCAGGAGGCCAGGAGGCGGGAGCCGGAGGTGGCCCAGGGCACTGCAGCATGTTTCTACCATGCCCATGGCAGGGAAAGGGATTCCGGGACAGCTGGGGCAGAGAGAACAGAGCTATGACTCCCAATCAGAGTAAGGTGTGGATGTGGAACAGAGAAGGGAAAGAAAGAGAAAAAGACAGAGATCACAGAATGGAGAAGAAACAGTATAGCAGCTCCTCCAGGACTCAGGAAACATGCACGGCACAACCAGGTGGTCTGCACCGCAACTGCCCTCACTAGAGCGTGTGGCCTACCCGGCTGCCTCCCTTGAACCCTAACCTGTACAAGAGGTGCTTGGACCACTGCCCCTCCACAACCTGCCCCTCGGGACAGGGACCACTGCAGAAGTGAGCTGCGCAAGCCCCACTCCGTCGGTGTCGGGCGGGGCTGCTCAGAGGCAGTAAGAAGGACACAGCCCTCCTCCTCCTTTTTCCCACATGGGAACGCTGCCGCCTTCTCACAGCCCTGAAGGGAAGGGTCTCTGAAATGCAACCAGGCTGTCACTGGAATGCCAGCTGCAGCCAGGGCAGGCCTTGGAGAGATGACGGCCATTGGCAGAGGTAAAGTGCAGTGGCTGCTGCCTTGACCATGCCACCTGTGGATGGCCCAGGACTTTCAGCAGAGGGCATCGGGGTAGGGAATGCAGGCTGTGGAATGGTGGAGAGCAGAGAGAAGTGGGGATGGCAGCGGGAAGGGGCAGGCACCGTGGGGCAGGGATGAGGCCAAGGCTACGGTGCCAGCTAAATGGAATTCCAACCAATGTTTCCAAGCAACATGCAAGGCTGGGAGGCCAGAGGAAGGTAGACAGGTGTGAGCAGGAGGCCAGCAGAAGTGGCAGGACGCACAGAGGCAAGACAGACATGGTGGGGACAGGAAGGGCAGGGCGGGGCACAGGCCGAACCTGGTTGATGTGCACGGCCGGGATGGAGGCGGCGGACACGGCCGAGTGGCTGGGCGAGTTGGGCAGTGACTTGCAGGGCCCGATGGCCAGTTGCTGCTTCTTTCGCAAGGCCACTACCTTCTGGGCCACTGCAGGGGACAGCAGAGTCAATTATACCCACTGGAGAGAAGGGAAAAGCCTGGCTTAGCACCTCCCCCCAGACACACAGCCTTGCTCTCACTGGGAGCCTTCCTATCGCCAGCACTGGGGCCGCGGCTGCCAGTGACTCCCACCCGGCACCCGAGTTACCGTCCTGGAAGACACGCTCCACATTGAGCCCGTAGGTCGCGCACGTCTCATAGTAGGTGCACCGCTTCAGATCTGTGGAGAGCTTGCGGGCTCTGCTGTCGTCGATAACCCGGGGATTCGCAGCGCTGATGGCATCTGTTGGAGGTGGGAGGGCGGGAGTCATTCAGCTTTCGGAGAAGCTGGGGTAGTGTGGTGGGGGGCATTTGGCCCAAGGGCAGGTGTGCAAAGGGCCTGGTGAGTGGAACACACAGAGCACCAAGAATGCGGGTGCCTGGGTCTCATTTCAACCCTGCCATGGCCTCACTGAGTGCAAACCGGCAAGCACTTAAGCTCTGAGCACGTTTATTCATCTAAAAAAACACAGACCTGCTAGTCACAGGGACAGCAGGTTTCAGTGGGGGCAAAAGCCCTCAGACACGAGCAGCACGGAGAGTGCTGAGGGTCCCAGTCAGCACTGGGAAAAGAGTAGGGGCTTGGGGGCTTTCTCACACCTGCCCACCCCTGCCCCCATGCATCGTTGCCCAGGACTTCCTGCTCTCTGCCAGCTCCTGCAGGGCCCCGCCTCACCCTGCGTGCCCACAAGCACCATGGGCACCTCGCTGGCGTTGCGGAAGCTGCAGAGACGCAGGAAGTAGTTGTACACCGTCTGGAAACTGATTTCATCCTCCAGGCTGAACACAAACACCACTGCATCCACCCAGGCAGCAAACTAGGGTAGAGCAAGTAAAATTAGCACCCGCAACTGGACCTGGCAAACTCCCATGCAGGGCAGGTGAACTCAAGTGGACCCTTCTCCCTGGACATACCACCTCTCCCAGTCCCAACCAGCAAGCTCGAGAAAGGGCTCCAGGCACAGCGGTGGGCCCTAACCCTGGGCAGGAGCATCACCTGGAGCTCAGGGGGGCCTCCTTCATCTCGGATCAGCAGCAGGTAACTCTGGCCATCCACCACAATCTCCTTCTTAAACCGCCCCCCTAGGACAGAGCGCGCAGTCAGGTCCAAAGTGTGGAGAAAGAGTCCAGGGGCCAAGAAGAAATCTACAGCTTCCCATGCAGGAAGTAAGAGGACTGGAAGGGGGCTGGAGACCCCCCACCCAGACCCTGTGGGCAGGAGCTGGAGGAGTGGCCGGCCTCAGGGCCCAGGCTGGGCCTGTGACGCTCACCTTCAGGGGACTCCTCCTGGACATAGGTCCCCGTCAGATAGCGGTGCACCAGGGCTGACTTCCCGCTAGACAGGTTCCCCACTATGCCCTGCGGGAGAGGAAGGGGTGAGTGGGTCAGAGGGCAGAGGGCACGAGGGAGAAGACCCAGCAGGAAAAGCAAAGCAGCAGCAGGAGGGAGAAAGGCCAGGGCTGAAGGGGAGGAGAGAGGGCAGAGAGGGCCAAGCTGAGCAGAGAAGGGGACAGAAGCCGGAGAAGCAAGGCCCAGGCCCGCGGCACCCAGCCTCGCCCCCCCGGCTCCAGGCCGCCGGTGCTGCCCATGGGCCACACTCACCACTTTAAGCTCCGGTACGGAGCGGCTCAGCGTCCACTCCTGGCTGTTCACAAACGAGTCTGCGGAAGACAGAGCCGCCCCGTCAGGGCCAGGGTGGCACACACACCTGTCCCAACCACTGCTGCCTGTGTCACCTATGATGCCCTCCCCAAGCCCAGGCCAGAGGACAGCAGCTTCCTCCACGGGACCCCCAACCCTCACCCCTAGTTCCCCAGGAGGCAGTGGGAAGGTTCTTCTTGAGTGAAGCAGAGTAAGGATGGTCTTCAGAACAGGACTCTGAGGGCTGTGGGCTCAGTCCCCCTGGTTTTGGCCCTGTGTCCTTCCTCCTCTTCCTGCTCCAGCAGGTTTATTGTCCCCCCACCAAGCCACACCTGGCCTAGTGCCCCTGTGGCCCAAATACCAGGCCCAGGTTAGAGGCCACTCCAGCAGGTCTCAGAACAGACCCAAGGGCTGGGCACCTGGTTGGGGGGCAGACTCCTGCAAGTAAGAACAGCGCACCCTGGCAGGGTGGGGCCACCCACCACATTCCTGAGCCGGGTGAAGAGGGAGGAGCCTGGCCTGGCCTGGCCCTGTTCTGCCAGGGGCAGGTGGATAGGGAGCCATCTACCCCACCCGCCTCCTCTCTAAGCTCCTCCTTAGCAGGGAGGCCGCCTCCTGGGCTCCCTTCCCTTCAGTCTGTCCACAGAACCTGACTGGCAAGTCCCTTTACCCAGAGCCCTCCGACAGCCAGGCCCCCATCTCCGTCACCTCCAGGTTCCACATGCGTGCTCGGGCTAGCTCTGGGAACCCCTCTCTGGCTGGGCAGCACTGCTTCCCTCCCTGGCTCCCAGAGGCACTGTCCCAAGTTTGTGTCAAAGAGCAGTTATGACGACCAGGTCCACAGCAGTCCCTAACCTCATGCATAGGGGCAACCGGAGGCGAGCGCGCTGCCCCGACAGGGAACTAGGAAAGGTGTCTGGCCTAGCCCAGAGCCCTCTGACTCTGGTGAGTCTCCTCTTCCTTTCCTGGACCGCACCCGAGAGCGCCCCCTCCGGCCTGTCCTCCTCGGCCACTGCCGAAGACCCCAGACGCCAGGCGCGGACGGCACTCGGTCCAGATCCCAGACCCCGCCAGCCCCGGACGCGCGCGGCAGCCCGCCTGCCCTGGGCGCGCCCGGCTTTTCTCCCGCGAGCTGTTTTCTGCCAGACGCCCCCCAGGCCGGCCCCCTTACCGCTGGGCGCGCGCAGGAGCTCCGGGGCCGCAGCCGCCCGACGGCTCCACAGCGGCGCGGCGGGCGCGGGCTCCCTCCGGCGGAAGCGGCTGGTGAGCAGCCTCCAGAGGCCGGCGGCGGTGCGGGGGCGGCCGGGCTCCGGCGCTGCGCGCGGGGCGTCGGCGCCCAGCAGGTCGCGGCGGCTGGGGAAGGCGCCTAGGGAGCCGGCGTCGCCGTCGCTACGGGTGCGCGCGCGGGGCGGCCGGGCCAGCAGCCCCGACTCGGAGCGCCGCACCTCCTGGCCGCGGCGCAGGCGGAAGCTGAAGCTCTTCCTCAGCGCCGCCAGGCCGCGCCGGGGCCCCTCCGGCCAGCGCTGGCTGCTCCACAACGCCGCGCCGCGCAGGAAGCCCGCGCTGCCCGCGCGCCCCAGACCCGCGCCCGGCGCCTCGGCGGCCGCCAGCTCCAGACGGTTCACCTCCAGGAAAGTCATGCTGGCCGGCCGGGGCCGCGGAGTCGGCTCCCCGCGGGTGCGGCTGCGCCGGGTCGGCGCGGGGCTGGACGCGGGGCTGGGCGCAGGCGAGACGGGCGGTCCCGAGGGCGCCAGGCCCCGGCGGCCGAGGCGCGGGCGCAGGAGGCCGAGCAAAAGGCCGCGGGCGCCGGTGGGCGGCGGCTCCGGGCCGCCCGAGCACACGCTCCGCGGCCGCGCCGGCTGCTCACTGGCGGCGCAGAGGGCGGCCTGCAGGGCGGCGGCAGCGCGGCCGGCCGAGGCGCCGTGCAGGTCCAGCGAGTCGCAGACGCTGTGGGCGCGGCGGCAAGCGGCGGGCCGCTCCCCGGGACAGCTGTCCCCCTGCGGCCAGCCCCGCTCCATGCTCAGGGCCGGCGGGCGCGGGCCAGGCCCATGGCGAGGGGCACGGGGCTGGGCCCGGGCCGGGGCCGCGGCCGGGGCGCACGGACCTCCGGCCTCTGGGCACCTGGTGTGGGCCGACCGAGTCCCTCAACTCCTCCACCTCGCGGCCGGCAAGCCCAGACCTGGAGAGGCCGGGAGTCAGCCCAGCCCGGAGAGAGAGGCGGCAAGTCTGGCCTGGAACGGCCGGGAACGGCGGCGCGGCGCGGGGGAGCCGGCCTGCTGGGGCAGCCCCCGGGAGCCCTCGAAAACAGGAAATTCCAGCCCAGGGCGCCTCCTAGGATCCGGCAGGTAGGTGAGGAGCTGTCATTACGAGCAGGCCAACTAAATAACAGTCCTCAGTCCACCACACACTGGGCCCCATTTTGGAGAAAAGTGGGCCATTTCTCATTCTTCAAAGGAAGAGCCAGAAGAGCCAAGAACATGAGGCTCAGAAGTATGACAAGCCTGAGTGAGACGTCAGAGGCAGCCATGCCGGGTCTGCGCGCGTGTCCTCGTCTGCAGCACGCGAGCTTCAACGAGGTGGTCCTGTCTTAGTTTCGGCTCTGACATTCTGAGGTCGAGAGTTGCTGGCTGCTACAGTCGGTTTCTGTTGATGACTGAGGCTGTCTTCTTTGGAGATTATACAATCCAGAAGATACTCATCTGTCTGGACTGAGTTAAGCGTCCTGCCTAAGGGCAGCAGAGAAGTCAAAGATAACCTCCGCTGCAGTTCTGGGTGAGTGACTCACTTCTGAGGCCCGGACCTCTCCAGGCCCCTGCTGCTCACTGGGTCTCACCTCCTGTCGGGATGATGGGCTGAGATCAAGTGGTAGCCTGCGGTACTGGCTCCAGCCTGACGTTCTGTAAATGAAAACACTCCTCCAGGCTCCGAGGCCCTTCCAATTCATGACTGTGGGCTGCCTGGACACCCAGTAAACCCAGGACTCACCCAGAATTGGAGGCAAGAGCTCCCCGGCTGTGATTGACACTGCATTGTAAACATCAGTCCTCTCCCAGACTCTGAAGCCCAGCCAGTTTCCGGTCATCCATAAAGTCAGAAACCACTGGCTGCCTCAATACCAGCCACGGATCAGGAGAAACCAGTTTAAGTAGTGGCAAGGGACGAGGGGCTTGCATTTCCTTTAAAAAGACAATACTGCCCACTTTCCTCCACCCCTAGTCCAGCCCAACTCCCAGCGTCCCTTTCAGCTTTAGAATTCCATGGACCTGGTCAGAGCCAAGTGGGAGATACAAGTGGCACATTCCTGAGGGGCTGAGTGGGAATGCCTAAGGAAGGCAGGGCCTCTCCATCCTAGGTGCTCCCTGCAGAAAAGAGCGCTGGAAATTCCCAAGTCCTGGGCTGGATCTCCCAGGCCTGGAGAGGCCCTGGTGGTGAGTTTGTATTTCCGTGGGACTAGTTATTAGCGCTGGTGAAGACGGCTTCTTCCTGTATGGGATGCATGTTCCCCCCACAATGGAAGTACCAGCAGAGGGGCCCTTCCCAGGTCCCCAGGCAGGTACAGAGACAAGAACACAACTCAGTGAAGCCGGCCAACGTCACTGAGCTGCAGATCAAAAGGAAACACATTCTGCCTTGACTTCCCTATCTGCGTGTATCTGCCCTCTCTCTCACGCACAACAGGGAATGGCTGTTCTGCCAAAGAATAAGGCTGCCCACTCACAAGCTCATCCTGCAAGCCAGTGAAAATGCAAGCAAAGGGTCGGGCGCGGTGGCTCACACCTGTAATCCCAACACTTTGGGAGGCCGAGGCAGGCGGATCACATGAGGTCAGGAGTCCGAGACCAGCCTGGCCAACATAGTGAAACCCCATCTCTACTAAAAATACAAAAAATTAGGCACCGTGTCTCGCGCCTGTAATCCCAGCGCTTTGGGAGGCTGAGGCAGGCAGATCACTTGAGTCCAGGAGTTGGAGACCAGCCTGGGCAACATGGTGAAACCCCGTCTCTACAAAAAAAATATGAAAAATTAGCCAGGCATGGTGGCACGAGCCTGTGGTCCCAGCTACTTGAGAGGCTGAGGTGGGAGGATCACTTGAGCCCAGAGGGTCCAGGTTGCCGTGAGCCAAGATGGAGCCACTGCATTCCAGCCTGGGCCACAGAGTGAGACCCTGTCTCAATAAATAAGAAGCAAGCACAGGACAGCAGCTATGGGAGCCGACCTCTGGAGACGGAGAGGGGATGGGGACACGGTACCCGACAGGGGATGGATCACTTTAGAACCTAGCTGCCTCTTTCAGTGGGAGAACAGTAGGATGGGAAAGAAGGGGGTTAAGGCCCCAGCTGCACACATGCTGGACACAGACACACACAGACAGACACACACACACACACACACACACACACACACACGTCTCGGGGAAGGCAGGCAGCAATCCCAGTCCCCAAAAGAACATCTTACAGTCTCAGAAGACATGTAGTCCCACTGCACCTGCAGAATCAGTCCAAGGAGAAAGTGCCACCTGGGTCAACTCCCAAACCCAGAACAGCTTCCTCTTCCTCACCTGGCTGCCCCCTCCTTCCCAGTCCTTTTCCCCAGAAACCTTTCCTGACCCGGAGAAACTAGACAGGGAACGGCACCTGCTCCCACATAAATGTCTCAGGACATCAAGCCAGTCAAAGACCCCGAAAAGGAGAACAGCTGCAGGCACACACCTCTTTTCCTCATTGGTTCAGCCCAGGGTCAGAGATAAGGTCTCTGTTGTGCCTGATAAGATTCTGCTCCAAAGACACGCAGCAAACACAGCTGTGCTCGACACAGACAGCCACTACCTACTGGGCCCGAAGGAAATTAGGACAACCCTAAAAAGCTCCAGGCTGGGACTACACGAACAGTACTGAAATCCCACAACACAAGCCCTCACGTCAGTTCTCTGTTTATTAAGGCCACCGGAAACGCTGGACTGAATGTGACTCTCAGGGGCTGAGAGGCTCCATGGCAGTTTCTGGGGGACTAAGAGGAAATCTCTCACAAACGCCCGCAGTGTGCATCCTGGGGCAGGACGAACACAGCCTGAGAGCGCAGAAGCCGGGCTCAAGACCCCCTTCTGTGGACTACCTGGATGTCAGGAGGAAAAGCCGACTCTAGTTATGCCCAGTTTCTGTGCTGGCCTGGGCCTCGGGTGCCCTGCTTGCGTGTGCACAGGGGGGTGAGGGGCCGGGGGGGTCATGACGGGGAGAGAGAACACCCCTGGGCAGGTGTGAGGTGTGAGACCCTGCCAGAAAGAGAAAGCTGGTCCTGAGGATGTGGGAACTGGTCGCCTCCAGGTGTGTGTTGCTTGATCCACTGGTGAGCCCTGGCTGTGCCCGCTGCAGCCCACGTGGCCCACAGGGAGTTGGCAGATTTCTTTCGAGGAGATGAGGGAGGATGGATAAGCCTTCTCCTGAAAGCCGGAGCTTGTGGCCAGCTCCGCAGGGTGTGGAGCAGAACCACCAGCAGCCAGGTGTGGTCCCAGAACCACCGTGGCCCTCCCAAACAGTCAGGCCCTTCTTGCCCACAAGGTGGCAGCAAAACATCTTCCTGCAGCCGGGGCTGAGGCTGTGGCCGGGAAGGCTGGCGGGATGCTAGGGCTGGCCACACACCCGCCACTGAGCCCGGGAGGCAGTGGGGGCCACACCAAGACCCCTTCGCCCCCCAGGACTGGCTGGTGTCCAGCAGGCTCTCCAAGTTGGAGCTTAGGGAATCAGAGGAGAAGACGGGGGGCGGGGGGAGAGCGCTCAGGATGCCTCCCCAGTGGGGCCACAGTCCTCCCTAAGTGTCCCAGCAGCTGTCCCGAGACAACTCGAGTTGCTGCAGCAGCAGCCATGGACCTAAATTCCACCCCTAACAGCTCCATTCCAGCATCCCCCATCTTCAACAGCACCACATGAGCTCTGGAGCCGCACAAGCCAAAAGCCTGCTAGTAACACCCTCCATTCCCTTCCTTACCACTCCCCCAGCCCAATCCGTGTCAGTCCTGGTGGCGCTCCCTCCTAAATGTGGCCCAGATCCATCACCAGCTCCTTTCTTCAACTCAAAGTCAAGCACCATCCTCCCGGGCCTAAGCACCACATCAGCTTCCTAGGGGTCTCCCATCTCCAGCCTCCATCACCACCACTGCCAACTGATTTTTACAGCTGGGGCGGACCTCTTCAGACCAGAACCTGGTCACCTCTCAGCAAAGCCCTGCAATGGCTATCCAGCTGGCGTAGAATGGCACCCAATCCCCTTATTCTGTTCCAGTGCCCCGTGTGCTCCTGACTACCTGCTTGCTCTCACCTGACACCCTCCCCAGGACCCGCCTCCATCCCCATCCAGCCTTGACACCTCCCGGGCCTCTGCCCTGCTTGTCCCTGAGGTCATTTGGACCCTGGCTGAAGCATCCCTTCCTTGGGAGGCTGACCATCTCAGTGACCATGCTAACATCATCTAACACTTGCCACTGTCAGCAAGTGCCCCCACAACAGAACTCTACCAGGCACATGAAGGTGGCCATGATTCCCCGAGTGAATGAGTGGAGGTCTTTGCTGAGCATGCACTGTGCTCCCAGGGCTTTTGGCCTCTGTGGGGAGGAAGGCCTAAGAGAGATGGGCCCTGGCTGGGCCAGTCTTTTGAGAGAAGTCACAGGCACAGGCAAAATAATCTGCACAGGCCCCAGGTTGAAAGGCACGGCGCACCCTGGAGTTGAGAAAGCTGGATTCAAGTTCAGCCTCTGGCACCTATTGGTGGGTGACCAGCCACGGTCTCCTTAACCTCAGGTCTGTCTGTAAATTAGGAATGGCCCAGCTTCCAGCTAAAGGTGCTGTGCAGGCCAGCCCTGTGAGCATGGAGGGCCGCATGGTGCCTGGCGTGCAGCGGGCAAGCAACAGAAGGAGCTGCTCCTATTGCGCAAGGGAGAGCCAGAGTGGACACTGGGATCACGGAAACCAGCCCTCTCCACATCAGAAAGCCAGGCAGATGCAGTCAGCCCATGAAACCTTAGCAGCTCCCCCTCAGCTTGGCTTTGATTCCTGGGCTGGTCCCTCCATCTCCCCTCTAAGAGACCTCAGAGATACGGAGGACCCTGGAGAGCCCTGAGTCCTAACCCCCAGGACCTCAGAATGTGACCTTATTTGGAAATAGGGTTGTTGCAGATGTAATTAAGATGAGGTCATACTTGAGTAGGGTGGGCCCTGAATCCAATCTGACTCGTGTCCTTATAAAAGGGGGGAATTTGGGCATGTCGACAGACACCAAGGGAAGTCAATGTGAAGAGATGCAGGGAGAAGACGGCATTGACAAGCCAGGAAGAGAGGTGTGGGGCGGATCTCTCCCTAGTGCCTTCAGAGGGGGTGTGGCCTTGCCCACACCTTTATCTCAGACATCTGGCCTCCACAACTGTGACACAGTAAACTTTTTGGTTTTTGAGACAGGGTCTCCCTCTGTTAACCAGGCAATCACAGCTCACTGCAGCCTCGACTTCCTAAGCTCAAGCAATCCTCCTGCCTCGGCCTCCCAAGTAGCTGGGACTTCAGGCATGCAACACCATGTCCAGCTATTTTTTCTTTGTTTTCTTTGTTTTTTTTTTTTTTTACAGGTTGGGAGTCTCACTATGCTGCCTATGCTGGTCTAGAACTCCTGGGCTCAAGTGATCAACTGGCCTTGACCTTCCAAAGTGCTGGGATTACAGGCGTGGGCCACCGCAGCCAGCTAGGAACAGACTTAGGTTGTTTCAAACCACCCTGTTTACAATGGTTTATTACCACAGCCCTAGGAAGCTATGAGCTCTCCAGAAAAGCTAGTGCATACTGGGAAGAACACACAGGTGTTTTCTGAGGAGGTCCGAGTCCCCTTAATCCCTGCCATGGGTTCCAGGTTCAGAACTCGTGTTCTGGTTCATCCTCTCCTTTTAGAGATGAGGGCATTGACACCCAGAGAGGGGAAGTCACTTGCCTGCAGTTACACAGCCCAGCAGTGACAGAGCCTGGGCAGGGCCTAGGACTCCAGAATCCCAGGCTGGAGCTTGGGCCTCTAAGTCATCATTTCACATTATTTTTTGAGTGCTTACTAAGTGCATTCAGGGCAAGCAGACTGAAGTCTCTGCCCCACCCTGCCTCAAGGTGACGCGGCTGGCAGTCTGGACTGGCGTAGGACCCAGCCTACATCCTTGGGACCCTCCGAAGGCTGCTCTGGGGCCTGGGGATTCTGCCCCATCTCCAGAGGTCAGGATGTCGGTCTGAGAGCTCCCCAGTGACTTTGGTCCTCTCCTCCCCAGGGAAAAGCTGAGGGAGAGAAGGCGGCAGAGGTGCTGGTGGGGGTGCGGGTGGCAGAGAGAGCCACAGGACCGAGGGCAGTGCAAGGAGCAGGGAAACTGAGATTACCCCAGGGTGGGGGTGGGAGTGGCTGTCATTCCAGCCGAAAATGGCCTTTCGACACCAGGCCGGTGACATGGCGGTATTGTAGTACTATAGATGGTACTTGAGAGCAGTTTGTTTTCCTGTCTATCCATGAGCTCTGTGCTGGGTGCAATGGTGGACAGGACAAAGGCCCTCCCCTCGAAGACTCGGTCCCTCAGCATGTCCCCCATCTGGCCTCCTGGCTTTGTCCCATCTGGCCATGTTCTAAGACCCTGGGAGTGCCCGTCACGCCACTCCAGCTCTGACCAGCAACAGCAACTGTGGGCTTAGCTCTGCTTTCTAGCAGCTCCTCCCTGGAGAGGAACGCGACCAGCATGTGCCGCACCCCCGCGTGGGCCGGTGCCGTGCCAGAGGATCCTACACCTCACAGCATCTCCAGCCCTCCCATGGCCTGAAGGGTGGGGGCAGGAGGTGGGCCACCACCACAGGGTGGGACGGTGGGGGCTCCAGACTCAGAATATGAAGCATCGTACGGCTCTATGCCATGTTGCACCTTTTTCTCATAACTGACCCATCGCCTACACTTTCGACATTTAAAAATGTGGTTCTCTCTGAACAGGCAGGCCAGCTGCAGTCCCATGAGCTAGAGTTCTGCCTCTTCCAACCCAATGAGCCTCTAAAATGCATTCCAAGTATGAGATTCATTCCTTGTCAGCAGCACCATCCCTTCCACTTGCCTTTGTATTTTTTACAAAAGTAAAAAAAAAAATTTTTTTTTTGAGACGGTCTCATTTTGTCACCCAGGCTGGAGTGCAATGGCGCCATCACAGCTCACTGCAGCCTTGACCTCCTGGGCTCAATCGATCCTCCCACCTCAGCCTCCTAAGTAGCTGGGACTACAGGTGTGTCACCTCGCCTGGCTAGGTTTAGTATTTTTTTTGTAGAGACCGCTTTCACCATGTTGCCCAGGCTGGCCTCCCAACTCCTGAGCTCAAGCAATCTGCCTGCCTTGGCCTCCCAAAGTACTGGGATTACAGGCATGAGTCATCGTGCTTGGCCCCAAAAGCAAAAATTTTTTTTTTTTTTTTTTTTTGAGCCGGAGTCTTGCTCTTGTCGCCCAGGCTGGAGTGCAATGGCACGATCTCAGCTCACTACAACCTCCGCCTCCTGGGTTCAAGTGATTCTCCTGCCTCAGCCTCCCGAGTAGCTGGGATTACAGGTGCGTGCCACCACACCCGGCTAAATTTTGTATTTTTAGTAGAGACGGGGTTTCACCATGTTGGCCAGGCTGGTCTCGAGCTCCTGACCTCAGGTGATCTACCTCCCTTGGCCCCCCAAAGTGCTGGGATTACAGGCGTGAGCCACCACGCCCGGCTGCAAAATATTTTTATAAACAGAAGATGCAATAAAGTGTTCAAATCATTGCACTAATTTTGCAGGACTGATGTGGAGGAAGTGTGGAAAACAGCTGCTGAAAGTGCAGGTGCAGACGTGCGAAGGTGCTGCACTGTGAGGGGTGCTCTAGGCCACTGCAGGTAACAGTGCAGCGATTTTTTAAAAGATTCAGACAGGCTGAGAGTCTAGTGGACAGAAGTTTAAAACCACCTGAGAGGCCAGGCGTGGTGGCTCACTCCTATAACCTCAGCACTTTGGGAGGCTTTCAAATCCTGAGCCTGAGGCGGGCGAATCACCTGAGGTCAGGAGTTCGAGATCAGCCTGGCCAACATGGCAAAACTTTGTGCTACCAAGAATACAAAATTTAGCTGGGCGTGGTGGTACGTGCCTGTAATCCCAGATACTCCGGAGGCTGAGGCAGGAGAATTGCTTGAACCCGGGAGGAGAAGGCTGCAGTGGGTCAAGACTGCACCACTGCACTCCAGCCTGGGTGACGGTGAAACTCCATCTTAAAAAAAAAAAAAAGTACCTGAGGCTGGCGTTGCATGCCTGTAGTCCTAAGGTGAGAGGATCGCTTGAACCTGGGAGGCGGAGGTTGCAGTGAGCCGAGGTTGTGCCACTATCCTCCAGCCTAGGCAACAGAGTGAGACCCTGTCTCAAAAAAATAAATAATTTAATTTAATATAAATTTTTGCAAAGACTCTTTTATCAGCCTGAAGAGACAAAAGGAAAGACCTCACACCCAGATCTGCTGTGTTTTGAGGAGTGATTTTCTTTCTTCCCCTTGAAGAGGAAAAAGCTATTTTCACTGGTACATTTAAAGCCCCCAACTATGGGGAGGTACCAATTCTGGACAAGTGCCACTGCAACACAATGCTCAGAGTACCTGAACTTTTCAACTCTGTTGGCGGGGCAGAAATTCACTGCTGGCCACTGACAGGTCTGTTTCATATTTTCAAAGGAATATTGGGTGCTACAAGTAGGAACTGAGAGGTAAACTTATTAAACCCATTAAACCTGCGATTGGTTGGTGTTTTCCTGTCATTTTAAGAGACTAAATGTGGGGGGCAGACGTCAAAATACTTGTACAATTTTAAAATGTCACAATTAAACATGAGCTGGTTTAAAAAAAAAAAAAAAAGACTCTTACCTAGCATGGGTGGGTGGCAATGCTTGACTCTGTGTGTGTGTGTGTGTGTGTGTGTGTGTGTGTGTGTGTGTGTGTGTGTGTGGTGTCGGGTGGGGCAGAATGGAGGGGTTGGAGACAGGCTCTGTTCCCCAGGCTGGAGTGCAGTGGTGAGATTAGAGCTTACTGGAGCCTCTCCCCTCCCAGGCTCAAGAGATCCTCCCACCTCAGCCCCACAAGTAGCTGGGAGCACAGGTGTGTGTCAGCTATGCCCGGCTAATTTTTTTTCTTTTTTTTTTTTTGTAGAGAGGGGGTTTCCCTATGTTGCCCAGAGTGGTCTCAAACTCTTGGCCTCAAGTGATCCTTCCACCTCAGCCTCCCAAAGTGCTGGGATTACAGGTGTGAGCCACCATGACTGGCATAATACTTGATTGTTTAAAAAGTCAGATACAAATTTGTATGTAACAAAATTATATGGACCTGTATAAAAAATGCAAGAAAATATCAAAATAATGACAAAATGGTGACCGTGGCTGCCTGCCTCTGGTTAGAATTACTGGTGACTTCTTTTGCTTCTTTTATGTTTTTCTGCAGTAAGTGTACATCACCCTGTTTTCTGAAATGTTTACAGACGATATATTACTTTGTAAAAAGAAACAGAAGACTGTTCCCCCTTGGAATGAGGAGAGGAAAATTTTCTGAGTCAGACTCTGAGGGGATACAAAGGAAGAAAACAGGCTGTGACTAGTATAAATGTGCACTATGCCAATCTTTTTTAAATTTTATTTCAGGGTAAGAAAACATTCACAACATGCTCAGAAAACCACTGTTTTGGCCGCATGCCCTCTTCCCTCTCCTTAACACGGATGCGTCCTGAGTGACTGTCTTCCCAGCTCCTGCTCACGCTGCAGTTCACACCAAACCGCCCAGCCAGGGGCACCTGGGGCCCTCCCCAGGCCTCTGGGTTGGCTCTAGCTTGCTCCGGTGGCCTGGCTTCATAGCACCTCACAGTATGAATGTTCTGTCCGTTCTTCAACCCTTCCCCTGCTGAGGGACAGTCACGTCACTTCCTTCTTTTTTAGCTACTACAAGCAAGGCGGTAATCAATACCTGTGTGCCTATGGTGTGTTCTTCCCGAGGCATGTGAATGCTTCATGTGAATGGATAACGCCGTTACTTTTCCAGGTTGGTCGTAGCAATCCCTTCTCCTGCTCTCCACCAGCCGTGGGTGGGGATGTCGGTGCACCCTGTGCACCAGCAGTCTGCTCTTCCAACCGGGGAACCAGTCCCTGGCGCTTCTGATGGGCACACCCCTGATTACTAGTGAGGTTGCGCCTTTTCATGTTCATCAGCAACACAAAGCATTTTCTCTTCTTTCATTTGTCTTGATCCTACTCTTTGCCTGTCTTTCTTTTCTTTTGGCCTGTTTTTCTCTTGGGTTTTTCAAATCGTTTTCTTAATCTGCAGGAGCTCTCCGTATAGCGGGCACGCAAAGCATGTATCCGGCACATGTGCACTGCAAGCAGGTCCTCCTGCTTTATGACCCAGAAATGTAATTACATTTCTGCTAGTTTTGTCACTGGTTATAACACTTGAACAACAAAATCCATGACACAAGGGCGACACTAAAGATAAGAGTGGGGAGATGCTGCTCTTAACAGAACACTGGCTAATACAGAAAGATTGTCGGGTTTACGGCCACGTTGACAATCCCGATATCACCAACTCAGGCAAAGATCATTGATGGACGCTAAAACCATCAGGTGAACAGTTGTGCGGGGCAGTTTATTTCGAGCGTGTGGAATGATCACCCCTACAGACTACTTACTAATTACAGAGGGAGGAAATGAACCTTCACATTGGAGAGACCCAGTCCTCACGCCCCCCCACGGCACTAAGGCTGTGGTCCCGTGGAGGAACCGGGTGTTCCTGCTGAGCTTCCAGATCACAGTTCAGTTCAAAGACCCCACAAGGGAGAAAGGAACAAGACAGAAAACACCCAGCGCCAGCCAGCCCACGTCACGGTTCCAGGACTCGGGCCTTCTACAGGAAAATGGGTCCTGGCCCTACAATAAGTCCATGTCATGGGGGAAAAGGTATCACATTGGATCCTGTTTCATCCTTATCTAGGAAAACAAAAAAAGCTCTGTAAGACCTTTCAGGCATCGCTGGGGAAGTGTGGTTATGGGTCAGCTACTAAATATCAGGGAGCTCCTCTGACCTTCCCGGGTGCTATTCTGGTGTAACGGTTGTGTAGAATGACGTGCCTGTCCTCAGGAGATGCCTGCTGAAGAGCTTGGGAAGATGTGTCAGTGTGTCTACAACTGCTGAAAAAACATATGTGAGCATGAGACAGTGACAGAGAGCCAGCAAATGCGATAAAATGTTAATAATGATCACATTTTTAAATGCTGTCATTTTTCAAAATAAAAAGCTGGGGGTGGGGGGAATCTGTCAGTTTGTTCCTCTATAAATTCTGGGTTTTCTGTCCGCTTAAGAGGATCTCTCATCCCAAGATTAGACAACATTCTTCTAAATTTCTGCTCTGTTTTTAAAGGTCTTATCTTTCTCCCTGTGCATAAAGGTGGCAGCACAGGCTCCAAAGCCAGATTTCCTGGGTACAGGTCCTGTCTCCACGATTTGAATGAGCAGCCTTGGGCCATTTCCTTTACATCTGTGTACCTCAGTTTCCTCATCTGCAAAATGGGGTTAATACTACCCTGTAGGGATGCTCCAAAAATTGCAGGAATACGAGAAGGGCACGTAAGCACACAGACAGTGCCTGGCACAGTATGAGAACTAAGAGAAAGGCATTCTTTCTTGTGTGTGTTTTTTCAGAGGCAAGGTCTTCCTAAATATAGTCCAAGCTGGAGTGCAGTAGCACAATCATAGCTTATGTAACTGCAGCAGCCTCCCATGTGGCTGATACTACAGGTGTGTAACACCACACCTGGCTAATTTTTAAAAATTTTTTGTAGAGGCTGGGTGAGGTGGCTCATGCCTGTAATCCCAGCACTTTGGGAGGCTGAGGGAGATTGCTTGAGCCCAGGAGTTCGAGACCAGCCTGGGCAACGTGGAGAAACTTCGTCTCTACTAAAAATAGAAAAATTAGCTGGGTGTGATGGTGTATGTCTGCAGTCCTGGCTACTTGGGAGGCTGAGGTGGGAGGATCACCTGAGCCTGGGATGCAGAGGTTGCAGTGAGCTGAGATCACACCATGACACTGCGCTCCAGCCTGAGCCACAGAGCGAGACCCTGTCTCAAAAAAAAAAGAAATTTTTTTTTTTTTTTTTTTGTAGAGACGAGGTATCACTATGTTGCCTAGGCTGGTCTTGAACTCTTTTAGGCTCAAGTGATCCTCCTGCCTTGGCTTCTCAAAGTGCTGGGATTACTTGCGTGAGCAACCACACTACCATTCTTTCTGAGATAGCAGATCTGGTCCTGCTGTCCCTGGCTTAGAACCTGTAACTCCTGTCACCCACAGCAGAAGCTGTCAATCTTGTGACATTTGCAGCACAAACACAAAGTGCTGGAGTGTGGGGTGGCGCGTTTGAGTAGTTTGAAAACATACTACGCCAGTGATTTTAATAATAAAAGCACTACTGCGGTGAAGCCATGTCTAGCGGTACCTACTGGGCTGCAGGCTCACCGGAGCTCTGGGCCGCTGTCCTCGTGCCCCAGGCCACTGCACAGAAACCTGCTCGCCACCCTCAGCACATGCTCTGAGGATGCTCCTGAGTCGAGATGCTTTGCTTTTCAGTCAGCTGATTTTCCCTTGGTGCCAGGCCCGTCTCCCACTCAGAGCAAAGGGACTGCACCTCGAGGTACACCCACACGCCCCACTCCCAGCCTAAGCAGGCTGTCATCTGCACCTCTGCTTTATTTTACCCTTGCTCAAGTTTTGGGGTCACCTGGGAAGGAAGGGCTCATGGCACCACTGCCCCCAGGTTCAGAGCTCACCTCTGCCAGCCCTCACCCCCGCATGGCTCCCCTCACCCAGGCGCACCGGCCCACCTTTGCCTTCCAGGAACAGAGGGACGGGAGGCAGATTCTCTCTCACCCCGAGGCCTGGGGTGGGAGATGATTCTCTCCCGGCCTCCCGAGACCCTGGCTTCCTGCCCCGTTGAACTGGCTCCCTGGGAGGTTCGGCCTATCCTGGGCCCCTCCTCTGCGGCAGAGGCCAGGTTCCCTGCTCACTTCCTCCCAGCCTCTGTACTGCTACCCAGGCGTGTGTCTCAGCCAGGCCTATGGGACTGTGGCCTCTTGGCTGTGGTGGGCACAGGGAGGGAGGCGCCCACACTCTGGGGCTTTGCTCACGGGCAGGACACCGAGTTTCCCACAGTCTCCTGAGTCCTGGCTTCCATCCCTCGAGGGCACTCAATGCCCCACCAGCCTCTTCCCAGCCACCTGGGCACCCCTGATGAGTGCCAGCAGCTTGAGACCTTTAGGAACCCAGGCAAGAGGCTCCTACACAGACCTGATCCTGATATCCCTGCCAACAGGGAGGGCATGAGTCAGGATACACCCGCCTCAGAAGGAGACCATCCAGCCACCATAATGGCCTGTCCCCTCCAGCCCAGGAGGAGATGGCAATGCACGGGTCCCTGCAAGCTGCTTCCTCAAGTGCCTGCCTGACAGCCATTCCCCCACCAGCCCAGGAGGGGCCCTGTGGACCCACTACAGAAGTAAGGAGGCTCCCTGGTGGCTCAAGCACTCATGGGGCCGGGCCTGGTGCTGGGCTGGGGACCCGGGGGTGGCTGGGCAGTTCCACTTGGGCTCAGGGCTCAACATCCATCAGGGAGGTGGTGAGTGATGCGGACGCCAGCATTGACGCGTGCCAGCGGGGGAGGTGGCGGCTGCTCCAGGCCATGGGGGACCTGAAGGTGGTTGGAACCAGCTGAGCTCCATGGGGGGCTACAGGTGGGACAGGCACCCACCCACCAGGCCAGGGCTGCAGGGAGAGCAGAGTCGGCCAGGCAGGGTCCTGTGATGGGGGCAAGGAGTCCTGACAGAGCCAGGTCTATTTATTATTATTATTTGGTTATTATTTTTTGAGACAGTGTCTCACTCTGTCTTCCAGGCTAGAATGCAGTGGTGCAATCTCAGCTCACTGCAGCCTCAACCTCCTGGGCTCAGGCGATCCTCGCACCTCAGCCGAGTAGCTGGGACTACAGGTGTGCACCACCACACCCAGCTAATTTATGTATTTATTTTTGTTTTTTTGTAGAGATGAGGTCTCACTGTGTTGCCTATGCTGGTCTTGAACTCCTGGACTCAAGCGATCCTCCTGCCTTGGCCTCCCAAAGTGCTGGGACTACAGGTGTGAACCACTGTGCCCGGCCCGGCCTTAATTTTGTTTTTATAAGGGTGCTAATTACTCGATAGCCACGTTTACACCGCAGCTTGCTGAGCAAGCCCGACGCTGGCGTAGCTGCTGGGAGAGACAGCAGCCTTCCCATGTGAAGCGGAACGCGACACATCTCTTAGGGGCTGCTGTACGGCTCAGGACCCACACAGAGAAGTGCAGGGCACACAGCAGGCTCAGGTGGCACCTCACACCAAGCCTCTCCCAGGCATGGAAGCCAGGAGGGTTCTTGGTGCTCCACAACCAGCCCGGGATGTGATGAGAATCTAGTAACATGGGTTCAGGACGGCATCTCCCTCCAAAACAGCACCGCAACTGGGGGAGCACAAAATCCTCACAAGACCCTCTCGGAGTTGGGCTCGGGACACCCCATCTGAGACGCCACAAAGGGCGCACTGCAGGCAGGGGCTGCCCCCTGCAGCCTGTCCTCAGGCTCCCACAAAGCCCCGGGTCCTTCCCGACATTCACAAGAGCGGGTAGGAAGGGATCCGTCACTGACTGCTGCAGCACCGCGGGCTCTTCCCGGCACAGTCCATGAGCACCTCATTTCCAGGGTGGGGGCTCTCCCTGTTTCTCAGCCAGGAAGTGGGCGGAGAGACAGGGAGCTTCCCTCTGTGCAACACAGTTTCCAAGAGTCCGTGTGTGTTTACAAACTTTCTGCTATTACATATATTACTTAGTATGGGACAAACACAAACAAACAAACAAAAAAAACCTTACAAAAATGGCCCCTGCCTAAAATGCCAGGATGGGGTGAGGAAAGACTGTGGCTTTGCTGACTGAGGCCTCTGACCCACGGTCCCGAGGGAAGCCCCTAGCAGGTGGCCAAGATGCTGACTGACAGCGGCCAGCGGCCCGGTCCCGGTGCCAGTCCCCGGGCCCACATGCACTTCATCTCATAAGAGCAGGGCCTGGGCTCCACCCTCCCACCTGGCACAGGACCCAAGGTGGGCACACGAGTGCCCCTTAACATGAACACACTTTGTCACCCACCACACACAACAATAGTTGTACTTCTAGGTTTTAAGAAAACACACAGGGACAAAAGACTACTGTGAATTCAGCAAGACTTTTAAATGGATTTGTCTGCTGTCAATCACCACAGCCTAGGTGGGTGCTCGACAAAGAAGTATTTGTTATGTGACTGAGAAGGGCACATGATTCTGATTTTTTTTTTTTTGAGATGGAGTCTCACTCTGTCGCCCAGGCTGGAGTGCAGTGGCGTGATCTCGGCTCACTGCAAGCTCCGCCTCCCGGGTTCACGCCATTCTCCTGCCTCAGCCTCCCGAGTAGCTGGGACTACAGGCGCCCGCCACCACGCCCGGCTAATTTTTTGTATTTTTAGTAGAGACGGGGTTTCACTGTGTTAGCCAGGATGGTCTCGATCTCCTGACCTCGTGATCCGCCTGCCTCGGCCTCCCAAAGTGCTGGGGTTACAGGCGTGAGCCACCGTGCCCAGCCCTGAATTTTTAATATAATCTTTTGAAAAGTTGAATAGATGGCTCACACCTATAATCCCAGCGCTTTGGGAGGCCAAGGCGAGTGGTCTGCCTGTGGTCAGGAGTTCAAGACCAGTCTGGCCAACATGGTGAAACCCCGTCTCTACTAAAAATACAAAAAAATTAGCCGGCTGTGGTGGCATGCACCTGTAATCCCAGCTACTCGGGAGGCTAAGGCAGGGGAATTGATTGAACCAAGGAGGTGGAGGTTGTTAGTGAGCCAAGACTGCACCACTGCACTCCAGCCTGGGTGACACAGCAAGACTGTCTCAAAAAAAAAAAAAAAAAAAAGAAAATTGAATCAAAGAGGATACACTTCAGTATTCAATTTTTACAACCAACAGGCATTTGTTATTTATTTATTTTTAAACAGACTGGTCTTGCTCTGTCGCCCAGGCTGGAGTGTAGTGGTGCGATCACGGCTCACTGCAGCCTTGACTCTGGGTTCAAGCAGTCCTCTCACCTCAGCCTCCTGAGTAGCTGGGACTATAGGTGCACGCCACCACACCTGGCTAATTTTTTAATTTTTTTTTGTAGAGACAGCGTCTCACTATATTGCCCAGGTTGGTCTCAAGTGATCTGCCCACCTTGGCCTCCCAAAGTGGCACCCAGTCCCATGTGTTATCTTTGTGTATATGTGTGTGTTTGTATGTGTGTGTGTGTGCCAGGGTCTCCCTCTGTCGCCCAAGCTGAAGTGCAGTGGTGCAATCTCAGCTCACTGCAACCTCTGCCTCCCAGGTTCAAGCAATTCTCCTGCCTCAGCTTCTGGAGTAGCTGGGACTGGAGGCATGCGCCACCATGCCTGGCTAATTTTCCTATTTTTTGTAGAGACAGGGTTTCGTCATGTTGGCCAGGCTGGTCTTGAACTCCTGACCTCAACTGATCTGCCTGCCTCGGCCTCCCAAAGTGCTGGGATTACAGGTGTGAGCCACCGCGCTTGGTCCCATTTGTTATCTTATAGGCTATAAATCAGAGCTATTCTTCAACACCATAGCCACTGGCCTGGTATGGCCAGGGAGCACTGCAAACATGGCCAGTCCCATGCGGAGGCGCTGGGTGTCAATACCAAGTGGAGTGTGAAGACGTGGTATGAACAGAAGAACATAAAAATATCTTATTAATAGATATTTATATATTAATAGATTTCATGCTGAAATGAGAATATTTTTGATATGGTCTGGATGTGTGTCTCCTCCAAATCTCATGTTGAAATGTGATCCCCAGTGTTAGAGGTGGGGCCTGGTGGGAGGGTGTTTGGGTCATGGGGCCAGGTCCCTCATGAGTGCTGTCCCCACTGTGGCTGTTGAAGAGTGTAGCGCCCTCCCTGTCGCTCCCACTTCCACCATGTGACTTCCTATTCCTGCTTTGCCTTCTGCCACCAGTAAAAGCTCCCTGAGGCCTCCCCGGAAGCACAGCAGATGCTAGCACCACCTTCCTGCACAACCTGCTGAACTGTCAGCCAATTAAACCTCTTTTCTTTTTCTTTTTTTTTTTTTTTTGAGACAGAGTCTCACTCTGTCGCCCAGGCATAATCTCAGCTCACTGCAACCTCCGCCTTCTGGGTTCAAGTGATTCTCCTGCCCCAGCCTCCTGAGTATCTGGAATTACAGGTGCCCACCACCAGGCCTGGCTAATTTTTCTATTTTTTAGTAGAGGCCGGGTTTCACCATGTTGGCCAGGCTGATCTCAAACTCCTGACCTCAGGTGATCCACCTGCCTCGGCTTCCCAAAGTGCTGGGATTACAGGTGTGAGCCACAGTGCTCGACCTAAACTTCTTTTCTTTACAAATTATCCAGCCTCAGGTGTCTCTTTATAGCAACATAAGAACTTATACAATTTTGAATATACTGGGTTAAATAAAATATATTAAAATTAATCTCACTTTAAAAAAATCTTTTTAATATGGTTACTTGAAAATTGAAAATCAGGCCAGGCGCCGTGGCTCACTCATGCCTGTAATCCCAGCACTTTGGGAGGCCAACGTAGGCAGATCACTTGAGGTCAGGAGTTCAAGACCACCCTGGCCAACATGGTGAAACCCCATCTCTACCAAAAATATAAAAGTTAGCCAGGCGTGGTGGTGCATGCTTGTAATCCCAGCTACTCAGGAGGCTGAGGCAAGAGAATCACTTGAACTGGGGAGGCAGAGGTTGCAGTGAGCCGAGATCATGCCACTGCATTCCAGCATGGATGACAGAGTGAGACTCCATCTCCAAAAAAAAAAGAAAATTTAAAATAATCCAGGCACGGTGGCTCGCATCTGTAATCCCAGCACTTTGGGAGGCTGAGGCAGGCAGGTCACTTGAGCTCAAGAGTTTAAGACCAGCCTGGCCAACATGGTAAAACCCCGTCTCTACAAAAAATACAAAAATTAGCCAGACATGGTGGCATGTGCCTGTAATCCCAGCTACTTGGGAGGCTGAGGCACGAGAATTGCTTGAACTCGGGAGGCAGAGGTTGCAGTGAGCTGAGATCATACCACTGCACTCCAGCCTGGGAAACAAAGCAAGACTCTGTCTCGTTAAAAAAAAGAAAAGAAAAGAAAATTTAGGCCAGGCGCAGTGGCTCATGCCTGTAATCCCAGCACTTTAGGAGGCTGAGGCGGGTGGATCACGAGGTCAGGAGATCGAGACTACCTTGGCTAACGCGGTGAACCCTCGTCTCTACTAAAAATACAAAAAATAAGCCGGGCGTGGTGGTGGGCACCTGTAGTCCCAGCTACTCGGGAGGCTGTGGCAGGAGAATGGCGTGAACCTGGGAGGCAGAGGTTGCAGTGAGCCGAGATCGCGCCACTGCACTCCAGCCTGGGCGACAGAGCGAGACTCCTCCTCAAAAAAAAAAAAGAAAAGAAAATTTAAGTTCACACGTGTGACTCGCCCATGTCTACTGCACAGTGCTGAATCAGAGAAAAAAACAACAGGCAAAACATCGAAGATGCCCCTGGGTGTTCACGGGAACGTGCAGGCCCTGTGACAGCCCTGCCCCCTCAGGTCCCTTCCCCTGGGCCTGGATGAGCTAAACCAACGTACCCCACACTCTGCCACCCCCGCTCTCAGGCTCGGGTCCGGAAATGGTCATTCCTGTGATCTCACGCAGCCCTCACCTCATGCATCCCCACGCAGGCGGTGATGACAGCTGAGCCTCTGAGACAAGTAATGAGACAGTCGCCACCCAGCACGCACATCCTCAGGGCGGCTGCTGCTCTAAAAGCTCTGCAGACGTTAACTGATTTGCTTCTCACGCCCACACCATGAAACGGATGCCCATGTTTTACCAATGGCAAAGCTAAGACACAGAGGGGTTAAGGAACTCACCCGAGGTCACACAGCTCCCAAGTGGTAGGTCTGGGACTCAAATCTAGGCAGCCTGGCTCCAGAGCCCAGGTGCTTAACCTCTATTCTATTCAGGCCCTGAGAGAAGAAATGAAGGCCAGGCTTCATTCCACATCGCCCAATATAGAACCATCCAGAACAATCTAGAAGTAATAATGGGGTGGCAGGGGGGCAGGGGGTACTGCCTCAGAGTGATGGAAAGCCTCCAAAACATCCCAACTCTTCTCAAACAAAGGCTCTGGGGCTTGCCTTTCTGGTATCTTTTTTTTTTTTTTTTTTTTTTTGTACAACTGTGATTGGACAAGACATTTAGAGCATCTTTAACCAAAACCTCCTCCAGGCACAGAAGTGCCATCCACCAGTGCCTGGAAAAACCCAGGCCCAGGAAGGGGTGGGGATCCCAGCAGAAGCAGAGCAGAGATCCCTGGAGGGGTCTAGACTTTTCGGTCCTCCCTCTGCCCCTGTGACAGGCTTTGATCCCACTCCAGGCGCTGGGGTTTCAGGTTTGCAAGCCATCAAAACACCAAACTGAAAAGGCTAAAGGGAAGCTGCTGTAGGCAGGCACCCCTACGGCGGTAAGGAGGGGTTCTGGCAGAAAAGGAACAGGCACAAAGCCCTAAGGTACAGCCATCTGGGGCTACGGTATGGAGCGGGCACAGCCAGCCTCAGCCTCCTGGGTGGCCCAGAGGATGGCACTGTCTGCTCAGCTCAGGGCACATTGAGGCCGAAGTGCTGACTATGGGAACTCAGACAGTGCCTGACTTGCAGCAAACAGAGAAATGTACGTTGTAGAAAAACCTACATTAAAAGAGATTAAAACGGTCTTCAGCTCAATAAGAAAAAGTAACATTGGGAGGTGGAGGCCGGAGGATCACTTGAGGCCAAGAGTTTGAGACCAGCCTGGGCAACACAGACCCTGACTCTACAAGACAATTTTAAAAATTATTAGCCAGATGTGGTGATACATGCCTGAGTCCCAGCTACTCAAGAGGCTGAGGTGGGAGGATTGCTTGAGCTTAGGAATTTGAAGTTGCAGTGAGCTACGATCGCGTCACTACACTCCAGTCTGGGTGACAGACCAATATTCTGAGGAAGGAAGGAAGGAAGGAAGGAAGGAAGGAAGGAAGGAAGGAAGGGAGGAAGGGAGGGACAGAGGGAAGGAGGGAAGGGAGGGAGGAAGGGAGGGGAGGCCAGGCATGGTGGCTCACACCTGAAATGCCAGCACTTTGGGAGGTGAGACGGGAAGATCACTTGAGGCCAGGAGTTTACAACCAGCCTGGGCAACATAGTGAGACCCCATTTTTACAAAAAGAAAAAAGAAAAAGAGGAACAAACCAAAAGTAAAGTGAATAAAGGATATGTACAGAATGAACAAAATGCAAATGACCCCTCAAAAATGTTTTAATATCGACTCTCACTAATAGTCAAAGTGAATCCAATAATGAAATAGCTAGTGATCAACTACTAATCAAAGTCAAACAAAGTAAAACAACGAGAGTCATTTAGTCTTTTTTTTTTTTCTTACGTATCAGATGAAGAAGGGGTGCCGGGGAAGTGGGGCAGGGAACTCCAGGCTGTCTCTATGCCTGAAAATCAAATGGCCTTTCTGGAGGGCAGGGTGCCAGAGTGCCGCAAACGTCCTAAAAATGTGCCGACCCCAGACTCTGACCATTTTCTTCTGAAAATTTGTCCAAAAGCAATAACGAGACAAGCGTACAAGGCGGCACATAATAAACAGCATTCCCTTACACAGGATACCCTGCCACCTTTCAGAATAATGCCTGATATTTCACCTGTGCTTATGACACGCTAGGCACTGTTCTAAGCACACCGCATTGGGGGTCTCAATCCTCAGCACTACCAAGCGGCGGAGCTTTGTTATGACCCATCTCAGGTAAGGAAACAGAGGCACAGAAAATCTCACCTCTCCCCACGGGATCTCTTCTGATTCTCAGCTCCTGGAGGGCTCCAAGGGGGCGCATCTCAAAAGTGCTGCATGACAGAGGCAGCCTCAGAACAGATCTCAGGGACCCCAGCTCAGGTGCTCACTTGACAGACAAGACCCCTGGCCAGGGAGCCAAGCCTGGCCTGTTCCAGATACTCACGCCAGGGTCACCCCTAGCTGCATAGACAACCAGAATGTGACTCTCAGAAGACGCACCCAGAGCAGACTTGCCCCAGCTCTCACAGCCAGTTAGTGGCAGAGCAGGGACGGGAACCCAGGTATCCTGACTCCCAGCCTAGGAGCTGCCAAATACGCAAATGAACACGGGAGCCTCCTTTTGTGAATCTCCGGCTCCCCTTCTCCCAGCAAAGCATTTTCCACAACAATCCCACGTTTGCTGCGAAAGCCTAGTAACAGCAAATCCAGCAAAGAGTCGTTAATAGAAAAAAGACCAGAAGGATGCACATCCGACTGCTCACCACAGATCCTCCCAGGAGAGGGGAGGCCGGGCAGCCACCTTCCTACTTCTACATTTGAATGGCTTTTAACAAGCATGTATTTACTTTCATCCCTTAAACACATTAAAATGAAATTTAAATTAAATACATATTTGGGCACGGACGTGGTGGCTCATGCCTGTAATCCCAGCACCTTGGGAGGCCGAGGTGGAAAAACTGCTTGAGTCCAGGAGTTCAAGACCAGGCCAAACAACATAGCAAGACCCCATCTCTACAAAGAATGAAAAAATTAGCTGGGTGTGCTGGTGCATATTTGCAGTCTCTGCTACCTGGGAGACTGAGGTGGAAGATCGCTTGAGCCCAAGATTTTGAGGCTACAGTGAGCTAGGACTGCACCACTGCACTGCAGCCTGGACAACAGAGGGAGACCCTGTCTCCAAAAATATATATACACACACATATACATACATATAATACATACGTACATATATATGTTTCTTGAGCAAGCATCTCTCTATTGTACGCTACATCCGTGCTACCCATGGGAGACAGACGCCTCAGAGAGCCACCATTCAATTCAGTTGGGGATTGAAGACGTCCAGAAGAAAATTATAGTGGGGAGCAGAAGAAAATTATAGTAGGGAGCAGGAGGCCTAATTCACCCTAAAATTATATTCTAAAGGCTTCCAAGAGTTAAACTCTGGTCCATTTGACTCCCATAAAGTTTCCTGTAGAAGCAGCTTTTAAGGGCTGATGTGGTGTGGCCAACAACACTTATTCAGCCCATACATGCAAGGCAAACCACAGAGACCTGGAGTTGGAGAACCAGAGAAAATCCCTGCTTCCTCCCCTCACTGCGTGGCTTCAGGAAAGTTACTTAATCTAGGTCCTAGGCTGTCTCACTTGTGAAATGGAAATACTTGCAAATCCAAAAAAGACCCTCCTCTGGGAAAATAAACTATGAGATGCAAAGTGTTGCAAAGCCTCATTCCGACCCCCAGCAGTGAGCCTGGCAGAGGGAAGGACATTCACGGGTGGAACATGCACCACCCAATCTCTGCGCCCTCAAAGCACGTGGCTGGGCTCACCCCATTTCCCTACCTCAACTCTGCGCTCCAAAATAAGCTCCCTTACCACTTGGCCTGCAATGGTTTAAGTCAGCTAGGGGTCAGGAGGAAAGCATCAGATTAAACTAATTTCCAGTTACCTGCATATTAAAAAGAAACTAACACAACAGGTGGATGTTTAGGCAATGCCACACACGGACATGGGAGTTCTTACGGGGGTGTCTGTCTCCCCCCAGCCTTGGCTCTCCCAGGCTACACCTGCTTTCCAAGAAGCGTACCTCGTTCCCTCCACTTCTGGGCCAGGGACGCACTGACAGCTGGTAGGGGGCTCACAAGCACAAACGAGCGGTGTGGATGCTGGCGTGGCTCAAGCCTTCTCAAAGGCTTAAACCCTTGTGACGCCCGTCTTTCGCAGAATGACGCACCAACTCCTGTGGTTTCTAGGAACACGGCAGGGTGGAAATAAATACTGGAGAAAGCATGAAATACTCCTTCACCAGGGTCCTGCCCACCTCACCCACCCATCTCCTACAACTCAACACCCGAGCTGCAGAGTCCAACTTGCCGTTCCGAGAGCCACACTATGTTCTCCTGCCTCCGTTATCTTCATCATCCTGTTTCCTCTATGTGGGAATCCTCCTGACCCCCAGGCCTGGCACACGTTTGAGGAAGGAAATAAATGATACAGGAAGATTGCCAGGTGGCATCATAGGGACAAGGACTGCTTCATCTGTGGGGTACCACTGCTGGGGAGAGCCAGAGCTGAGACCCTGGATGGAGCAGGGTACCAGGGGTTCCCACGAGGCCATGCAGCCTGAGATCAGGCTGGACAGGTCTTCCTGTTCTGGCTTCTGACCCGGAAGAAAGAAGTCGTGATGAGGTTTCCCAAGTCTCTGACCTTTGCCCTGCCCTGGTGTTCTGAAAATCTAGGTCTCCTTCTGGACTCCCAGTGCCTCTCTGGCACCTCCTACAGGCTGAGTCATTCTCTCCAGGCGCACCAAGCCCAGACCTTCTGGCCCCTTCTCTCCCTGTCTCTCCTTTGATTGTCTGCTTTTCACTGTGCTAGATGCAACTGGGCCGCACAGTAGGAGCTAAATGAATGTATCTGGAACAAATGAAGCTTTCCCTGGCTACTAGCACCCACATGGTTATGCTCTTTTTCAGAATTGCTAGAACTCTTGCGAGCAAAGTCCTGCATAAGCAACCAGGCCCCCATGAGACACTCAGTCCCTAAACCAACGAATTGCCAGAGGGGCCTGGGCTGGCTCCAGATGCATGTCCCCGGCACCCATCCCAGACCCCCCCAGTCCTCGTCTTTGAAGGGAACCTCAGCAGTGTGTGGTGCAGCAGGGCCCACGGCGGAATGCAGGGCCCGGCCAGGGAGTGCCCACCCAGGAACAGTAAGGAAAGCTCAAGAGAGCACCCTGGCACAAACATGGGGACCATCATACCAGTCCTCCAGAATCAAGCCACAGGACGAACAGAAACAGACACAAACACTAAAACCCCAGGTGTGCCTAAGGGCTGAGGGCTGTGGGATGCTAGGGCGTATGCCGTTTTGTTTTGTTTTGTTTTTGTTTTTTTTTTGAGACGGAGTCTCGCTCTGTTGCCCAGGCTGGAGTGCAGTGGTGCGATCTCAGCTCACTGCAAGCTCTGCCTCCCAGGTTCACACCATTCTCCTGCCTCAGCCTCCCGAGTAGCTGGGACTACAGGTGCCCGCCAGCACGCCCGGCTAATTTTTCGTATTTTTAGTAGAGACGGGGGTTTCACCATGTTAACCAGGATGGTCTCGATCTCCTGACCTCGTGATCCGCCCGCCTTGGTCTCCCAAAATGTTGGGATTACAGGCGTGAGCCACTGTACCCAGCCACATGCTCCCTCTGAGCTGCCACCCAACTGCAGTCACAGCTGTGGCCCCTTCTCTGTCTAGCTGAGGCTTGACCCAAACAAGAAACCCCCACATCTCTTTACCTTAGTCCCTTTAGGATGTCACCAAGCCCACAGCCCAGGGCAGGCAATCTGTGAACTGAATGAAAGTGAGTGGGGTAAGGGTGACAGTGAGAACGCTCTGCTGGCCAGGCCAGGCCAGCTGGAATGCTCGAAGTAACTGTTTAAAAAAAAAAAAAAAAAAAAAAAAAAAGCCCTAGTGGGAAAACAATGGAGAAACTTGAGTAAGTCACCCAGCTGACAAAGCCCAGCTCCGGCACACATAATAGTAGCCATATGGCACACACACCTAATAGTCAGGTCCACTTCCACTTCCAGGCGGGAGCCCCACCCCCCCCCCCCACCCCGGGAACTGCCAGCAGGGATCCCAGGCCCTCCCCAAGCCCCTGCTCCTCCCCTGTGCCGGGCCCTCACCTGCACACACCGAATGGGACCAGCAGGTCCTGGAAAGATCCCGGGCTGCTTTGGGGCTCCTGGCTAGCTTGGTACAACATCCTGTGCTCCACGTGCCCAGTGTCCCCATTTGGACTGAGGCCCTCGTTCTCCTGCATCCCTCTTTCTAGGACTCAGCCAGGAAACCCAAGCTGTCAGGGAGCGCTCACTGCAGGTGAGTGCCAAGCCGGAAGCGGGCTCCTGTTGAAGGCCCATACTCTCCCTGGCTGTATCCGCTTGGCTCCCTCCCTTCTCTGAGCCTCAGTTTCCCCACTAGTGAGGTGAAGGTGGCTCAGAGGCTCTGCACATAGTGAGCCCTCCAGCTCTCCCTCCCAGCTGAAGGCTGTACTTCTTCCACTCCCTAAGGCCAAGTAATGGGCAGGTTTTCTCTTTCCTTGGCCTCTGGTGGGAAAGGAACTTTTCAAAATGGTCTCCCTCTCCTCAAATCCTGTCCTGAAACACAGGAAAGCCAAACATCCCCTGCTTCCTCCTGTCCTGGACACGGGGTCAGAAGTGACTGTGAGTGGCAGAGACTACAGGAGGCCCAAGTGCCCACTGCACTTCCTCAGAGCCAGATGGATCCTGACCGCAGGTCCCACGTCACCTTCAGAGCTGGGACAAACAAACCCTTCACCGAAGTCTAAACAGAGTGAGGGAGGCTTTGTTATACACTCGGAACTGCCGCCCCTTTCCACGGAGAGGCTTAGCCCCAGGAAACACAGGACCCGGCTCCCAGCTGACACTGTGTTTATGTAACAGCCTAGGTCTGTTCGGCCCTGGGGCTGGGGGTGGAGGGCTGGGTCTCAGTCCAGCCTCAGACTGTGCTCGGAAACGCCCAGGGAGTCTGCGCCTCTCCCTCCTCGCAGAAAGAAGGTGGGGACACCGCTTCGCAGGACAGAAGCAATATGGTTTGGCAGATGGAGAGGAGTTCTATCGCAGGAAGGATATAGGGCAGAAATTGGAGGAGTGGTTTTTTTTTTTCTTTTGAAGACTGCCTACAGCAGAAAAGTGGGAACGCAAGAGGGGTGAGGTGGATAAAGATGACGGTGCCAGGAGAGGCTGGGCAGGGGGGAGGGAAGGACGGAAGGACAGCAGGGCAGCAGGGCAGCAGGGCCCAGGAGTGGGAACAGCAGGGCTGAGAACGGATGTGTGAGCCGCGGCTGGGTCGGTCTGGTGACAATGAGACACCGGCTCCCGGGATTTCACGAGGGTGAGGCCGAGCTTCCAGGCCTAGTAGACGGAACCATGGGGTATTTCCAAACCGCAATGGAGAAGTCGGTCAGGGGAGGGCTCTAGGAGGGGAAATTCTGCCTGTTGTGTTAAATTTAAGATCAGGCAAAAAAACTCAAGGGCGCCCCAGGAATCAGCCTTCACATCACAAAAGATGCTCAACCAGAGGCTCCCCTGAGCTGGGGAGGAGGGGTCGCTGCTCATCAAGCTGGAGCCAGGGGAGCCCGGAAACCTCTCCCTGCTCTGGGAAAAGCTCGGAAGCAGATGTGCCCCCACCCTCCTGTGGCCGGCCCACGAGGCTTGTCGCCCTCCAGAAGGAGCTGGGGGAAGGTAAGCTTGGAGCAAATCAGGAATGTCTTTACTTCCTCCAAGGACAGTGAAGCTGCAGCAACGATGTCTCTCCCGCCTCCACCCTCTTCAGATCTAAGAGGAAAAATTGGTCATCTCCTGTCTTTGGGGCCCAGGGCTCGCACAAATGCCATCTCCTAGTCCCCAGCCACAGCGGTGATTCAGGCCATTTACTCAGATCCACGTTAATGAGTTTTTTCTGTCACCTAATTAGTTCACAGAGAACTCAGCCTTGAGAGGAAAGAAATAAGAACGGGTTGGGAAAAGGCAGAAGGAAGTCAGACTGTCATGTCACAACAAAAGATAGAACCCAGCACCACATGGGGTCCCCCCAGACCCAATACTTCTTCCCCGGCTATGGGGACCTCTGAAAGCAGAAAGGGAGGTGTTCAGGTGCACTATCCCCCAGAACCTCAGGCAAGCAGATGAAGCTGGGAGTGGGGCCCTAACCTTAAGGCCCAAGTCAGGGACAGGCCCCTGCCCATAACTCCATGTTATCGCAAAAGGCCTTGGCTCTCACTGCATTTCCACTGAGGCCAAACCCACCACCTGCCGGTGGGCGTCCCTTTTCAAACAGAGCTGGGGGAGGAAGCAGATGGCCCAGGGTGAGGCCCATCTGTCCGTGCCCGCTCGAAGGTCACCATGCCACTGGGGTGCCTGCGGGTGCCTCCAGCACCCACCACACCAGGGCTTGCGAGGCATCTGCCAGCAGCGTGCCACCACTTCCTGTGCCCTCAGCGGTCGAAAGTCCAGGGCCTAAGGGCCCAGAGAAAAAAGCGCTAGGCAGCGCAGTGGCCGGGGGTTTCCGGTCCCCGACTCCGGGTGCGGTGTCCCTGGAGGTCGGTCAGCACCCGGCTGCCCCGCAGCTGCCTCCAGACCGAGGAGCCGCGGATCCCCGTCAGGCTCATGACCCGGCCAAAGCGCGGATGGACCTGCCGGCGCCTCCCACGCGGTCGCTGAGCCTCAGCCCAGCGCCAGGCCCGGCCCGCTCCCGCTTGGCCGCCGCGGCGTAGGGGGTGTGCGTCGGGAGAGGGCGCCGCGGCGAGCGCCACCCTCCGGGCCTGCGGGCGCTGGGCCCGGGAAGGCTGCCATCCACTAACGCGAGGCTCCGATCCCCCGCCCCACTGCGGAGCAGGGCCCGGGCAGCGGCTAAGAAGCCTCCCCGGTCACGACCCCACCTCCCGGCAGCTGAAGCCCTCTGCCGCGCCCACCTTCCCCGGCCAGGCCTGGACAGATCTGGTCCCGGCCCCCACAAGCGACACCACCTTCGCGCCCTGGAACACAGTCAGCAGAAAACCCCCAACCCCAAAGTGTCCCCGAACGAGATATGGCGAAGCTGCCCGCCGGTTCTGCAACACAGATCGGCAAACCTCGTGGCCTGGTCCTCAAGCGCGCAAGGACCCCCGACAGGGAGAGCATGGCCAGGCACGGCCTGTGGAGCCCTCGGCCGGCGCCGGAGAGGCCACTGCGCCCCGGCTCCCGCAGCCCCCGGCTCCGCTCACCCTCGATGGAGATGACGTGCTCCCGGATCTGGTTCTGCAGCGCCAAATCCTCAATGCGCTCGATCAGGTCGTAGATGGCGTAGATATTGGGATGCACGGACTCGAAGCGCTGGATCTCGGCCCGGATGGCCGCGGAGTTGGAGAGCGCGAACTGCTGGGGGGGCCCGCCGGCCAGCTGCTGCGAGGGGCCGCCGCCGCCCCCGGCCCCGGGCCCCGCGCCGCCGAACTGCCCGCCGCCCCCCGCGCTGCCGCCGCCGCCGCCGCCGCCGCCCCCCGGAGCCGCCAGGCTCTGCTGCTGCTGCGGGCTCTGCCCCCCGCCCGCCTGGAAGTTCATGGCTTCGGAGCCGTGGGGCCCGAGGCGGGCCCGGGGCGGCGCGGCGGAGGCGGCGGCGGCGGCAGCAGCGGCGAGCGGGCGCGCGGGGCTGGCGGGGCCGGGACTACTGGGCTGGCGGCGCGGGGCTAGCGCATGGAGCCGGGGGCCGGGGGCCGGAGGCCGAGGCCAGGAGGCGCCGCCGCGCACGCTGTGGCCGCCGCTGCCGAGCGCTTCCCAGCGCCGTGATCCCGCTGCCTGGGAGCAGCCTCCAGCGGCAACAACAACGGGACCGGGAGCGCGCGGCCCAGGCCCTCCCCCCGCGTCATGCGCACGCACCGCCGCCCCCGCCGGCTCCGGCACACGCAGCCCGAGCCCCCCTCCCCGCCGCCCCCGCCCCTCCTGCGCGCCGGCCCGGGCGCCCCCGCCCCTCGCTCGCTCGCTGGCTCTGCAGCCTCCACCCCCGAGCCGCGCGCTCCAGCCCAGGCGCCCCGGCCCCTCCCACTCAGCCTCGGCCCTTCCGCCTCCTCACCAGCCCCCACCCGCATTGCCTCGAGGGCCACCCTCGCGGAGGAGACAGCTGCCCTGGTCTCCTCCCGCGCCCGGCTGTCGCTTTCGCCTCCCTGCGCTGATCTGGGCGGGGTGTCGGATCTCTAGGCAATGCCCAAACAGTGCCCTGCGCCTGAGGGTGCTGCTGACCGAGGCTGATTGGCCGAGGAGTCCGCCCAGGCCCAGCTGCTCCTCGCTTACAGCGTCCCGCCTTCAGTGCGGCATAGGCTCCCCTGTCCCCAGGCTCCGAGGTCAGCCCTAGAGACCACCCTGCTGCCGGAGTTTTCTCCCTGTCTCCCTGCCCAGGCTCTCCACTGCCGGCTGCAGCAGTGCTCTCCTAAAAGACCCTCCCCCTGCCGGACTTGGGAGATTAGCTAAATGCTACCCGACCCCATTGGTACATAGAGGAAGAAGAGGGAGGGATGAAATATTATATGCCTTTCTCCCCTACTCATCCCATTGGAGGGACCAACCAAAGCCCACGTGGCTCTCAATTTTTCTTGTCCTCACCCCTTGTCCATCCTGTCCTTTCACTCCCTCTAGGGCCAGGGAGCTCCCTGAAATGTTCCAGTTCCTCTGCAGTCCCATTGCCAAAGTGGGCTGCAGTTCTGTTAGCCCCCTCCCCCCCACCAACACACACACGTTTCCTAAAACCTACAAGAGGTGACATTTGCAGAGGCCGCAGCCAATAAATCTGCCAGAGATGTTGCAGGGTATCTGCTACCCCCAGATATCCTAGGGCATCAGTGACACACATCGTCCTTCTTACGCACACTTCCACTTCCCTGGCCAAGCTGGATCTTTTCCCAGCATGAAGCTGTCCACTGTTTGATTACCCACACAACTCAGCCCCAGAATCAACCCAGTCACTATTCGCGAGTTCCTTGTACCTTCCAAAGCACCTGGTGCAAGCTAATCAACACACAGGGTCTCCTAAGCTCCTGAGGAACCTGTGTTTCTATCTCCCTGCATAAGCTTAAGGATATCTTGTGCCCTCTCTGGGTTTCATCTGCAAAATATAGTGGTTGAACATAAAACCTAGTTCTGATGTTGTATAATTCTAAAAGTAACATCCAACATCTCTTTTAGATGCTTAATTAGAATTGACAGCAGGAAGTAGCACCAGGTATACCTCCCAAGAGAGACACTAAGAGCAAAGAGCTCCTCAAATGTGTTGCCCCAGCAACTAGCACACACGTGTTATAGCACTGTTGGGCTGTTCACACGTCTAGCTCTTCTACTAGTATATGGAGCCACATGAGGGCAGGAAGAGGATCTGATTCACCATTTTATTCCCAGTATCTTGCACAATGCCTGGGATATAGTGTGTGTGTGTGTGTGTGTGTGTAATTTTTTTTGAGACGGAGTCTCACTCTGTCACCCAGGCTGGAGTGCAGTGACTCGATCTCAGCTCACTGCAACCTCCACCTCCCGCGTTCAAATGATTCTCCTGCCTCAGCCTCCCGAGTAGCTGGGATTACAGGCGCCCGCCACCACGCCCAGCTAATTTTTGTATTTTTTTCTGTAGAGACAGGGTTTTACCATGTTGGCCAGGCTGGTCTCGAACTCCTGAACTCAGTGATCCACCTGCCTTGGCCTCCCAAAGTGCCAGGATTACAGGCATGAGCCACTGCGCCTGGCCATAGTACATCTTTTAAAAAATATGTTAGTAGAATAAATGAATGAACAGGAGGGATGGAACTAGAGGTAGGTTAGTTCTGTATGGTATCAATCTAGACTGACATTCCTAAGGCAATATTTGGGCCACTTGCTCCCACAGTAGGCAAGAACCATGGGAAGACTAGGATAGATTATTTTAAATCAAGACTGGCCTGTAAAAACCAGGATGTGAGATCTCTGTGGCTACAGGAGCCCAGAGGGAAAAATCCAGATATCCACAGGCCTGGGATTCAATGCCATCCACACAGTAACACACCAAAGACCCGACTCCTGAGACCAGGTTTGGGTGGAGGTGAGCGAATAGCTACTGTGTGACATGTACCTTAGTTTTTACACTTTTTAATAAAACATCTAATTTCTTCCTTATGATTGACTTACGAGGTATGTTTTAGAAAGGAAGAAATTAATGTTCAGAGAGATTCAATAACCCACCCAAGGTCATATAGCTGAGAAGCACAGGATAAGGGATCAGGATTTGTGCCAGGTTCCAAGGTCTATGCTTCTTCCACAGCCCTGAAGGGGCTGTGGAGTCCCGAAGGTGGAGGAGGGGACCAAGGAAAGGGGCAGCCCTGAGGATGGGTATCCCTAGCCAGCCTGGTGGGGCAGCCCATGGATATTGGGCTCTGGGCTGAAGAATTAATTTTGGTGGCCAAAGTGCCTTCTGGCGTCCACTCTGACATAAGAGTAGGGGCCACCTGAGTTCCTCAGAGCCTTCCACACTGCATCACGAACACGGGTGCTCTGACGTGCTCCAGCTGACGTCGGTGTCTGGTGTGATAGATGCCCTGGCTGTTGGCAGGGGAGGGGGCGGACGCTGCTGCCGCCCAAACCTCTAGGGGGTAGCACAACCCCCAAAACCGCCCCCGCCAGCCCCTTCGCGATCTGCAGGCGCAGAGAACCGCGGGTGGAGCCCCACACGTGGGTCCGCAGGGCGGAGGGCGGGGACAGCGCGGCGCCGGACTACAAGTTCCACAATGCCCCGGGCCGCGGCGGCGGGGAAGGAGGGGTGCTTCAGGTGCCTGCGACCTCCGCGCCTCCCGCCCGGAAGTGCCCGAGGGGCCGCGATGGAGCTGGGGGAGCCGGGCGGTGAGTCCCCGCGCCGTGACCGCGCCCACCCCGCCGCCCAGGGCCCCGGTCGGGCCGGGATCGCCGTGCCCTCCTGCGGCTCCGGGGGGTGGGAAGGTGGGAGGGGTGATGAGAGGTGGGGGTGGGGAACGTGAAGTCTCGGATTCCGGGCGGGATCTGGGGTCGGGCAGCCCGCGGGGCTTGGAGAGACTTCCAGAGGAGGCGCGGAGTTAGGCCTCCGCGGAGTGGGGTTGAGGGGACCTGGAGGGGGCCGAGCTGGGTGGGTGGTGACGCTCGGTGGCTCCAGATTGCCCAGGGGCGGAGTTTGACGTTTGCTGTGGGGGAAGCCTGGGAAGCAGTCCTGTGCCGCGGGTGGGGTTTAGGTGAACCGTAACGCGGGGGGCGGGGGTGGGGGCACAGAGGCTCTACCTCCACCTCTTAGAAACTTTAGCAGCGGAGTAGAAGAGCCTGGGGTGAAGTCGGTGAAGGAGTAGACACACTGGGGTGAAGTGGGCAGGAGAATAGATACGCTTGGGGGTGAAGTTTGGTTGGGGTGAAGTTTAGGAGAGGCGTTGCTTAGGCCCTTACCTTGGGATAGGGTTTGGGTGAGTTGGGAGCTGGTTGAAGACCTCGAGCTCAGATGACAGAAAGTTAGGACTTGGGATTCGGCGATGGGAAGGGGCACCCGGAGGCAAGTTTGGGGCGACTGGGAGGCAGAGAAGCCGGTACCCTGGGGTGGGTGAGGGGACGGAGGCTGAGGACGGTGGGAGCGTCGCGGTGGGGTGAGGGCAGGACCCTGTGGAGGTTCCAGGGCTCCTGGCCAGGGGGCCCGGGCCTCACGGGCTCTTTGTGCCTCTCCAGCTCGGTAGCGCGGCGGGCAAGGCAGGCGCCATGACCCTGATTGAAGGGGTGGGTGATGAGGTGACCGTCCTTTTCTCGGTGCTTGCCTGCCTTCTGGTGCTGGCCCTTGCCTGGGTCTCAACGCACACCGCTGAGGGCGGGGACCCACTGCCCCAGCCGTCAGGGACCCCAACGCCATCCCAGCCCAGCGCAGCCATGGCAGCTACCGACAGCATGAGAGGGGAGGCCCCAGGGGCAGAGACCCCCAGCCTGAGACACAGAGGTCAAGCTGCACAGCCAGAGCCCAGCACGGGGTTCACAGCAACACCGCCAGCCCCGGACTCCCCGCAGGAGCCCCTCGTGCTACGGCTGAAATTCCTCAATGATTCAGAGCAGGTGGCCAGGGCCTGGCCCCACGACACCATTGGCTCCTTGAAAAGGTAAGTAGGTCAAGAGGCAGGAGCAATGCTAAAGACAGGGGTTGGGGGAGTGGTCGCAGAAGGCCCCCAGAGACACCTAAGACCCAGCCCTCCTTTATACTGGAGGCGCTGAGCGCCCCAGATCACAACTGTACTTGTTCCCCTGGCCGACGGCCCCTCCCAGGCCAGGGCCAGTGTGTTGTGGAGGGCAGGGGGAGGGTGGGAGTGCTGCTCCGGGGCCAGGGACTAGGATTGCCTGAGGCCTGCTCTCTTACCCAGGTCCCTCTCTCCTCAGGACCCAGTTTCCCGGCCGGGAACAGCAGGTGCGACTCATCTACCAAGGGCAGCTGCTAGGCGACGACACCCAGACCCTGGGCAGCCTTCACCTCCCTCCCAACTGCGTTCTCCACTGCCACGTGTCCACGAGAGTCGGTCCCCCAAATCCCCCCTGCCCGCCGGGGTCCGAGCCCGGCCCCTCCGGGCTGGAAATCGGCAGCCTGCTGCTGCCCCTGCTGCTCCTGCTGTTGCTGCTGCTCTGGTACTGCCAGATCCAGTACCGGCCCTTCTTTCCCCTGACCGCCACTCTGGGCCTGGCCGGCTTCACCCTGCTCCTCAGTCTCCTGGCCTTTGCCATGTACCGCCCGTAGTGCCTCCGCGGGCGCTTGGCAGCGTCGCCGGCCCCTCCGGACCTTGCTCCCCGCGCCGCGGCGGGAGCTGCTGCCTGCCCAGGCCCGCCTCTCCGGCCTGCCTCTTCCCGCTGCCCTGGAGCCCAGCCCTGCGCCGCAGAGGACTCCGGGGGCTGGCGGAGGCCCCGCCCTGCGACCGCCGGGGCTCGGGGCCACCTCCCGGGGCTGCTGACCCTCAGCCCGCACTGGGAGTGGGCTCCTCGGGGTCGGGCATCTGCTGTCGCTGCCTCGGCCCCGGGCAGAGCCGGGCCGCCCCCGGGGCCCGTCTCAGTGTTCTGCCGGAGGACCCAGCCGCCTCCAATCCCTGACAGCTCCTTGGGCTGAGTTGGGGACGCCAGGTCGGTGGGAGGCTGGTGAAGGGGAGCGGGTAGGGGTAGAGGACTTCCCCGGAACCTGTGCAGATTAAAGTAACTGTGAAGTTTTCACTCTTGCAGTGTGTCTGAGTGTGTGCGGGCTGGCGGGCGGGGAGTCCTCGCCCCTTGGGAGAGAAGGGCACGGACTGCGCCTGGGGTCTGGCCCTCCGCCTTCCCTTCTCCCCAGCGTTCTGCTCTGGCTTTGGCGCCGGCCTCCGCGGCCCCGCCCTCGGCGCCGGGCGCGCACTTCCCGCGGGCGGGGCTCGCGGCTCCCTGGCTCGCAGTGCCTGCCGGGAGCCACGTCTCCGAAGACCGATAGCTGCTTCGGGATTGGCGTCCGGGCGGCTATCTAGGGGCTGCTGGGAAGATGGCGGACTCGGTGGCTAGCCGATGAGGAGGCCGCGGGGGGAACCCGGCCCCCGGGCCCCGAGACCGACTGAGGGAGCGACCTGCGCAGGGCCCGGGGAGTCATGTAGGGGTGGCGCCTGCGGGGAGGGCTGCGGGAGGGCAGCGGGAGCTGGTGTTAGCGGCAGCGGCCACGGTCTCCTGGCGTCCCTGGGCCGGGGTGGGTGTTGGGGCCCCCGACTTCGCCGACTCCGCGCCATCGCAAAGCGGTGCACTCGGGCTCCACGCGCGCCCTGCGAGGTGGGCGCTGCGTTTTCATTTCACGGGTGAGGAGACTTAGAGAGACGAAGCCACTTGTCCAAGGTCACGCCGCTGGTGAGTGGGAGCGCCCAGCATGGAACCCAGCACCGTCCAGCCGCGGAGCCCGCGTTCCACCCTCTGTGCCGCCGCCGCCTCCTGTGGGAGAGGGAGGTGGTCGGGAGAGTGCACGCCGGTGCCGCCTGGGCTCCAGACTGGGCGCGACCACTAACCCGGTTAATGACCTCGGGCTTAACTTAACCCCTTCGCTGCTCTGGGCCTGCGTTTCTCCACCGGTGAAATGAGGTAATGCCAGCCCTGCCTACTCTTCATGGGCGTGTAAGGAGCATCAGAGATGGTGCATGTGGAATTGCTTTGCAAGTAGTGCTGCGCTGAGCGCACTGAGGATTATGATTGCTGTTTCAAAGGCGTGGAAGGAGGCAGAGGGGCGGGGTGGGGAAGAGGCCCAGAGCAGTCACAAAGGCTTGCTCTGACCACAGGCCCCCTAAATGAGGAGTGAGGTAAGCAGTAGGTAGCAGGTCTTTCTCCCCTTTGGAGAAAACCTCACCCCCTTTTTTGGGCTGCCCCTCAGGGTCTCCATCACCCAACTCCATGCTTCGAGTCCTGCTCTCTGCTCAGACCTCCCCTGCTCGGCTGTCTGGCCTGCTGCTGATCCCTCCAGTACAGCCCTGCTGTTTGGGGCCCAGCAAATGGGGGGACCGGCCTGTTGGAGGAGGCCCCAGTGCAGGTCCTGTGCAAGGACTGCAGCGGCTTCTGGAACAGGCGAAGAGCCCTGGGGAGCTGCTGCGCTGGCTGGGCCAGAACCCCAGCAAGGTGCGCGCCCACCACTACTCGGTGGCGCTTCGTCGTCTGGGCCAGCTCTTGGGGTCTCGGCCACGGCCCCCTCCTGTGGAGCAGGTCACACTGCAGGACTTGAGTCAGCTCATCATCCGAAACTGCCCCTCCTTTGACATTCACACCATCCACGTGTGTCTGCACCTTGCAGTCTTACTTGGTGAGGAGGGGCTTGAGGTGGGCGCCTGGGGGGCTAGGTATTAATGAAGAATAGGGAGAACAGTAGAGGACCACGGACAGAGACCCAGCCTCTCAGGCGTTTGCCCAGGAACGCTTGCTCCTGCTCCCGTCCTATGTCTGCGGCAGACATCATGAGTCGAACGCACTCCTTCCAGCCTCGCTAGGGTGCCACCCCAGATTCCTGCTAATAGAGTGCCCTAGGAAGCCACCATAATTTGTCACAATTGGTATGAGATGAAAGCCTATTTGCCATCTTTGTATGTGCTCCCTACAAACCGTTTTGATACCTCATAGCCACATGATACTTTACATTTCTCTAGTGTTTGCACTTAAACTCTAGCACACCTTCCCGCTCAGGAAACGGGAGAGGAGAAAGGTGGAGAATTCACCAAGTAACCCCATGATAAGAACAGCAGCACAGCTCTGTTGTTACCAGGCTGCCTTTTACCTCTCCCCCTCAGGCTTTCCATCTGATGGTCCCCTGGTGTGTGCCCTGGAACAGGAGCGAAGGCTCCGCCTCCCTCCGAAGCCACCTCCCCCTTTACAGCCCCTTCTCCGAGGTGGGCAAGGGTTGGAAGCTGCTCTAAGCTGCCCCCGTTTTCTGCGGTATCCACGGCAGCATCTGATCAGCAGCCTGGCAGGTGCTGGAGGGGGTTAAAATCAGATGGGGGTGGGGAGGGTTGACAGGAGGAGGAAGGTGGGCTCAGTTGGCTGGGTTGAGGTGGAATTGAGCCACCTGGAGGTCCGGCTGAGGCCAAGCGTGACAGGCTGTTCTTCACAGAGGCAAGGCCAGAGGAACTGACTCCCCACGTGATGGTGCTCCTGGCCCAGCACCTGGCCCGGCACCGGTTGCGGGAGCCCCAGCTTCTGGAAGCCATTGCCCACTTCCTGGTGGTTCAGGAAACGCAACTCAGCAGCAAGGTGGGCTTGCCACCCACCCTCCAGTGCATCTCTGTCATTCTCAGGGACCTTGTCAGGCCCAGCGCCTCGTGCAGCTCGGCTATCCTTTTCCTGAAGCAGACACACCCTCTCTGTCCCCTGGGACCTGCATCTTTTTCTACACCCTTTCTGTGGCTTGCCCACCTCCTGTCACCAGCATGCATTCCTGGAAATCTGCAGTTTCCCAAAGCACTCTTAGCAGCATCCTAGCTCCACCCATCCCTCTCGAAGTCTTCAGGGCCAGACCCCACAGCGATGTCCCCTCTGCCTGTCTGGTGATTAGTCACGTGCAGCTCGTGACTGCTTTGCTGTTGAACTGTGAGGCCGGAGGGACTGTCCTGTCTTTACAGCAGTGTTATAAACCTGAGGGCTAAGCCTCTCTAAGGCTTAGCTTGTAAAAGATGACTGCAGAAATACTTGACACTGGGTAATGAACTGCTCTTCCTCCACAGGTGGTACAGAAGTTGGTCCTGCCCTTTGGGCGACTGAACTACCTGCCCCTGGAACAGCAGTTTATGCCCTGCCTTGAGAGGATCCTGGCTCGGGAAGCAGGGGTGGCACCCCTGGCTACAGTCAACATCTTGATGTCACTGTGCCAACTGCGGTGCCTGCCCTTCAGAGCCCTGCACTTTGTTTTTTCCCCTGGCTTCATCAACTACATCAGTGGTACGCAGCCAGGATGGCTGGCTGGGCCCGAGGGCTGGAGAGGCAGGGGAGCAGGGTGGCCTGCAGCCCAGAGCCCCAGTCCCCGCCTCCCCACAGGCACCCCTCATGCTCTGATTGTGCGTCGCTACCTCTCCCTGCTGGACACGGCCGTGGAGCTGGAGCTCCCAGGATACCGGGGTCCCCGCCTTCCCCGAAGGCAGCAAGTGCCCATCTTTCCCCAGCCTCTCATCACCGACCGTGCCCGCTGCAAGTACAGGTGGATGGGGCAGCCTGGGGCAAGGGGAGGGGCCAGCCTGGGACCAGCAGAGTGGAAAAGCCAGAGGGACCATGAAGCGCCAAAGCTAAGGAGCTCTCGGCCACCATAAAACTGGGCCCTGAAGCAGCAGAGGGCTTTGCCCAGGGTGGTGGCACTAGACTGGGACAGATTAGGATGAGGTGCCGGGCCCTTCCTGCTACTGGTGTCCTTTCTCCTCAGTCACAAGGACATAGTAGCTGAGGGGTTGCGCCAGCTGCTGGGGGAGGAGAAATACCGCCAGGACCTGACTGTGCCTCCAGGCTACTGCACAGGTGAGCAAGGGGCAGGCGGCAGGCCCGGGGAGACGGAGCCCTGGCTAAGGCCGCCGGCCCTGCTCCCCCTCCAGACTTCCTGCTGTGCGTCAGCAGCTCTGGTGCTGTGCTTCCCGTGAGGACCCAGGACCCCTTCCTGCCATACCCACCAAGGTCCTGCCCACAGGGCCAGGCTGCCTCTAGCGCCACTACTCGAGACCCTGCCCAGAGGTAAAGGAGGCAGGGTGGGGGAGCCCTGGCCACCTTGCCCGCCATGCCCTGAGCCACGTCCCTCCCCCTGCAGAGTGGTGCTGGTGTTGCGGGAACGCTGGCATTTCTGCCGGGACGGCAGGGTGCTGCTGGGCTCGAGGGCCCTGAGGGAGCGGCACCTAGGCCTGATGGGCTACCAGCTCCTGCCGGTGAGTGGCCCTGGCCTGGCCCGTGGCGCATCCTCACTCCCAGCCTGCGGGTAACCTGCCGCCCTCTCCTCTCCCCACAGCTACCCTTTGAGGAACTGGAGTCCCAGAGAGGCCTGCCCCAGCTCAAGAGCTACCTGAGGCAGAAGCTCCAGGCCCTGGGCCTGCGCTGGGGGCCTGAAGGGGGCTGAGGGGATGATGTGGGGTTCAGGATGGCCCCCCCATGGGGGGTGGATGATTTGCACTTTGGTTCCCTGTGTTTTGATTTCTCATTAAAGTTCCTTTCCTTCCCCGTTGTGAATCTCAGTTTTGGGACGGGGAGCAGAGCTGAGTCCCCCGCCTCTTCCATTCATGCCCCCCCCCCCCATACAAAGACAAAAGGCCACAGATAGGTGGGGGCCAAAGCACTTTACTGCAGGGGCAGTGGGGGAGGAGAGGACTTTAAATTATTCACTTAAATAAAAAGGAGGGAGGGGCATGGGAGGGGGAACCCCATCCCACCAGCCTGTCCCCTCGTCCATCGGTCCCTCGGCTGTCCCTCGGTGGCGGCTACACAGGCATGGGCATCTCATTGTACTCATCCACACCCTCCCGCTCATCAAACACCGGCTCTGCCTCGTTAGCATCCAGCTGTGTGTGGGGAGGTGGCGGTCAAGAAGGGAAGTAGGGGGGCCTTTCCAGATCCACAGGGAGGCAAGAGGAACTGGGGGAGGCAGGCGGGAGGGCTTACACATTTCATCTCTCGGTCGGTGAAGATACGGGTGAGCACCACCATGCGGAGCGGCACTGTGAGGATGAGGATGAAGGGGAAGGCCAGGGAGGCAGCTGTGGACATGACGGCCCAGAGCAGGGCCAGGCAGAGCAGCTGCAGGGCCGTGAACAGGTGCATACGGAGGGTCCGGACCTGGGGGGCGGAGACAGGTGAGCCCAGGTTCCTCCCTAGCCTGCTGCTGGGAAGAGCCTCTCTCTTCTTCGGAGGCGGGGATGGAAGAACATTCCTAGGTGCCAGAGCTGGGTTGGTACAGAGAGGAGGTGGGGGCTGGCTGAACTGGGCAGATGGGAGGGGGCAGCTGGAGAGTGACCCAAGTAGACCAGGATGGCCAGAGGCACACCCCTTCCGGTGGGGAGCTGGGGGGCTCACCTTCTTGACGTAAGTGACATCTGGGTGGTGTTTGGGCGGCATGAGCAGCAGATGCAGCCGCTCATAGAACTGGATCCCATTAAGGGAGGTGACTCCCATGTACAGGAAAATTCCAAAGAGCACGGCCAGGGGGATCTGCCGGAGCAGATCCCCGATAACTATGGAGAGGCCTACGGGAGGCGCAGGAGAAAGAGTTGGCCCCGGGGTCCCCTGGCCCCAGTAGCCCTGGGGAATCCACTGGGAAGGGAAAGGCAAGAGGCAACGTACCCACAAGCAGGGCAACCAGCAGCCCCGTCACCCGCTGCTCCTTGACCTCCTGAATCTTGGGCTTGTCCCCAGGTGCCACAGCCTTGCTCATGACAGTGAGCGCGTTGGCGTGAGTGACAGAACGGACAGTGGCAGCAGCCAACCAGGGCAGGCCAAAGAGGGCACAGATGCCGCCCATGGCCACAATGAGCAGCAGGTCCAGGTGGAAGCCGGAGCCCTTCTGCAGCATGCGCTCCTTCTTGGAGATGATGAGCCTGAGAGCGGGAGGGGTGCTGCTGAGGCCCAGGCTGGACTCAGCTCCGCAGACCACAGGGTCTTTCCAGAATGCCCAGCCAGTCCCTCCATCCGGCTTTGGAACCTGGCGGTCCCTGTCCATTCCGACAGGATTTAAATTCCGTTACAGAGCAAAACCTGGGCCCCCAGCCCTTATCGTCCATGACAGCTCCCAGCTAGCACTGCCAGGGTGGCCTGCCCCTCCACGTGCTGTTCCTGTCCCAGCAAACATCAGGGTTTTTCTGCTGTCTACAGAATAAACTGTGGCCATCTGGGCATCCAAGGTTCCCTGAGGTCCCTGGGATTGCCCAGTGTGGCTGGAGGTTCCATGCTGAGTTCCCCAGCCTGGCCTGGGGCTCTGGCCTCTCACACCCCTTTGGCTAGGACCACTCACGTGGTGATCTGTGTCTCCATGAAGATGAGAATGAAGACCAGGATGGCGGGCAGCAGGCTGGCAACCATCATCCACACAGGGAAGGGGCTCTTCTCTCCCAGGGGGTTGATGACCCAGCCCCTCTTTTCTGGGGCAGTCACCGAGAATCCACTGGGAACGCTCAGCTTCTGCAGGGCAGACACAGTGTAGGGACAAGGGTTAAGGTGAATGTGGAGGGCATGCCATGGAAAGGGGATGGCATCTTAAGGACAGGCTTAAGCTTAAGGACAGGCTGGGTTTGGAGGCTGGAGGGGAACACCTAGACCCGGGGTGGCAGAGGCAGCAGCACTTGCCTGCTGTGGGCAGCACCTTACCTGGGTATAGGTGTCCTCAATACTGTAATCCACAAGCACCATGATGAGGATGGCGATGGGCACCCCAAAGTCCCCAATCACCCGCCGGATCTGAGTGGGCAGGCACAGCGCTCAGAGTCCTGCCACCACAGCCGCTGACTTCCTGCCACCCCCCTTCCTGCCCCTAACCCCCTCTTGGCCTTTAAGCCCACGCACCCGGCCAGGAAAGAACCGGCTGTTCTTGAATTTGCGCAGGAAGAAGGCGATGAAGAAGGTGCCGGCCATGAGCACCAGCGACAGCAGGGCCGTGTTGGGCTGGCCCCGGGGCTTCCCCTGCCCAGACTGCCCAGCCAAGCTCCTGTTGCCCGGCCCCAGCATGGGTCTTGCCCCGGCCCATGTCATGTTCTCACCGCCGTCCACCTCTGAGCTGTTGGAGGCTGAGCAGCCATGCAGGGGGTGCTCCTGGAAGATCTGGGGAGAGGAGGCCACACGGCCTCCATCAGCTGGACTGCAGAAAAGATTCCTGGGGCTCAGTGAGTGTCGGGTGGAAGGGGTGGGGCAGGGGAAAGGCTGGCCTGCTTTCAAGGAGCTTGTCTTGTTGAATTAAGACAATGACCCAGAGAACCAGCTGTGAGCACAGGGCAGTGTGGGGCAGAAAAGACCGAGCGGCTAGTATAAGTCAGGAAGGCAGTGGTGAGTGGCACCAGCCAGGCCCAGAGAGGATCCAGGGGCCTAACGGAAGAGGACATGAGCACAGAGGACCACTGAGTGGCCTGTCACACACATCTGATGTCCAGACTGACTGTCACCTCTGGAGCCTTTCCCCTTTCTACACTCCTGGATTGTTTGACATTTTAACAAAAGCATGTACCTTTGTTATTAAAAAATGTGAGTTTTAAAACCAAATTTAAAATAATGTATTTTTTAAAAATAAAAAAACAGGCCGGGTACAGTGGTTCATGCCTGTAATTCTAGCACTTTGGGAGGCCGAGGCGGGCAGATCACTTGAGGTCAGGAGTTCGAAACCAGCCTTCCCTGTCTCTGCTAAAAATACAAAAACTAGCTGGGCGTGGTGGGCACCTGTAATTCCAGCTACTCGAGAGGCTGAGGCAGAGGCAGGAGAATCGCTTGAACCTGGGATGCCGAAGTTGCAGTGAGGCGGGGTCCCGCCACTGCACTCCAGCCTAGGCAACAGAGCAAGACTCTGTCTCAAAAAACAAATAAACAGATAAAATAAAATAAAATAAAGATGGACTGGGCCTGGTGGCTCATGCCTATAACCCCAACACTTTGGGAGGTCAAGGCAGGAGGATTGCTTGAGACCAGGAGTTCCAGACAAGCCTGGGCAATCTAGGCAGGCCTCTTCAAAAAATTTAAAAATTAGCCAGGCGTGGGGCCCGCCGGTAGTCCCAGCTATTAGGGTGGCTGAGGCAGAAGGATCACTTGAGCTCAGGAGTTTGAACTAACAGTGAGCTCTAATGGCGCCACTGTGCCATTAAATATAGAAGTTTTTAAAAAATAAAAGTATGAGTTTTTGGCTGGGTGCAGTGGCTCACAACCTGTAATCCCAGCACTTTGGGAGGCGAGGCGGGCGGATCACTTGAGGCCAGGAGTTCAAGACCAGCCTGGCCAACATGGTAAAACCCCATCTCTACTAAAAAAATACAAAAAATTTAGCTGGGCATGGTGGCGTGTGCCTGTAATCCCAGCTACTTGGGAGGCTGAGGCAGGAGAACCACTTCAACCCAGGAGGCAGAGGTTGCAGTGAGCAGAGATTGCACCAAAACTGCACTCCAGCCTGGGTGACAAAGCAACACTCTGTCTCAAAAAAAAAAAAAAAAAAGAAATAAAAGTATGAGTTTTTGAAAGATTGATCTGTCTAGTTCGAGTTGCTGTTTGAAAATAAATTAAGGCCAGGTGTGGTGGCTAAATCCTGTGATCCCAGCATTTTGGGAGGCCAAGGTGGGTGGATCACCTGAGGTCAGGAGTTCAAGACAAGCCTCACCAATATGGTGAAACCCGTCTCTACTAAAATTACAAAAATTAGCCAGGTATAGCGGTGCACACCTATAATCCCAGCTACTTGGGAGGCTGAGGCAGGAAAATCGCTTGAACCCAGGAGGCAGAAGTTGCGGTGAGCCAAGGTCACGCCACTGCACTCTAGCCTGGGCAACAGAGTAAGAATGTCTCAAATTAATTAACTAATTAATTAATAGATTAATCTGAAGCCCTGGTATATGTGTTGGCAACAAGCCCCGGGGATGCTCCAGACCAGCCTGGCCTCAAATCCAGAGGATGGGACCAAGAGACTCCCTCCAGCCCTGAGACCTCGGCCCTCCTGGCCCAGCTCTCGGCAGGGGCCTGCCCACCTTCACCAGCTTGTAGAAGGTCTCATAGATGAAGATGAGTGAGATCAAGAAGGCGAAGATCTCCTGGGTGAAGCGGGAGACGAAGCGGACCAGGAAGCTCCCCTCCAGGGCCACCATGAGCAGGGCCAGGAACACCAGCCAGAAGCCGATCCACACACGGCCCACCAGGTACTCCAGGTGGTTGCTGCTACAGAACTGGAGGGAGGGGCAGTCAGGTCCTGAGCTCTGGGTGGGGATGCTGTGGGGAGGTGTCTAGGGCACAGGAGGGGCGGCTGGAGATGGGCGAGAAGAGCCCTCACCGAGAAGAAGGCCTCCTCAAAGACCAGCAGGGGCCCTGAGAAGCCGATCACCAACAGGGGCTGGGCACCCAGCAGGCAGAAGACCACGCCCTGGAGCGCTGTGGACATAATCAGCTCCGACACCCCTATCAGGTCCTGCGTCTTCTCTCCTAGGGGTGCAGGAACCAGCTCAGGAGCTGGTGGCCAGGCCCTGGGCAGTCCCCGCCGCCCCCTACCTGAAGGCTCTCCTCACCCAGCAGCCCCCCAAAGGTGATGGCAGGAGACAGGGCGGCAAAGTAGATGAAGATGACTGCGGCCAGGCACTGAGGGTCAAGTGCATCTCGGAAGTCACTCAGGTAGTGGGGATAGCGGCGCCGCACATCTCGGATCAGCCCCCCAAAGGGCCGCCCCGTCCGCCGAAGGGGATCATCTTCAGCTGCCCCTGCCGCCTCTACCATCTGCAGGAGCGCTGCAACCCAGGCCTCCGTCAGGGCGCCCCAGCCCCTCTTGCCCACCTCACCCCCTTGAGGCAGCCCTGGCCCCAGCCCGCCCTGGCCGTACCCTTATCTTGGGCAGATTTGGGCTCCAGCCCAGCCCCTGTAGGTAGCAGCCGGCCCTGCTCCTCTCGCTTCTTGAGCATCTGGCGCTGGAAGTGGGCCACAGAGCGCAGCAGCTCCTCGCCCTGCACTTCTGAAGGCGGCAGCACCACGCTGCAGTCCAGGAAGGCGTTGATGGCCGTCAGCAGGTCCTCCCGCTCGTCAGCCAGGTAGGCTGCCTCGTGGAATTGCTGCCAAAGCAGGATGGGGATGGGGGAGAGCACAAAGAAGAGGGCTGAGGGCCTGGAGCTGAGGGTGGGCAAGGCCAGTGGGTGGGAGGCAGTCATGGGGATCAAGACTGGCCTAGGATGGGCTCCAGGAAGCAGGGCCCAGAGGAGGAGGGTAGCTGACCTTGTCTGACATGAGGGTGGAGATGGAGCGGCCGATCTCGTGGTAGTCCATGTTGGCGCTACTCGGGCCCAGCAGCAGGAAGAGGAAACGCACAGGCACCGGCACCTCCAACACTGCGTCCAACTCCACAGCCTCCCGGAGCCGCACAAAGGCCATGGTGGGGCGGGAGAGGAACTCCACGCAGCCTAGGGGCGTGGGACCATCGTGGGCAAGAGCAGAGCAGCAGGACCGCCTTCCAGTCCCTCGCCCAGGGTGGCACCAAGGCAGGGCCAGGGAGACTACAGGACTCTGCCTCAAGGCCTGGCCACCAAGCCCCCTACACGTGACCTGCCCCACATACCCACGAGGACCACCGTGGCCTCGGCATTCTCAGGGATCTTCTCCAGCAGTTTCAGCTCGTGCTTGGACTTGGAGCGGGTGATGCCAGCTGGTGGTGCTGGAGGCGGCAGCTCACGCTGGGGGACACAGACAGGGCTCAGCCCAGCCAGGCCCCTCCCACTCTGAGTCCACACCCAGGCTTCCTCAGCCCTGCCGCCAGCCCAGGCAGGGCTGGTTCTCCCCTCACCTCTCGCTCCACCTCCAGCCGGGTCTCAGGAACACCTCCCATGAGAGGCTCAGTGACGTGGGGGTCACTCTCAGCCCCCTGACCATGGTGATGCCCCAGCAGGGAGCCCAGGGAGCCAGCTGAGATGTTGCGGGGGAAGGAGAAGTCCTTCTCATCACTTGGGTGGCTGGTGGGGCAGAGGGCAGTGAGGCAAAGGAGGGTCAATGACAAGGGCCAGGGCAGGTGGGCTGAAGTGTCGTCCCCAACTGGCCCACAGGGCCTCACCTGTGTTTCAACAGCAGAGCCCGCAGCACGTTGGCCCTGTCCTCGGCCTTGATCTGGTCAGAGATGACCATCTGCTCCACCACCTGGTGGGCCACTCCGGGCAGGGTCTGCTGGTCCAGATCCAAGAGCACAGCCCCTAGCATAAGATGGCACAGAGGGCCCCTCAGCCCCAGGTCACGAAACAGTGGCAGGAGATGGGATGGGGAGCAGGAGCTGGGGACAGGTGGGTGGGTGCCGGGGCTGGAACACCAGCCTACACACGAAGGACGCGGGCTCGAGTTCTGGCTCCCACAGGAGCCTAGGTCACATCAACCCTCTGGTTCCTCCCCTCCCCCAGACCCCCAGGAATGTTATGAGGCTCCACAGAGACCACCGAACCTCAGTGACCAGAGAGGCCATCTAGGCCACGCCTGTCAGACACCCCTTCCAGGGAGCATCCGGCCTCCATGGGGACGGTCCAGGCCGCCCACTCTGGCTGAACCCTCTTGGCTGTTAGAAAACTCTCCTCTAAGTGAGCCAGGTGCTGTGTCACTCTAGGGGCCTAGTTCTACCCTGATACACAACTCAGCTGGTCTGCAGCCTCGTCCGTGTGGCCACCCTGGAGCCATCTGAAGACCCCCCTCCGCCCCAAGCTTCTTGACTTCCTTGTCGGCTTCTCAACCTCCCCTCACCATTGCACACAGAAATAACAGTCCCTTCAAAAGTTACCAGGTCATTCATCTGGCAAGGCCAACTTTCAGGAACAAAGACTAAAGAATAAACAGAACCAAACACCCCTGAGCAGCCAGGCTGGAGACCACAACGCCCAGTGAGAAAGCCCTTCCACGGCAGCCCTTTACCCAAAGACCCTGAGCCTCACTCACGGCCTATGGACTCCTAGTTGGGAAACAATTCTAAAAGCCGGTTTCTAGGTCCTCAGCTGCTTTTTTTTTTTTTTTTTTTTGGTGATAAGAGTCTCGCTCTGTCGTTCAGGCTGGAGCGCAATGGCATGATCTTGGCTCACTGCAAGCTCTACCTCCCAGGTTCACGCCATTCTCCTGCCTCAGCCTCTCAAGTAGCTGGGACTACAGGCACCTGCCACCGTGCCCCGTTAATTTTTTGTATTTTTAGTAGAGATGGGATTTCACCTTGTTAGTGTTAGCCAGGATGGTCTCAATCTCCTGACCTCATAATCCACCCACCTCAGCCTCCCAAGGTGCTGGGATTATAGGCATGAGCCACCGCGCCCAGCAGCTGCTTCGTTTACTTTTTTTTTTTTTAATTTAATTTTAAGCCAGGCACAGTGGCTCATGCCTGTATTCCCAACATTTTGGGAGGCTGAGGTGGGTGAATCACTTGAGCCCAGGAGTTTGAGACCAGTCTGGGCAACATGGTGAAACCCCATCTCTACTAAAAATAAAACAATTAGGCAGGCATGGTAGCACGCGCCTGTAGTTCCAGCTACTTGGGAGGCTGAGGCAGGAGGATCACTTGAGCATGGGAGGTGGAGGTTGCAGTGAGCCAAGATCACACCACTGTACTCCAGCCTGGGCAACAGAGCAAGATCCTGTCTCGAAAAAAAAAATTAATTTTTTTCCTAGGCTGCCTCAAACCACAGAACCTCAGCTGCTTAGAAACAGGCCTTTTAACAACAACTGAGAGTGGTCACTCATTGGGAAGGAGCAAGCAAGCAAACACAGGACTTGGAAGTCCTGCATCTGTGGTCGGTGGTCATTTCGTGAGGTCTACACAGCTGCAGATTAGATCACATTCCACAGAATCTCTAAGATGGTACCAAGGCACGCCAGGAATTTCAGAAAGCTTTACATCTAAATAGCTTCTCGAACATTTTCGCAACCAAAACACATCGGCTTCAGTTGTTACCTGAGAATATCAAGAAGCTGCTGGCCGAAAATGCAAATGTGAGCTGGGTGTGGACCATGCTTCCTCTGGGCTCTGGGGCTGTCACACAACGTGGGGCTCAAGACAGATTTGGGGCCATGTGGGAGAATTTCCTGGGGACTGGCCAGGCGGGAGGTGGAGGGGAGCGGGGTTACCATGGGCCAGGGTCCTGCGGAGCTCCAGGAGACTGCGGAAGGAGAGGGAGGCCACGTGGGGCTTCCCCCAGCGCTCGGTCTCCTCCTCCACGTCCTCTTCAAATTTGATCCAGCGAGCTGTCTCCCGCCACTGGGGCTCCTGGTTTTTGTCCAGGAGCAACTCATTCAGCTCCACAAACACCTTGGGGAGAGAAGAGAAGGCATTTCAGGGTACAGAGCTGGAGGCAGCCCTGGGGTGGGTGTCAGAGGTGAGTGGTGGCAGAGGGAGCCAAGTGACCCTGGAGAGCACGAGCACAGTGGGTGGTGCACAGGCGCACCAGTCCCACAGCCAGCTGGGACCCTGGACAACTGACTAACCAATGAGACGCAGTTTCCCTCATCTGTCAAATGGGGATAATACCCACCTCAAAGAACTGTCAGGATGAAAAGGAAAAGCACATGGCACGCTACGTGCCTCAGAGTAAGCACTTGAGAAATGGCCACTGTATATGAAAGCAATGGCGTTTTGCAGGCCTTTTAACAGACGTGAATTATAACCACAATACTCAAGTCAACGACATCCACCATGGGGAGTATAATCACAGTGCCCAAGTCAATAAGCTCTAAGATGTGTATACTGCACTCTTGTGCAGTGTACAACCTTCACAACCAAAGGTGGCATCCCTGGGCCCGGCGCGGCAGCTCATGCCTGTAATCCCAGCACTTTGGGAGGCTGAGGCGGGCGGATTCCTAGAGGCTAGGAGTTGGAGACCAGCCTGGCCAACATGGTAAAACTGCATCTCTACTAAAAATACAAAAATTAGCTGGGCGTAGCAGGTGCCTGTAATCCCAGCTACTCAGGAGGCTGAGGCAGGAGAATCGCTTAAACCCAGGAGGCAGAGGTTGCAGTGAGCTGAGATCACACCACTGCACTCCAGCCTGGGCAACAGAGCGAGACTGTCTCAAACAACAACAAAACAACAGTGGCAACCCTGAGGCTTGAGATTACAGCTGGTCTGAGAGGTAGGGGCAGGGTCGTGGGGGGAAGCTGGATGGGAAGTTGATGGAAGAGCATGAAGCAGAGCATGGTACCTCATGGGGCTTGTGGGGGGCCCGGGGTCGGGCTCGAGGTGTGGGGCCAGGCTCCCGCCCTTCTCGGCCACTCTGTGTGGAACCTTTGGCATTCTTCCGCACCAAGTGCCGCCGCACCCCAGGAACGTCCTCAAACCGGTGACCTGTGGGGGCAGAGGACCAAGGTTGGGCTCCCCCTTTCTCTCACTCCTTTGCCCACCAGTGCCGGGCTTGGCCAAGGCCCAGCACTTACTCTTCATGAGGTCTAGGTCGGCCGTGGCCAGCGTCTGGGCCTCAATCTCATCCGTGGGGACCCGGGGCAGCAGTGCCTGCTCAGCCCCAGTCATGCTCCCGATGCGCCTCCTCTCCTGAAGGTTGTAGCTGCGGTGCCCAGGCTGGGCTTTGGGCAGGGGGCGCCCCGAGGCACCCCCGTCGTCACCCCCTGCAGTGCCACTGGCCACCGCCACCGCCTCTGCCTCCTCCACCTGGGTTCTAGGCAGACAGAATGGCCGTGAGCCCGAGAAACCTGGCCTCCTCCCCCACGCCCAGCACTCACGCAGGGGGTAGCCAGGGAGGGGACCCACATCGGACTCCCACTCCCGGGAGGCGCGGGCACGGGGAGGGGGAGGATTCTGGATGCAGACTGCCAGCATCCGAACCCCAGCTCCACCCTTTTCTGGCTGTGCAGCCCCAAACGGTCACCCCGAGGCCCCTCTGAACGGCCACTGCGAACGTCAACTGCTCCTCAGCAGCCAGGGCTGAGACCAGCCTTTGGCGGTGCCATGAGGGGTGAGATTTTGGAAAAGTCTCAGTGCAGGTCCTGGTGCAGAAAAGGAGCTCAGGACGCTGCTTCCTGACAGTCAGCATTCATCCCCCTGCCCCCTCACCCCCTGGCACATCCCTAGCCATGGGACTCAGAGGTTCACAGGGGCCTATGTTTAATCAAGAGGAATAAAGTCCGTGGCACCGGGCCTTGGAGATGGCAGACAGCTTCCTGCCCTGGGAGGAGGGGTAAGCCTCAGGCTTCACAGACGCCAGCTTCTGCTCTCTCCCTTCTCTCTGCCACACTGGGTGGCCAGGGCCCTGCCACGTGGTCCTACCCCTCTCTCTCAACATCAAGAGCCCCCAGAGCTCCAAGCTCTGACTCAACATCAGAGTCCCCTCCCATGACCAGGCTTTCCTAGCCCCCACGTGCCCTGGCCCACAAATCCGACCCTTTCCTGATGCCAGGCTTTCTCGGAAGCCCCGGCCTCCTCCCTGCCATCCTGGCGCCCCTAAGGCCGCTGTAACCCGCCGCCCGCATATGTGCCACGGTCCCAGCAGGTTATGCGCTCCCAGAGGGGACAACATGCCCTTCACTTCCCGCAGCCCTTCACGCTGCCTGGCACCCAGAAAACAACAGGTCCGTGATAGTAGTGACCTTGAGACCTAGTTCAAAGTCATTTTCTCCAGGAAGCCTTCCCCCAAATGCCAATCATCCACTGGTACTGACACTTTGCCTGAACCAGCCACTGGGTGCAGTGACAACATGCTGATGCCATTTCACATGATAACATTTGGTTTCCAACCAGCGTGTGTTGGCAGTGCCCCAAGGAGAGGGGGTCTCCTTTGCCTCTTGAACCCTGGGGCCTCCAGCAAGTGCTGGGAGGTCACCAGTCCAGTACCTGAGCCAGTGCTGGCTATTGCTCCCACTACACCACAGGCAGGGGTGGGAAACGGGCAGGGGTGGGAGACGGGCAGGGGTGGGAGATGGGCAGGGGTGGGAGGCAGCTTAGGCAGCGCATGTTCTTTGCCAGGCTAAACCATACTTAGAACTTTAATTCACACCACCCTTAATCCCTACAGCCACCCAGTGAGAAACGTTCTATTATGCTTGGTTTCTGATGAGGAACCTGGGGCTTGGAGAGCTTAATTAAGTTACTTGCCCAGCCAGTGAGTGCGGGCCTGGGATTTGAACCCTGGCCTGGTGATTCCAAGGCTCATGCTTTGTTCCAGCATCACCTCACTGTCCTAGCAGGGGAAGTGTCTGTTGGGGACACTGTTGATTGGGGTGTACTTACCCAGCCTGGGCCCCTTTGGAGGCCCGAGGAGTCGCCTCCTGGTGGGGCAGTGGTGCAGGGGAAGATGGACTGGTCCTCTCTGCCTTCCGGTCAGCACTGTCATCCTCTTGGAGAAAGAACTGTAACAGGCACCCACATGGGCAGGAGTGACCAGGCCAGGGCCCTGCCGACATTCCCTAGGAGCCCGCACCCAGCGCACCTGCACCGAGGAGGGTGTGGAGACAGGGGACGGCTGAGTGAGCGTTCGGGCCCCCTCAGCCTCGCTGGCCTCATCCTCATCTTCCTCCCCCTCCTCAATGGTCGGGGTTTCTCCAGTCGGGGAGGCTCCCGGGCGCCTTCGAGGCTTCCGTCCTGGGCCCTGGGGTGTCTTGCGGCGGCGTGCATCCGGAGGCAGGTGGGTGGACAGTGGGTGATGGATGTGGTGGGAGGACTGGCGGTGGTCTGCAGGGAGGAGGGGGACTTGGCTGTGGCAGGCACAGTGTCCCTCCCCTGCCATCCTGCCCCCTAGCCCCACTCCTCCCACTAGGACCCCAGTCCCTTCTTTGCTGGACAGTCAAACCTGATCCCCCCACCTCCCCCTCCCCTGCCTGCCCCCTCACACTCAAAGTCTTCCTCCCCATAGCTGCGGCCTGGCTCCTCCCCTCCACGAGACCCGGCCTCCTGTAGGATCTCCTCAAACCGCTCCACGCCCAGGGTGCGGTGAAGTTCGTCTTCCTCCTGCTCGGGGAACCCAGGCGTCCCAGGGCCCAAGCTCTCTGGCTCTGGCTGTGAGGAAGAAGGCAGAGAGAAAACACACAGGGCTCACTGGGAATTGTACCCCGAAACCTCACCCTTCCCAGTGCCAGAGACCCAGGAACCCTCCCCCCAGCAGCTATCTCCTCTAATGCTGGTGGCTCAATATCCCCCCAGCAGCTGTCCCTTAAATATAGGGACCCAGGCCAGGCACAGTGGCTCACGCCTGTAATCCCAGCACTTTGGGAGGCTGAGGTGGGTGGATTGCTGGAGGTCAGGAGTTCAAGACCAGCCTGACCAACATGGTGAAACCCCATCTCTACTAAAAACACAAAAATTAGCCAGGCGTGGTGGTGGACACCAGTAATCCCAGCTACTCAGGAGGCTGAGGCAGGAGAATTACTTGAACCTGGGAGGTGGAGGTTGCAGTGAGCCAAGATCGTGCCACTGCACTCCAGCCTGGGTGACAGAGTGAGACTCCGTCTCAAAACAAAACAAAAAAGGAAACAAATATAGGGACCCAGTCCTCCCAAGCAGTCTGTCCCCTCAAATGCAGGAAGCCAGTCACCCTACCAGTAGACATCCCTTCAAACACAGTGACCCAGTGTCCCCCCAGCAGTCTGCCCCCTCAGATGCAGAGACCCAGTCCCCCCAGCAGCTGTCCCCTGGGTTCTGAGCTACCCTCATCCCAGCCCAGCCCCCTTGGCTGTGTAGTCAGTTCAGGGCAGGTGGAAGAAATCCCGTGTGTCCAGCCCATCTGCAGCCTGGAGGGAGGGCGTGTGAACCGGGAAGTTCACATGACAGATAGTGAAGAAACTCCAGTTGGCCTGAGGACAACTGCTGAGCCCAAAAAGTAACTTCTGGAGGCGCCCAAGCTAACCGACCCAGAGCCTGTCCGAGTCAAACAAACCCAGCCCCGCAGGGACCGGAATGGATGCCCTTCAGCCCCCAGGAGAGCTCCCCCAGCCCCCAGGCCCCCAGCCCGAGCCCTGGGCCAGGTCCCTAGCCCCACCCCTCACCCCACCCCCACAGCCCCCACCTGAGTCATCCTGCGGGCGCGGAGCAGCGGCCGGCACAGCCGGCAGGGAATGCGGCGCTTGTAAGAGCTCAGCCCAGCTAAGCGGCAGCCGCCTGGCCAGGCAGCCTTGGTCCAGCCCCCCACCCACCCACGGTCTCAGCTCCAGGCGCCGCCAAATATTTGCTCAAGAGCTTCTGGACCTGAAGGGCATCGGGATCTCCAAGGGCGGGGGTATGCAGCCCCCTCCATAGCGGTGCCAGCAGCCAGAACAAGGAAGAGCGCGGGGAGGAGGGCTGGGGCGAAGGGCGGGTCTTAGGGGCGAGGTGGGGACTGGAGCAGCTGGGACTGGCAGAACACCGGATAAGAGAAGGTGAGCGGGCCAGGGGGCTGGCTTCTCCCCTCTGTGAGGAAGGCTCCTGTCCATCTCCTGGCTCCCCTAAGCGCCCAGCCCCACTCCCACCAGAAGCAGCCCCGTGGGACGAGGGGACGGGGAGAGGCGCAGGGAGCTTGCCGCCATGGGGAGAGAGGGTCGCAGACCCCTCGCACCTGAGGCCGCAGGAGGAAGTCCATGGCCGGCAGGGGTGAACCTGAGAAGGAGGGGGAGGGGACCAGCCTGTGCCCCTTCCCAGTCACGTGCCCCTCTGGGCCAGTGTGACCAATAGCGGAGCTGATTGTGGCACGGGGTTAATCATTAGACTCCTTAGGAAAATCCAGAGGGGGCCATGTGGAGCGGTGACCACGTGGGGGCAGGGAGGGGCGGGCCTGGGTGGCACGTGGGCAGGGGGCGTGGCCAGTCGTGGCAGGCGAGCTCCGCCCAGAACCCCGGCCGGCGTGCAGACTTGACCTGCGCCTCTAAGGCCAGCCGGGTCTGAGACGGGTTGCTGGGTGAGAGACCCAGGGTTCTCAAAGTTCCTCAACCGCTGAGGCTAAGCTACCTAGGTCTTCAGGTAACAGCCTCAACTCCCTCCCCAGGACTGGAAGACGTCTGATACCCCCACTACCCATCCCCCCCTACGACCATCATGCAAAGTCAGGGTAGGGATGGCAGCATCCTCCCAGTCTCCACACTCACACACGCTCACACCCCTGGTTGGCGAGGACCCTTGGCCGGAGCACCCAAGGCTGCCCAGGGAGGGAAGGTTGGGCTGGCGACCTGGGGGCCACACTCACCGTACGGAAAGAATCTGCGCCCTTGGCGGGGCGCCGAGGGGCGCTGCTCATGGCCGAATCTTAGCCCTTTTCGCTGTCGCTGCGGCTTTCAGGGCAACGAGGCGGAGGCATAACCTGGATGGGGGAGAGGCCCGATCACCATCGAGAGCCATGGGAGGGCAGGAGCCACCACGCGCAGGCTGTGCTGCTGGGGATCCTCCTGGAGTATGAAGGGCCTCAGAGTGGCCCTTAGCGGCAGCCACAGCACAGAGGAGAGTTATTTATAGGAAGAAAAGAGAAGAACAAGGAGACAGGAGAGGACTGAGGCGAGGGGGGCCGAAAAGGGCCGAGAGGCTGAGTAGAGGGAGGAAGAGAGAGGAGGTGGGAAAGGCCGCAAGAAAAATGAGGGAGAAAGGAGTCAAGGCCCAGGCCCGGAGAGAAAGCAACAAAGATGAGGGAGGGAGTGATAATGAGCTGGGGAAAGAGGGGAGTGAAGGCCCAGGCAGACAACGGAGCCTCGCAGGGTCAGGGCACCCACCAGAGGTGGGCCTGAGACCAGAAAGGGTGTGGTGGGGAGGGTGAGACACCCCGTGGAGCCGGGGCCGGGCTGCCGAGACAGGAAGCAGACGAATGGAAGAACTCTGGAGAGAGCCCAAGATGCCCCCGCAGGGAGGGGGTGCCCCCTCCCCAGTACAGGCCGGCAGGAGGCTTCCCTCCCCCAGGTCCGTGGGGGCCGGCAGGAGGGAAGCAGGCTGGCTGGGTGGAGGGCAGGAGCTCAACTCCACTCACTCACTGAGAGGGAGGAAGGCACAGAAGGTGGGCATGGGCTGGGCAGAGCTTTATAATGGGGGAGGGGCATGTGATGGGCTGGGAGGGGGTGGGCACCGCAACCTTGAGGTTCTGCCTCTGAGGGGCAGTCTGGATCCCGCCCCTCTAGAGCCTGGAGCCAGGAAAATCTGAGTGGCAGTGCTGCCACCCTCCTGACTGTGACTGTAGGGAGTCTGGGGAGGACACTGTGTGGTGGGGGCAGAGAAGGAGCTGCAGGAGGGAGCCCAATCCCTGCAAATAGGGGGCGCATTCCTAGCGGGTCAGCACAGGGGGCACCCAAGACTGGCAAAAAGTGACGGTACCCAACAACCCATGCTCCCAGTGTGTTGCTGGGGACTGGGGGTGCCTGACTTAGGAGTAAGACAAGTCAGTGTAGCGTCAAACAATATAGGTCTGGGGGGGTCACCCAGGATGGGGAGCCTGGCAACACATTCTTGGCAAGCACTCCAACTTGGCTAACGCTCTTCCCCTCCCCCTCAGCAGGCCTTCAGCCAGGGCGGGTGGTGTGGGTGAGCGTGAGTGCACCCAGTCTGGGAAGGGTGTGGGGAGAGTCCGCCCAGAGCACCTGCAGGCGCCCACTCCCACCTCAGGCTGTGCCCTCGTCGCGCTCCTCCACACTCCTCTGCACCCCTCCCCTGCTGTCCCAGAACACAAAGCAGCTTCTGTCCAGAGCATCGGTGCCGATAATCCGGGTAGGGGCACATTCCCGGGACCAGCCCCGACCGGCCCAGAGGATTAGTATCTCTCCCCTTGACCAAGGGATTAGCACCTCGGACCCCCACTTGGGCATTAACCACCCCCCAAGTGAACTCGTAAATTCCGCAGCTCTTCCATGTGGGGCTGGCGGGGGAAACGAAGGGGGATAAAGTAGACCCTGGGTTTCAGGCAGTGCCGCCTCTCACACCCAGCACAGAACTCCCCGCCTGGACAAACCGACCCCGGGAGTCAGGTCCAACTCTCCGGGCTCATCTTTCCCATTCCCACCCAGCTGCTCCCTCTTCTGTCTGACCCCTTGTCCCGACCTTACCCGCCACCCGCCTTTCCTGGCTTCGCCTCTCAACCCGGAGATTGGGGATGGGGGCCCCGGGCAACCCCCAGTCTGGGCGCCCCGGACGGGACTGAAGGACCATGCGGGGGGGCCGGAGGGGAGGGGTGGTCTGGAGCCAGCCGGGGAGTGGGAGGGCCGGCGGCGCCTCGGGGAGACTACCCCCTCCTGGTGGCAGGGGGCGCGGCACCCTGGCTTTAGGGAACTCTGAGAAGGGGACCCCGGAATGCCCGCTTCCGACCAGCACTCCATCCGCCTCCCCATCCTTCTCCCCAAGACCGCGGTTCCCCGCGCCCCAGTCTCCGCCCTTTCCTCCACTTCCACTCCCTCCCCGCTCGAGTCCCGAGTTCCCCCCTCTCCTTCCCCCTCCCTTCCTCCCTCCGCGGCCCTGGCCGTCCCCCGCCACCACCTCTCCGCCTACCCGCTCGCTCTGGACTTCGTGCCCCGGGGGTCTCGGGGTCTCTCCCCGTCCTCCGGCGCACTCGCGCGCTCCCGACGACTGCCCCGTGCCCACCCCGGGGCGCGCCCCCGCCGCTCCCAACTTCTCCCAACTCAACTTTCCCCCGCGCCGCGGGCAGGCCAGCCCCCTGCGTGCGCGCCCCCCGGCGCACCGTGCGCGGTCCCGCCTCCGCGGGTGGGGAGGCGGGAGCGGGGGCCGGGGCGGGGGCGCGCTTCCAGGCACAGCCCGGCACCAGGGGCCGCCCCCGCCGTCCCTCTGCCCCAAGCTTCTCCACTCGGGGCTCGGGAGCCCCGAGGATGCCGTCCCTTGGCTCCATTACGGCACCTCTGAGTGTAAAGGAGCCCTTCTCACGCTGGGGATCCCAGGCAGCAAAACGCAGGCACAAGGAAATTCGGGGAAGTCGAAACATAAACGTATCGGGGTTGAGATTCTCTTGCCCCCCTCAATAACCCCCGTGCCTCCAAGAAAGCCCCTGAGGGACGGGTGGCGAGTGGGTGAGAAGGGTGACAGGGGCTGGAGGCTGGCTGCCCGGTACCCTGAGCTGATCTGGGAGAGGGCAACTTGTTAGGGGCTCTCCACTTCCCGAGAGGGACAGAGATTCGCTGTGGTGGCCTCCTTCCTCTTGAATGGAACCTCCACACTGAATCGAACCCTAGGCAGAGCCATCACTTATCATTCAAGACCTTTGTGTGTAGTTCTTTTTTGCCCAACGAAATCACAAAGTCTTCCAGATAAGGAATACACTTTTTGCTTCTTTTCCCTTGTGTATGCAAAAGCATTCAGATAGAAACGAGTTAATTAACACGTGTTTAGCAGCAACTCTGGTTCCGGTGCTGAGGAGTGCTGTTTGGGATCCTTTTCCCTCGGTCCATAGCCCTCAAGAATGCAATCATGAGACAATTAGAGAGGCAGCGTAAGGGAATCTATAATCAGCTCCTTTAAGGGATGAGGCAGAGGCTGCTGCAAGTTGAGCATCGGTCTGTGGTCTTGTCTGTGGAGGGGGTTAACCAACCTGCCTGCCACACCCTGGCTGACTCCAGTGGGCCCTGTTCCGGAGACTGGGGTCTGAGGGGGACCCCCAGGGCTCCACCCAGTTTTCCTCAGCATGTCAGAGTTCAGCGGCTAGAGTCGGGTGGGCTCCGAGACAACAAACGGGGCTCAGCAGAGAGGGGGTCTTTGGCGTGTGTCCCTCCACTAAAATCCAGCCTCGAAGGGGCACAGCTGTTCTCCCAGCCCTGCGGTCAGCTGTTCCCTGTGAGGTCATCATCGCTCACAGGCATTCCCCAGTCAATTCTGGGGTCACTAGGTGGCTTGGGGAGAGGTGGAAACCCGTGCTGAGGTCGTCAAGAGGCCGTTGGGAACACAATGCCACCAACCAGGTCAGCGCTGGGCCGCCAGTGCCCGGGATCTAGGCCGCCAAACCCCAAACCCCTAACCGAGAGCGCTCCGCCCCCATTTCCGCTGCATTCTGGAACGCGTAGTCCCGGAGCGGCCCTTTTCAAGAGGACTGGGAGCACATAAAAGGAATAACAACAGCGGGGCACACTGGGAACCACGGCGCCGCGGCGGGGCGCCCGGAAAACGGACACGCGTTGCTTCCTGGGACTTGAAGTCCAAGGTTTGCCTCCGCGGTAGAACCGGAGCCCTGGAGTCGAGTGCTGCAGAGAGCGTGAGCGCAGACGGCTGGGGGTTGTAGTCTTCTTGTCCTCGGTCTCGGGCATTGCGGGAAGACCTAGTCGTTTTAGGACTACAAGCCCCAGAAGGCCCTGCGCGGGCAGACGGGGCGGGGCTGGAGGCTCAGGTGCCGCCTCCTCTGCAACGCCGGGGCCAGAGTCTTAAAACCGAGGGCCCGCAGGGGTCCCCGCGGCCGCCGCGATGCAGAAATACGAGAAACTGGAAAAGATTGGGGAAGGTAATGGAATCTCGAGATGTTCCTGCAAGAGCTCCTCTGCAGATCCTTCGGCATTCCTTGAAGCCCTGGCTCCCTTACCGTCAGCAATGCCTACAGGCTCCGATCTCAGCAGCGGCTGCAGCCCTGCCCCCCTAGCTCAGCACTCCGTGCAGACACCAGTCTTCCCCGTGTTAGCATTTCCCTCAGGCTCTCACTCCAACCTTAGCGTTCCCAGTAGACCCGACCTCCCAACCGCGACACTTCCTGAATTTCTCACCCCAGCCTCAGCAGCACTTGGACAACCTCACCCCGACCCCCAGCCTCGTTTCTTGCTGCAGACCTCCAACCTCAATATTTCTGCAGCCCCTCAGTCCTCTCCCAGACCCCTCCTCACTATTTCCAGACCCTTCCGGAGCACCGCCTTCATTTTAGACATCCTTGCCCTGGCAACCGCACTCGCCCCTCCTGCCGAGCCCCTGGAGCCTCCGCGGGCACCTTCTCCTCCCTCCCCACCTGCCACATCCTCACTCACAAAGCTCACCAACCTACCTTCACCCTGAATCCCTTCCCTTGCATACTGAGACGCTGCCTTCACCTCTCTCAGGAGGCATTTCCTGGCTTAGGGAAGAGTGCCGCATCCTCACCCTGACCCCTGACCTCCTTCCCCTAGGCACCTACGGAACTGTGTTCAAGGCCAAAAACCGGGAGACTCATGAGATCGTGGCTCTGAAACGGGTGAGGCTGGATGACGATGATGAGGTAGGACTGGGGAGTGGGATACGGCCTGGGGAGGGGTTTGAGGGCCTGGGCTGGGTGGGATCTGACTGCTGCCCACCGGCCCCCTCACATATGCAGGGTGTGCCGAGTTCCGCCCTCCGGGAGATCTGCCTACTCAAGGAGCTGAAGCACAAGAACATCGTCAGGTGTGCGGGAGGCGGGTGCTCCTTGCCGGTGTGGCCGCTTGGGGGAGGCGGGGGCTGACACTGGACGTCTGTCAGGCGCACCTGCCTGACTGAGCCCTTCTTTTGCCCTAGGCTTCATGATGTCCTGCACAGCGACAAGAAGCTGACTTTGGTTTTTGAATTCTGTGACCAGGTGAAAGGCGGGGTTTGGAGGACAGTAGCCTTGGGAAGGTATAGGGGCCCAGATTGAGGTTAAACTCTGTCCCATTCCCCCACTCATATCCCTTTTCAGGACCTGAAGAAGTATTTTGACAGTTGCAATGGTGACCTCGATCCTGAGATTGTAAAGGTGAGGAGAGTGGTGTTGGGGGACCCCTCAGGCTGGGGTCGGAGTCTGCATTCGGTGTAAGCACCCCTTGGGCTCTAAGTTTGGGCCCTGAACAGGGACACTCTAGGGTGTTAGAGAATGAGAAAACCGTGTTTCTGTCCTCCAGGGGTCTCCAGTCTTAGCGAGCATTTTCACGTGGTCATCTTTGACCCGCACAGTGTCACTCTGATGTCAGTGATATTATTTACACTCGAGAGATGAGAAAATGAGGTTCAAGGAGATACACTCATTCATTCAACACATACTTACTGAATGCTTCACTGTGTGCCAGGTGCTTTTCTAGGCCCAAGACCAAATGCCTTGGTCCAGGTTCCAGGGGAGCCAGTCCTGAATGATACTACAGCACGATATTTATGTTGATGTTCACGGCGTGCATACTCAGATGCGGCCAGGAAGGGAAGATCAGCATGGGCTGGGATCTAGGCCGGATCTAGGATCCACCTGGCAAGGCCCATTAGGCTGTATGGTCCAGAAAGGTGGGGACCAGAGGCAGCTTCTTTACTTTGGTCCCTCTAATGCCTAGCACAGTATAAAGCAGGTCCTGGATGGCGAATGAATGGTGTCACTCTGAACCAGGTGCTGAAAGGTGGGTGGGGTGGAGCGAAGCACAGGGCGAGGAGAGGAGCCGACCCGTTGCTGGGCACAGTTGCATGTTCAGGGCGTCTGACTCCCTTCTCCCTCTCTCCTCCCAGTCATTCCTCTTCCAGCTACTAAAAGGGCTGGGATTCTGTCATAGCCGCAATGTGCTACACAGGGACCTGAAGCCCCAGAACCTGCTAATAAACAGGGTACTTCTTGGGAAGAAGGTGGGGAATGGAGAGGCTGGGGCCAGGGCACGGGGAGCACAGAGGGAAGAGGACTGGGAGGATGGAGTTGGTGCTGTCCCAAGGCTTTTTAAAGGCCCTTCTCCATGTCCCCTTCCCATTCCCTTCAGAATGGGGAGCTGAAATTGGCTGATTTTGGCCTGGCTCGAGCCTTTGGGATTCCCGTCCGCTGTTACTCAGCTGAGGTGAGCTAGAAGATGGGATATGGGATTGGGGGAGGGAGTCCCTCAGCTCCAACCCCAGGACCCAAAACATTATTTTCCTCTCCTCTCTGAGCCTCCTCCTCAAACTTCCTCCCCAGTCCTCTAAGTGGGAGGTCCCTTTCGGGGGGGGGGGTCTCCTCCAGGTGGTCACACTGTGGTACCGCCCACCGGATGTCCTCTTTGGGGCCAAGCTGTACTCCACGTCCATCGACATGTGGTCAGCCGGCTGCATCTTTGCAGGTGATGTGCTGGGGTGTTGCAGAGGCACCTTCTTTCCCATTTGAGTTGACAAATAGGGTCTGGAGGGTCCCCTCTGGGGGAAGGGAGGGAGGCCCTGGGACTGGAGCTGGGAGGTCAGGGGGTACCTCAGAGTGAGGGGTCCTTCACATGTCACATCTTAGCCCCCTGTCTATCCCCCAGAGCTGGCCAATGCTGGGCGGCCTCTTTTTCCCGGCAATGATGTCGATGACCAGTTGAAGAGGATCTTCCGATATCCTTGCTTTCCTCTGCCTTGAGCCCTCTGGGAGGGGAGAGTCCGTGGAGTTTTGAGCGCAATGGGTGAGGGCAGTGATGGTGTGGGGTAGGGTGATGGGGTCTGTAGGGCTTCTCCTGAGGGCAAGGGGAGAGAGCAGGGGTGCTGGACACCCTGATTGTCACAGTGCAAATGCACACTGGAGAAGGTGTGGCTTGGAGACAGGCAGCGTGCCCCGAGGGGTGAAGCCGAGAGGGTGTCCCTCCAGGTGAGAGATGGATGCCAGGATGAAGAAGCCAAAGAGAACAGGACACATTTTGTGGGAGCAGGGCAAGGACTGTTTCATTAGGACTAGGACAGCAGCATGTGGGTTAGGTGATTGTCATGGGAAACGTGGCTGGATATGCGAGTGACCTGCCTGGGGCTGCTTCTGTCAAGCTCAAGCCGGAGGGTAAAGGGAGGGTGAGAGAAGTGGGCGGTGGGTATGAGGAATCCCTCCCCAGGAGGGGAAGAGGCCCTCACCCTGCCCCTGAAGATGCAGCTGTGGCCCTTTCCCAAGTGATCCTTGACTCCGTGGACACACTGCTGGGGACGCCCACCGAGGAGCAGTGGCCCTCTATGACCAAGCTGCCAGACTATAAGGTGTGATGGGGAATGTGGGGGTCATGGTTCATCAGGGTCACTCGTTTCACATTCCTAGCAGCCTCCATCCCCCTCCCCCTACCTCTAGTCTGACCCTCCCTGCCTCTCCACAGCCCTATCCGATGTACCCGGCCACAACATCCCTGGTGAACGTCGTGCCCAAACTCAATGCCACAGGGAGGGACCTGCTGCAGGTAGGTGACCAGGGGTAGAGGGTGGGTCAGGACACTTGCCCAGTGGGACTACAGGAAGGCAGGGCTCTGGGCAGTGACCTGTCCTGAACCTGCCACCTCCTTTCCCCCATCTCCAGAACCTTCTGAAGTGTAACCCTGTCCAGCGTATCTCAGCAGAAGAGGCCCTGCAGCACCCCTACTTCTCCGACTTCTGTCCGCCCTAGGCCCCGGGACCCCCGGCCTCCAGGCTGGGGCCTGGCCTATTTAAGCCCCCTCTTGGGAGGGGTGAGACGGTGGGGGTGCCTGGTGCGCTGTGCTCCAGCAGTGCTGGGCCCAGCCGGGGTGGGGTGCCTGAGCCCGAATTTCTCACTTCCTTTGTGGACTTTATTTAATTTCATAAATTGGCTCCTTTCCCACAGTCTGGTTGATGTGGTGGTCAAGTGGCTCTACAGGGCCCATGGGCTGGAGGTGTCTCTGGTCTGTTACTGCCGGCCGCAATCCTGCTTCTGGCTCAAAGACAGCACCTTGCTCTTCTACTTTAAGAGGCCATGACCCTCACCCCTCACCCCTGGGGCAGGGCAGCACTGTCGCTGCACACCCCTTCCTCCCACCCTCCCTTCCTCTGCCCAGGAGGGCCTGATGTGGTCCCTCAGAGTGAGGGGAGCAAGGATGGGCTCCCCACCAGGGTGGAGAGGAAAGGGCTGGGCCTCTCCTTGTGGTTCTCCATATCTCAGGTGGATCCTCTTGTCCTTTCCGTCATCATCCCCCCATACCCAGGCCTGCAGGCTGGCACAGGAGAGCCCCAAAGATATGGTTCCATCAGGAACACCCCCTCCCACTCCCTATTTGTCAGTTTCCCAATGTTTGGGGTACAGTGAAAGAGAGGGAAGTTGGGCCTGTGGCTGGGGCCTGGTGTGTCCTTACTGGCAGGAAGGGGAAGGGAGGGCTCCGCCTACCCCCACCCCCACCCCCACCCCCACCGTCTCAAGCCTGGGGCCTTTAGCTCTTGTGGGGAGGCTGAGGAGGCAGAACTTGTTTGTATGGAGACAGGCTGTGTGCCACACTTGGTCCCAAATGTGGGAAAGGAGTCAGGATGTAAGGCAGGACACAGGTGTTCTTGAAAGTGGAGTCATCCCGTCTTCTCCCTGCCTCTTCTTGCTGGGCTCTGGGCAGAGTTTTCTTCCAGTTATACCTTTATTGCTGACTGTGATTCTGCACCTCACACCTAACCCGGGCTTGGAGGATACCTGTCCTCCCTTCTCTCTAAGATGTCAGTCGGCTAAACTCACTCACACTGAGGTGCAAATGACTGATAACCTCTTGCTACCATTCTCCCCTAGAGATTCATGGGGGTTCAAGGGCCCAGCTCCACATTTCAGAAGCCACGTCCAGCTGGATGATGGCTGGCAGAAGACTTCCGATGCCTAAGTTGGGCTGACCTTGGCTTGGCTAGTCTCTGCCCTGTAAGAGAAACAGCTGAGGCTGGTGCATTAGGACTTTATTTGGGGTGAAGACGGAAAAGCTACATGCAGGCTAGGCATGTCCAGGATGTCAGGGCGGGGCTCCGAGGACACAGACAGCAGGTCTAGAGCTGTGTGACAAGGTAGCAGGTGCGGTGGGAGGCGGAGAGAGTCTTGGTGACGGCACAGGGAGGGGTGGGAGGTCTTCGGAACAGAGCAGAGTGCTGGGGTGGGAACGGGCACACCCACTGTCCTGAGCCTGCCCCTGCCCTCCCTTGATTTTAGGGGGCCATTATGTGTTACCTGGGGCCCAGGCTGAGGTGAGGAACTTGGGTTCGATGGCTGCCCAGCCCTTCCTGAAGCTGTGTGAGGACGAGAGGGTCAGAGGTGGGGAGTGGTCCTCCTCCCAGGGACCAGTCGAGGTCACTGCACACCCTCCTGCCTGTTTCTTCTCAGCTGGGGCGGGATGGTGGTCTAGGCTTCAGGGGTGGGGCCTAGCACCCTTGGAGCAGGCAAGGGCTCCAGAAGAGGGGCTGTTACCAGATTGGTGCTGGAGTGCCTTTGGGAGTGCTGTCGGTTCCAGAAATATCCCAGGACCTTGTCTCGGAACACCTGGAGGCAAGCAGGATGGGAGGTGGCCAGTGCACACCTTCCCCCTCATCCTAGGGGCCCTGATTCCCACCTCCCACCCCCTGCAGTGGGGGCCCTGGCCCACCTCACAGAGGTAGTCTAGGATCTCGAGGATGGTGAGCAGGCTGGCCCCGATGAACAGCCCCATCTGGCCCCCAATGTCACCTGTGGAGACAGGGTCACCCTTCAACTTACAGCCACCTGCCTGCCCACACCCCCCCAGCCCTGGGGGCCCTGCACACACACCAAGCAGCTCTGACATCTCATAGGCCTTCTTCTGCTCCACGGTCTCATAGTTGACGGCCTCAAAGAAGATGTCCAGGGCCAGCACGTTCTCCCTGAGGACAAGAATGGCCTCAAATGTGGGCTGGCCACCGCCTGGTGCCCACTGCTGGCAAGAAGCAGCTGTGGGTTCTCCCACTCCTTTCAAGAACCCTGGGAGAGGCCGGGCACGGTGGCTCACACCTGTACTCCCTGCACTTTGGGAGGATGAGGAGGGAGGATCTTGAGGCCAGGAGTTTGAGACCAGCCTGGGCAATACAGCGACTCCCCTCCCCTCCCCCGCCCCCTGCCGTCTCTGTTTTTTAAAAGTAAAGATTAAAAAATAAAAGGAAAGGAAAAAAAAAACCAGACCCCTGGGAGGAGGCGTCAGCATCCCCTGGGGCCAGAAAGATTAAGCAACCAGCACGGAGCCCCAGAGCCAGTGAGGCTGCGGAGGCTGCCTCCGCCCGGGCTGTGCGCACTAGGGCTACGGCCTGGCCTGCCCCGTTCCGCCCCGTCGGGAGCCCCCGGCTCGGAGGAGCCCGCCCGCCCCGCGCAGCTCACGCGATGTAGGCCTCGCTGCGGTTGAGCTTCCGGGCCAGGAAGCGCGCGGCGGCGCGGCTCGGGATCCGCACCATGGAGAGCTCCTTGGCGTAGCGCGTGCTGGCGCACGGGTTGGGGCAGGCGCACGAGTCCTTGCGAAGCATGGCATCTGCGAGCCACCGGGCCGCGTCAGACGCCCGCGGGCGGAGCGGGGCGGACGGGAGGTGGGGGAGGCTCGCCCTTACCTATGGCCGGGTGGGCACAGTTCTTGTACTGCTGGGGGCTGCACACTGGCACGTCGCCTGCGGGTACCGGGGAGATGGCTTTAGAAGCAGCCTCAGCTCCCTGGGCCCTGCCCGCCATGGGACGAAGACCCCAGCCCCTCACCTGGCATGTACACCATTCGGCAGCCGCACTTCCGAGCCACGTAGCGGGTTTCGCAGGCCAGGCGACACCCCATGAGGGTATAGGGAGGGCTGGGGCTGGGGCTGGGGGAGCCCAGGGGATCAGAGGGCTCTGGCTCATAGTTGGGGTTCAGAGATGCTGAACTGCAATCGCCCCAGGGCGGTGGCAGGAAGCTCAGCTGTGGGGGGACAGGGTTAAGGAGGCTTCCCGGAGAGCGTGAGAGGCCAGCTGGGGAGAGGCCCCTAGACAGGTCTGAGGAGCTGAGGGTTTAGGGTCCGAGGTGGTGTGGGCTTGAAGTAGTAGGTGTGGAGGCAAACGGGAGGGTACCTGCTGCTGCTGGCAAGAAACAAAGGTCTGGTAGCCCGGGGACACCCCCAAGCCCAGCTGATCGATGATGGGCGGCTCCTCCTGGCTGTGGATCTGCACTCGGATCCCCACCTCAAACGGGGTCTCCTCTGTCAGGGAGGGACCTGTGAGGCCTGACCTGTGTGGTCAGGTCTCCTGCCCAACCAGACAAGACCTCTCACTGCAGCCCCTCTCCCCAGGACTGGGATGAGCCAGCCCAGCCCCTTTCACAGGTTCTGGGGGAACACCCTGACACCTCCTCTCCTCCTCTCCTTCCCCTAGCCTTTTGCACTCCATCCGTGCCCTCCCCCAGCCTCATTTGTGTGCTCCCTACCATTGTCCCTCCACACAGGTAGATATTCCTCCTGCTGCACGTCCAGCATGATGTCCAGCCCATTGCCCATGCCACCCCTAGTAGTGGTGAGCAGCTCTGCCCCATCGGCGCCAGAGTTAAATGTGTAGCACTTTCCCATCCGGGTGAAGATCTGGGGCAGGCAGACAGGGTGATGGCCATCTCCCCCAGGCAGGCACATGGTCATGGGACCTCTCCCCACCTCATGGTATGTTTGCGTCTCTTCTTTGAATACTGAAGCCCGCATCTCAATGCCCCCAGCCCCACGCTCCACGTGGGCACATGTTGCAGGACGCTCTTGGGAGCCCATCAACTCAGCTCCTCCACCCCGCCAATCCCCACCAAAGCCCAGGGCACAGCCTACAGGTTTATCTGTGTTTCTCTGGGGACTGCGGGAAAAGGAAATGGGCCCCTGTGGCTGTCCTCCGGGGCTGGCAGTATGTTGAAAAGGCAGAGGGAAAGCAAGCCCCCTCCCACCTCCTGGCAGAGATAGGGGTCTTCTGCCCCAGAATGGTCCCACCATGGAGGACCCCCAGCCCCAGGAGCAGGGCCTCCCTGGGCCAGACCTCAGGCCTCGGGCCAGCCGGGGTCAGTGTGGCCTCACATGCTCCCCTCGGGCTGGGAGACAGAGAAAGCCCCAAGGAGGACAGCTTCCTGGGCTGCACGGAGTGGCACTGGGGGGTGGGGAGTCCATGGCTGGTAGGAAGGAAGAGGTCCCCTGGCTTTGGGGGAGCCTATGCTGGCTAGGGAATTGTGGGTGCTGGGCAGGGACTGGTTGGCTCTCTGGGTCCCTGGCAGGATAGGTAGGGAGGTCAGCTCACCGTGGTGAAGTTCTCAGGCCCACAAGGTTGGCCACGGAAGCGACAGTCCAGCAGCATGTCATCCAGGGAGTGCCCAGCACGGGCATAGAGTTGCGCCATGTCAAAGGTGGGACTGGGCATGAAGCCGGACGGTGCAGGGGGCCGGCCCACGGCGCGCAGGAAGGCGGCGTGCTCTGCGGGATCCAGGCCCAGCAGCGCAGACCCAGCCCAGTGCAGGTCGTTGGGCGTTAGGCGCGAGCGGCGCAGCGGGTTGATGTTGCACAGGGTGACAGCCGGGAAGATGAGCCGGTGGCTTTCTCGCTCATCCAGGGCAGTCTGGTGGTGGAACTCCCTGTAGTAGCGCACCCTCTCAGCCACCTGGTAGAGGAAGGTGGCCACTGACAGGACCACGGCCACTGCCCACATCCCCCGGCGCAGGCTCAGGCTGCCTGGCCCGAAGACGTGGCCCAGCCCGTGCATCGAGCAGTTGCTGGCGAACACGCGGATGTCCGAGGCTGGCCGCCGGGCCTCCTCTGGGCCTGAGGTGGGCTTCATGGCCAGAACCCAGGAGCGGGACCAGCTACAGAGGCTTGGAAGAAGCGAGAGAGAGTCAGTCAGGGGGCTAAGGAGGCTAAGATAGGATTCAGGAGGCCAGGCAAGGAGAGGAGAAGAGAGGGTGGGAGACAGCCAAGGTTGGAAGGCAAGGAGGCACTAGCCTGGCAGGATTGGAGGAGGTGATCTGGCCGGTCAGGTCCCACTGTTCCTTCCCGAGGAACAGGCGGTGGCTCCACTGGGCTAGGCACTGGGCTGGGGACTCCGCAGCAGACCAAGTGGGGCGTAGCTGACCGTGGCAGGCAGGGGCTGCGGAGCGGTGCTGAGCCGGTGGTGCTGAGCCGGCGCTGCTGCAGAGGATTGGGTTTCAGCAGTGGGGGGGAAAGGGGGCCGACAGAGCAGTCTGGGGGGTAGGAGAGGTCCCTGGGGCCCCAGGCTGAGCCATTAGTGCAGCATGGAGGGGGGCATGGCTGTCCAAGACGAGAGGCGCCAGAAGGAAACCGCAGTAATCCTAGGGAGAGCTTGAGAAAAGCCCAGAGGTAGATTGGGCCTGGAGATGCCTTGGGGCCCCCTAGGCTCCCAGTTGCAACCCCTGTACACTGGCCCCGAGGGTCAGTCGCTGACCCCTGGCCTAGCTCCTCCCTCCTTTTGCCTCTGCGGCCTTCCCTCTAGCTTCACCCAGGATCTGTTCCTTCACGAATACCAGAGCTGGCTCTTGGCCAAGCTGGGAAATGGTTGGAAGGCTGGCATCAGCAGATCTCTTCTTTCTGTGCCCCTAGCATCTCAGCCTACACTGGATGGCCAGGGCACTCTTCATGTCCCACTTCCAGGGCCCGTCTGTTTCCTAAGTGTCCCTCTCTCCCTAGGGAGTCAAAGCCTACCTCCCCACACTCAGGCCTCTGAGGATGTTGGCCTCTACAATGGTTATGGGCTCACCTGCCACCCCAGGTAGAACATGGGTGCCCCACCTGCCACCCTCCCGGGTACCACGGGTACCCCACCTGCCATCTCAGGCACAACATGGGTATTCTGTGATTTCCCATCTTACACTGCTATATCCAGGACCTGGAAAACCTACATTTTTCCAAAGGGCTGCATACCACCCATTATGTGCACATACCATAGTTTATTTAATGACTCCCCCACTGATGGGCACTGGGGGTGTCCAGTCTTTCCATTACAAACAATGTTGCCATATCATCACACAGATGTGAGCTCCCAGGACTTTGGTGGGCTTTTTTTGACCATGAGTGGTAGAAACATGGTTCCACCAGCCAAATGTGTGCACACACCATGCTGCAACTGCTGGGCCACCTGTCTGTCCTCCCAACAGGACACAAGCTTCATGGGGGCAGGGACCGTCCTCATTCCCCATCGTGGGCTCAATGGCACATGACAGGTGCTTGATTAATAAACACTTTGGAAGGACTGAGTACTATGGTTACAGCACAGGCGTACCAACTCCCCAGAGCCACAGTGCCATGCTTTGCAAGTATTTACTGTAGATGATCCCACTCACACTCTCAAAACAGGCATTCAGCATCAAGCACAGCTAGGCTCCCACTCTCCACTGTGGAGCGAAGGCCGAGGCGAGGTTAGGAAGATGGCGCGGCTCCTGCGGTCTAGCTCTTCCAGCTGGACTAGCCGAGGGGTTTCACTGCTTCTCTAGGGGGCGGGTGAAGGGCTAGATTTAAAGAAGCTGCCCAGAAGATATAAATCTGGTGTCAGAGGCATTTTGGGCAGCCTGAGGCTGATGACTGAGTGGGTGAAGCAGGAACCACCTTGGCTGGCTGCCTGGTGAGGGAGGGGTCAGGCCAACAAGCAGGGCCCCAGCAGGGCTTGCGGACTTGCCAGCTGAGGCCCTACTCTGGGCTGCCCTAAGGAGGGGTTTAGCTGTGAACCAGCCCCAGGCTCTGCTCCTGGACCTCCACTGCCTAAAGACACAGCCTCTGATCTGTCAGGAAGTGGGATATCAAATCAGGGTGGATGTGGGCCTGGGGTTTTTGGATGGCTTGTCCCCAAAGCACTATCTAGTTCTAAACCACACCCACAAGAGCCCATGGGTCCCACTCTGGCTCCTGCACGCACACTTGAGCCACTGCCGCCTCTTCCAGGCTGGCCTCCCAGCAGCACCAGCTGCTCCATCAATGCACTGCATCACACCCCTGAAAGAGGGTACCACCCTTCTTTACACAGGATAAATCCAGAATGCTTGCCTGGCTGTGAAGGTGCATTGCAGGCACCACCTCTTCTCCTGCCCAGGGGAACAGGGCACCGTGTAGTCCCACAGCCTGGATGTGGCTGGATGGGGGAAGGATCCCAGTAGGAAGTGACAGCGGCACCAACGTGGGGAGGGCTGGTGCATCTGCAGCAGTGCAGGGACACGAGGTCCTGCTGGGGCACCAGTTCAGCCAAGGACCTACTTGTGTGCCTTTCCAGGCCCCTCAGAAGCCAGCTGGAGCCTAGCCCCCTCATCCACAGTCTCAGGGCCACAGGCGCCCATCACTCAGGATGTCTGCCTTCCCCTTTCAAGGTGTGCCTCCCAGAACCTGCTGGGGAGGCTGGCCTGTCCACAGCCGCACCCTCCTGGACCGATTCTGTACTGGATTCTGCAGTAGCTGCTCCATTTAGCTCTGTACTCGTCAGTACTGTGGGCAGGAAGCAGAGAGCTCCAGGTGGGCATCAGCCCCTCCCATCTCCTTCAGAGCTGGGTGTTCTTGGTGTAGATGGAGGCTGGTCCACAATCTCAGTGGGTGAAAGACGCCAGGCACACAGGGCAGGGCCGGTGGAAGACAGCCAGGCAGGCTGGCGCTTCTCGTGGGAACTGGCCATTGTGGCCCCGGCCCTCCTACCCTGACCCAAGTGTTGGGCCCTGTTAGGCCTGTGTCCCTTGGGGGTGGGGAGGGGAGGTGAAATCTAGAAATCAGGACTGTGTTCACTGTGCAGGGAGAAAGGAGGGAGGTTGTTTGGAAGATGGGGACTGTGGGTCCCGGGGTGAGCCAGAGGATAGGCTCCTTCTCCCATGGAGGGAGTGGGGACACAGGAGAGGGAGTCAGTCGCCAGTCTAGGGAAGTGAGGTCCTAGCAAGGGTGTGGGAAGAGCCTAGGTTTGAATTCCCAGGCCCACTTCCAGACCCTGATTTTTAAAAAATTCCCTGGAGCTACTGTAGGCCTGGCCAACTTGAAGCTGCTGGGTGGGGCGGCGAGACTGGCCAGAACGTCTCTTGAGAGGTCTGGAGGGGTCTGGGCAAAGGGAGAACAGAGTGGAGGTGTCTCGGGGAACTCTGTCTCTGCCCATTGCAGCCCAATGACTCTGGCAGACTCTGGTGGGAGGGAGGCAGCCGGCAGGACTGGGGAGGGGAGGGAGGGATTGGCCTCCCCTGCCAGCTGCTCGGCCTCGGCTTTATTGTGAACAGGAGCAGCCGCAGCGACTCTCCACATGCTGGCCCTCCTGGGGGCTCAGTCCCCAGTAGGCTCCCCCAGGCTGAGCCCCAGCCCTAACACTGATGCTTGGCAGCGACCACACCTCAGGGGGCCCTTCTCAGGACTTGTGCTGGTGGCTCCTGGGGCCTTCTGGCTTTTTGGGCGGTGGGGCCGCTGTTCTCGGGGCATCCAGGGCCTGCCTCCGGATGAGCTCGGCGTATAGCCCGCCTTTCTTCAGGAGCTCTTCATGTGTCCCAGCCTGGAAGATGGGAGGGAGGGGCGGATGGTTGCTCCAAGGCATGCAGGCTTCAGAACCCTCAGAGAGCTGAGCCTCTCTATCAGCCATTGGGCCCATGGTCACTTAGGCCGGTGTCCCTTCTGGGGACACTCTGAAACCAATGCCCAATCTGAAAGGAACCACCACTGGCATGCTGCATTAGTTACTGCCACTTCCCTACTTAGCTGAATTTTGGAAGAACATGATTCCCTCTGTCCCCCTTACAGAGCCCAAGGCTCCAACTCAGGATCCGTCTCCCTGCACGAGCCCCTCAGCCTTGGCTTGAATGAGTGGCTGTTAGCCAACGCCACACAGCCTCTGGGGTCCTACTCCTGACTCCCTGCACAGGTTCCTTGGCGCTGCTTCTCCTGCACCTGATACCCTGGGCAGCCAGCCCTGCTCCTCGCTCCCAGCACCATACTCTGAGTATGTTTCCTTTTTGTTTTTTGAGACAGGGTCTCATTCTGATGCCAGGCTGGAGCGCAATGGCACAATCATTGTTCACTGCAGCCTCAACCTCTGGGGCTCAAGTAATCCTCCCGCCTCCGCCTCCAGAGTAGCTGGGAATACAGGTGCATGCCACCACATCCGGCTAATTTTTTTTTTTTTGGTATTTTGTAGAGACAGGGTCCCGCTATGCTGCCCAGGCTAGCCTCAAGAGATCCTTCTGCCTTGGCTTCCCAAAGTGCTGGGATTACGGGCACCCGGCTAGTACTTTTCCTTTTGATCCTGGGAGCTGATGTGCAATTATACTATCCCAGGGGACAGAAGAAGAAACTGAGGGCCTGAGAGGCCAGGGCTTGGCTGAATGCAGGAACTCCTGACTCTACATGGGACGCTGCTTCCAGAATATAGCCCCCAAGGCCCTGGGGCCAGGCCACAACTTCATATAACTCATTGCAGCATTGTGCCACTGTCCGTGATGAAGCCATCCTCAACCCACTGATCCACGCCCCCAGGACAACTAACCTCCCAGACACGGCCATCGGCCATGACGACAATGCAGTGGGCCCCACGGACAGTGCTGAGCCGGTGGGCAATTACCAGCACCGTGCGGCCTGCACTGGCCCGGTCCAGGGCCTCCTGTACAACCCGCTCGGACTCTGCGTCCAGCGCGCTGGTAGCTTCATCCAGTATCAGCACCGTGGGCTGCTTGATAAGGGCTCGGGCGATGGCCAGGCGCTGCTTCTGGCCCCCAGACAGGGTAGTGCCCCGTTCACCTGGGAAGGGAGGGGCAGGGCAGGAGCCTGAAGCTGTGCACTTGAGGGTGGCCCACAAAGGGGCACAGGGTTCTTCCTGAATGCCCATCAAGATCCTCTAAGTGCCCCTCTCAGCACTGTGCACCCTCCTCCTGCCTCTGACCCCCACCCCGCACTGTGCACCCTCCTCCTGCCTCTGACCCCCACCCCGCACTGTGCACCCTCGTCCTGGCTCTGACCCTCCACCCCACACTGTGCACCCTCCTCCTGCCTCTGACCCCCACCCCGCACTGTGCACCCTCCTCCTGCCTCTGACCCCCACCCCGCACTGTGCACCCTCCTCCTGCCTCTGACCCCCACCCCGCACTGTGCACCCTCCTCCTGCCTCTGACCCCCCACCCCGCACTGTGCACCCTCCTCCTGCCTCTGACCCCCACCCCGCACTGTGCACCCTCGTCCTGGCTCTGACCCTCCACCCCACACTGTGCACCCTCCTCCTGCCTCTGACCCCCACCCCGCACTGTGCACCCTCCTCCTGCCTCTGACCCCCACCCCGCACTGTGCACCCTCCTCCTGCCTCTGACCCCCACCCCGCACTGTGCACCCTCCTCCTGCCTCTGACCCCCACCCCGCACTGTGCACCCTCCTCCTGCCTCTGACCCTCCACCCCGCACTGTGCACCCTAGTCCTGCCTCT